>NC_141787.1:4804988-5483438 GCF_054643075.1 Acanthaster planci
AGAACCTAAGATCGTATAGCGCCGCGTAGCGGCGCAAGATGGCGAACTTCACCGTGAATACACGTAAAACGTTGTAATCGTATTGTAATTGCACGGGCGCCATTTGAGCAAATGATGTATATACGCCTGCGCAATGCACATTAATGCCTAGGCGCAGGCGCCGCGGCAGGCACGTGCATGGTGAGCCTGCGCCTAAACATTACCGTAAACTGCGCAGGCGTATCGCTTACTCAAATGGTGCCCTTGGTAATTACACCTTTTGGGCAGAGTTATCCATCTTGCGCCTTCGGCGCTATACGATCTTTGAATAGAACCATGCCTACTTTCCAAATTTTGCCGTAGACTGCAAGAAAATATATAACTTTTGAAAATGAGGTAAAGATAATGAAACAGAGTGGATCGAGTAAGAGGTAGACTGCCACATCAGGAACGATACGTCCGCGAACGTGCAACTTTATTAACGCTGAAATTCTTTGTTCCTATCCTGTGTAACGATACAAGTCAGGGACAGCCCAGGTTAGACGCCAGTCTTCATTCTACTACGACTGACGTCCAGCTCTTGCGTATAGTGTAACTAGAAATTTGTACCAATTTATTCTAAACTAATTTCCGTTTCCATGTTCTGTATGTCTCTACCTATCTGTGGGGGGGGGGTTAAGGAATTTCAGAAAGAGCCATGGACTGTAAAATCGAGGAAAATACACTGGAAGATAGCGTTACAGTTATTCACGGTTGTAGACGTAATTCATTTTCGGGCTGCCAAGTACTGACACAGGAATCCGGGCTGCGTGGACGCACTGCGTGTACACACTACGCCATCGCACCCTACATTATGTGGACTTCATTTGTGCAGAGGTCCATACTACGTACAGTATATGTCACGCCTCCACGCACGCTTGCAAGATTTCCAGTGAAGACGCCTGCTTTAACGGAGGCTGTGCCTAGAACAGGCTATAATCTGCCTGCCGATATAAAAAATCCAGGGGTTTTAGTCGGGTAGGCGGGGGCTCCAGACTGACCATTAACCCAGCTTTACATTTGGGTTTATAAACATAAATTTGCAAAACAACCTGCTTGTTTATTAGAATAACCTCGGTGGAATAATGGTCATCGACGATCTCTCTTTGATGCGTTTAATTTGTTCGTAGATTTTTACTGATTGAAGATGTACATATACAAAACTCTATAGACATGTGATTTTCCATTTCATAATACGTGAATTTATCTTAATGGTTGAGGTAAAAAAGGATTATGTTGCGGGTATGAAGATCGTCATGAACACGCAAGAGCGACGCTCTTGGGTATGTGGAGGCAAGAGTGCGGCGCAAGTGCGGTAAGTAGCAATCGAGACAAATTGTGCTGTTGATCAGCCTTTCATGTTTTTCTCGTAGCCAAAAAGGAATTTAACAAGACCAAATTCATAATCGGCAGTGAAGAGTTGAATTTTAGAGAGTTTTAGGAATCACCATTTTTAGGGGGGGGGATGCTCCCTCTTTGAACTTGCTTGTTGCATATTTTAACCCCTCTTTGAACTTGCTTGTTGCATATTTGTAACCCCTCTTTGAACTTGCTTGTTGCATATTTTTAACCCCTCTTTGAACTTCCTTGTTGCATATTTTTAACCCCCTCTTTGAACTTGCTTGTTGCATATTTTTACCCCCCTCTTTGAACTTGCTTATTGCATATTTTTAACCCGCTCTTTGAACTTGCTTGTTGCATATTTTTAACCCCTCTTTGAACTTGCTTGTTGCATATTTTTTACCCCTCTTTGAACTTGCTTGTTGCATATTTTTAACCCCTCTTTGAACTTGCTTGATGCATATTTTTAACCCCCTCTTTGAACTTGCTTGTTGCATATTTTTAACCCCCTCTTTGAACTTGCTTGTTGCATATTTTTAAACCCCTCTTTGAACTTGCTTGTTGCATATTTTTAACCCCCTCTTTGAACTTGCTTGTTGCATATTTGTAACACCCTCAGCTTCAGGAAGGCCTACTTCTATTTGCCTCAATTCAAGCAGCAGGAAACTTCCATGTGTCGTATTTTGAAGTCCTCCGTCATCATTATATATATTTTCATCAATACTTTTGGGTGAAGAAAACGTTGCCAACCATTTTGTCAGTGGGCATAAATTCATTGGCTTGTTTTGGGAGGTTGAAGTTTATGATCATTGTTGAGAAAAGCTTGGATGCAAGGGGCGCCCAAGGGCTGCGTGCTCATGTCAAATAACGGCCGGATAATTATAAAGGACGAACGGGTTTCTTTGTACTTAGCTTACCCAATGACGTGACTGAAGGCTTTATGGTGTGCAAAGTTAACATTTAATCCCTGTATACAGATATCTCTATTCCTAATAAAGATATGCAACGTGGAAATTATGTGGCTCCGAGAATAATTAGCCAGTAACATGAAGACATCACGTTTACCATGTGCGCTTTCTGGGCACGGAAGTGGGATGCGATCCATCATGAGTTTCCCACTGCCTTGACTCACAAGTCGTTTCTGTTTTTCATTCTCAAAAATCTACTAAACTGATATAAGCAATACTAATCAGAAGCATGTAATACACATAATAATGATAATTAAATTTGAAAAGAGGCATGTTCAAAATATTTTGCTTGTTGATTTGAATTGATTCTAATTTCAATTGATTATTTTAAGACGATTCAAAATATAGCGAAATCAATGGATTTGTATATAATATAATGAAAGGAGTATGGATTTTAAAACAAATTTTAACGAGTTTTGCTTAAAATTGAACGATTATGTTTAATTACGAGAAGGGGCAAGAAAACCAGGAAAAAGCCATTGCAACTCAATACAACAAATAACACATTATCCTAATACAACATTACTGCAATGAAAATGACCAAACAACTGTGTCATTACGTAACACTCACCTTGAACATTTCTCAAATTTCGATAAAAATGTCCTGCAACGTCAACTACAATTATGGAAAACCGCAAAAAGACCAAACTATGGTACACTGAAAAGAATTTTGACATTTTGTGAGAGCTTTGCAATCAACCAGTGTGCTGAAACCATCGCGGGCGAATGGAAGTGGTTTAAAGTTACAGATATTGTCGTGTAGACTAATCCGATTAGACGCCATAACTGCTGTGGCACCGTACTCACACGCACATTCTTCAGCTTGACGTGTACTATGTTAGCATAAATGAGACGATTCTTCTGTTTGCATTTCCTGTACGAATGAAGAAGAACTGTCCTTATTCTTCTGCTAAAGTGTCTAAGGACTGTGTAGAGTACGCTGTATATGATAGAACCTAAGATCGTATAGCGCCGCGTAGCGGCGCAAGATGGCGAACTTCACCGTGAATACACGTAAAACGTTGTAATCGTATTGTAATTGCACGGGCGCCATTTGAGCAAATGATGTATATACGCCTGCGCAATGCACATTAATGCCTAGGCGCAGGCGCCGCGGCAGGCACGTGCATGGTGAGCCTGCGCCTAAACATTACCGTAAACTGCGCAGGCGTATCGCTTACTCAAATGGTGCCCTTGGTAATTACACCTTTTGGGCAGAGTTATCCATCTTGCGCCTTCGGCGCTATACGATCTTTGAATAGAACCATGCCTACTTTCCAAATTTTGCCGTAGACTGCAAGAAAATATATAACTTTTGAAAATGAGGTAAAGATAATGAAACAGAGTGGATCGAGTAAGAGGTAGACTGCCACATCAGGAACGATACGTCCGCGAACGTGCAACTTTATTAACGCTGAAATTCTTTGTTCCTATCCTGTGTAACGATACAAGTCAGGGACAGCCCAGGTTAGACGCCAGTCTTCATTCTACTACGACTGACGTCCAGCTCTTGCGTATAGTGTAACTAGAAATTTGTACCAATTTATTCTAAACTAATTTCCGTTTCCATGTTCTGTATGTCTCTACCTATCTGTGGGGGGGGGTTAAGGAATTTCAGAAAGAGCCATGGACTGTAAAATCGAGGAAAATACACTGGAAGATAGCGTTACAGTTATTCACGGTTGTAGACGTAATTCATTTTCGGGCTGCCAAGTACTGACACAGGAATCCGGGCTGCGTGGACGCACTGCGTGTACACACTACGCCATCGCACCCTACATTATGTGGACTTCATTTGTGCAGAGGTCCATACTACGTACAGTATATGTCACGCCTCCACGCACGCTTGCAAGATTTCCAGTGAAGACGCCTGCTTTAACGGAGGCTGTGCCTAGAACAGGCTATAATCTGCCTGCCGATATAAAAAATCCAGGGGTTTTAGTCGGGTAGGCGGGGGCTCCAGACTGACCATTAACCCAGCTTTACATTTGGGTTTATAAACATAAATTTGCAAAACAACCTGCTTGTTTATTAGAATAACCTCGGTGGAATAATGGTCATCGACGATCTCTCTTTGATGCGTTTAATTTGTTCGTAGATTTTTACTGATTGAAGATGTACATATACAAAACTCTATAGACATGTGATTTTCCATTTCATAATACGTGAATTTATCTTAATGGTTGAGGTAAAAAAGGATTATGTTGCGGGTATGAAGATCGTCATGAACACGCAAGAGCGACGCTCTTGGGTATGTGGAGGCAAGAGTGCGGCGCAAGTGCGGTAAGTAGCAATCGAGACAAATTGTGCTGTTGATCAGCCTTTCATGTTTTTCTCGTAGCCAAAAAGGAATTTAACAAGACCAAATTCATAATCGGCAGTGAAGAGTTGAATTTTAGAGAGTTTTAGGAATCACCATTTTTAGGGGGGGGGATG
Source organism: Acanthaster planci (assembly GCF_054643075.1). Lineage (NCBI taxonomy): Eukaryota > Metazoa > Echinodermata > Asteroidea > Valvatida > Acanthasteridae > Acanthaster > Acanthaster planci. The sequence continues at coordinate 4,809,752 of NC_141787.1, forward strand.
CTCCCTCTTTGAACTTGCTTGTTGCATATTTTAACCCCTCTTTGAACTTGCTTGTTGCATATTTGTAACCCCTCTTTGAACTTGCTTGTTGCATATTTTTAACCCCTCTTTGAACTTGCTTGTTGCATATTTTTAACCCCCTCTTTGAACTTGCTTGTTGCATATTTTTAACCCCCTCTTTGAACTTGCTTTTTGCATATTTTTAACCCCCTCTTTGAACTTGCTTGTTGCATATTTTTAACCCCTCTTTGAACTTGCTTGTTGCATATTTTTTACCCCTCTTTGAACTTGCTTGTTGCATATTTTTAACCCCTCTTTGAACTTGCTTGTTGCATATTTTTAACCCCCTCTTTGAACTTGCTTGTTGCATATTTTTAACCCCCTCTTTGAACTTGCTTGTTGCATATTTTTAAACCCCTCTTTGAACTTGCTTGTTGCATATTTTTAACCCCCTCTTTGAACTTGCTTGTTGCATATTTGTAACACCCTCAGCTTCAGGAAGGCCTACTTCTATTTGCCTCAATTCAAGCAGCAGGAAACTTCCATGTGTCGTATTTTGAAGTCCTCCGTCATCATTATATATATTTTCATCAATACTTTTGGGTGAAGAAAACGTTGCCAACCATTTTGTCAGTGGGCATAAATTCATTGGCTTGTTTTGGGAGGTTGAAGTTTATGATCATTGTTGAGAAAAGCTTGGATGCAAGGGGCGCCCAAGGGCTGCGTGCTCATGTCAAATAACGGCCGGATAATTATAAAGGACGAACGGGTTTCTTTGTACTTAGCTTACCCAATGACGTGACTGAAGGCTTTATGGTGTGCAAAGTTAACATTTAATCCCTGTATACAGATATCTCTATTCCTAATAAAGATATGCAACGTGGAAATTATGTGGCTCCGAGAATAATTAGCCAGTAACATGAAGACATCACGTTTACCATGTGCGCTTTCTGGGCACGGAAGTGGGATGCGATCCATCATGAGTTTCCCACTGCCTTGACTCACAAGTCGTTTCTGTTTTTCATTCTCAAAAATCTACTAAACTGATATAAGCAATACTAATCAGAAGCATGTAATACACATAATAATGATAATTAAATTTGAAAAGAGGCATGTTCAAAATATTTTGCTTGTTGATTTGAATTGATTCTAATTTCAATTGATTATTTTAAGACGATTCAAAATATAGCGAAATCAATGGATTTGTATATAATATAATGAAAGGAGTATGGATTTTAAAACAAATTTTAACGAGTTTTGCTTAAAATTGAACGATTATGTTTAATTACGAGAAGGGGCAAGAAAACCAGGAAAAAGCCATTGCAACTCAATACAACAAATAACACATTATCCTAATACAACATTACTGCAATGAAAATGACCAAACAACTGTGTCATTACGTAACACTCACCTTGAACATTTCTCAAATTTCGATAAAAATGTCCTGCAACGTCAACTACAATTATGGAAAACCGCAAAAAGACCAAACTATGGTACACTGAAAAGAATTTTGACATTTTGTGAGAGCTTTGCAATCAACCAGTGTGCTGAAACCATCGCGGGCGAATGGAAGTGGTTTAAAGTTACAGATATTGTCGTGTAGACTAATCCGATTAGACGCCATAACTGCTGTGGCACCGTACTCACACGCACATTCTTCAGCTTGACGTGTACTATGTTAGCATAAATGAGACGATTCTTCTGTTTGCATTTCCTGTACGAATGAAGAAGAACTGTCCTTATTCTTCTGCTAAAGTGTCTAAGGACTGTGTAGAGTACGCTGTATATGATAGAACCTAAGATCGTATAGCGCCGCGTAGCGGCGCAAGATGGCGAACTTCACCGTGAATACACGTAAAACGTTGTAATCGTATTGTAATTGCACGGGCGCCATTTGAGCAAATGATGTATATACGCCTGCGCAATGCACATTAATGCCTAGGCGCAGGCGCCGCGGCAGGCACGTGCATGGTGAGCCTGCGCCTAAACATTACCGTAAACTGCGCAGGCGTATCGCTTACTCAAATGGTGCCCTTGGTAATTACACCTTTTGGGCAGAGTTATCCATCTTGCGCCTTCGGCGCTATACGATCTTTGAATAGAACCATGCCTACTTTCCAAATTTTGCCGTAGACTGCAAGAAAATATATAACTTTTGAAAATGAGGTAAAGATAATGAAACAGAGTGGATCGAGTAAGAGGTAGACTGCCACATCAGGAACGATACGTCCGCGAACGTGCAACTTTATTAACGCTGAAATTCTTTGTTCCTATCCTGTGTAACGATACAAGTCAGGGACAGCCCAGGTTAGACGCCAGTCTTCATTCTACTACGACTGACGTCCAGCTCTTGCGTATAGTGTAACTAGAAATTTGTACCAATTTATTCTAAACTAATTTCCGTTTCCATGTTCTGTATGTCTCTACCTATCTGTGGGGGGGGGTTAAGGAATTTCAGAAAGAGCCATGGACTGTAAAATCGAGGAAAATACACTGGAAGATAGCGTTACAGTTATTCACGGTTGTAGACGTAATTCATTTTCGGGCTGCCAAGTACTGACACAGGAATCCGGGCTGCGTGGACGCACTGCGTGTACACACTACGCCATCGCACCCTACATTATGTGGACTTCATTTGTGCAGAGGTCCATACTACGTACAGTATATGTCACGCCTCCACGCACGCTTGCAAGATTTCCAGTGAAGACGCCTGCTTTAACGGAGGCTGTGCCTAGAACAGGCTATAATCTGCCTGCCGATATAAAAAATCCAGGGGTTTTAGTCGGGTAGGCGGGGGCTCCAGACTGACCATTAACCCAGCTTTACATTTGGGTTTATAAACATAAATTTGCAAAACAACCTGCTTGTTTATTAGAATAACCTCGGTGGAATAATGGTCATCGACGATCTCTCTTTGATGCGTTTAATTTGTTCGTAGATTTTTACTGATTGAAGATGTACATATACAAAACTCTATAGACATGTGATTTTCCATTTCATAATACGTGAATTTATCTTAATGGTTGAGGTAAAAAAGGATTATGTTGCGGGTATGAAGATCGTCATGAACACGCAAGAGCGACGCTCTTGGGTATGTGGAGGCAAGAGTGCGGCGCAAGTGCGGTAAGTAGCAATCGAGACAAATTGTGCTGTTGATCAGCCTTTCATGTTTTTCTCGTAGCCAAAAAGGAATTTAACAAGACCAAATTCATAATCGGCAGTGAAGAGTTGAATTTTAGAGAGTTTTAGGAATCACCATTTTTAGGGGGGGGATGCTCCCTCTTTGAACTTGCTTGTTGCATATTTTAACCCCTCTTTGAACTTGCTTGTTGCATATTTGTAACCCCTCTTTGAACTTGCTTGTTGCATATTTTTAACCCCTCTTTGAACTTGCTTGTTGCATATTTTTAACCCCCTCTTTGAACTTGCTTGTTGCATATTTTTAACCCCCTCTTTGAACTTGCTTTTTGCATATTTTTAACCCCCTCTTTGAACTTGCTTGTTGCATATTTTTAACCCCTCTTTGAACTTGCTTGTTGCATATTTTTTACCCCTCTTTGAACTTGCTTGTTGCATATTTTTAACCCCTCTTTGAACTTGCTTGTTGCATATTTTTAACCCCCTCTTTGAACTTGCTTGTTGCATATTTTTAACCCCCTCTTTGAACTTGCTTGTTGCATATTTTTAAACCCCTCTTTGAACTTGCTTGTTGCATATTTTTAACCCCCTCTTTGAACTTGCTTGTTGCATATTTGTAACACCCTCAGCTTCAGGAAGGCCTACTTCTATTTGCCTCAATTCAAGCAGCAGGAAACTTCCATGTGTCGTATTTTGAAGTCCTCCGTCATCATTATATATATTTTCATCAATACTTTTGGGTGAAGAAAACGTCGCCAACCATTTTGTCAGTGGGCATAAATTCATTGGCTTGTTTTGGGAGGTTGAAGTTTATGATCATTGTTGAGAAAAGCTTGGATGCAAGGGGCGCCCAAGGGCTGCGTGCTCATGTCAAATAACGGCCGGATAATTATAAAGGACGAACGGGTTTCTTTGTACTTAGCTTACCCAATGACGTGACTGAAGGCTTTATGGTGTGCAAAGTTAACATTTAATCCCTGTATACAGATATCTCTATTCCTAATAAAGATATGCAACGTAACGCACAAAGTTTCACTGAGCCAGGGGCTGCGTCACGTTTCCTAATGAAAACAACTACCGGTACGGGAGTACAAGCGTTATGACACAATTCAAAACCCCTCAAGATAACAGATTTTTAAACACAAAACGTCGAGGACGACCTACTTACCTGGGAAGCGGGAACTTAATAGAGACATCTCTATTGTGCAATAGAGATTGCGCGATAGAGATATCTCTATTAGGAAAAGAGATATCTCTACTCCGGGATTATATGTTAACTTTGCACGCCATAAGGGCTTGTACATGGCCAAGAATAAATAAACCCCTTTGCAAACCACGCCCAGTGTCTCCACCGGACATTTTCTTTAGTAACCCCCTACCGCTCCACAACAGTCATTTTGAAGCTCTGTCGGGTTAGCGGACGATGGATCCCCTAATATGTGCCATTTCAAAATAGTCCATAAATCTGAAAGATGTGGTTTTTTGCTTTCAAATTAAGGCCCAGGAGATCATGATGGTTAATCGCCGTTATTAACTTTCACATCAAAATAGTCGTGTCTTTGCGTATTTTTCTTTTGAGGTTCTCCAGCCCTCATTTTTTTCGGTATCACTCTTCGAATGAGATAACTCAACAAGCACGATTTCCGTAAATCGCCAGCGAAATTTGCCAGGCCTAGTCGGAAAATACCGGGAGTCCCTTTACGTTTATCGCATTTTATGGGCACCTTTGGTCAGTCTTTCAAGTCCAACTGTTGACACATTATAAAAGGGCTTCTAATATAAAATGCTGAAAAAATGGCCAGGATTTGTCCAATTTCTAACTTTCAGCTTCCCTGCGATAGGCTTACGTGCAGGTATTGGAATACCGTCACCAACTCACGCCTCAGCCTCGCTTACGATTTTCTGTGATTTTCAACTTTAAGCTCCATTATAATTGCAGTGACATCTCGTTTTGTTGTATTAAATGTAGTTGGCACCTTACATCTTAGTCACTAGGGTAAGTGAATAGTTTGCGACTTATCGATTTGAGTTAGATTCCTTATCAAGCCCCTTTTGTGTTTCTGTGAATCAAGAATTCTGTCGTTTCAGTAAGCCCCTCGAAAGAAATACAGAGGCAATCAGACGATCCCGCTTGTATCGTGTCGATATCAAACCAAAGTTGACATTCGTCCTTTGTAGAGTTTTCATTGTCATATTTACCCGATAGAAAGTTAATCCTAAGTTTATCCTAAAGTTGACATTCGTCCTTTGTAGAGTTTTCATTGTCATATTTCCCCGATAGAAAGTTTATCCTAAGGGTTCTTTATCCGTTAATCCATCCAATTTACAGGTCAGAAAATAATTGTTTGAATCTTATTGGCAATAAGGTGACTTAAATTAGCAATAAAGAGTTATCTAGAGAAAAAAGCACACAAAAAGAAAATAAAACACAAAGGAGTATGTAATTGGAAAAAGGCCAAATTTGGCCGATGTGCATACGTCTTTGTTGATTTAAAATTCCTTCGCATGCAGAGTTTAATTATTGTGTCGACTATCATATTCTTTTCAAAGGGGTTTCATCCCGAACAACATCATTTTAAACACTTTTTGTGTATGCAAACGCGGTCACAGCAAAGCCACTCGTCTCTCATAAACACATACTGGGGGATACCTACGCGAGCCGCTGACTATTGCGACATGCACCACCGCAGTCACCACCAACACGCACTACCAGGAAGAGCACGGAGCAACGCATACTGATTGCGATGTACGGTCTCCGGCTGTGACGCAGTAAGAAATGCCACCTCCACTGAAAACGAATAAATTTCTGAATCTCTTTTTTAATTAAAACTGTGTTCCAGCGATGTATGCCACGCGATTTTGTATACCAGGCTCATCACTTAATGCACTGCAAACAGAATAATCATATCAGACCGCCAGTACTTTCAAACAACAAAACATTGTCACAACCAAATCAGGTAACAAATCAAACTGCTTAATCTGTGACCAAACAAGGTTGTTTGTGACGTCACGCTGTTTACGTAGCGGCACACCACTTTCCAACACAGTTTGACATATGACATTTTCCCCAAAAAAACTTTCTGTCGATGTGTGGAACTTCGAAAATGAACGATATTCAGCAGACCTGAACAAATTAAAACTACGCCTAACTTGTTTACAACCAGAGCCGGAATACAAAAATAGCTTTGTTTACCAAGGAAATGCAATATACATGTTCGGCCACACTTAGCAAAGTGCAGTTACCTTCCTAAACGGGGACATTCACATCCGTCAATCAGTTTTGGTACCATGCATTTAATCTTTCCTCAAACATATTAATTCTAAAGCCAGATTTTACGACTGTGCTTTCTCATAAAAACGTCCCACACTAAACCGTGTATTCAATAACACATACACTGTAACTTGGCATTTTTATAAATCGATTTCCACACATACTATAGGAATTAGGCGCGGCCTACGTATCTCTAATGTGGGTGTTCTCTATCTGTTGCTTTAAAAATCACTGAACCGAATTGAATCAAATCAAACGGGAATTCACAGAAAAAATGGGCAGAGATTTTTTCAGCAAGATTAAATTTATTTAAGCACTTGAAGAACTCGATCATGTCATTGTAAACTATAAGCAACTTCCAACTATTCCCATGATCGCGTAAACTTCAAAATGTAATCCTTATTGCAATGGAAACGCGCCAGTTTGGTATTCCAATTGTTTATTCAAAAATGAAGATGTCATAGGTTATTCGAGACTACCAATGGGCCCCTACGGTTCTTCTTGCATTGTATACGTATGCGCAAAATCTGACACTATGCTGTTGCCAGTGTGCTTGTGCCTGGTGCGGAATATGTTACATTAGTTGTAGATTTATGGGGAAACAAAAACTGAAGACAGAGGCCATATATCCGTCGACGGCAAATAAAAACTAAACGGTACCTTGCGTACAAGAAGATCGCTCATGTATACGCGTCATGGAGGGTGTAAGCAGATATAAAGGTCATTAAAGTCCCACGAAATTGGAAAATTAGGTTCGTTGGTCAAGTAGACAGCACGTTAGCACAGGTGGGATCACGTTTTGCTCCTGTAGCTGGGTTTGATCCCAAGCTGTCTTTTTTTTCGTCTTTTCTTATTTTTAAATTGACTCCAACATTTAATTACAGATGATTACATTTTCTTTTTCTGATTCGTGGCTCTGGAAGATTTTCGTAGGAAATAAGTCCAAAATGGAAAACTGTTCTGATTCCTAACTCATGAATAGGAAGTCACAACGACTATGTTAGCGAAGAACCAGACTAAGATTTGTCGCGGTAAGAATTTCTAAGTCCAACAAAAACAGTTGCTGCGCATGTTCCCGGTAAAATATCGTAAAATATCGTAAAATATCGTATAAAGGGCTTCGAATTGCACGATTGCATTGAATCCTCCAAGTTTGCGCCCTTTTCTGAAAGTCATGGATCCACCCTTGAAGATGAGTCACCTTTCAAGTTGACTTGCGGAAGACATTGAGTGCTGCCTATCGAGACCGGTTCGAAGAGGCCAAAGAATCCACAAAAGAGATACCGAATGAAAACAGTCATGTAAAGTTCGTCAACGGGGCATGGATGAAGATCAAGAAACCTAACAGGAAGTCCCTCTTAAATCTTTTTCAACTTGTACAGGGATTTTTGTTGAGGTATCTACGTTATAAGGATAACGTGGATGTTGTGGAAGAATTTGAAAAAAACGTAAATGGAAGTACAGAATAAACAAGGCTGTCGACCCTGAGCTTGCCGGGGTCGAGTGTTTATGAAAATCCGTCTGTGTAAGGGCAAAATGAGCGTCAAACGTTCTTGGGTTTTACAGTGTAAAATTATATCATGTAGTTTTTGGCAGAGTGTGTACGTTCTACACCGACGTTTTCTTAATAAATCCCAACACAACACTGTTAGGCCTTTTGCTGCTCGTGTACCGTGACTCTTTATTTGAGTGAATTTGGTGGAGCTGAATTTGGGAAAATTGTGCTACTCCAAAAATAAACCTGTGACACAATGACACCAAGTTTACATGTGCGCTTTCCTGTGGCATTGAGATGGGATGTGATCCATCATGAGTTTCCCATTGCCTTGATTAACAAATCTTTTCTGTTTTTCTTTCTGTGTTTTCATCACTCAATGCACTGGAAACAAAATTATAATATCAGACTGATTATGCTTCGATAGCATTACTTTCAGTCACCATTGTCGCACGTAGTTTAGCCAACATAACAGAATGTTCCTTCTTGTTGAGGTTACAAGGTTGTGAGGTCACAGTTGGGTCAGGTTGTTTTGGCAGCGGCGCACCACCACTTTCTACAAAGGTTGACCCGTGACATTTTTTAACAAAACTCATTGTCAGGTTTTGGAAATATAAACATGAACCGTATTCATCACATCTCAACGAATTAATACAACACCTACGTGCTTACAGCCAGAGCTGGATTACAATATAAGCCCAGTGTGGAAATAAATGGACATCATTCCCTCACCACAAGGATTTAAAATACGCTTACGTGATAACAACCAGAACTGGAGTACTATACAAGCCTAGTTTGCTATTGCAATGCAATGTGCACGTACGCCCACACTCAACAAACAACAATCATCGCATACTTTTTTAAGTGAACGAGGGTCTTTCATACCAGTCGATCTGTAGTCGGTACTGTGATTTCTCTATGCGTAATAATGACTGACGAAATTAAATGTGGAGTTCAAACATCATGATGGAATCGGAAATAGACGCTATTTTTCTCAAACAAATAAGTGCAAAACAAGATGTTTCACGGATGTGTTTCCTTATAAAAACTACCAATTAATCCATAATCATACATACACAATATGGCGATTGAACACCATGCACTGACTGTCAAATATACATTAGTCAGCATTCCAGTGTTTTTTTATTGTTGCTTTAAAAAATCAAATCGGATAAAAAAGAATTAAATAGACTCTAATGGGAATATACAGGGGAAAATTGAGCTGGAAATATTGCAGCCTGGTTAAACTAATTTAAAAACTCGGAATTAACATTCATGTTCATTCATGATACCAACCGTTTCCGTGACCGTTTAAAAATCACAATAGAGTGTTCAATGTAACAGCCAGTTTGGAATTAGAGCCTGAAAGTAAAAGGTCACGCAGCGAGCTAACCTCGTGCGGTCCTCCTATGGAGATTTTACATGGGATCGTCATGTCACGGTCGATAATTTCTGGAAGAACGATTCCTAAGAAACACCTAAGTCGAAATTTTACGTTTGTGTTCGTAAAGTAATATTTTCGAAAGGTTTTCTGGAGATGGGTGAAAAATGAAATTCATTAACGACCTTTCTGTTCCTTGGTCTCCTTTTTCACGTAGAGTGGATGGATTCTTGATTCAGTCGAGTTAACGTAAAGCCTTTCTTGTCTGCAACGGTTAGATTAAATTTTAGAAGCATAGAAGCATGAGCATAGATCATTCGTTTTAGTTTATTTCGTTATGAATGGTAAAGTGTTAAAACATTTTGATCTGTTTTCATTTGAGCTTTTACCGAAAAACCACCATGTATTATAATATTGTATCTGTTCATCTATGTGCAAGACCACCAAATTGCACTGGTCTTCATGTATTTTCGATTTTCGGAAGTGAAAGGTCATATTTCGGCAGGATAATTCTCTTTCAGGTCGGGTAATTTTTCAGTTTCTATAATATGCCAGCAATTCTTTTACAAAGACCTTTTTCTGGGGTGATTTTTTAAGAAGTAAACGAATGGAAAAAATGGCAACTCTAAAACTCTGCACATTATTTTTTCCTCTATCCAAAGTTTAGGAAGTGCACCACCAGGGGTAAACTTTCAGGCTCTATCTCTATTGTACAAAAAAAGGAAGGTGTCGTAGGTTATTTGAAAATAAAACTGGTCTCTACGGTTCCTCTGCACTACGTAGGTGCGTATACCCGCCCATCACGTGAACGAAAAATCCGACACTATGCTGTGTTCATTGCGCGTGTATTTGATCAAAAGTTCAATTTATCCCTTTCAGCTTTGGGGTAAAAACATTGACAAAAAGTCAGGTTAGATGAATGTGCCGTAATGTTCTGTTGATCACAAAAACCAAAATATATCCTGAAAGTAAAATTGAATGGTTCTGGACCCTTGCGCGGTCCGCCTATGGAGATTTTATTTCGGACCGCCCTGTCACGTGTTGTAATTTGGAAAGAACAATTCCTAACAGATATCATCGCAAGAAACACTTATGCACGAAGTTTACCTTAGTGTTCTTCAAAAAATTATAGAAAGTTACAAGGAGATTGGTAAAAAGAGAATGTCTTTGAAGACTTTTCAGTCTCGGAATTATCGTCCGTACCTCCCCTACCACGCAGTTTTATTCCACTGCATGTATTCATGTCAGAACCAGAAGGAATTACGATGCGAAGATTTAGCTTTTGATACAGTCTAACTGACTTGACGCACTTCTTGTCAGCAAAGGTTGGAGCAGACTTTTAAAAAAACTACATACCTTTTTTCCTGTAAAGGTTTTTCCTTGAAAATTATAAAATGTTAAGCTTAGTTTGTTCTGATTTGGGTTCAGTTTTAACTTTTTACCCACATGTATATGTTACAATATGATTTTGTAATTTTCATCTGCGTACACAGTAGCAAGTTGTCTAGGTCACAATTTGTGTCTGATATTCAGAAGTGAAAACGTCACTTGTTTGGGCATCATATTTTTTCAAGCAATGTTTCAGTTTCTTATATTGTAATAAACATCGAACAAAGGAATTTTCAGTGGTGATTTTTATCGGAAGGAAACGAACGAAAAAGTTGCAAATCTAACATTTTTGCATGGCATTCTTCCTGTTCAAGGGTTCTGGCCTTGCACTATCACGGTTCAATATTCAGGCTAGATTAATTTTTCCTGCCAGATATCATTGTGACTCGTCTGATTTCAGTGGAGTGTGTCACAATGGCTTGAAAAAATTGTCAGCATCACATAATCAGGTATTCGGCAAAATGGTGATTTGGAGCTCTATTTGTCCCTTGGTAATTTGGTGTCAGAGAGATGGGCTAATCACTGACGGATTGGCAACATCGAAGAAGAGAAAGACAAAACAAACATGTCACACAATGCTGCAGATGTTTGGGATGGTTGTAATGATGGTGAAGATGTACGATTGATGGCAATGGTGGTGAAGATGGAGATGATATTAATGATGATGGCGAGCGATCAAAGAAGGGAGAAGGCAAAAACGGAGATGTAATTACATAAGTGATGATGCCGTAGATGTTGGTAGTGGTGTTAATGATGATGACGATTGGGGGTTGATGATTGTTGCAGAGCGAAACCTACAGTGCCGCTCCACTCAGACTAAATATCAAGGAATAACTCAGACTAACCGAAGACCAAACGCAAGATCTGCAACACATAAATGAATTATTTATTTCAAGAAAGAAATGAACTAAACTAAAGTATTTACACTCCCTTGTCGGTCAGTTTAACGGACGCAGTGGCAAACATTACGAGATTATCCCGTAAGCAGGAAAATGGCTCAAGATATTACACAGCGTAGAAATTAATACAATATAAATATTCTACAGCTCTTTTAAATACAGCATAAATAATGGTGACCATGGAGCAACGGCAAGAGGTGAATCCACCGGACTATCAGAATGCGAGATGGAAGTCCCCAGGCTTGTTATGTTTCTTGGGTAGGTCACTAAGCACTGACCATCGGAGAGTAGGTGATAGTTGAGGCTAGCATTCATCAAAGTCAGGATCATAAGGAACTTGGACAGTAGCTGCCCTGCCAGAAGCACGTAGAATTACGGGATACCCTGTTATGCATAACATACAAAATGTTCCTCTAATAAACTCTCGGCCTTAAAATTTCCTGTTCAGAATCCAGGCTTGATTCACCGTACTAAACTGCGGTATGATAGCAAGTTTTCTCTACTCAACTTTGAAAGGCTAGCGTCATAAAATCTGAAACTAATTTTGCCACGGTAAAGGTTTCACCCCAACTGCAAGAAACACAATTTCTTCTAATTATACAGCATAAGATCAATGATTACAAATGGCATAAATATTGTCAAATTTACTCACATGGCCGTTGGCTTAATCCGGGCCTATCCTCGGGTCTGGCGTACCCGGGAGTTTCTAGTGCGGGTAAAACTAGAGGGCTTTAATCGCCCACAAGCGGAAAAGCACCCTGCACACAGGGGATCAGGGACGTGCGTCCGACGCGCAGCCCTCGCGGCGCCCGACTCGACAGCCTCAGTGCTGAAGGTCCACACTTATCCGCTCCACGAAAACCCAATCCGGCGAGACACACTCACTTCATCTCCCACACCGTAAAACTCAATTCAGTCAATGTGGGCGCGGGTTATATACCCTTCCACCCCACGCCAGTTACCCAATTAATATATTTCTAACATTTTATATGTACACCGAGGCAAGAGCAATATGAACAAAGGATACGATCCCGATGCGAGTGCATAACTGAGAGAATCCTAGTTTAATTAGCCGTACCCAACAATTACCATTGCTAGACAAATCCTCAAGTGAAAGAAACAATTTTAAACCCGTCTTGTTACAATGATAATGGTGGTGACAAGGGGAATGGTGGTATTGATGATGGTGACGATTATATAGATAGGCTTGATGGTGACAGTTGTAAAGGGGAAGTTATATTAATGAGGCTGAAATGGTGATACTGGTCAAGTGTGATGGTGGTAATTGTAAAGATGATGAAAGTAGTGATAATTTGAAGGTGCTTTGATGGTAAGAGTGGTAATGGTGGTGATGGGTGTGGTGTGGTAATGGTGGTGAAAAAGGTGGAGTTGATGTTAATTGTGGTGAAGATTGGAATGAGGGTACTTCGTGGTGGACAGAGACATCATTGACTCAGTATCTCTGAATGTAGCCAGCGTAACGTAAAATAAGAGACTACTTTGTCGTCTTGGCGGTGTTATTTTAAGGGAGAGTTTACACGGAGCTACCTCAACATTATTTACTTTTCGAAATTTAGAAAAAGGAGTATATGCCCATAATTAGACAAATGTCGAACTCATTAAACCCCATCACTTCAAATTTTAGGCCCGGTGAAATTGAATTGGGCAGAAAATGAGCAGTGAAAATAGCAAGAAATGAGCGAATAAGCAGTGCACTGAGCAAATGAGCAACGAAGAAGTGAAAGAATGACTGTGCCGTAAAATTAGCATGCGAGCAATCAAATAAGCAAAAGAAAAGCACATGAGAAACTGCATATTAAACGATTTCATCAGTTCCTTGTCATTTTGAAGATCATTCTTCGAAGGCTAGACATGAATGATTTCTGCGGTCAAACCCATGTCAGTGGTGTGACAAAAGCTTTGGATGGAGATATAACTTACGGTGGTATAGCAAATGCGTATGCAGGAGACAAATCTAAAAGGAGCGTATTTGACGATAATGTTGAAGCAATCATTCTCTGAATATTCCATCCAACGTTACTAATTTTGAATCCAACGTTTGAAATCAAAGATTTGAATCGGGAATTGAAAACTACGAAACTGATTCTAGGATGAGAAAAGAGAAGGTTTCGAAAGGGTGATTCGGAATCAGAAACAGTGGTAGAGAATGATGAATAGTCAGATGAAGATCAGTGACGGATTCAGAGGGGAGTGAAGTTCTCCCTTCCCCACTGCCATTATGACAACGACGTCTAAATTCGCTCTATAAAGGGATCCGAAAACGACACTCTTAGCGTCAATCTTCGCACTTCCGCGTTTGAAAACGAGGATGTATGTGTCAGCTTTAATTCTTAATACGATCAGACGATTGAAAGTAAGGAGTCAAGACACAACATACATAAAGGTATGTTAAATTCAGATTTCTCAGGCTGCAGATTTTTGTTGAAGAGTCTTTCAGAATGACTTAACACGTGAAATCAAAAGAAAAAACAATGGCAATTTACCGCGAACTAACGTACCTGCGATGGCCATGTATCTTGTGCAGTGGGCATGGTTTAAACTGATGTGGTATCACACGTGCGAACCGGATACTGCATGTACTGTGTCGACGCCGCAGGCCCGCGCGACGAAGTTCAACACAGAGAGCCTCATTCCGATGCAAATATGCGCCGACGGCGCTAATGTGAAATCCATCTATTGCATTTACATTGCGACTGTATAGGGCTACGCACCGCACACTCGCTTTTCAGCCTCCAAGTTTGCGCCTTCGTTCTGAAAATCCTGGATCAACCACTGAAGATGAGTCTACCTTTGAATCCGACCAAGAGATACTGGATGAAAAGATGTGAAGTACATCAACGGGGTGTGGATGCAGATCGAGCCAAGTTGAAAAATACACTTCATACCAACGAACTTTAGTGAAATAGATCTCGTTTAAACAAACTCGATGATGCGCTTTCCTATGGCAGTATAAGGTTGTACGTGATCCATCCAAGACTACTGCGTGGCTCAATCGTAATATTTATAGCCACGTCATTAAAAGAAAAAACACAACGTCATTGCAACATGACACTCATGGTGAAAATTTCCCAAACATTTTGATAAAGGTTCCCTACAACGTCAACTACAACTCATTATATGAACATCGTGAAAAGACCAATCCACGATGTCATCACAACGTCATGTTTCAACATCCCCACAACGACGTGGGAACACCTTTATGCATCGTCTTATAAACGTTGCAAAAAGACCAAACCAAAACGTTCATATAACTCCATATGAATTATAAAACTGTAACTGTCATATACTCCATAATTTTTTATAATATAAAGATACAACGTTTACAAACATGCAGTGACAAGAAAGACGTTTGGATAAACGTCGATGGCAAGCTGCGAAAGGTTTTGGTAACATTTGTGTAATAGCTTGGCAATCTTCACTTCTAAACTTGTTGTCGGCGCATTAGGCTGGGGTTAGTAGGGATGCCGGACCAAGCTTCTCAGCATTAGGCTGGGGTTAGTAGGGATACCAGACCAAGCTTCAGACTAATTCAAGAGATGGTCAGGTCATGTAACCGGCATAATCACGTGACTCACGTGACGAAATTCCTCCCATTTCCAAATATTCCGAAACTGAACGAAATAATTTGAACTCATTTTGTTAATTCACCAAAACTGTCCTCAATATCAGCGAACATTGAGCCCTCAGCAGATTTCGCCTGCAAGCACGAGATTTTCTATACTTTTCCAGAGATTTCTAAATTGAATTTTTAAAAGACAGGGAAAAAATGCAACATTTCATCTGACATTCTAAAGGTGCTTACCACTTTACAATCGCCAAAAAATTCATCTTAAATTGTTTATTTTATTTCAAGGTCTGGTTGAAAGGAAATTAACCTAATGTCTCATATGCATGGGAAAACCAATACTGTAACAACTGACGCGGCAGCCATTAAGCTTACGTTATTTCAGCAGAAAATATACAAGCTTCTAGGCTGTCGACATTAGGGCCTAGAGTACACTTAGTACACGTTCGATAGTTGTATTTTGCCCTTCAACTTCAGTCGAAATCCATCGATGCAAATTAATGGAGAGTCGATCATCTGCAAGTTGGGGCGAGGTAACCGACGTCAGAGCGCAAAATATAAAAATATGAGATTTCTCCTGGTTTTCCTCAAATTTCAAAAACGAAATTTGCTTCACAGATAAAGATCTAATTTTAAAAATGCAAACTACTTTTTATTGCCAAATAATGTTTCAAATGTTTATTTCAAAGGTCTGAGTGAAAGGAACCTAACCAAATGTCTCAGGTACACGGCAGTGGCGTAGCTAGGATTTTACTAGGGAGGGGGCACAAAGCGGGCACCAGCATCTTACGGGGCACCAGCCTTCAGTGGTGTGGTTTTTGGGCAAGTTTTGTTGGCCTCGTTCAATATCCATTCATCCTATTTTCAGTGGGGGGTATACGGGGAGGCACCGGGACTTTGTGGCCCCCAGCAGCCCCCCACCACCCACCCACCCCGTGGCTATGCCACCGGTATACGGATATGATTGGGGGAAAAGACAGTGTTTACAACTGATAAGTCTGCCATTAACCTTGAATATTTTCCGCCAATAAAATACTTCAAACTATGAGTTGAGGCAGGCCGTTGGCCTTAGAGTATACTAATGATAAGTCGTTTAATAATAGTCTTTTGTCCCTGAAGTTCAGTCGAAATCCATCAGCGCAGTTTAATTTGAAAATCGTTCATCTGCAAGTCGGGGTGAGGAAACTAATGTAAAGCTACGAATATCGTGTGGATCGCGTGTGGAGAACAAACCCCAATCAATTACCGAATTGGCTTCAACTCTAATAATATCAGACTGGCCCAGCAATTGGATTCTTGGATTCGGATAAATGTACCACGGGCAGGGATTGATGTGATCGAACGTACAACCAAGTTAGCCTTACTGTGTTTCACTTGCTGAAGTTGTAACTTTGCACGCCCAATGCCACCGGCCCAACCAGCCGCCAACCCCGCATGGCCGAGGCGGCGACGGCGTAAGTCCACACACAGACGGCAAGTTCTCATATAAGCAGCGGTGGCCGATCTAAGTTGGCATTCCAATCGCACTGATGAATCGCAGCACATTCCGAAAATCCAACGTCCGAACGTCTAGGAATTTCGCAACATCAGCCATTTCACATGTTTTTTTTATTGTTTGGGGCCTTCATATTTCGAGTTTTGTATCCAAAAAGTGCTTCATATACGAGAACATTTTGACGAAAGTTAAATCAGGTGCAGATAAAGGGGGTGGGGGTTCGAAACACCACCCCCCGCGCTGAAACAAAAAGGGTTAAAATAGAAAATGAGTGAAGTGTACAAGAGTATTTTCAAGAATGACATTCTACACAGGTATGTCATGTAATGTTTCATCATCGTTCCTGCTTTTCCGAAAAAAGAGACACTGCAAAAATCTCCAGCCTGACCACCCCGCAAAAATTCCTGGATCCAACCCTGTCGTTGCAGGATGTTTAAAGAAGAACTTCCCATTCAACGATATACCGGGATGTGCTTCTCATTCCTAAAGTTTCAATGTTCACCGTTTATTACCGACATTCGAGCTGCCATTTAGTTAAGAGCAGGGCACAATGCATTCTAATTGGGATGTGCGGTTTCCAGCTCCGACAAGTATCGACCTCACCACATTCACAGAAAACATTCCTCGGTTGAACCGATACTGTAAAGCATTATTTAAATAAAATTTGATATACAAGGTTAATTCACTCGATCAAATGAAACAGAATCATTATATCCAGCTGAGTCACATTTTGTGGTACCAAAAAGACTAACTTTCACACTCCATATAATCATCATCTCAAATAGTTTAGCCAACAAAAAAAGTTCCTTCCGTCGAGTACATGGTGTTCCCTCGTAACCATTCAAATGGGGGCAGGTTTTTTAATACTAGAGATGGGTACAAAAATTTCCGTTTACAGTGACATGTGCGAGCGATGTGTTTTAATTTCGGTTCATCCGTGAAGTCCTGGTAGTAATCTTTTTTATTCAAAATAAATGAGACAATTCTAATGTTCACTCATTCTATACGGGCGAAGAAGAAACCATCCCTCTGTTATTCTGCGATATACTGTCTCAAAAGAATTGTGTAAAGGGACTCTAGAATAGAACTTGGTCTTCTTTCAACTTTGCTCATATTTTGACAATGCAGGAAAAAGATTGTGACTTGATGCAAACCGAAGTTGACATTCGTATTTTTTGTGTTAATTTGTTATATTTGTTTGATAGAAATGTACCTTTCAAATAAGGCTTCTTTACCCGTTTACACACTCTGATGTCAGCATTTACTACACAGAGCATTACTGCTTTATTGTATGCTGAATCTTATTTACAATGGGTTGATGTGGCTGGCAATAAAATGCTACCTTTAGGAAAGGCTATTTAGGCGTATATAGAAAAATTAAAATACCTACAAATTGAGGTATTTATTTAGTTCAAAATAAGCTAAAATTATAAACATGTACGTTGATCTAAATTTCCTTCGTGGTTAGATTTCTCATGCTTTTGTCAATATTCAGATTCTTTTCAAGGTTTTCCCGACAGCACCATTATCAACTGTGAGCAAACGCGGCCACAGCACACCCATCCGTCCCTCATGAATACATAGTACATGTACTCACCCGACTCGCTGCCTTGTGTACCGTGCACCGTGGCAGTCACCACCAGCACTTGCACTACTATTACGGGTAGGGCGCTATGCATGCTAAGTGAAAGTGGCGCTTCCGGCTCTGAGGCAGCAAAAGTTACAATCACCTCCACTGAAAACGAATAAATGCCTGAATCTCTGTTTAAACTAAAACGCTGTTTCCGACGACGTCTGCTACACAACTCGGTATACAAGACTTCTCACGCTGGACAAAGAATTACAACATCAGACCGACAGTGCTTCCAAACGACCTGACTTCACTCATCGTCGCAACTAATTTATCCAGCAGAACAGAATGTTCCTTCTAGTGAAGGTTACAAAGTTGCTTGGTCACAGTTGTGACGTCACATAGTTTTCGTAGCGGTTGACCTGTGACATTTTCCAGTAAAACTCTTTGTCAATGTGTGCAATACCAACAAGGTTGGTATTCACCAAACCAGACGAATTAAAACTTTGCCTGCCATGTTTACATCCAGAGCTCGAATATTGTGCAAGCCTTGTGTGCTATAGAAATGCAGTGTAAATGGGCACGCAGCCAACTACAACTGTCACATACTCGGAACGGGGGGGGTCTCACCTGTCAGTTGGTATTCGGGCCCCTACATTTTGTATGAATAGTCATGATTGACTAGTTAAATGTGAAATTAAAACATCATGGATGGAACCAGAAATAGACGACATTCTTTTTGTCAAACAAATTACAAAGCCAGACCTTTCAAGGACAGGCCTATGCTTGCTCATAAAAACTATGTATTCAATCTGGCAACAGCATACTTCTGGCTACTTGACACCATCACTTATTCAAATATGTTTCAATCATTTTTCTCAACGTGTCGTATAGAGTAATCGTAAATATCAATGGCTCCTTCACTGCACTGAATAATTATGTATACATACGGAAGCGTATTAAGGACACGACTAAAAAAAATTAGGGCATAGTAATTAGCCGAGGCGGATAAGTAATCTGCCCAGACAGGTTAGTAATTCGCCTGGGTGAATAAGTAGTCGCCCAGGCGGATGACTGTTTTCCCGTGGTGGATTATTCTTTTGTGTTTCACAATACGGGCGATTCTCAATACAGTGTGCCACCGATCAGTTGCCACTGACAGCCGTTCTTAAGTATTTACATGACCGACTCACCACAATTCAAATCTGGGCAAATGTTAATATACAACTTTAATACACAACCAGTTTTGGTTAATTGGTGCATTCCTTTCCTCACAAAAATACCATCTCGGTTAACATATCGATACTTTTGAATCTTCAACGCAGACAACCAAACATGGGAATCATTCAGGTTCCCCGCACACAGCACAATAGAGCCTAAAAGTTGACCCCTGATGGCGCACTTACGGAAGAAAAAATAACGTGCAAAGATTTAAGCATGTGTAGTATTGTTTCGTTCACTTACTTCTTTAAAATCCATCTTTGAAAAAGAGCTTTAGAAAATATTTGCTAATATATCAATTATAGAAACTGAAAATTACCTGACCTAAAAGAGAAATATCCTGCAAAAAATTGACCCATCACTTCCGAAAATCTGAAATACATGAATTAGAACCGTCCAATGCGGCGGTCTCGTACGCACATGAACTTTTATGTTTTGAAATTTAATGGTAGTTTGTCGGTAAAAGCCTAAATAAAAACAGATCAAAATATTTCACAACGTGTTTTGATTTATAAGGTAGCAAACCTAAAGCAATACTCCACTTTTACGAAAGATTCTCATATTTTATTTAACCTTTGCAGAAAACTCTATCACAAGCTTGCTGGTTCAGGTATTGATTTATCCCTTTGTGGCTGGGTTCATGATTTTCGTACCCACCGTAGCCAAGTAGTCAGAGTGAACTCTTTGATTGCTAATAGCATCACCACGAATATCGGAGCCCCCAAGGGTGTGTGCTATTACCACTGTTATATTCATTGTGCACGCATGATTGTGTATCCTTGTTTGACTATTGTACGATTGTGAAATATGCTGCTGACGATACAACTGTAATTGGGCTAATTAAAGGTAATGATGAACATGACTTATCGTAATCAAATCCAGTTTCTTACACAGTGGTGCACTGACAACAACTTGAACCTTAATGTTACAATGACTAAGGAAATTATTGTTGATTTTCGCTTAATACCGACAGAAAGTTCTCATATCAATATCACTGGAGCTGATGTGGGAGTCGTAGATGACTTTAAATTCCTTGGTATTCATTTGTCAAGTAGTTTGTGTTGGGATGCCAATGTTGAGCGATGCATCAAGAAAGCGCAACAACGATTTTTTTTTATCTTCGTCGTCGTAAGAGCTTTCAGTTATCCAGTGATTTGTAACTAAGTTTTATCGTGCAGTAGTAGAAAGTGGAAAGGAATTGATGCAATCTATTACTGTTTGGTATGGTAATACAACTCTGATTGAATGGCGGGCATTGGGGAGAGTTGTCAAACAGTATGCAAACGGAGTCACAGGAAAACCACTCGTCTCTTATAAATGGTACAGTGACGAGCCACTGACTAACTCGACCACCACGCACGTCGTAGTCACCACCACCACTCGTGCTGTCATTACCAACAGGTCGCTACACATTATGATTTGGAAGTGCAGTTTCACTCTGTCACAGCAACAATCATAGCCACTTCTACTGAAAACAACTCTTGGTTTTAACTAAAACTGTGTTTCCAGCGTCTGTGACAGAACATGATACACAACTCTCTTCACTCAGTATATACTGGAAACAGACTTCTTATATCATCAAACGGCATTACTTCACTCATGACTGTCGCAACAAGTTCAGCCAAGCAAAAAAAGCCTTCCTCTTTTGAAAGTTTTACAAGGATGGTTGGTCACAGCTTTTGTCGTCACTTTTTTTTTTCGTTGCGGCGCACAACTTTCCAAGACAGTTTGACCTGTGACATTTTCCATCAAAACTCTCAGTCAATGTGTTGGAATACCAACACGGACGGTATTCATCAGACCAGAACGAATTAAAAAGGCGCCTGACGCGCTTGCAGCCAGAGCTGGGATATTGTGCAAACCATTTGCTGTTGTAATGCCATGTTCATGTTTTTAGGGGGAATATTCAACAAACTCAACAGCGATATTCAAACCCGACGAATGATATGCGGTACCCTGCAGAAATTTCTAGATCATGGACAACAAACTAGAGCCTGAAAGCAGAAGGTCACGGGGCGAGCTTCTGGGACTCTTACGCCCCTGGCTGTCTGGATTTGACATGGACTTACCCTGTCAAGTTTCATAATTTTTGGAGAACCAGAATTCTAATGGAAATCACTTCAAGAAACACTCATGTCGGAATTTTTCTGCTGTATACTTCTATTGGGGAAACTTCACACGGAGATGGCTAAAAAAAACGCATTTCATTCACGAGATGAAAATATTCATTTAAATAAAATGAAATTAGCGGAACCAAAATGGAGCCTGAAAGTAAAAAGTAATTTAACCTGAAGTACCCTGTAAGGCTTTATCAATTTTGGAAGCACATTTCCTAACTAACACCACTCCAAGAAACACTCATATCTGAAATTTTCCTTCGTTTTCCTCAAGTAATAGTGTGGCAAACGCGCATGGAGAGGGGTAAAAAAAAACGATTTTCAGTGGCGACCTTTCCCTTCCGGCTTTATCGGTACTCGGTCTCTTTGATTATTTCTTTATGCACGTTTTCTTTCACTTCATGTGCTCAAGCGAGGAGAATGAATAACGTTGTGAAGGTTACTTTATTCATTTAAATGCGTTACTGTAACTTATTTTGTGTTACATGCCTCCTTTGCACATTAACTTGTCAACGTTGATTAAACGTTGGCGTCAGGTCAGTACATTAGTGGTTCATTTTCCGTTGTCACGCGTGAGGATGACGTTTAAATCCTGGTTGCAATAAATGTTGAAACAATATTTATAGTTTGTAAGCAAGCTTAATTGAGTAAAGCTTTAGTAAGTTACCTTGAAACATATGGTAAAGGTTGGCTAGCGAGCTTGGTTGAACTATTGATCACCAAAATACGTTACCACATCCCTATGGCGTGCAAAGTTAACATTTACTCCGCGTATACAGATATCTCTATTCCAAATAAAGATGTCTCTATTAGGAATAGAGATATCTCTTTTAGTGTACGTCCTGTTTTAATAGAGATATACCTATCCGGTTCCGCACACTGGATCAACATAAAAGTCATTGTAACGTCAGGCACAACGTTTCACTGAGCCTCAAGATAATAGATTTTAAACATAAAACGTCGAGGGCGACCTGCTGGCCTCGGAAGTGGAAACTTATTAGATATATCTCTATTGGGCAATGGGGAAATCTCTTGCGCTATGACTTTGCACCGTATAGGGATTAATAGAGATATCTCTATTCCGGGATTAAATGTTAACTTGGCACGTCTAGGAACAGAGATATCTGTATATACGCGGATTAAATTTTTACGTTGCACACCATACATCCCTGTATACGGTTAATATCGTTAGTTGAACCATGATTTGAAGTGAAATCCCATTGTTTTTAGTTAGCGTGGTTCGAGAACAACGTGAAATCATGCTAAGTGAAAGTGGCGCTTCCGGCTCTGAGGCAGCAAAAGTTACAATCACCTCCACTGAAAACGAATAAATGCCTGAATCTCTGTTTAAACTAAAACGCTGTTTCCGACGACGTCTGCTACACAACTCGGTATACAAGACTTCTCACGCTGGACAAAGAATTACAACATCAGACCGACAGTGCTTCCAAACGACCTGACTTCACTCATCGTCGCAACTAATTTATCCAGCAGAACAGAATGTTCCTTCTAGTGAAGGTTACAAAGTTGCTTGGTCACAGTTGTGACGTCACATAGTTTTCGTAGCGGTTGACCTGTGACATTTTCCAGTAAAACTCTTTGTCAATGTGTGCAATACCAACAAGGTTGGTATTCACCAAACCAGACGAATTAAAACTTTGCCTGCCATGTTTACATCCAGAGCTCGAATATTGTGCAAGCCTTGTGTGCTATAGAAATGCAGTGTAAATGGGCACGCAGCCAACTACAACTGTCACATACTCGGAACGGGGGGGGTCTCACCTGTCAGTTGGTATTCGGGCCCCTACATTTTGTATGAATAGTCATGATTGACTAGTTAAATGTGAAATTAAAACATCATGGATGGAACCAGAAATAGACGACATTCTTTTTGTCAAACAAATTACAAAGCCAGACCTTTCAAGGACAGGCCTATGCTTGCTCATAAAAACTATGTATTCAATCTGGCAACAGCATACTTCTGGCTACTTGACACCATCACTTATTCAAATATGTTTCAATCATTTTTCTCAACGTGTCGTATAGAGTAATCGTAAATATCAATGGCTCCTTCACTGCACTGAATAATTATGTATACATACGGAAGCGTATTAAGGACACGACTAAAAAAAATTAGGGCATAGTAATTAGCCGAGGCGGATAAGTAATCTGCCCAGACAGGTTAGTAATTCGCCTGGGTGAATAAGTAGTCGCCCAGGCGGATGACTGTTTTCCCGTGGTGGATTATTCTTTTGTGTTTCACAATACGGGCGATTCTCAATACAGTGTGCCACCGATCAGTTGCCACTGACAGCCGTTCTTAAGTATTTACATGACCGACTCACCACAATTCAAATCTGGGCAAATGTTAATATACAACTTTAATACACAACCAGTTTTGGTTAATTGGTGCATTCCTTTCCTCACAAAAATACCATCTCGGTTAACATATCGATACTTTTGAATCTTCAACGCAGACAACCAAACATGGGAATCATTCAGGTTCCCCGCACACAGCACAATAGAGCCTAAAAGTTGACCCCTGATGGCGCACTTACGGAAGAAAAAATAACGTGCAAAGATTTAAGCATGTGTAGTATTGTTTCGTTCACTTACTTCTTTAAAATCCATCTTTGAAAAAGAGCTTTAGAAAATATTTGCTAATATATCAATTATAGAAACTGAAAATTACCTGACCTAAAAGAGAAATATCCTGCAAAAAATTGACCCATCACTTCCGAAAATCTGAAATACATGAATTAGAACCGTCCAATGCGGCGGTCTCGTACGCACATGAACTTTTATGTTTTGAAATTTAATGGTAGTTTGTCGGTAAAAGCCTAAATAAAAACAGATCAAAATATTTCACAACGTGTTTTGATTTATAAGGTAGCAAACCTAAAGCAATACTCCACTTTTACGAAAGATTCTCATATTTTATTTAACCTTTGCAGAAAACTCTATCACAAGCTTGCTGGTTCAGGTATTGATTTATCCCTTTGTGGCTGGGTTCATGATTTTCGTACCCACCGTAGCCAAGTAGTCAGAGTGAACTCTTTGATTGCTAATAGCATCACCACGAATATCGGAGCCCCCAAGGGTGTGTGCTATTACCACTGTTATATTCATTGTGCACGCATGATTGTGTATCCTTGTTTGACTATTGTACGATTGTGAAATATGCTGCTGACGATACAACTGTAATTGGGCTAATTAAAGGTAATGATGAACATGACTTATCGTAATCAAATCCAGTTTCTTACACAGTGGTGCACTGACAACAACTTGAACCTTAATGTTACAATGACTAAGGAAATTATTGTTGATTTTCGCTTAATACCGACAGAAAGTTCTCATATCAATATCACTGGAGCTGATGTGGGAGTCGTAGATGACTTTAAATTCCTTGGTATTCATTTGTCAAGTAGTTTGTGTTGGGATGCCAATGTTGAGCGATGCATCAAGAAAGCGCAACAACGATTTTTTTTTTATCTTCGTCGTCGTAAGAGCTTTCAGTTATCCAGTGATTTGTAACTAAGTTTTATCGTGCAGTAGTAGAAAGTGGAAAGGAATTGATGCAATCTATTACTGTTTGGTATGGTAATACAACTCTGACTGAATGGCGGGCATTGGGGAGAGTTGCCAAACAGTATGCAAACGGAGTCACAGGAAAACCACTCGTCTCTTATAAATGGTACAGCGACGAGCCACCTGACTAACTCGACCACCACGCACGTCGTAGTCACCACCACCACTCGTGCTGTCATTACCAACAGGTCGCTACACATTATGATTTGGAAGTGCAGTTTCACTCTTTGTCACAGCAACAATCATAGCCACTTCTTCTGAAAACAACTCTTGGTTTTAACTAAAACTGTGTTTCCAGCGTCTGTGACAGAATATGATACACAACTCTCTTCACTCAGTATATACTGGAAACAGACTTCTTATAACATCAAACGGCATTACTTCACTCATGACTGTCGCAACAAGTTCAGCCAAGCAAACAAAGCCTTCCTCTTGTGAAAGTTTTACAAGGATGGTTGGTCACAGCTTTTGTCGTCACTTTTTTTTTTCGTTGCGGCGCACAACTTTCCAAGACAGTTTGACCTGTGACATTTTCCATCAAAACTCTCAGTCAATGTGTTGGAATACCAACACGGACGGTATTCATCAGACCAGAACGAATTAAAAAGGCGCCTGACGCGCTTGCAGCCAGAGCTGGGATATTGTGCAAACCATTTGCTGTTGTAATGCCATGTTCATGTTTTTAGGGGGAATATTCAACAAACTCAACAGCGATATTCAAACCCGACGAATGATATGCGGTACCCTGCAGAAATTTCTAGATCATGGACAACAAACTAGAGCCTGAAAGCAGAAGGTCACGGGGCGAGCTTCTGGGACTCTTACGCCCCTGGCTATCTGGATTTGACATGGACTTACCCTGTCAAGTTTCATAATTTTTGGAGGACCAGAATTCTAATGGAAATCACTTCAAGAAACACTCATGTCGGAATTTTTCTGCTGTATACTTCTACTGGGGAAACTTCACACGGAGATGGCTAAAAAAAACGCATTTCATTCACGAGATGAAAATATTCATTTAAATAAAATGAAATTAGCGGAACCAAAATGGAGCCTGAAAGTAAAAAGTAATTTAACCTGAAGTACCCTGTAAGGCTTTATCAATTTTGGAAGCACATTTCCTAACTAACACCACTCCAAGAAACACTCATGTCTGAAATTTTCCTTTGTTTTCCTCAAGTAATAGTGTGGCAAACGCGCATGGAGAGGGGTAAAAAAAAAAACGATTTTCAGTGGCGACCTTTCCCTTCCGGCTTTATTGGTACTCAGTCTCTTTGATTATTTCTTTATGCACGTTTTCTTTCACTTCATGTGCTCAAGCGAGGAGAATGAATAACGTTATGAAGGTTACTTTATTCATTTAAATGCGTTACTGTAACTTATTTTGTGTTACATGCCTCCTTTGCACATTAACTTGTCAACGTTGATTAAACGTTGGCGTCAGGTCAGTACATTAGTGGTTCATTTTCCGTTGTCACGCGTGAGGATGACGTTTAAATCCTGGTTGCAATAAATGTTGAAACAATATTTATAGTTTGTAAGCAAGCTTAATTGAGTAAAGCTTTAGTAAGTTACCTTGAAACATATGGTAAAGGTTGGCTAGCGAGCTTGGTTGAACTATTGATCACCAAAATACGTTACCACATCCCTATGGCGTGCAAAGTTAACATTTACTCCGCGTATACAGATATCTCTATTCCAAATAAAGATGTCTCTATTAGGAATAGAGATATCTCTTTTAGTGTACGTCCTGTTTTAATAGAGATATACCTATCCGGTTCCGCACACTGGATCAACATAAAAGTCATTGTAACGTCAGGCACAACGTTTCACTGAGCCTCAAGATAATAGATTTTAAACATAAAACGTCGAGGGCGACCTGCTGGCCTCGGAAGTGAAAACTTATTAGATATATCTCTATTGGGCAATGGGGAAATCTCTTGCGCTATGACTTTGCACCATATAGGGATTAATAGAGATATCTCTATTCCGGGATTAAATGTTAACTTGGCACGTCTAGGAACAGAGATATCTGTATATACGCGGATTAAATTTTTACGTTGCACACCATACATCCCTGTATACGGTTAATATCGTTAGTTGAACCATGATTTGAAGTGAAATCCCATTGTTTTGAGTTAGCGTGGTTCGAGAACAACGTGAAATCATCGTTTGCAACAGGTTATCACAGTTGGTTTGAATGTGATTCGTCCTAAAACGTGAAGGAAAGAGTTTTTACGGTTAACAGGGTTGGTTGAATTTTGGTTTACATAACAACGTGAAGTGTCACTTTCAGAAGGGTTTAAAGGAATTTATACATAGTTTACCTGCGGTTAACTTACCAACCTTAAAGCAGCGTTTGTACGAGGTCAGCGACTCGTTTTTAAGCAGTTCATCCAACAAAGTAACGTTTGCTCAAAGTTTTATACTTGGTTGGATCATGGGTCACACAAATGGGTACCCTCAAAACTTAAGGAGTGTTTCATCGATTTCATGAAAATTAACTTTAGAGCTGATATATGGTACTTCATCCCGGGTTTGATTTTTACAGGGCGCTTTATTCAGTAGAAATTGCATTTAATTTGTAAAGTACAATGAACAAACTAATCGGCGAATGAGTACAACTGATGCTCTAAAAGCAAAAGTGCAATATGGTATAGAAACATTAACATCTCTACATTGTGTTACATCTATTGTCAACACAGCATTGATGTGATTTCCAGCGTCCTAGATCTCTATAATTAAGCCTTTTGGGATACATGAAATCAAAAATCCTTTACTGTATGAGAGGATCCTACTCTGTACAATGGAGTAAAAGATACAAGTCTCTAACAATTTGAATCGCAAACACTTGTCAGTTTCAACCCAGCTGTTTATGTTGACGAAATAATTTTCTCTTAGCAACTTGTGGTTTCATGTAATTTGGCTCAGAGTTTCGTTTTCCACTGTATCTCCTTGCTTAACACAATGGAGAACTAATCTGAAACGATCCATCGATCGTGAAAATCAAATGGGATTTGGATGGATTTCTCCAAACATAGTTCATCTTGATTCCTCTAATTTCGGTAGATTTGGTCGAAATGACTTCACCAAATTATTGACATCGGATCAGTCGATCTTCTTCGGAAAGACGGATTGGCCACCTCAAAGAAGACAGGAAGGAAGATCTCACATTTGGTGATACTGCTGCAGACGTTGTGGATGTGTGTTATGGTGACAAAAATGGGGAGGGGCTAATGGTTATGGTGGTGGAGATTAGGGATGATGTTAAAGATTATGGTAACGGATTGAAGAAGGGGAGAGACAGAACGCAGATGTTATTTCAGTTATAATTCTGTATTCGGGTGCCAGTGTGAAAGTAATGGTGACGATGATGGTGACTTTTGTGAAGATGGGGTGATATCGGTGATGGTATAAAAGTGGCGATAATATTGACGATGGAGTCGACGATGGTGTTGCTGGTAATTGCGAAGTGATTGTGGTGATAATTGGGAAGGTGGTTTGAAGGTAAGAGTGTGACGTAGGTGAAGACTGGAGTTGATGTTAATGGTGATTAAGATCGGAATGAGGGAACGTGGTGGTGGATGGGCACATGACCGAATGACTCCATCTTCAGCGTTACATACCACGAAAGATTCCTTTGTACTGGATTGAGAACACGAGCTATCAAATGAGCAGGATATAATCCAATGAAAACTTAAATATTAAACGATACTATCATTTCTTTTTTCATATTTTATCCTTCCGAGGCTCGACATGAATGATTTCTGCAGACAAACCCCATGCTTGTCACTGGCTTGTAGTATGTTAAGATATATATACTCACCTGTGTAAGTTGACCTTACAGTAATCCACTACGGTTGTTTTTTCGCGTCATTAAGGACGCTTTCAATTTAATTGTTAAGTATATTTGTGAAAATGTTCGTGGAAAATGAGGAAAAAGACTTATCAAAACAAAGTGTGCAAATTGTTATATGAAGTCTATTCAAGTTTGATTCCTTTAAAAGTAATAACGAGCTGTACTCTACACGCTTCATAGTTTTTTGAATGTGTCATTCAAAAGCATTGTTGAGCAAAATTTGCGATGAATTATTTGTTTTCTCAAACTGACAAAAACCTAGACAAATCAACTTTTCTATCTAGTGTTTTTGTCATTTTAATACACTTGATTCAAATATTAACTTGGCGCATTTTGAAAGCAAAATGTGGTTTATTCTCAATTTAATCGTAAATTAGCATTTGAGAAAAATCGCGTTCTTTTTCCTTCTCTCTTTTCACGAAATAACAAAAAGTCGCCTCGGTAGCAGGATAAAGTAGCGACAAAAAAGGTTCTCTTCGAATTAGCATGCAGGCGTATGCATGCAAACAAATGATTCGTGTTGAACATTAAAACGTGCGAGAGTCTTGAAATTCAACAAAATGTAACATTTTCCAGATGTGCATGTGTTCATGAAGTGAAAAAGTGTGTCCGATAAAATAGGAAAAGGTAGAATCCCAAGGTTTTGCTGTGGTAGGAAGTGAAAAGGGGTTTTATTAATGAGTTACTGTGTAGTTAAAACAATTATTTCTGCGAGTGTGGCTTTTAGTTTAAAAAAGGGTCATGAAACGGGAAGCATTTTCGAAAGCGTTCATCTCGGAATAACTGTATAGTCAATACCGTCACAACTGTCCCGTCTTTCGTGTATAGCGACAAGCAACATTATAAGGCATTACATTGCCCTTCAAAACATACAGCGGTTCGCTGAAGTCAACAGCACCTTATCATTTTATCTAAACACTTGAATTGTAAAAGAGTTCGGTATTCTCTCACAGGGGTTGATCCATATGATCCATACCAGTGACCAGGCGCCAATCAGTTCCTTACGTGCAACACAATGACAGGGCAATCGGTCGGACAGTCTCGTCCACGGGTAGCTTGCACTGAATGTTCTTTAACTTGCCGACCCCAGTGAAACGTTCTGCGAATTGTTCCACAAGACTGTCCATGGGCTTATGGGGGTTTTGGGGTGAAGGTTGTAGGCCACATGGATGACGCGGAGAGCAGACGCTGTTTGGAAACTGATCAATGTGTCTCCAGTGGTTTTGCTGACACAGAAGGTGCACTTCACTTGGGACCCCTTATAAGAATAGAAGTGTCAAATGTGCCAACAATCTCCAGGGGTGTTGAACTACCATAGGCAAAGACTTTGGCTGCATTGTCCTTGCACAGTGGCGGTTTGGAGGACAGTTTGTTGTATGCAGCCAGACACATGACATTAACTGACGCACCTGTAGGCCTATCAATGATGACTGGCAAGGGAGTTTCGTCGACTGTTACCGTGATAACCGGATGTTTGACGTGGGGCGATGATGATACTCCGAACACATACTCATCGTCAGATGAGCTTGTAGCACTGACAGTATGATCAACTGCATGCACCTTTGCTCTGCTCTGAGGTGTGGCTGATTTGCCACGACTCAGACAATGTTTGGCAAAATGATTGAGTTTACCATACGAGTGGCATGTCACCCCCTTTGCTGGGCATTGTTGTTTGTGAGGAAACGTACCTCCACAGTTGCGACAGGGTACAGAGCGTCTGGGCTTGGACAACCGTGAGGATTTGCTCGGTTCACGTTCCTTCATATGAGGCTTTGCAGTCATACGGTTGGCTGCGTCTCTGCTCGAGTGCTGGGAATGCTGTTCAATGTCTTTGGATTGGCTGTCAGCCAGTTCGTAGGCTCGGGCTGTGGTGAGCAACTTTGAGAGGCTGAGCTCTGTTTCTCGAAGTGCATAGCGTCTCAGCTTTGATGAGGTACAACCATGGATGATTTGTGATTTCACCTCACTTTCCTTGTCATGGAATTCACAAGTTTTGGCGAGTTGTTGCAGGCGGGTTGCAAAATCTGCGACAGTTTCGCTGTGTTGTTGTTTTGCCTCACGAAAAACAAAGCGTTCGTACTCGATGTTCTTGCTCGGTTCGAAGTACTTTGCAAGAGCACTCTGCCCTGATTCATATGTAGAACCAGTGTCCGATAGAGTCTCGAAGATGACCGTTACTTCAGGGCCAGAGTAATGTAGAAGCAGTGCCCGCTTTTGTTGGTCATCAGTAACTTTGAATGCAACAAACAAATTCTCCAGCCTGGCTATGTATTTCCTCCTCCGTACGCCGGTAGTGGATGGTTCATGATGAGGCTGGAAGGCTGGGAATGACGGTAAATTAGTTGCGGACATGTTGACTATCACCGTTACTGTACAGCGGCGAGGTATATCACTACTGGTTAATGTGTGTTATGCAGACACATGTAAGGAGACGAAACGTTTTGACTTTACTCACTCACTGACTCAGTCTTTCCGACGTGGAAATGCACTGTTCACGGTTACAATCGGCGGTAAAATTCACTTTGCTAATGTTGTAGGGTTCCTCCACAACACGGAAAAATCCCGAACTCGTCGCCAATTGTAATATCCTAAGGCGTTTAGCTTAGAATGAGAGAGTGAGACATACACGCTGTTTTAAGTGGCTGTACTGCAGTAACGAGGAGTGCGTGACCCTTGACCTTTAATGCTTTCCAAAGTATATGTACTTTGTCCCAGTTTGGACATGTATTAAGAATACTACAAATACTATAACTTTTGAAAATGAGGTAAAGATAATAAAACTGAATGGATCGAGTAAGAGGCAGACTGCCGCATCAGGAACGATGCGTCTGCGAACGTGCAACTTAATAACAATGAAATTCTTTGTTCCTATCCTGTGTCACGGTACAAATCCGGGACAGCCCAGGTTAGATGCCAGTCTTCATTGTACTACGACTGACGTCCAGCTCTTGCGTATAGTGTAACTAGAAATTTGTACCAATTTATTCTAAACTAATTTCCGTTTCCATGTTCTGTATGTCTTTACCTATCCGTGGGGGGGGGTAAGGAATTTCAGAAAGAGCCATGGACTGTAAAATCGAGGAAAATACACTGGAAGATAGCGTTACAGTTATTCACGGTTGTAGACGTAATTCATTTTCGGGCTGCCAAGTACTGACATAGGAATCCGAGCTGCGTGCACGCACTGCGTGTACACACTACGCCATTGCACCCTACATTATGTGGGCTTCTTTTGTACAGAGGTCCATACTACGTACAGTATATGTCACGCCTCCACGCACGCTTGCAAGATTTCCAGTGAAGACGCCTGCTTTAACGGAGGCTGTGCCTAGCTAGAACCGGCTACAACCTGCCTGCCGATATAAAAAATCCAGGGGTGTGTGCACACCACCTTCCAACACAGTTTGACATATGACATTTTCTCCGAAAAAACTTTTTGTCGATGTGCGGAACTTCGAAAATTAACGATATTCATCTAGACCCGGTTTGAAAAGGGCCCCCCCCCGGTAGTCCACCCTGTATAATGCATGCCCGGTATTCAGTCTAATCCAGGCCGGTATAAGGCCTGTCTGCACATCGGCATTTCAAAGTCCCTGATGAAAGGCTTCCCCCACCATGCTTCCACAGATGAATAGGGGTCTAAGCGGATTAGTGCAACCAGTCCAGCATCCCAGGCTGGTAGCCAGGCCGGTATGAAAGGGGTTTGGCAACAGGGCGAGCTTACCGGGGGGCCCTTTTCAAACCGGTTTAAATGGTCGCCGGCCCTAACTTGTTTACAACTAGAGACGGAATACAAAAATAGTTTTGTTTACTGTGGAAATACAATGTACATGTACGGCCACACTTAGCAAAGTGCAACTACCTTCCTACACGGGGACATTCGCATCCGTCAATCAGTTTTGGTACCAAGCATTTAGATAAATAGATAAATAGGCCTAATAAATCTTTCCTCAAACATATCAATTCTAAAGCCAGATTTTACGACTGTGCTAAAAAAAGTCCCACACTAATTCTTGTATTCAATTACACATACACTGTAGCTTTGGCATTTTGATAAATCAATTTCCACACATACTATAGGAGTTAGGCGCGGTGTAGCCTACGCATCTCTAATGTGGGTGTTCTCTATCTGTTGCTTTAAAAATCACTGAACCGGATTGAATCAAATCAAAAGGGGATTTACAGAAAAAATGGGCAGAGATTTTTACAGCAGGATTAAATTTATTTAAGCACTTGAAGAATCCGATCATGTCACTGTAAACTATAAGCAGCTACCAACTATTCTCATGATCGTGTAAAGTTCAAAATGTAATCCTTATTGCAATGGAAACGCGCCAGTTTGGTATTCCAATTGTGTATTCAAAAATGAAGATGTCATAGGTTATTTGACACTACCAATGGGCCCCTACGGTTCTTCTGCATTGTATACGTATGTGCAAAATCTGACACAATGCTGTTGCCCGTGTGTTTGTGCCTGGTGCGGAATATGTTACATTAGTTGTAGATTTATGGGGAAACAAAAACTGAAGACAGAGGCCATATATCCGTCGAGGGCAAATAAAAAATAAACGGTACCTTGCGTACAAGAAGATCGCTCATGTATACGCGTCATGGAGGGTGTAAGCAGATATAAAGGTCATTAAAGTCCCACGAAATTGGAAAATTAGGTTCATTGGTCAAGTAGACTGCACGCTGGCACAGGTGGGATCACTTTTTGCTCCTGCAGCTGGGTTTGATCCCAAGCTGTCTTTTCTTTTCGTCCACAAATTTTTCTTCTTTTTAAATTTACTCCAACATTTAATTGCAGATGATTGGCTTGGCGGTTTTGTTTTTGATACCGAAAAATACCGACTAACAATCCATGAATACCTGAATACCGACTAATTCGGTACTGAATTTCAATACCGCGGTATTCTGGCTAATTTGTTCAGAATGTTCCCACAACCCTCATAAGATGAAAGCAAACAATTATATCCACAACAGTGACTGCATACTTTGTGGTTTCAGTCCGGCATCACGTTTGTATTGTCTCTTTTGGTGAGCAGATAGACGTAACGTGATACTTCAGCATGCAGCCATCAACCTGCCTGTCAAAAGGTTTTGTTTCCCTATCGCCGCCGTCAAGTTTGCGGTTTTGGAATAGTTTTCTTTTCCTACCTCCATGCTTGTAGGCAGTGCTTCTTGTATTACTCATTGGCACGTGTGTACACGTACATGTATCACAGCCCTACCGGTTGGGAATTAAAAATCAGCTGGTCTTCCGTGTCCGCACTGGACTTTATTTTCCGAAGATATTTTTGGCGGATCAGAAAATGCGAATGCTGCTTGTGCTAGCCTTGTGCTCTTTAGGGTCTTTTTTGTCCTTTATATACAACATGTACAAGTATTGTGTGAAAATCTATCTAACCGAAGCCAGGAATGCGTGTTATAAACTATAAAATGATTGAATAAATCTTCATCTTTCCCAGTGGGCACACGACGTGTTAAAGACGTCTTTTTGTGGTCGTTATGTGGTCGTGTGTCGTAAAGTGGTCGTGACAAAAAAACGACGTCTTAAAGACGTCTTTTATCCTCGGTTAGAAACATTGCTCCAGCAACCATGACCACAAAAAAACATGACGTCTTTAAGACGTCGTTTTGCAGTCGTTATCGAATCATCGGTACCACACATACAGTGAAAGGAGAAAACGACGTCTTAACGACGTCTTTTTTTCTCTCTGTTTGAATTGTTTTCTTCAACAACCAATACATGAAACACACGACGTCTTTACGACGTCATTTTACAGTCGTTATCAAATCGTCAACATACAACAGAAAAAGATTTAGATAACTTTATGAAGATTTTGCACGGTGACTTTTGGTTTGTCTCGGATTTTGCCGGTTCTCACTCGGTTTCACCGCGGAAGGTCCGACAGAGCAATGGCATACAGTGTATTGCGAAATCCCGCCGGCGGCCGCAGGTGACTGTTCTGTTTGACTGTTCTCATCTATTCGTCAAGAGGGATGTATGGGATAGCAATAGTGTGAATGTCCAGTTTACAGGGAAATTTTAACACTAGAGGAATTTCGAGTGTGGTTAAGTACACCTGCTTGTGATTTATTATTATTTGCAGTGGAACTGACCCTCAAGCCCCTCGTCTGATTTAAAATAACATGACGTTAAAATACCCCTACATTTAGAATGGATGAGGCTATTTTCTTTCATTGCCTGCTTGCTCGCAAGCGCGCAACGACTGGCTTCGAGCGTGTGCACCGCCCTACTATAGTGGCTCTGGCTTAGTCTTAGCTGGTTCCAGCCTTCCGAGCAGACTCTGAGCATGCCGACTGGAACCAGCGAT
The DNA here is from genome assembly GCF_054643075.1 of Acanthaster planci. Classification (NCBI taxonomy): domain Eukaryota; kingdom Metazoa; phylum Echinodermata; class Asteroidea; order Valvatida; family Acanthasteridae; genus Acanthaster; species Acanthaster planci. The sequence goes on from NC_141787.1 coordinate 4,845,100, forward strand.
GGCAAAGACTGAGGTCATGTCCAAAAGTCAAAACGGGCTTCCAGAACTACGTTTAGGTCTATTGACTTTGGCGTCTACACGTATTTCAAATGGAATAAAGATCTTCAGGTCAGGGAACCAGACTACTTCATAATTTTGTCCGTGCTTTGAATTAAGAGAGCTCGAGTACATGTACATGTACAAGTATCGCTGCAAGCAGCTTGTCCGTTTCAAGAAGAGTAAGACAGGTTAGGCCCTTCCTTAAAAGGTAAGTGCTTATAAACTGTAATTCTGTTACGTATGGGCATTGTTGGTGAAGCAGAGGTCAGGCTTAAACGCAATAATTTTAATCCTCAACAGTCAACCGGGTTGGCCACGGTTGTTTCCTACCTCCATGGGTGGACCACAGACAGTGTTTATTCGTAGTCGTACGTAGACTCGCAGTCGTAGTGCAGTAAGGAGCATCTGGGCTTGCCACAGTGCCCATACTTCAGCGTCATCAAATATGGCAAATACTAACAGTGTCAATAAGTCTAATTTACCCTTTTAAGATTAAATGTTATACCATTGTATTAGTGAGACTAAACTGTGAAAATGTAATGGCAGTACATGTATGTGATGCAATGTACAATATTGGCCACTCGATGTAGACATGTTTGAGACAGTTGGTGGCAGAAAAATTCTTTTTCATTCTGAATCACAATGAACATGCGCACTTCAGCTCAGACGTGGTGTAAACAATGGTAGAGGACCGGTTTATTTACTGCCACCAAAGTCTTTATAGTTTTTACAAAAATAAATTGTCTTATTTGTCTAACATTTGCAGGAAGTGTTGCATCACGCGGCACAACAGTGTCTGCAGTAAGACAACGAATAGCGAAGTACTTAAAGCTTAGTATTCCTACCAGAGACAAACCAAGAGCCCTGAGTAATTCAGCAGGCATGCCCACCGGATAACTGTGCGACCAGTCTAGTGCATCAGATGGCCTGTTTCCTGGCTGTTTCATATATTTCGGTGATATTTAACTAATGAGCATAAAGCCTATTTTTGTATTGGGTCTTATTTTAAACTTTAAACCTTTTGTTGTTCAAGTAAAATATGTACATTGTTTCTTCAGGTGTATTTCCTCAGGTTGAAGCAATGAAGGCTGTTTAAAGTACGGTTATAACAAAATTACACGTCTGATCGGTTTTTTTGGGGGGGGGCATGGGTAAAATTGTTTGCAGGATTAAAACACGTACAATAATTTAAATTGTAACTGACTAGATCATCCTGTTCCAGGATAGTCTGTTTTCTAAAAATTTGACAAACCACTGCATGAGACAAAATTTTGTCCAAAAAGTGTTCAATATTTCCATTTTTTAAAATTCTAAGCCAACTCGATTTGAATTGTCTTATTAGTACAAGCATACATCTTTTCATCAACTTATGTCTGTTTTTTTACCTCTCATAAATGCCATTACATGTACATCTAAAACGTATTTTACTAAGTCTTGCCTCGTTGGAAATGTTTTGTTCTGCCAAATATTCAGTTACATGGCTTATACTACATGTACATGTACTGTGTGCTTAATGTTTCCCATTCTTGCCTTGTCCGTAAAAGTAAAACCTTTTAACTGCTTTTATCCAGGAAGTGTAAACACAAGTGTACCTTGTTTCATCGTCACTTTGATCGTGCTGGGTGCAATTGTAATGGTCCCTCCAAAGCCATTGAATTTACCAGAAATATTATTGGTACATAATATTTGTGTAGACCACCAATTTCAGCAAAGTGTGCTAACAGGTTATTATAATATGAAGAATCAGAGTTAAATAAAAAAAATTGTTTAGTTGTAAACAGTCGCTTCAGTCAAAATTTATTTTATAGCCAGGCAGCGTGTTAAGGCATGTGAACTTCTTTTTATCATAAAAAAGTAAAAAAAAAATGACTCGTTCAATGCAGATGTCTTTTTTCCTTGATATTTGATGGATAAAAGACGTCTTAATGCTGACGTCTTTTATTAGTCGCAATGTTGACGTCTTTTATTAGTCGCAATGTTGACGTCTTTTATCAGTCTCAATGTTGACGTCTTTTATTAGTCTCGATATTGACGTCTTTTATTAGTCTCGATGTTGACGTCTTTTGTTAGTCGCGATGTTGACGTCTTTTACTCGTCATAACGCTGACGTCTTTTTCTAGTCGGACCACTGACGTCGTTTACTTGTCAGGATGCTGACGTCTTTTGGCTTTGCATATACGACTCAAAAAAGACATTAATAAGACGTCAATATTAGACGTCTTTAAGACGTCATAACGACGTCTCGTGCCCACTGGGTTTCGACATCCACGGCAATCAAAGATCTTTTTATTGTTCTCACATTTGTTCCAACCACACGAAAAGAGAAGCAAAAACCCGATTCCTCACTTGTCACTGCTTGTATTTCAGTTTTTCCGGAATAAAATTAGGATAACGTGGTTGATCAAAAAGATCTCTCGGTTATGATTAATCAAATACCTTGTGATGTGTTTAGAATAATAAACTTCACTGTCATAGGACAACATGTTTAATGTGCATGTGAAATTCAAAAAAGCAAATACATGTGAAAGGATCGATCCAGGGATTTTTAAAAGACTTTCCATCGCCATGGATGACGACGAAGCCAACAGTAACTAACCTGCATGCACATAAAGGCCTGGATGTAGCTGCAAGAATGTGAAGGCTCATCCACTAAAGCCCCCATCCATGTAAGTAGTTTTTCCAACACAAATTGTGTCACGGAGAGACATTTTTTGTTAAATTTTTCGCCTCTCTTTTGATTTTTGACACAAGCTGCATGACACGATTGATTGGTAGTCCGAGACCACTCGCCCACTGCGGAGCGGTCGCCCACACGCAAGATGGTAGCTGAAGAAGCATAATGTCATGAACGAGTACTGCGATTGGATAGCTGTGTCTTGCCATGAAAACGCACAGTCTCATTGGCGGGCACGCAAAATCTTTTTGCAGCAATATGAATAATTCAGTGTTGGGCGATTAGTTGGACTCGTGAAATACGAGAATAGTCATGCGAACTTATTTGGGACGTATTTTATCGGAAATGGGATGGGAATTTTTGTTTTGGCATTTGTGTAATGAATGTAAAATATCATGGATTTTTTAAATCGTGCACTATGCGTGTCATGGCGACAGGAATCTGGCAACCGATGTCTGTATATCGCGTTGTAAGCGTGCGTGCGGTAAGCCTTGTGTTGGAAATTTTGTGGAAGCACGCTCGCTTGAGTACAAGCAGTACAACTTCAAATGAAATTCATGAACATAGAAAACACAAACATAGACAAAATTTGTGACGGCAGTGTTTTTTGACTTGCAGCTATAGAGCTGCATTCGATGTAGTGGAACGTACGACCCTTTATTGGCAGAACCTGTATATTGACTGGTTGCTGCATATCCATCATGCCTTCATTGGCAACGGTTCGGCCCGGCGGGAACCAGTGTGGTGCACCGCGCACGTGTTTTCACCACCGCGAATGGTTTTTCAGGCAACGGAGTCACGAAAACCTTTCGTTGTACCTGGAATTTCGTACTATGCTATTTCGCTGTAACATATTCTCTCCCCATAGAAATATGCACGTTTTCACCGGGACCACAGATTTGTGCTTGTTGTAATCGGAATTTCGTTACAACCGATTTCGTAATACGTGTCGACTGTCGCGTCGCAGAGTTTCTGAAAGCCACCTTACCATTGCACACGCGCAGTGGAAAGGCGCAGCTCAGAGGAGCAGCCACTGGTGAGCCGAACGGAATAATTACAATAACGCATTGTCTCAGCGAGTACCAACTTGACTGCAGCACATGTGCAGATTTCGACACTGTACGAGCATGGAGGCATAAAACATGTACGAGTGACCACACAGATATAGGAATTGCGGAGCAACAAATCGGTATTTAAAACACCGTCCCTTTTTTAAAAAATTCTTTCACATAAATAATTTTTATTTGATATCGAATGGACAGATAAATTATAATAGTTTTTAAGTTTAAGGGGTTTTGTGACGTTATAAACCCTTTATGTTGGCCCCTAGTGTTGTTTGTGGTTTGCCATTGAATGTCAGCATCGCAGCTGCTTTTTGATGACGTCATTGCCTTCTGCAACGAATACCGCGGTATTAGTAAATACCGCAGTATTTTTTTCCATGGATACCACGGTATCGAAGAAGGCTATACCGCCCAAGCCTAGCAGATAATTACATTTTCTTTTTCTGATTCGTGGCTCTGGAGGATTTCTCAAGAAAATAAGTCCAAAATGGAAAACTGTTCTGATTCCCAACTCATGAATAGGAAGTCACAACGACTATGTTAGCGAAGAACCAGACTAAGATTTGTCGCAGTAAGAATTTCTAAGTCCAACAAAAACAGTTGCTGTGCGTGTTCCCGGTAAAATATCGTTTAACAAATGGCTCAGCGACAGCTAAATATCCACTGCCAACTTGAAAACAAACAGGCAAAAACAAATGGAGATGTCACATTAGTGATAATGCTGCAGATGTTGATGATGGTGAAGATAGAGTCGACGGTGTGATGGTGGTGATTGTGAAGATGTTGATGGTAATGATAATTATGAAGATTGGGGTTTATGGTAATGGTGGTGAAAATCGGAATGCAGGAACATGATGATGGATGAAGACATAATTGACTCGCTGTATCTCTAAAAGTAGCCAGCGTAATACAATATTGTGAGATTCCTTTGACCGGAAGTATTATTTCAAAGGAGAGATGGCATGCAGTTATCGCCACATTGTTGACTGATTTCGTCGGCTCAATTAAAAAAGATAGAACAGCGGTGTACGTGCTTTATATTTTGACCATGGTTGGACAAAATGTCGAACCAATTTACCAGGCTGCGTAAAGTGCTGAAAATAACAGAAATGAGTAAATAAGAAATACAATGAGTAAATAGGCAATGCAAAGAGTACCGTAAGAAATGACCAAATGAGCGACTGTGCCGCGAAATGAGCACGCAAGCAATCAAAGAAGCAAGATAAAAACATCCCAGCAATTATACATTAAAACGATCTCATCAGTGGCAAGCTCTTCCTTCGAGGGCTTGAGATGAATGATTTCTACAGTCAAACCCCATGCTTGTAACTGGTAATACTAAATATTTGGACGGAGATATTACTCACAGCGGCTTGGACAAACTTGCTTGGACAAATCTCAAAGGAGCGAATTTGACATGATCTTGAAGCTGTTACTCTGAACACTCTAACGTTATTAATTTGAACCAATTTTTAAAGCAAATATTTGAATCTACGCAGGAGAAAAAGGAACATTTGGAAAACGCCAAATCGGAATCCGAAACAGAGGTAGAGAATTATGATGAATAGTCAGATGAGGATCAGTGACGGATTAACAGGGGGCGTACCGTTCGCCATCCCCGCCTTCACGACCATCAATTTGAAATTGCTCCATTGCATTTACATTGTAACTGTAAAGGGCTTCGCATTGCACGATTGCATTGAACCCTCCAAGTTTGCACCCCTTTCTGAAAATCATGGATCCATCCTTGAAGAGAGTCACCTTTGACTTGCGGAAGACAGTGCTGCCTATCTAGACCGGTTCGAATGAAAACTGTCATGTAAAGTTTGTCAACGGGGTATGGATGAAGATCAAGACATCTAACAGGAGGTCTCTCTTAAATCTTTTTCAACTTGTACAGGGATTTCTGTTGAGGTATCTACGTTATAAGGATAACGTGGATGTTGTGGACGAATTTGAAAAAAAACGTAAATGGAAGTACAGAATAAACAAGGCTGTCGACACTGGGCTTGCCGGGGTCGAGTGTTTATGAAAATACGTCTGTGTAAGGGCAAAATGAGCGTCAAACGTTCTTGGGTTTTACAGTGTAATATAATATCGTGTAGTTTTTGGCAGAGTGTGTACGTTCTACACCAATGTTTTCTTAATAAATCCCAACGCACTGTTAGGCCTTTGGCTGATCGTGTACCATGACTCTTTATTTGAGTGAATTTGGTTGAGTTGCATATGGAAAAATTGTGTTACTCCAAAAATAAACCTGTGACACGATGACACCACGTTTACATGTGCGCTTTCCTGTGGCATTGAGATGGGATGCGATCCATCATGAGTTTCCCACTGCCTTGATTAACAAATCTTTTCTGTTTTTCTTTCTGTGTTTTCATCACCCAATGCACTGGAAACAAAATTATAATATCAGACTGATTGTGCTTCCATAGCATTACTTTCAGCCACCATTGTGGCACGTAGTTTAGCCAACATAACAGAGTGTTCCTTCTTGTTGAGGTTACAAGGTTGTGAGGTCACAGTTAGGTCAGGTTGTTTTGGCAGCGGCGCACCACCACTTTCTACAAAGGTTGACCTGTGACATTTTTATACAAGCCTAGTTTGCTATTGAAATGCAATGTGCACGTACACCCACACTCAACAAACAACAATCATCGCATACTTTTTTAAGTGAACGAGGGTCTTTCATACCAGTCAATCGGTAGTCGGTACTGTGATTTCTCTATGCGTAATAATGACTGACGAAATTAAATGTGGAGTTCAAACATCATGATGGAATCAGAAATAGACGCTATTTTTCTCAAACAAATAAGTGCAAAACAAGCTACCAATTAATTCATAATCATACATACACAATATGGCGATTGAACACCATGCACTGACTGTCAAATATACATTAGTCAGTATTCCAGTGTTTGTTTATTGTTGCTTTAAAAAATCAAATCGGATAAAAACGAATCAAATAGACTCTCATGGGAATATACAGGGGGAAAAATTGAGCTGAAAATATTTACACTCCCTTGTCGGTCAGGTTAACGGGCGCAGTGAGCAAACATTACGAGATTATCCCGTAAGCAGGAAAATGGCTCAAGATATTACATAGCGTAGAAATTAATACAATATAAATATTCCACAGCTCTTTTAAATACAGTATAAATAATGGTGACCATGGAGCAACGGCAAGAGGTGAATCCACCGGACTATCAGAATGCGAGATGGAAGTCCCCAGGCTTGTTATGTTACTTGGGTAGGTCACTAAGCACGGACCATCAGAGAGTAGGTGATGGTTGAGGCTAGTATTCATCAAAGTCCGGTCAAAATCAGGATCATAAGGAACTTGGACAGTAGCTGCCCTGCCAGAAGCACATAGGGTAGAATTATGGGATACCCTGTCACGCATAACATACAAAATTTCCCTCTAATAAACTCTCGGCCTTAAAATTTCCGGTCCAGAATCCAGGCTTGATTACTAAACTGCGGTATGATAGCAAGTTTTCTCTACTCAACTTTGAAAGGCTACAGCGTCATAAAATCTGAAACTAATTTTGCCACGGTAAATGTTTCACCCAGACTGCAAGAAACACAATTTCTCCTAATTATAACGTAAAATAAGAGACTACTTTGTCGTCTTGCCGGTGTTATTTTAAAGGAGAGTTTACACGGAGCTACCTCAACATTATTTACTTTCCGAAATTTAGAAGAAATGAGTATATGCCCATAATTAGACAAATGTCGACCCCATTGAACCCCATCACTTCAAATTTTAGGCCCTGTGAAATTGAAATGGGCAGAAGATGAGCAGTGAAAATAGCAAGAAATGAGCGAATAAGCAGTGCACTGAGCAAATGAGCAACGAAGAAGTGAAGGACTGACTGTGCCGTAAAATTAGCATGCGAGCAATCAAATAAGCAAAAGAAAAGCACATGAGAAACTGCATATTAAACGATTTCATCAGTTCCTTGTCATTTGAAGATCATTCTTCGAAGGCTCGCCATGAATGATTTCTGCGGTCAAACCCATGTCAGTGGTGTGACAAAAGCTTTGGACGGAGATATAACTTACGGTGGTATAGCAAATGCGTATGCAGGAGACAAATCTATAATGTTGAAGCAATCATTCTCTGAATATTCCATCCAACGTTACTAATTTTGAATCCAACGTTTGAAATCAAAGATTTGAATCGGGAATTGAAAACTACGAAACTGATTCTAGGATGAGAAAAGAGAAGGTTTCGAAAGGGTGATTCGGAATCAGACACAGTGGTAGAGAACGATGAATAGTCAGATGAAGATCAGTGACGGATTCAGAGGGGAGTGAAATTCGCTCTTCCCCACTGCCATTATGACAACGAAGTCTAAATTCGCTCCATAAAGGGATCCCAATACGACGCTTTTAGCGTCGATCTGCGCACTTCAACGTTTGAAAACGAGGCTGTACGTGTCAGCTTTAATTCTTAATACGATCAGACGATTGAAAGTAAGGAGTCAAGACACAAAATACATAAAAGGTACGTTAAATTCAGATTTCTCAAGCTGCAGATTTTTGTTGAAGAGTCTTTCAGAATGACTCAACACGTGATATCAAAAGAAAAAACAATGGCAATTTTACCGCGAACTAACGCACCTGCGATGGCCATATATCTTATGCAGTGGGCGTGGTTTAAACTGAAGTGGTATCACACTTACGAACCGGATACTGCATGTACTGTGTCGACTCCGCGGGCGCGCGCGACCAAGTTCAACACAGAGAGCTTCACTTCCGATGCGCATATGCGCAGACGGCGCTAATGTGAAATCCATCTATTGCATTTACATTGCGTTTGTATAGGGCTACGCACCGCACGCTCGCTTTTCAGCCTCCAAGTTTGCGCCTTCGTTCTGAAAATCCTGGATCAACCACTGAAGATGAGTCTACCTTTGAACCGCCCAAGAGATACTGGATGAAAAGATGTGAAGTACGTCAACGGGGTGAGGATGCAGATCAAGCCAAGTTGAGAAATACACTTCATACCAACGAACTTTAGTGAAATAGATCTCGTGAAAACAAACTCGATGATGCACTTTCCTATGGCAGTATAAGGTTGTACGTGATCCATCCAAGACTACTGCGTTGCTCAATCGTAATATTTATAGCCACGTCATTAAAAGACAAAAACACAACGTCATTGCAACATGACACTCATGGTGAAAATTTCCCAAACATTTCGATAAAGGTTCCCTACAACGTCAACTACAACTCATTATATCAACATCGTGAAAAGACTAATCCACGATGTCATCACAACGTCATGTTTCAACATCCCCACAACGACGTGGGAACACCTTTATGCATCGGCTTATAAACGTTGTAAAAAAAGACTAAACCAAAACGTTCATATGACATCATATAAATTATAAAACTGTAACTGTCATATACTCCATAATTTTTTATAATTTAAAGATACAACGTTTACAAACATGCAGTGACAAGAAAGACGTTTGGATAAACGTCGATGGCAAGCTGCAAAAGGTTTGGCAACATTTGTGTAATAGCTTCGCAATCTTCACTTCTAAAATTGTTGTCGGCGCATTAGGCTGGGGTTAGTAGGGATGCCAGACCAAGCTTCTTCGCATTAGGCTGGGGTTAGTAGGGATGCCAGACCAAGCTTCTTCGCATTAGGCTGGGGTTAGTAGGGATGCCAGACCAAGCTTCTTCGCATTAGGCTGGGGTTAGTAGGGATGCCAGACCAAGCTTCTTCGCATTAGGCTGGGTTTAGTAGGGATACCAGACCAAGCTTCAGACTAATTCAAGAGATGGTCAGGTCATGTAACCGGCATAATCACGCGACTCACGTGACGAAATTCCTCCCATTTCCAAATATTCCGAAACTGAACGAAATAATTTGAACTCATTTTGTTAATTCACCAAAACTGTCCTCAATATCAGCGAACATTGAGCCCTCAGCAGATTTCGCCAACAAGCACGAGATTTTCTATACTTTTCCGCAGATTTCAAAATTGAATTTTTAAAAGACAGGGAATAATTGCAACATTTCATCTGACATTCTGAAGGTGCTTACCACTTTTGAATCGCCAAAAATTCATCTTAAATTGTTTCTTTTATTTCAAGATCTGGTTGAAAGGAAATTAACCTAATGTCTCATATACAAGGGAAAACCAATACTGTAACAACGCGGCAGCCATTAAGCTTACGTTATTTCAGCAGAAAATATACAAGCTTCCAGGCTGTCGACATTAGAGTACACTTAGTGACAAGTCGTTCGATAGTTGTATTTTGTCCTTCAACTTCAGTCGAAATCCATCGATGCAAATTAATGGGACAGTCGATCATCTGCAAGTTGGGGCAAGGTAACCGACGTCAGAGCGCAAATATAAAAATATGATTTAGATATCGCGTGTGGAGAAAAAACTAATCAATTACCGACTTGACACTAAGTTTTGTATTAGACTAGCCCCGCTGCTCTACCCTCTATAATTGATGTGATCGAACGTGCAGTCATAAACGCGCAGCTGAGGCGAGTCTGATCTACAGAAGCTGAAACTTGTCGGGCCGGAAGCTGAACAGTGCCGCCCCGTTTAGCTGCAGGCGGCGCACAGCCAGGGCGAAGAAGGCATTAGTCTCCGGCACTGTCGGCAAGTTCCCATATTTTGCGCGGCTACTTGAAGTCATCGGGAGCCAATGACTCCAGCGACATCCCTAAAACACTTCCCAAACTTCGACATTCCGAACACATAATCCAAGCTATCGGAAAGATCTGCATCGTACTCAGAACTCGATGTTTTATGTTACGTTTATGATTTTCCATTTCGTGTATTTATTTCGATCTTTCAGCGCTTACATTCTTAGCAATCCAGTGGAGCGTGACTTTGTTTTGGACTGTTACTGGCCTTACACAGCGGCGGTCGGTCCAAGTTGGCACTTGGATCCCGCTGAGGTACCACAGCACTTTGCAAAATCCTACGTCAAAACGTCTTAGAGTTTCGCAACATAAACCATTTCATGTATTTTTATGGCATCTGGAGGCTTGATGTTTTGAGAGTTATATCTGAGAAAGTGCTTCAAGCTAGACCGTGTTTAACAAATTTACATATAAATAAAAGGTAGGACAACACGGGATGTTAGAAAGACCTTTACATGTAGGCCATCGAGAAAACTGAGCGGTATGTTACGGAGTGCTTCTAATCTACAACAGTTCGATGTTCCCCTTTAAAAACACTCCACCAACACGCGATTAAGATCGGGGGCCAATATCATTACGCTCAGGCTAGGCAAACGTTCATTTTTGGTTCTACGCAAAATGAGGATCCGAATGTTTCATACAGATCGCATAAGTAATGCAAAACAAAATGCTCGCTTACCTATCGGAAGAAGGTATTACGTAGGTAAAACAAGGGAAATCTTTATGCGCGCGACACTGCAAATGTGTAAGTCTAGCACATCCGTGAAAATAATAGTGCGTACGGTCGGCAAAATATTGTGGTGTCGTAGGCCTATAGCACGACTAGCACAGTTACAAGAACAGACCTATCCACATGCACACACACAAAAAAAATGTCTTGGTGTTAACCGACACTGGGTGTGTAGCGTGGTTTACAATACAATCCGATATACAAGGATGAGTCACTCAATCTAATGAAATATAATCATTATATCCGGCTGATTTACATTTGTTCTTCCAAATTTAAACGACGTTACCTGTCTCTTCTCATCACAAATACCTCCCCCAGCAAAACAAAGTGATCCTATTTCCTTCAAGCAAGTTATAGAAATTGGCCAAAAATGCCATTTACAGCGTTCTTTTGACAGATAAAATGTATAAACTTTTGGTTCATCCATAAAGTCCTGGGTTGTCAGTAATTCACAATAAGTGAGACGATTCTAAGGTTTTCTTTTTCTCTAGGGGCAAAGAAGTCATTGTTTTTCTGCCATACTGTCCGATAAGAATCGTGTGATAGAACTAGACCTACATTCCAAATTTTACCATAGACTGCAGGAAAATGATAGCTTTTGACAATGTGGTGAAAAGAATGAAACCGAATACAAACCAAAATTGACATTCGTTTTTTTCTCCCTATACTTTTCATTGTCATATTTGCTTGAGAGAAATTTTATGGTAAGGTTTCTTTGTCCGTTTACGCACTGGTTACGTCATCACTTACAGTACAGAACATTTTCAATCTTATTTATACAGGGTGTCTTTAAAAAAAGGAAATCGAGATTAAACTTCAAATATCTTAGATACTACTCAACATTTTGAAAAATGGTAGGTACCATATGCAAGCTCTCGATCTCTTCTTTTATTTGATACCAAGACACCATTGCTACCTTTGCGGATAACTGAGCACTGGAGTGTTTGAATTACCATGTCCATGGTTACGCACCAAATGGATGTTTTGGGTGAATCGTCAACAACTCCTTGAGACAGATCTTCCCCGTAGGCTACGTTTTTGCCAATGGTTCCTCGACCAACAACCACGATTCTTAGAGACTTTCCTTATCGGTGACCAAGGTGCATTTTTCATGAATGGCCGAGTCAACACACACAACGTGCGTGAATATGCACCAAAACGCAATCATCCTCCCTTCAGCTTTGATGTCAACTAGAGTCTGGAGAAGGTTTCCCTTTGGATAGGCCTCTGCGGAAGCTCGTTGGACCCTGCTTTTACGATGGCAATCTGAACGGGGAAAGATATCTCTGGATGATCAATGAGGAAATTGTCCTACAACTGCGAGAACATTTCGAGCTACAGCATGAAGGAGCTTTTCGGCGCCTATAGTAGGCACAGGATGGCGCTCCCCCACATCGTCGGATTATCGTCAGGGATCGACTACGAGAACCTTTTTATCGCTGTGCCATTGCCGTGAACCACGAGATTGAGTGGCCCCCGAGATCTCCGGACCTCCTAGATCCAAGCTAAGTCTACCTTTGACTGGAGGAAGGCAGTGTTGCCTATCAAAACTAGTTGGAAGAGGCCAAAGAATCCGCAGAAGACACTGGATGAAAACATGTAAAGTCCGTCAAGGGGGCATGGATAAAGCTCAAGAAACCTAACAGGAAGTCTCTCTTGGCAGTCGCCTAAATCTTTTTTAACACATAGAGAGATTTTTGTTGAGGTGCCTACGTCAGAAAAATAACGTGGATGTTGTGGACGAATATGAAGAAAACGTAAATAGAAGTACGAACTAAGCAACGCCTTGTACCACCGAGCTTGCCGGGGTCGAATGTTTATGAATAAAAGTCAGTGTAGCCTAAGTGCAAAACCTAACGAACTTCAAAAAAAAAGATCTCATTAAAACAAACTCAATCAACAATTTTTTTCGTAGAACTATTTGTTTCCAAAAATAGAAACAATGCTGGAGCACATGTCTGGAACAACGAACTTTGGAAAAATATGTCTCTTTCATTGAGTCATGATCCACACACATAATCACCAATCGCCATAATCCATTCCTTGAAACCAACATGATAGAGGTTTCAGAATTATATTCGATTTGCCAAACACTTTCTTTGGTACTTTCATTCCTTGGATTCAATCCTGGATTGAACTGCGTGTTTGACTTCTAAACGCAAATTAAACGCAAATCTGCAATACTTTTTAAAACATTTTAACAAGGTTATAAATAAACACATACGATATGTTTAAATGCTTAACACACTGTTTATTTTGTGATGAAACATAATGCTTAGCATATGTGCTGGTTTTTAACACCTTGTAATTGTAAACACGTTTGTGTGTTTTTACCTAAACGCCTAAAATGTGTACTGGCTGTAAAGGGTTTGGTATTAATTAACTGCACATTTTAGGTAACCGTGACATACACGTGTTCAAGTGATACACAGTGACGTCAAGAGTGACAAGCCAACTACTACTAGCACGGGAACAAACATGGTTGAAGTACCGCTGATAGCCCTTATGCTTTCAGAAAATTATCACCCATCCGAGTCCTGAAATATGCATGATATGCACCTATGTAAGAAATGAAACAATTTCTTTACACTTGCAACTACCAACAGCCAAGAGAAGCGAAATCGGTGGGCGCGGAAAGAGACTGAAGTGCGCATGCAAGGCACACAAGTAGGCCTACGTACAAGGCATGCACTTAGTCGTGTCTATATTATTACGATTGTTATATAACTGAACTTATTGTCTAAACACAGGGTTTCTTATATATATTAATTTAAGCGTATATCAGCTTAAATTAACCACTTGCAACATAAGCTTGAAATTTCATCGGCACTTAGGAGTAAAGGCGGAAAATAATGAATTCACGTTAAGCTACTATAAACGGGCGTTTTGTCCCGATGATAAACACTTTACATGTTAAACTCGTGCACGTCTGAACTCATGGCGTGCTTGATATGTTTAGATATAAACGCGTCAAACGTTCTTTACCTTGCAGGTCTTTTCTGATTTTCATTCTGTGTTTTCATCACTCATGCAGTGGAAACAAAAGTATAATATCAGACTGATTGTGCTTCTAAAACACTACTTTTACCATCGTCTCGTCGCAAAAAAATTTAGCCAATACAACCGTATAACAGAATGTTTTGTTCTTGGTTACAAGGTTGTAAGGTCATTTAGTTTTCGCAGCGGCGCACCACCACTTTCTACAAAGGATGACCCGTGACATTGTCCAACAAAATTCGAGTTCTCAGTCTTTTGAAATACAAACATGAACCGTATTCATCACACCTCAACGAATTAATACAATTGAATTGAACACCATGCACTGACTGTCAAATATACATGAGTAATTTTTCCAGTGTTCGTTGTTACTTTAAAAAAATCATCCAGTCGGGTTAAATCGAATCAAATCGGATTATATGGGAATACACGGGAAAAAATTGTAACCATCAAGTTTGGAATTCCAGTATAGAGGCTGAAAGTAAAAGGTCACGCAGCGAGCTTCCGGAAACCTCTCAAAGTCCATCGATGGAGATTTCGATAATGTCTGGATCTGGAAAAGTGATTCCTAACTGAAACCATCCTAAGAAACACAAATGTCGACATGATAATTTGTGTTCCTTAAGTAATAGTTTGAAAAGGTGTCATGGAGATGGGTAAAAACGGGATTCATTGACGACCTTATACTTCCGGCAAAATCGTTCCTATGGGTCTAGTTGTTCAAGCACGTGTGTTTTCATATCATGATCTTACGTGTAAAAGAGTTTGTACAGCGTTGTCACGATTTACCTACCTGCAATGGATGGGTTCTAGATTCAGTCGAGTTAACTTGAACACGTTCTCTTCAGCAACGGTTACATTGAACTTTAGAATCTTTCGTAAACACAGGTTATTCCTTAAAGTTTGTTTCATTATGAATTGTGAAATGTTTGAAACATTTTGATTTGTTTTCATACCATTCGAGCTTTTACAAAAAGACTACCAAGGCTAATTTCGGAAATGTTGATCTACGTACGAGACCACCGAATTCCACTGGTCTTTATGTATTTTCGATTTTCCGAAGTGAAAGTTAAAATATTGGCAGGATATTTCTCTTTCAGGTCAGGTAACTTTTCAGTTTCTATAAATTGATATACTAGCCAATATTTAGACCTTTTTTTGAGGTGATCTTTATTTTGGGGGGGGGATAAAATAACGGAAAAACTTACAAATTCTACAATTGTTGCGCATTATTTTTCCATCCAAGGGTTCCGGATGTGCTCCCCAGATATAGTCTAGCAGACCTGACGTAGTTCTTGTCAGCAAAGATCAATTATGATTATTATTGGTGCGGGGCTAATCATCCTTACTCGCAGCCCCTAGGTCAAATTGCGAAGCTACAACATGGTCGAGCCGAATGCATGCAAGGGATCCGTAGCCATCAAATTTACCACAGAGCACAGCTGCAGATGGTAAACGTTGGTCTTTCGCGGAAAACCGGAGAAGAACCCTCGTAGCATAGAAAAGAACCAACGAACAACTCCACTCACGTGTGCCAGGGCCGGAAATCGAACCCAGTACCACAATGATGAGAGGCGAGTACTTTACGCACAAACCACCCGTGTCACCCAAATGGAGTAAGCCTAGACTAATATTATTGGAGTAGACTTTGGAAAATTTCGTACCTGTATTTCACAAAGCGCTAACTTGTTTGTACAGGTCTCACTGTAGATTTTACTGTTTCTGTTTGTAACATATTTCTACAAATTATTATTCTCATAATTATTGTTTCAAAAATTTAATTAATTATTAATTTTCCCTAAATTAATATTCTTTATTTACAGTTTCTACAAATTAATAAACTCATACTTATTAAACAATGAACTAAATAAAAAATTAATATACTCATAATTATTATACAAAGGTATTTTCTAAAGTGATTCCTTAATAAACGAAAAAAAAAACAACTGCAAATGCTAATATTTTCATATGGCATAGCTCCTATTCCAGGGTTCCGGAATAACACCATTAGAGTTAAATTGTCAGGCTCTTCTTGATTCAGATTAAGTTTTCCTGACAGACATTATCGTGACTCGTCTAATTTCAGCAGATTTGGTTACAATGGCATAACTAAATTGTCAACATCATATAATCTATTAACTTCTTTGCCCGAAAACAGATAGGAAAAGTAGTCATTTGGAGCCAAATTTGTCCCTTGGTGGAAATGTTGTCAAAAAGGTGGCCTAAACACTGACAGATTAGCGACATCGCAGAAGAGAAAGACAAAACAAAGATGTCACATATAGTTGATGATGCTGTAGATGTTTGGGAAGGTTGTAATGATGGTGAAGATGGAAGACTGATGGCAATGGAGGTCAAGATGGAGATGATATTTATGATGATGGCGAGGGCAAAAACGGAGATGTAAAGCCTGGTTTCCATATCAACGTAAGAAACGCAGAGTGCAACGCAATCAAGACGCAAACTGCAACGCGCACATAATTTTGGAAATATGCCAAACGGTTTTTGGTGTCGTCGACAATGCAGACAAACACAAAGCAGCCCGTGAACGATCGGCGAAGTTAAGCCAGCTTCAACTCTGCCAACTGTCTGCGTTGAGTAGCTCTGGTATCCCCATACAAGTATGCATGCTGGCATGACCGGCGTGCAACGATGTCCCTTTCACTTAGTTCTACGAATTTAGCTCATTTGCTCCTTGTTGCTTAAATATTAAACCCTTGTGATAAACTAGATAGCTGACCATCAACAAAATGCATGAAACTGGAGTAAAAATTTGGCACATAAGGCGGTGCAGTCAATCTAAAAGGGTATTTTCTGCAAAAAAGTACGGAGTTTCGGACGCCATTTGGTTTCAATATGTAGTGGATTGACGTCATGCACCGTCTCTTCGTTCGTGTCTGCGTTTTCACGTCTTCCAGACTGTCTGCGTTACAAACGACCATATGGACACCAGGCTTTACATATAGGTGATGATGCTCTAGATGTTGGTAGTGGTGAAGATGGTGAAGATCGGGGGTTGATGATAATGGTGGTGGTAACAAGGGGAATGGTGGTGTTGATGATGGTGACGATGTACAGATGGGCTTGATGGTTACGGTTGTGAAGATGAGTTGATATTGGAGTGGGTTGTGAAGATGGGGTGGTGTTGACGTGGGTGAATTATTGAAGATGGAGTCGACAGTGTGATGGTGGTTGTGATGGTGATGATAATGATAATTGTGAAGGTAGTTTGACAGTCAGAGTGGTGAAGGTGGTGGTAACGGGTGCGGTGTCAAAGCTATTCGTGGTGAAGATGGAAAAGATTGGAGCTGGTGTAAATAGTGGTGAAATCGGGTTGAGGGAGCGTGGTGGTGGGGCCATCATTGATTTCTTATATCTCTGAAAGTAGCCTCGAAACACACTAAGGGGTTCCTTTGACTGCTTGGCGGTATTTTACTGGAGAGGTGGCATACAGTTACCTCAAATTAATAACTTATTTCGTAAGCTATTACATTTTATAAAACACAGGAATGTAGGTGCCTAATAATATTGAAATTGGTTGCATAAAATGTCTAACCAATTTGCCGGGTTTCTTGGAGTGTAACTCCATGTATTTCCACCCCGGGCTCAATGACAATGAAATAAGCAGAAAATGAGCAACGACAAGACTAATAAATTAGCAAATTAGCAAAAAAAAGAGCAACAAATAAGTGACTATGCGGCGAAATGAGCACAGGAGTAATCAAACAAGCAAGATAAAAGCATACAAGCAACCATAATTAATTAAACGATTTCACCAGTTTCTTATCAGTTGAAGATCATCGTTTAAAGGCTCGATTGTCAAACCCAAGTCACTGGTGTGATAAGAGCTTTGGACGAAGATATAACGTTACTAATTTTGAACCCAGTTTTTAAAAGCAAAGATTTCAATCGCAAAATGAAAACTATGAAACTGAATCTACGCAGGATGAAAAAGAGAATGTTTCAAAGGGGGTAATTCGGAATCAGAAATAGTGGTAGAGGCTGATGAATAGTCAGATGAAGATAAGTGACGGATTCAGAGGGGCATACTCTCCCCTGCCCCGCCCCCTGCCATCACGACAACGAAGTCGTCCATTGCGACTACATGGTGCCTCGCACCACACGCTCGCTTTTTAATCTCCAAGTGCCCTCGTTCTGCTGCCTATCTAGACTGTTTGGAAGAGGTCAAATAATCCACTGAAGAAAAACTGGATGAAAACGTGTAAAGTACGTCAACGGGGTATGAGTGAATGAAGATCAAGCCAAAGAGATGCCAATGGGAAGATAGGCCGTCCAGCAAATCATTTTCAACACGTACAGGGATTTTTGTGGAGTTAGCTATGTCCGAGGTTGTGTGATAGCTTGGCAATCTTGACTCCTAAACTTATTGTCCGCGTAGTTAGTGAGGGTGGGTCGGGATCTCGGACCAAACTTCCGACTAATTCAAGAGTTGTTCAGATCTTGTAACCGCCATAATCACGTTCTCAATATCAGTGGACATTGAGCCCTCCGCAGATTTCTTCACCAAGCATGAGATTTCCTATGTTTTTTTCCGCAGATTTCAAAGTTGAAATTTGTTAACAGACAGGGAATAATTGCAACATTTTATCTAGCATTCTGAACGTACTTACCCATTTGTAAACGCAAAAATTCAGTTTTTTCAGTATTTATTTCAAGGTCTGGCTGACAGGAAACCAACGTAATGTCTTATATGTTAGAAAACAACGAAAGTTTTAACGTGCACCAGCCATTTGCGTTATTTCAGCAGAAAATACAAGCCATCGAACTAGGAGTTCAGGCAGGCAGTCGACATTAGAGTACATTTAGTAAAAAGTCGTTTGATATTCCTAGTTTGCCCATGATCTTCAATTGAAATCCGTCGTCGCAAATTCATTGGAGAGACGATCATTTGTAAGTTTGAGCGAGGCAACCAATGTCAACGAGCAAATACGTCTATAAAAATATATCGCGGATCGCGTGTGGACAATAAAACCGAAAAAAAAGTGCTAGCTTGACACCAGGTCTGATATTAGACCGGCTCCGCTGTGGGATTCGGGTAAATATACCACTTTTATGACTGATGTGATCGAACTGCAATCATAAACGCCCAGGAAAGCGTTTGATTTACAGAAGTTTTATTTTTTCTTGCCTGAGATCGAACTACGCCGCCCCGTTTAGCTGCAGACGGCACACTGCCAGGCGACGGAGGTGTTAGTCCACAGCACTGCCGGCAAGTTGCCGTTTTCGTACGGCTGTTTGGAAGCACCGGGAGCAAGTAGCCCCGTGACATCCTAGTGAACTTGACATGACTATTTTTGAAGCCAGTTTCAAAGCGAAGAAAAGAATTTTATCGGGGAAACTATGAAACTTAATCTATGCAAAATGAAAAATATATATTTCGGAAAGGGTGAGAGCTAGAGGGTGATTCGGAATCCAAGACAGAGATTGAGTATATGATGATGCCAGATGAAGATTGAATTCAAAGGGGGCGCACCATTCGCCCCCCCACACACTCCGCTTTACAATCGACAATGAATTTTAAATTGGTTCCACTGGCTCTGTTTACATTGTGACTATAAAGGGCTTCCCGCCGCACGATCGCATTTCATCCTCCAAATTTGTGGCCCCTTAGGCTGAAAATCCTGGATTCAACCTTAAAAATGAGTCTGCCTTTAGCTTAGAAGACAGAGCTGCCTACTGAGTCTAGTTGGAACAGGCCAAAAAATCCACAGGAGAGATACTGGATGAAAACACACATAGTACGTCAGCGGAAGTATGGATGAAGATCAAGCCAAGAAGAAAGCCAATAAGAAGGCTCTGTGGGGGTCCACCAAATCTTTTTCAACAAGTACAGGGATTTTTGTTGAGCTACCTAGGTCTAAAGGATAATGTGGATATTTTGGACTAAGTTGAAGAAAACGCAAATAGAAGTACAGAGGTAAACAAAGCCCTGAGCAGAGAAATGTATTAATACCAGGCCAAATTAGCATAGACTGTTCCAACATGGGACGAAAAAGGAAAAAAGAGAAAGACAGCGACAATAAAACAGTATACATGTAGTAGCTTCCCAAAGACTTCCAATTCTTAAACATTGTTAATGCATTTGGAATAAAAGGAACAAATAGCCCTGTACGTCATCCTTATAGGAATTCATTATACAGCCAGGTTCATCTCGTAAAATCCAACTTGAAAACAAATATATCTAGTAAAACACTTTGTTAAAAAAATGGAAACAATGTTTGTAAATACAGATCTCATGAGAGCAGCAGAGAGCATGTGTCTCAAACTCTTGAAATAGAAATATATCTCCTACAATCCATTGCATCACAGTGACTAGTGATTCACTAGGGGTTACACAATTGTAAACGATTCGACAAACACTTCCTTTTTGGATCATCATGGATCGTCATGGATCGACGGCAGATGAACAGTTTTTATTCTACATGGTGTGTAGCCTACGCACTACGACGATTTTGTTTAGGTCCCGACGCATATTTTAAAGCCCTCGTGCTAGAGGAATGTACTGTAGAAACTTCAGTCGAGTGGATTTGGTGGTGATAGATGTGAAAACTGAACAGACCTGTAGCATAATGACACCATGCCTGGCTTTATTTACATTTCCTATGGCAGTGAGATTGGACTCGATCCATCCAACATTATTACAGTGGTTTGATCATGACATCAAAGCAACATCATGAAAAAGACCAAACCAAAACGTCACTACAACGTAACACTCACCGTGAACATTATCCAAACATTTTAGGGATAAAGGTCCCCCGGCAAACTACAACTAATACCAACGTGAAAAGACCAAACCACGATGCTACCACAGCGTCTTACTTGCAGCATAACCACGACGTTATGGAATAATTTTATTTATCGTCTTATAAACGTTACAAAAAATCCAAAACAAAATACAACATTTTACCGACAGTGAAAAGACAGATACATGTATTGTTGTAATACTAATGATAGGCTGCAAAGGGTTTCGGCAACGTTGTGTGAGAACTTGGCAATCTCAACTCCTAAAATCGTGTCCAACGTATTAGACTAGGGTTCGTCTGGTTCTCGTTCGAAAATTCTAATCAATTCAAGAATAGGTCGCATAGCTGCCATGATCATTTCCAAATATTTTTAACCGAATGAAATAGTCTGAACTCATTTTGTTGATTTAGTAAAAATGTCGTCAATATCAGTGAACATTTAGAGTAATTACTCGATGCCCTCTGCAGATTTCTCTTCTAAGCATGAGATTTCTCCTGGTTTTCCGCAAATTTCAAAAAAGAAATTTGCTAAACAGATAACGATCTAATTTTAAAGATGCAAACTACTTTTTATTGCCAAATGTTTATTTCAAAGGTCTGAGTGAAAGGAACCTAACCAAATGTCTCAGATACACGGCAGTGGCGTAGCTAGGATTTTACTAGGGAGGGGGCACAAAGAGGGCACCAGCATCTTACGGGGCACCAGCCTTCAGTGGTGTGGTTTTTGGGCAAGTTTTTGTTAGCCTTGTTCAATATCCATTCATCCTTTTTTCAGTGGGGGGTATATGGGGAGGCACCGGGAATTTGTGGCCACCAGCCCCCCCCCCCCACTCCGTGGCTACGCACCGGTATACTGATATGATTGGGGGAAAGACAGTGTTTACAACTGATGCGTCTGCCATTAACCTTGAATATTTTCCATCAATAAAATACATCAAACTATGAGTTGAGGCAGGCCGTCGGCATTAGAGTATACTAATGACAAGTCGTTTAATAATCATCTTTTGTCCCTGAAGTTCAGTATAGCTACGAATATCGTGTGGATCGCGTGTGGAGAACAAACCCCAATCAATTACCGACTTGACATCAACTCTAATAATATCAGACTGGCCCAGCAATTGGATTTGGGTAAATGTACCACGGGCAGGGATTGATGTGATCGAACGAACAACCAAATTAGCCTTACTGTGTTTCACTTGCTGAAGTCAAAACTTTGCCGGCCCAAAGCCACCGGCCCAACTAGCCGCCAACCCCGCATGGCCAAGGCGGTGACGGCATAAGTCCACACAGGCGACAAGTTCTCATTTACGCAGCGGTGGCCGATCTAAGTTGGCATTCCGATCGCGCTGATGAATCGCAGCACATTCCGAAAATCCAACGTCCGAACGTCTTGGAATTTCGCAACATCAGCCATTTCACATGTTTTTTTATTGTTTGGGGCCTTGATATTTCGAGTTTTGTATCCAAAAAGTGCTTCATATACGAGAACATTTTGACAAAAGTTAAATCAGGTGCAGATAAAGGGGGTGGGGGTTCAAAACACCACCCCCTGCGCTGAAACAAAAAGGGTTAAAATAGAAAATAAGTAAAGTGTACAAGAGTATTTTCAAGAATGACATTCTACACAGGTATGTCATGTAATATTTCATCATCGTTCCTGCTTTTCCGAAAAAAGAGACACTGCAAAAATCTCCAGCCTGACCACCCCCGCAAAAATTCCTGGATCCAACATTGTCGTTGCAGGATGTTTAAAGAAGAACTTCCCATTCAACGATAAATCGGGATGTGCTTCTCATCCCTAAAGTTTCAATGTTCACCGTTTATTACCGACATTCGAGCTGCCATTTAGTTAAGAGCAGGGCACAATGCATTCTAATTGGGAGGTGCGGTTTCCAGCTCTGATAAGTATCGACCTGACCACATTCACAGAAAACATTCCTCGGTTGAACCGATACTGTAAAGTATTATCTATATAAAATTTGAAATACAAGGTTCATTCACTCGATCAAATGAAACAGAATCATTATATCCAGCTGAGTCACATTTTGTGGTACCAAAAAGACTCACTTTCACTCTCCATATAATCATCATCTCAAATAGTTTAGCCAACAAAAAAAATCCTTCCGTCGAGTACATGGTGTTCCCTCGTAACCATTCAAATGGAGGCAGGTTTTTTTAATACTAGAGATGGGTACAAAAATTTCCGTTTACAGTGACATGTGCGAGCGTCTCTAAGGCAATGTGTTTTAATTTCGGTTCATCCGTGAAGTCCTGGTAGTAATCTTTTTTATTCAAAATAAATGAGACAATTCTAATGTTCACTCATTCTATACGGGCGAAGAAGAAACCATCCCTCTGTTATTCTGCGATATACTGTCTCAAAAGAATTGTGTAAAGGAACTCTAGAATAGAACTTGGCCTTCTTTCAACTCTGCTCATATTTTGACAATGCAGGAAAAAGATTGTGACTTGATGCAAACCGAAGTTGACATGCGTATTTTTTGTGTTAATTTGTTATATTTGTTTGATAGAAATGTACCTTTCAAATAAGGCTTCTTTACCCGTTTACACACTCTGATGTCAGCATTTACTACACAGAGCATTACTGCTTTATTGTATGCTGAATCTTATTTACAATGGGTTGATGTGGCTGGCAATAAAATGCTACCTTTAGGAAAGGCTATTTAGGCCTATATAGAAAAATAAAAACACAAACAAATGGAGGTATTTATTTAGTTCGAAATTTCGTTCGCTAAAACTATAAACATGTATGTTGATCTAAATTTCCTTCGTGGTTAGATTTCTCATGCTTTTGTCGATATTCAGATTCTTTTCAAGGTTTTCCCGACAGCCCCATTATCAACTGTGAGCAAACGCGGCCACAGCACACCCCTCCGTCCCTCATGAATACATAGTACATGTACTCACCCGACTCGCTGCCTTGTGTACCGTGCACCGTGGCAGTCACCACCAGCACTTGCACTACTATTACGAGTAGGGCGCTATGCATGCTGAGTGGAAAGTGGCGCTTCCGGCTCTGAGGCAGCAAAAGTTACAATCACCTCCACTGAAAACGAATAAATGCCTGAATCTCTGTTTTCACTAAAACGCTGTCTGCTACACAACTCGGTATACAAGACTTCTCACGCTGGACAAAGAATTACAACGTCAGACCGACAGTGCTTCCAAACGACCTGACTTCACTCATCGTCGCAACTAATTTATCCAGCAAAACAGAATGTTCCTTCTAGTGAAGGTTACAAAGTTGCTTGGTCACAGTTGTGACGTCACATAGTTTTCGTAGCGGTTGAACTGTGACATTTTCCAGTAAAACTCTTTGTTTGTGTACAATAACAACAATGTCGGTATTCACCAAACCAGACGAATTAAAACTTCGCCTGCCGTGTTTACATCCAGAGCTCGAATATTGTGCAAGCCTTGTGTGCTATAGAAATGCAGTGTAAACGGGCACGCAGCCAACTGCAACTGCCACATACTCGGAACGGGGGGGGTCTCACCTGTCAGTTGGTATTCGGACCCCTACATTTTGTATGAATAGTCATGGTTGACTAGTTAAATGTGGAATCAAAACATCATGGATGGAACCAGAAATAGGCGACATTCTTTTTGTCAAACAAATTGCAAAGCCAGACCTTTCAAGGACAGGCCTATGCTTGCTCATAAAAACTATGTATTCAATCTGGCAACAGCATACTTCTGGCTACTTGACACCATCACTTATTCAAATATGTTTCAATCATTTTTCTCAACGTGTCGTATAGAGTAATCGTAAATATCAATGGCTCCTTCACTGCACTGAATATGTATACATACGGAAGCGTATTAAGGACACGACTAAAAAAAATTAGAGCATAGTAATTAGCCGAGGCGGATAAGTAATCTGCCCGGACAGGTTAGTAATTCGCCTGGGTGAATAAGTAGTCGCCCAGGCGGATGACTGTTTTCCCGTGGTGGATTATTCTTTTGTGTTTCACAATACGGGCGATTCTCAATACAGTGTGCCACCGATCAGTTGCCACTGTCAGCCGTTCTTAGGTATTTACATGACCGACTCGCCACAATTCAAATCTGAGCAAATGTTAATATACAACTTTAATACACAACCTGTTTTGGTTAATTGGTGCATTCCTTGCCTCACAAAATACCATCTCGGTTAACATATCGATACTTTTGAATCTTCAGTGCAGACAACTTAACATGGAAATAATTCAGGTTCCCCGCACACAGCACAATAGAGCCTAAAAGTTGACCTCCGCTTCCGGAAGGAAAAATAACGTGCAAAGATTTAAGCATTTGTAGTACTGTTTCGTTCACTTACTTCTTTAAAATTCATCTTTGAAAAAGAGCTTTGGAAAATATTTGCCAGTATATCAATTATAGAAACTGAAAATTACCTGACCTAAAAGAGAAATATCCTGCAAAAAATTGACCCATCACTTCTGAAAATCTAAAATACATGAAGAACAGTCCAATGCGGCGGTCTCGTACGCAGATGAACATTTATGGTTTGAAATTTTGTGGTAGTCTGTCGGTAAAAGCCAAAATAAAAACAGATCAAAATATTTCACAACGTGTTTTGATTTATAAGGTTCTAAACTTAAAGCAATAATCCACTTTTACGAAAGATTCTCATATTTTATTTAACCTTCGCTGACAACTCTATCACAAGCTTGCTGGTTCAGGTACTGATTTATCCGTTTGTCGCTGGGTTCATGATTTTCTTACCCCACCGGAGCCAAGTAGTCAGAGTGAACTCTTTGATTTCTAATAGTATCACCACGAATACCGGAGCCCCCAAGGGTGTGTGCTATCACCACTGTTATATTCATTGTACACGCATGATTGTGTATCCTCGTTTGACGATTGTGAAATATGCTGCAGACGATACAACTGTAATTGGGCTAATTAAAGGTAATGATGAACATAACTTATCGTAATCAAATCCAGTTTCTTACACAGTGGTGCACTGACAACAACTTGAACCTTAATGTTACAATGACTAAGGAGATTATTTTTGATTTTCGCTTAATACCGAATGAAATTTCTCATATCACTATCACTGGAGCTGAAGTGGAAGTCGTAGATGACGTTAAATTCCTTGGTATTCATTTGTCAAGTAGTTTGTGTTGGGATGACAATGTTGAGCGATGCATCAAGAAAGCGCAACAACGAACTTTTTTATCTTCGTCGTCGTAAGAGCTTTCAGTTATCAAGTGATTTTGGACTAAGTTTTATCGTGCAGTAGTAGAAGGTGGACAGGAATTGATGCAATCTATTACTGTTTGGTATGGTAATACGACTCTGATTGAATGGCGGGCATTGGGGAGAGTTGTCAGAACAGCTGCTCATATTGTTGGCAAAGATCTTCTATCAGTATCTGAAAACATGCCACAAGATTAAGGAAAAAGACACATATTTTTTGGGGGGGGGTTGGTTACTGAGATCAGGAAAGCGGTACAGAGTTATCAAATGTAAGACAGAAAAGTTATGGAAGAGTTTCTACTCAAGCGCAGTACAGGGCATTGAAAGAGATGGAGGAATTTCAAGTGGTCGGTTGTTGTATGTAATGATTCCTCACTTTATTTATTCACATGTAATTATTTGTCTTTACATTACGTGTTCTTCTTGACATTTTTCATAGGCATTTAATGTAAATGATGAATTGTGATTCAATGGAATTATCTGTACGATTTTGTATGGTGAATTGTAACAAGCTCTATACCCTTAGGCTATTGTGCCTACCGCACCCCCCCTCGGAACTCTGAGAGGAATTCCAAAGATACCACTAATACAAAAGAATACACAATAGAGGGGGGTCCCCTTTGCCGTATGTCGGGAGATACGGGATACGAGACGTATGTCCAATCCCTACCCACGCTCTAGAGTATTGTTAGAAAACGTCTCAAAAGGTATACGCCAATTACCAACCAGGTTGGTTAGGAGAAGACGTCGTCGACTTCTACATTCGACAACTCTGTTAGACGGTCCAACGCAACAACCACCAGTAAAAGAAGTGTGGGCAGTACAGTGTTTTATTACAAAACGAATAATAAATCGCCTGTCAATTCCACAAACATTTCAAATTGTGGCCAAGAACTGTTATTCACAAAAGGCATTGAGTGAAGTCATGTTTTTCCCTCTACTTGAAAATATTCATTTCACCCTCTGTGTCATCGATAACACCAATCATACAATAAACTATTATGACTCTCGCAATCGAACAATGGATTCGTGACAAAAAAATGCTGAATCATGCTCGGACATTTGGCAATTTCTAATCCGAGTGGTTTTTAGGGTGAGAATATCGCTCGGATCATACAAGTGCTGTGCATGCAACAAACTGATTCGGCAAGTTATGGCACCTTCTGCTGTTTGTTTGCCAAAGAACTATGTATCTGTGTCAACTAAATTCTGATAAATAACAACAGTGACGATCTCCGAATGTATCTTGCATTTTAACTTATAAAACGTTATGCCGCTATCGACCCACAACTTCGTATCATCTCACACGAGTATTAATCCCAAACAAGCAAACAGCCATAGATAATACGGTACAATATAAGAAATATTTGAAAATGTGCTCTCTTTTTATTCATTACATGGAAAGAAAAGGTTCAACTTAAGAAAAGAGGTAGAAAACAGAGTATTAGTCCTGGCCAAAATTGTTGGGACTCGTGTAAATGGATACAATCTCCGAAGGTTGCACAGACCATGACCAACCAGACTTGACACTGACCGAGATGTGGGAGATCAGGGGAGGTCTGGTCGATTTTGTGAGATTTAGTTTGAATAGTTGCACACCATATGCCTCAATTGGTCACTGTGGTACACCCCGAACCACACTGACCTAAATTCCATCGTCAGATGGCGGCCTGTATCTGTGGTATTAATATTTTTTATTATTTTTCAGTTTACTGAGACCAAAGAAAGTTCATTAAAAATCACATAACTGTATAAAGTTCATTTTTACAATTTTATTCATAGCTTTGAATGGACACTTGCCGATTCGAGGGCTGCTGTTCATAATTGATTGATTATGACCACTCCCTAGATACCTGTTACGAGTAAATATCCGAATTACTAACCTTGGATGTGGTAGGTGAGAAGATTTTCTGCTTTGTTTTCGAAAATGTTCTTTGGAAGTTTTACGGCCACTCCAAAGACAGTGTCATTTGGTTGCATCACGCCGTTTCATGCACATCAAAAATATGGAATGGTCAGTACTTGAATTTGATTTGAGAAGCTTTTGATAAATGGCAGGTACATTTTAGCAGTATGCTGTTAAAGTTCGAAATGGAGCATACATATACTTGAATACTTCTAGTAAAAAATGGCTCTTTGTCCTGCACTTTTGCAAACTCGAGTATATACCGATGTTAAAGTTATGGCCAGTGAGGCACGGGTAAACTATAAAAATGACATCATGAAGTTTCAGCCAGATCAAAATTAAGTGCAACATGGGTTCCCGTGGGAAAACTGAATGGTCTATGTATGCCGTGATGCTGAGGTGTATGCAGCTTTTTCTGCGAGAACGGGGTAAAACCAACGGCATTACTGACTTTCTGTTGTTGAAATTTAACAGCTGGGGAAAGTTCGTTTGGTTGTTTCTTCATTTTTCTTTAAGAGGCGTTTTTACACTCAAACAAATAGCCATTCTGTATAGCCCTTACTGAGTATGGCCAGGGGGTCTGAAAATTCCAGTTATAGAACAAAATGAAAATGTCTTCAATATGTAGGGTACAGTTTCGTCAAAAGTTACGCCCTTATAAATCATGCAAATGGGAATTCTTGGAAAGTGTTTAAAACGGGATACCTTTAAAAGTCGCTTTGACACAGAAATAGCCATTTTATGTTTTCCTTACTGAAATGTGGCCAGGGCTCTGACCATTTCAGTTATGCAAAGAAAAGGAAAATATTTGTTAACATATAGGGTATACTTTTATGGGCTTTTTCGGTATTGTAGATGATTGGAAGAGGCATTCTTTAAAAACACTCTAAAGGAATTTTAACACACCATTGCATGCAACCCTTGCTAAAACATCGGGTCAGGGCTCAAGCAATTGGAATTATAAAAAAAGGAGGATGAACTTATAACATGTTTGGTTCGCTCAAATCGCAACAGTGAAGTATTCTTTGTTGAATATTTCAGATTGAGAATAGGCCTAGGTGAAAAGCATGCTTCCCCCCAAAAAAGTTATGAGACTGACCTTTTACTAGTGAAACCAAATTATTTATTACACATTTTCGTTTAAATAGCTTAAATTTCATCAAACATTAGGAATGTTGTTTGTGGAAAAAGTAAAACATTCGTTCAATTTAGGACTAGGCCTATTTAACGTGTCCTTTGCTTGTCTGTTTTGACAGTCTTCATCAGCCGAACACTAAATATGGCACCCCATTATATGCTCCAGTGGCCTGTCCACTCTTCTACACCCCGTGACTGCATATTAACCACCCACATCCACTAAACCTCCCCTCCGAAAATAGATTTGTAATAATAATGAAGAAGTGATTTATATGAGAAGACAAATAGTCTATAAATTAATGTCCTTTGAAAATGTCCGTGGGAGAACTGTTAGATGACATGAGGACATCTGATTTTTCTGGGGGGAATCACAACAAAAACTCTAGTATTTGTGTCTGGAAAAATTCGAAAAAGGTGGGTTATTTCTTTAACAAATAAAGTAAGATTACAGGATTAATTTCCAACATTTTCGGGGTCTTTTGCAAAACTTTTGACCATGGACAAACTGATCAAGTGACCGCTGGCTGGTCAGTAGCGCGCTCGTTCAGTTCGCAAAAAAGTTAACTTAAAGGTCAGGGTGAGTGCGTAGAAATAGGACTGCGTAGATTTAGGGGGCCTGATAGCACCACAAGGAACGTGTGTATAGGCCCTGCAGTAGGCCTACTTGTAGAGCCCCAAGTCACTACTCCGTATGACTTGGGTTCGTAACACTATGGGATTTTAAATGCAACTCTGCAATTAATGTCACTTTGATTCTTGCCGGCCGAAACTGCGCTTTCTCGGTCAGTTAAAATCTGCGGAAAGAGTTCCATATATGCGGATGTACGCCAGTAATTGTTCCCAGTAGTGACCTAGCTAGGCCATTAGCCATCAGAAAGCAAAACAACAACAACAACAACAACAACAACAGCAACAACAGAAACAAACAAAACAAGAAAGGCCAGAAAAGTTCAGTTAAGGAGGGAAATAGAGGCGGATTTAGCTTTCATTATACTGTTCTGGCGTTTTTACGTAATCACAGCTGTCACCTAAAATGTTTGTAATTTTCTTTATTGTTCACTGCGACGTTAAAAACATAGATGTGGCCTTCATTCAGTGCAGTTGGCTACAGGGCGTTGGCTCCGTCACGTTGTTATGTACAGCTCTTTTCGTATTTTTGTTGGAGGCCGGTGGCCTTATTAAATGTTCACGAGAGCAGACATTTTAATTCTTTTGAGTTTTCTTCAGTCTGTCTGATAGCCTCATTCCACCCTTCTCCCGAGCCGGTTCTTTGAGCTTCATAAGAATACGGGGGTTGATGGGCGTACTGAAGGGATCCCCTGCTATGGTGGGGGGTCCGAAAGCATCATGCACCGTTCCCTGATAAGAAGAAAACTTCAAAACTTACGATATTATTTTCTCTTCTAAAGACCATCGGTGTAATTGTTTCACTGTATAGATGGACAGTCGGTAAATGGCACCTCTAGCTTTACTGTGATCTTTATGGTGCGAACCATCACACGTACCGTACATTGTTCATGTACAGTACATGTAAGTACATGTACTGTACATGTTTGTACATTTACTATACTGTACATTTACAGGGCGCCATCACCTCACGAATCGTTATCATAACGATTCGTGTGGTGATATGATAGCACCCTCTAACAATGTACATGTGTGGTAAGTGTCGTGGCGTTCTCCGCGTCAAACGCGCCTCAGCTCCCGCGCCCGGCGCGCTTATAAAGCATGAGGTGAGTACCATAAAACTACGCCCTCTCTTGCTCGCGCTAGCTAGTGTGTTTGTGAGAGGCTGATGAAGAGGGTGGTGCCCAACGATCTTCGGTGGTGAGTGCGGCACTATGTGATTTTGGTAGTAATAGAAGCTACGTTATAATATAGGCTGATAGGCCTAATGATGTGGCTACCTCAATTAAACAAATATAGGCCGAGTCATTCACTTACGTTAAACTTTTGAGATTAGAGGCATCGGGACAGCTTTTTTGGGGGTGGGGGAGCCCAGAATTGTGGGGTCCGACGTCCGGCCGCTCCTCTCCCACGTGGGAGAGGAGCGGACGTCGGACCCCACAGTTCTGGGGGTAGGGAAGACGATGACCTACTATCCTACTGTCGGCCTACTAACTATCGCCCGACCATGTCCAAATGTTAAAAAAGGCCATTTGCAGGGTCCAATTTCCAAGTTACTCGGACTAAATTTGGCACGAACAGTCAGGCCATGGTCAGACATGTCAGGTAGATTAGTTACCCCCAGAACTGTGGGGTCCGACGTCCGCAGCTCTCTTCGTGGGAGAGCAGCGGACGTCGGACCCTTAGTTCTAGGGGTAGAAGACCAATCAGGTCAGGCAGGCTGACATGGCTAGGCAGGGTACTTGAAATAATTAAGACTCTATAATTTCCCATTTACACATTTGAATATGGCTGTGTTCCATTGTTTACTAATACTATGGCCTTAAATTTTAGTAGGGTAGCAGACGGTGGGCATAATTGGGTTTGTCATTTGCCATGCAGCAGTAGCGTAGGATTTAGTGGGGGGCACAAGGACACCAGTGTCTTATGGAGGGCACCAGCTTTCAGTGCAATGGTGAGGTTTTTTGGGAGCCAGCTTTTTTTAGCCTAATCCGTTCATCCATTTATCTTGTTTTCTTAGTGGGGGGCATCTTGGGGGCACCGGGAATTTGATTCATACTTCAGAGCTGCACTTGCCCAAAGAAGGAGACATCTTGTTTGTGTAGTCCTCAAATACTTTTACATATTCATTTACGTGTGCTTGTACACACATGCACCTATGAATCTGTACACGATAAATTCTAATTAATAATTTTTTGTTAACTCAGAGCTGTTGCTTGCTAACTTTGTGCTTTTGATAGGGCTCAAACAATTTGAATAAATCAGTATTCAAATATTTGACCTTCAATCAAATGTCCAATGTTTCGGTTGTACTGACCAGCAAACTGATGAACAAACCTTAAACGAAATCCGTTGCAATAACAAACACAATGTACATGAATACTTCTCGCCCTGTTGAAAATTTCTATTCCTTTTAAATTTTGTAATGAATAATTTACATGTACTTTTTAAATCATAAGATTTCTGTCATTGTTCTTTTGAATGTGTTTGAAACAAGCCTCCATAGTGTAATTTTTCTCATTTAAAATAAAAGAAAATTCTCCCCTCCTTTTCATGAATTTTGCATTTCGAATATTCAGATTCAGAAAATACTATTCAAATATTCAATAATCCCGCTGCAGTAGTGACTCATGCTAGAGTTGGCAGTTACACCCTTTTTTTTCCCTTTTTTTTAGAATTTTGAGCTGTATTCATGGACATTAAACTTTTTTTTAGAATTGTGAACATATTTGGGGGAAAATGTTCGACCGACCTTATTTTCCATTTATAGCAACACATACACACAGATACATGTACATTTATATATCTCTGCACTGCTGTTGTGACAAGGCAACCTACTCTTTTTGTAAATTTGATCAAAACCAATAAGGGATTGCCTTCTAAAATCATCTTTTTGTCAACCATTGCAGCAACGGTCTACAAAGCCAGGTACATGTATATGGCAGCAATACCCTATGAATAATTATATCACATTAGTGACACACCATTTCTTTGTCACTCTCCAGCAGATATGGACGGCAGTCGGATCTTGTTGGCTGACAGCTGTGTCGTCCACGTGCAGAAGCAGCAAAGGTTCCACACAAGAGGTGAAAATGACCAATCAGAGTACAGCTGCAGTGGGATTGTAATTGACCCCCTGAATGGACTAGTCTTGACTAGCGGTCAAGTCTTCTCAGAGGTTGTACACTATCAGAGATCTCAAGGATTACACTTGATCAAGCCAGGAAAGAAAGGACTAATTCCAGCATTACAGAAAAGAGGTCAGATTCGTGGCCATGTTTAGTATATGTTTTGACAACTGTCAACACTTTGTTTTGTGAATCCTAAAACTTGAGACATACTTTTTTTTTTCTTTTTCTTATTTTTTTACAATTACATGTAATCGGTTCGTAAGTGTGACATCACTTCAGTTTAAACCATGCCCACAGCACGTGCACCCCACTACATGTAGAGTTAATACATGCATTGATTGCCATTTACATGAAAACATGGAACCGGAAGTTAACGCCCAACCTCAGTGGTCGTCCAATGGGAGCCTTCAAATCATGGTGCCTCTGCCTTTGTGATGAAGTCACTTACAAACCGGATTGACTTTAGTCCATTGTACTTCTTGAGTGTTACTGTTACCATGCACTAGTTCCCCCAAAGGACCAAAATGACTACAAAAATTCAATAAAATACATGTACCTACAAAATTGCCTACTGGTTTATCTTCCTGCACATGTCAAAGGTGGAGCATTGTTACAATAGGGAAACTTATGTAAAAAGATACAGCTCCCCAGTTACCAGATCTAGGTCGCTGTGTGAAATACCTGTAACCAGTCTCTCTCTTCTAGTGTTGCAAAATCGAAAGACACATGTATGTAAAAAGAACATCATTACCAGTTTCACCGTACATTCCATTCATCTTCAAAAATGGGTCAGTCTCCTCTTCTGCTTGTGAATTGAAATCATCAGGAAAGACCTTTTCAAGGTTTGAAAAACATACATTGGATTGATTTGAGATAGTCTGGACAAGAATTGTGTCAGTCATCTGTCCAGAATGAAAGTTTCTGATAGGCACATCTAGAATCTACTCCAAGCCAGCAGTGAAAAGTAGGTACCCTGTAGTAGAAATTTCTTTTACCCAGTAGGGATGCAAATATTTTCTGCTCACACTTATTAGTTAATAAATTGGGTGTACCAACCTCAGTATGCAGTCTTTGGATCCACACATGTGGTGGATGGTGTTATTTTGCAATGAACTGGCCTCTGTATTTTAAAATATACAGCAAGAAACGAACATGTACACACAGCAGCCACTTTTTTTCACGACTATATGCCACCACAAAATGCTAACCCTTGAGAGTCATGCTTCTGCAGGGTTTATGCAACATTTCACACATGGCTTGCCATCTTTTATACACCCTTATGTACCGGTACTGCTGCAAAGTGATCTATGTATTTGGTTTATATGCTCAAACATCTACAGTGACCAGTAATGGCTCACAGGATTTCTGTTTCAGGGCTATAAAATTAGCCTCTAGAACAAAAATGAGGCAGTTTTGAATTCAGACAGGGCATGCCCAAAATCATTCAGGAAAAGCAGTACAATTGCATGATGTCGGCCCTATCAGCGCTGTCATACACCAACTCACAGAAGTGTGTATTTGCCTGCAACTGGGGACCCCCTATTTCTCTTTTGTTTGTACTTTAACTTTTTAAGAAGACCACCCATATGTTTTGTACACAGTTGTCAATCGGGGACCCTCTGTCAATCGGGGATCTTATTGTCCTC
This sequence comes from Acanthaster planci, assembly GCF_054643075.1. Classification (NCBI taxonomy): domain Eukaryota; kingdom Metazoa; phylum Echinodermata; class Asteroidea; order Valvatida; family Acanthasteridae; genus Acanthaster; species Acanthaster planci. The sequence goes on from NC_141787.1 coordinate 4,879,723, forward strand.
TATTGTTCAGGGTTCCCAATTGAATGCAGAAACAAACTCACAAGCTGTGTTCTCGAATGACCATGCTTCTTTGAAATACTGAACCGGCTCATAGCCGAAATGTGTTATCATGTACACGTGTATGCCATCCGGTTGAACAGCACAACACTACCCATGTGTATGCCCTTGAGTATAGTAATGAATAAAATCTTGCTTGAAAATTTGTTTCCAAATTTGGAAAAAATTACTGACAACGTATTACGCACATTTTTTGTGTACACGGTTTTGGTGCTGTTAATATTACCTATAGAGAGCCATGGGTACTCCACGGCAACAGAAGTGATGAAAAATGTGCACATTGATGTCATCCTACCGGTACCACAGCAGGTCCTGTCACATCTTGCAGTTCTTCCTGCTTCATCAGCAACTTCCGCTACCAAGCACAGTCCTACATATACTTCCAGTCACAAGCAATCCGGTGTCAGCACTATGACCAGAAAAGCCCAGCTGATCTCACTTTGGAAGTGCCAAGAATTTCACAACCTCCTTCAGGCCATCATCCCGGAGACAGACGGCTGGAAGTACACTGAATACGGAGAAGGCCAAAGGGAGCAGAGTGGTCAAGCAGGCGACTCGACAGTGAGATCAGGCTCAGGGAGGGACTCTCCAAATGGCCAGTGCGTAGAGCCCTTTGGGTTGAGCTCTGTCTCCAGGAACTTACCTAGGGAGAATTTCATCAGTTGGTTTGCCCTGTTGAAGTTGCAAGATAGCAAGGATAATCCGTGTCCACTGGGCCATCCCTCCAATGCCATCTGGTAAACTTGACTATAGCATTTTCATTTCATCTAGAGCAATGCTAACCTAAATGCGTGTATATTTGACCGTTGCTGTCCTGATAGTCCAAACCATCAACGCTACAGTTGGAAGGGCCTTGATAAACAGTAGTATATTCAAAGGAACCCTGAAAGATAAAAGCATGGGCTATTAGGGTTGGGCAAGAAATATAATATTAAGGTGAAAATGTGTATTAGAACTTCAAGTATTTGAAAAAGACATGAACTGATCTGAATCCTTATAAGGTGTACTTTTGCATCAGGGAGATGTCAATTTTACATCAAGTGATTGCCCTTTTAAAACGTTTGCCATATACATGTTCTGATTACTGTCAATTGGCTTGTGAAAAAATCCGCAAGCTTACATGGGTGGGACTGGACCCGAGCACCTTCTGTTTACTTGTGCAGACATCTTTTACCTCTCAACGACTAAGTTTGTTGGGGTCGTGAAGCCAATTTCAGTCAGATTAGTAGCAGATAAGATTATTGTAAGAAGTCATTTTTGCATCAGCATATGTTGATTTTTACATTAGGCATTTGCCCTCTACCAACATATGAATAAACACTGTATACTCATCTGAAGGCTTGGGGAAAAAATTACAAATTTATTAGAATCCTGTCATACAAATATCCATCCTTTTACGTCTAACAGTGTCAAGCTTTGGGTCAAAATGTTTATTTGTCCAACCATTTAAGTACTCAATCAATATACCGGTAGCCATTTAACACTCATGCTTTCATCCAAGCATTCCTGCTCTTTGTCTTTATCATCAGGCTTACATGCAGACTCCAAAAATATTGGACTGTAAGACATAGCCATTGTTTGACTTTTTAACTAAATACTGATCTTGTCTGACTCACAGGTCCCGCACACTTCAAGATGCTTTCTGTCTACAGCAAGGAGATCCCGTCTGTCTGCATACAACCCCATTTGGTTCTACCTGTCCTGCTGTCTTTCTCAACAGTATCAGTAAGGGGATTGTCAGCAATGTGGCCGGCCCCAAGCACCAGCTCATTATGACAGATGCACGATGCATTCCAGGATCTGAAGGAGGAGGCATGTATCTGACAAAGTCTGGAAGAAATCACCAAGAAAGGTAAACACAACGTATGACGCAAAACACATCAGTCGAGGGGTCCAGAAAGTTACCATCACGTTAGCAGTGGCTGCTTCGTGGTTTCACATTTTTACAATGTCTTAAGCACTCCATAACCTGTTCTTTATGTGTACAATTGTGGAAGCAAACTGGATTGAGACGAGAGTGACATCTCTTTTGAAATTAAAAATTATTGTCCATTAATTTAATGTGAAAACTAACTGGTGAATTTTGCTCCATCTAATTTTGACAGCAAAAGGGATTAGCAACTTTGTAAGAATAAGGGCTCTACTTATTCATTCAAACAAGAGTGTGCATGCCTGTTCACAGGCATGAATCATTTCTGGATGTTAGCCCAGTGGAAATTTGTAACCCAAGGGTAAGCACTGTTAACCCAGTCCCCTCTGCTGTTTTGTGTGTCATATACATATGAGTTGATGCGTGCACAGGACCCTACAAAGCCCACCTTTGTCCTTAGCTCTACTGTCCGTACCTTGGACCTAATTTGAAAGCAAGAAGAACATATATACCTGTACCAAACGTTTCTGCATGCATGTGAGACATAAGTTACGTAGCATATTGACTTAATAAATCTGTCTTACTATAAGCAAACTTGTCATTATATTTCACCACCAGTTGTTACACCACAAGTGGTTACAAAAGGTGTATCCAATTGAGGATGTTGTTTTCCATGTTTCTTTTAGTGTGCTTGCAGGTATCATAGTTGCCCCACTGTGCTGGAAAAACAACGAATGGATTGGTCTGACCCTTGTTTGTTCCATTCAAGCAGTCCTGGACTCCCTGAGATGCATCACAGATTCCCTGACCCACAAGAAAGTCACCTCTGCACCTCCCTCCTGGCAAGGAGAATGCAAACCTAATCAAGGTGGTGGAAATACATCAAAGCGTTCTGGATTTCATATATTCATTTCAGGCTTCTGCGTCATGAGAATAATTGTATTGTTATACCTCTTGCTTGAATTCTGTATTTTCATTGGCTCCAAATAATCATGTGACCGGGTAATGAAAATTGTGGACACTCATCATTGTGCTTGTTTGGGAGCAAATTATAGTTCATCGCCTGGTTATTTGCTTTTCAGTTATGTTTTTTCAGTAGGAATATGCTTTGTACATCATGTTTGAACAACAGTATTTGAAGTTGTTTTTAAAATTGTATCGTTACATTTTGCTTTGGGATTAACTGCAATTTTCATGACATTCATGACATTTTGTACCATTGTTTTCCTGTGAATGGGTTCCCTTCACAGTGAGAGCTAATAATAACCAGTGGTGTGACCATGCTCCAGGGCCTGGTTCCCAATGTTCTACCAGATTTTCCAGACAATTCTTTTTGGGACTCAGCTCAAACTATAATCTTTTCCTAGACTTACTCTACGTGTGCATCATGACACCATAGACTTGTTCCTACCCCACAGTCCAAACCATGATGCAGGGACACTTTGTGCACCTCTGCTATTTTTGCCCATGTATAGTTAAGAAGAGTGAAGTTCAGTGGGACTGGTAAACCAGCCTACAATATGATCAGCTGGTGGAGCACTGCAGTATTATTGTCAATAGTTGAAGCTCATTTGAAATTTTCTGGGGGGTTTTGTTTAAGTTCCTCAGCATAATGACTGCTAAGCCTGAGGGCACGTGCAGATGCTTCTGCAGAAATGGTTTTTAAGACCAGAAAATATTGATTTCAAGCGAGACACATGCAATCAACACAAACCAGTACAACAATGCTCAGAAGCTTTTGTTTGTCATACAACTTTCTGTGCAGCAGTGGACAAAGACACTCCAATAAATTCAAGACACTTTATGAGGAATATCACAAAGAATTCCAGAGAAGGATACATGTGTAACAAAACAGTTATTGACTATGTGGGATATTATGCTTTTATCACCCTTTGGGACGCATGGCACCCTCTGCTTCACCTGGGATGGTATGCGCCCCTGGAGTGTTCAAACATCATGTCCCACATCACAGTTGCCCATAATGAGCTAGTTCAGTATTTCAAAAAGCCAAGGTCTTTCAGGGAGAAAACACACGAGTCGACGTATGGCTGCACTAATAGGACAAACTATCGCACATAGCTTTTCCTGAATAGCCTTGTATTGGGCATGCCTTGTTGGAATAACAGGCCGGTTCATTGTTGAGTATTTTGTTGCTGTGGGAGGAGTACAGTATTAGTACTTGCATAAGGACAATAGTATTTTGATACTGTCCTGAGTATTTGCTCTTCACTAAAAGTGTGGAAACTTGCTGTTGTTAACCTGTGAACAGTGTACAGCAATATTGGGCACGTGTGTTGTCATGGTTGTAGGTTATTCGTACAGGCACTATCATGTTGTTCCAGTGTTTGAAACATTTCTGAACTGCCAACATCTGCAATTTGGATGGTGAACCAGCTAACAATTGGATTTGAATATTCACTTCAGTGATCCAAATCAATTTGCTTGGGCTGTTGGAATCACCAGCCTGATGTGATTGATACTAATGTCATGAGATGCCTAGATACAAAAACACGGTTTATTGACTCTGACAATATTGCACTGGTCTTCAATTGGCACAAAATTGTTCAATCTTGGGCAATATTTTCTTGTAGCTCCCTCAATCCCATAAAATCCTCCTGAACCTCTTGTGGCTTTGGAGGGAGGATCAGGGTAAAAAATAAATTAAAGTTTCTGACAAAATCTAGTGTAACACCACGGGCATGTGAGATTTGTAATGGCTTTCCCGTCATTTGTTTCATTTTTCAGGTAGACCACTGTCCGTTGTTCAGCAGTGCATGAAGTCTGTTGTTCTAATCAAGGCTAGCACTGTGTGGGGATCTGGTGTGTTGATCAATGCAGACAAGGGTGTCATTCTCACCTGCCGTCATGTGGTGCATAAAGCAACCGATCACCACGGTAATGAGTACAGTTTTATGCCCCTCAGTCAGAGCTAAAGGGTCAAACTTTTAGTCAACTAGTTGCGACCAGTCTATATCGAGGTTGGTTGTATCATTGGTTGCCATGCATCACACTTAATAGCACATTGCAGAGAGGACCAATTATAAAAAAAAAAAAGACAGAAGAACTGTATACCACTCGTAAATAACCATTTTCACTTTTATTTTTGCTGTTTTGGCCTTCCTGCTAACACCTTTTCTCCCCTTTGGCCTAGTGATGGGACAGCGGTCGTTCGCACTTCCACTTCACTGCACATGTGCTAGGTACATCATGAACCAACTACTAATTAACCAGTGGTCCTTGATCAAACTTGCCTCGTGATTGTGTTGTGGATTATGCCAGATATTAAAGTTATGTCACATGATCTACAATTTACCACTCAGAAGATAGGGATTTATTCCGGTGAACCTTGGTCAGAACCCACGAAATGAATCTGAAAAAACCTTTTGGGCAAGTTTACTTCCTGATTTACAATAGAAAGAATTCAGTCCTGCTTTGCATTTTCTCACTTCAAATACACTTGGATAGGCCATTGGCAATGTTTATTGTTGATTTTCATCAATCATGGAAGTGTTGCTCTTCTCTGAACTCAATATAGTTATATAGATACTTTCTCATTGCAGTTCGTGTTCGGATTGACTGCCCATATCTGCACTGGGAAGATGCCACAGTTGTGTATACTACTAGCCCCAACTCACCCTTTGACCTTGCTATTCTAAAACTAGAGGGAAAATTGGATGCATTGAGAGAGGCCTATAGAATCACTGGATTAAGAATGGCTACGTCATACACACAAGGTAATGGACACAGCCCTGTTGTTTTTGAAGTTATTTTATCGTGTTGCAGTTCAAGCAGAAAGTGAGTGTAACTTGTACAGCAGTAGCAAGTCTGTGTTTCTGCTACTCTTGCCCATTTTAAAACTCGATCAGTGTGTTTCCTGCATTATACGTTATCCTCACCGTTTCACGCCAGGGTGGGATATCGGGGTACCCTATCATGTGACCCAACTTAGATTTGGCTGAAAGAATTCTGCAAACCACCTAGACATACTGAATGATATGTTTAATTTTTTTGTTTGGATTGAGGGTTTGGATGCTAACTTGCTCATTTGTTTGTGGTAGCATCTTTGAAGACCAATAAACTCCTTCCTAAATGAAGGTGGATAGTTGAAAAATGGTGTGGAAGCTGATTTCCTCTTTGAATCTTGAAATTATGGATTCCTAATCCTAATCTGCTCTGTATTTAAAAGAGCATACTTGTCTCTTTGTTTTGATGTATCAGTCAGTTTGGTATTCTGTTGCAACTAGACATTATATGGGGGACAGATGTTAAGGGTTCATATTAATTCTTACTCTGTGCAGTTCTTTCAGGCTTTAAATTCTAAAGTTGCTCTTGTGAGTTGAGACTTTAGATTCCAAAGTTGCTCTTGTGAGTTGAGACTTTAGATTCCAAAGTTGCTCTTGTGAGTTGAGACTTTAGATTCCAAAGTTGCTCTTGTGAGTTGAGACTTTAGATTCCAAAGTTGCTCTTGTGAGTTGAGACTTTAGATTCCAAAGTTGCTCTTGTGAGTTGAGACTTTAGATTCCAAGGTTGCTCTTGTGAGTTGAGACTTTAGATTCCAAAGTTGCTCTTGTGAGTTGAGACTCAGTTTCACACAATGGGCCACTGAGAATAATTACAAAAAATTTTGTTGTTTTGTAAAAACTTTTCTGAGAATTGACCACGTATCAAATACCTTTGTGTTGATTGGACCATGGAGGGCTGGGGGGGGGCAAAACCTAGCACCAAGACAGTAGTCACATCTGTGACATTCCTAATTCAAGCTACTTTTTGACTGTAATTGGGAATTTCATTTTTGGCCCCATAAAATATCACAGGTTTTATGGTAGTTTTTAAAAAAACATGCCTTTGATAAGACATCTGCACTATTAAGCAGGACACTTGTGGAGAGTACTGAGCATGCATTGCTGACTACATTACACATGTGATGGGCACAATATAACTTAAAAGGATAATGTAGTTGTCCAGTTCCATGGTTTCAGGTGAGCTAGTCACACGGACACATGCACATTCATCTACAACCACTAAGTTCATAAATTTGGTTGAAATTGCACTGCAGTTAAAGTGACATCAGATAACTGACTGCCAATCTACTTCAGATGCTAATCTGAATAGTTTTCTCTATTTACCCTACTTACTATTCAGTAATCATTGGTAAAAAGTTTTGATTTTAAAGTGTAATCTGTTTAACAGTATCCCTCAATACTATTTGACCACAGGTCAGCCAGTAATCATGGTGGGCCATGCTTTGCTTGCTCCAGAACTGGACCTCTCACCATCAGTCAGCTTGGGGGTAATGTCAAAGGTCAACACAGCCAACAGTACTCCAGTAATGCTCCAAGTAAGCACAGTACAGCACAGCTATAAGAAACACAATAGGGTCATTGCAGAATGTTTGTCATAGCCATCATTTAGTCGGGATTTTCAGTGGAAGATGCACCTATTTCTGGCTCCAACCTTATGCATGTGGTGGCCTGCTTCATAGATGTTTCTGCTTGAGGAATTGGGCCTGTAATTCCAATTCCAACGAAAAACTTGGTTTAAATGACACTGAAATTTGTTCCTTTTTATTGAAGTATATTCATTTCCTTCCATTTTTCACCTTTTAGGTGGCTCTCACTGGAAGTCAAATAAAATGCAGTTTTCTTTGAGTCCTCACTTAAAAATTGCATGCAACAGGCAACACAGATACTCTGGTTGGAGTTGGGCTGAAAAATATGACTAAAGTAGGCAACAAAAGTTTTCCTATGCAACAAGTACATGTACATGTTGGAGAAATAGCACAATGTTCAAGTTACATTGGATCACAACCAAGTGCAATGCGTAATCTTTCCCTTTCCAATTTTGGAGGAAAATTTCCCTGGAAAATTCAAATGATGGTTACAATAAACAACTACCTTTTTGAAGCAGAGATAATCATTCTCATATGCTTAGCAATGTGTACACTGATGACGCCCATTCTATCCTATCAATGTACAACGGTGAACACTTTGATATGTCATCAGTACATAGGGCTGTTGAGAAAGAGGGAGAGCATGTTAACCACTTGCTGCCGGGGGACCCGTTGTCGAGCACCTAGGCTTTAAACACGAAGCCGGGGAGCCCAAAACCGGACAAAAGAGCTAGGCCCTGTAACAAAAGACCGTGCTTGGCACAAAAGACTGAGCTGCTGGGGATTGTCAACATTTGTTCAGTTGTCAATATCCAAGGAAATCTGTCCTTGTTTTGAAAGATTACACCACTGTTTGTGGCATTCAGCGCAAGCAGATTACCACCGGGGACAAAAGCTCTCCAGGGCTCCAGCAGTGAGCGATACAACACCGCTGCACACTAATCTGGCCTGTATTGAAAAGACGCCAGCAGTGCACTGTGCCGATTTCGAGAACAAAAGAAACTTACATAACACCGCACAATCTGGGCTTTTTTCACAAGGCTGTAGGCCTGCTTGAAATACTCTGGCATCAAAAGATTTTGTCTGTCAGACTAGAGGGGCCACCAGACAGTAATTCACGTGGGTGTAAACGTCCATTAAATGAAATGATGAATTTTTAACGAATTTTGAAAACTGAAAATCTTGAAATTGACAGGTATGTGTGCACTGCATTTTTCAAAGCATCCGGTACCAAGTGGTTAAAGAGGAGAGATGTACGTGTAATCATCCATAGTTAACCCACGTTGCAACATGTGCTTATGCAAACAATACTGCACTTAAAAATTGAATCCTCCTTGGTCAGTTTGACCTCTCTTGGAAAAGTATGCATAACGCTGTAAAAAATGATCAGATTAGGACATTTAATGTCAATTTTAAAGTGGAAAGGCATGTCATTCGAATCCTATCTACAGCATATTACCAGCGTACGTTAATGTTCTACACTTGGCAATATGTTATTCTTGGTGTGCGTTTTTTTAGGTACATTTCAGCTGCTGTTAAGCTGACAATCATTGTGGACTTGTACTCATTCCAATGAAAGCTAAACCTACACACCAAAAAACTTTTACTTGGAAACAAGTTTTTTACATTTTTCTCCATCTCTCAAATGCAAGGACACTATCCAACATCTGTCTTTGATTATGGTCCATGACTAAGTGCACTTTTTAAGTAAGGTAAACTTTTTCCTGCTTTTCGTGACAAATGAGGGTGCTTTTGATGTGATGCAATTATGGGAAGACACTCATCCTTTTGCAGACATGCCAACCTATCATACTCCTTCCTGAGGTCAGGCAGTACCACACAATACATTAAAAGGTATTTAAATGAGCCCTCAGTTCATTTAAAATTCTAATCTTTTATGCGGTGATGCCTGACCTCAGGAAGGAGTACGACAGGTTGGCAGGTATGCCTTTGGGAGTGATTCAGTTTAAATTGTGAACGCCAACCCTATTTCAGTGAAAAAAATGGGGGGGGGAACTGGGCACTGACCTTCATGTACTGTACTATCATTAACAAGGAATTACTCAGGTAAACAAAATTTACCGAAGAAAAATACATGTATATCTAAAGCTCCGTCAAATTTTAGTGCAGAAGTTAAACTGTTGCACTGAGGTTTCTGCCTCGGATAAGTGCTCATTTTTGCTCATAAATATGGAAATTGGCAGCGTAAAAATAAAAAGTACATGTACCAGAATGCCCTTCAAATTAAAATTGAAAGTCATATTATGTGAGACAAGGTTTGTTAATAAGAACTACATTACAATGGGCCCTTTGAGATAAATGCATCCTATATGAAACACATTTCTTTCACTGGAGCTCTCATGAAGGGATCACACTGCACCGTCCACAGTTCTTGAGCATAGTTCCATGCGTGACACACAAGTTCAGATACTGATTTAGTTTCACCAAAAATGTTCATCTTTGCTAATGGGTACTTCCAGAAAATAGGGTCCAAATGTGACATTCTTGTGGCCCTGTTACATCTTGCCTTTATTTTTTGACGTGGAGATATCACCGGAACTGATTTCAAACTATTTTATTGGTTTGGCAGGTACTGGTAATTTACATTAATTCATTACTCTTGGAAATTAGAAGATATGTTCTGAACTTACAAAATCAAATGTCTGATGTGACAGTGACACGAAAAAAATGGACCCCTAATTTGTAGAATTACCCTGTTGAGTATGTTATATATCCATAGTTTCAAAAAAGGTGCACCAAACCTTAATTTTTTTACATCAATTTTTTAAATCAATTATTGGCTACTCTACATTATCTTACCAAATATTCAAACAGACCTGAAACATAATGTGATATTTGTTTGCATGTGTGCTTTCCTATGGCAGTGAGATGGGACACAATCCATCAAGCCTCACAGGAAAGCACACATGTAGAAAATGCTTGACATCATTATGTTTCAGGTCATTCGTAAACCTCTGCATAGTTCCATTTTTGAGAGCTCTTGATCTTGTCCCAGCTCTTGTCAATTTGGTTTGCATAGGCATTTAGAGATGTTATCATGGACATTTTGTTGCAGTCAACTTGTGCAGTGCATGCTGGGGCAAGTGGGGGTGCCCTCTTCTGTCACAGGACTGGACAGCTGCTGGGTATAGTTACCAGTAATGCAAGGTATCGTTTTAACCTCGTTTCCATGTTATTAAGCAGTGCGCCCCCGTAGCTACCTGTTGTCCTACCGTAGAACAGGATCATCAAGCATGTTGTTAATATGAAATAGTCTGGTGCCTGGCAGCCCTATAGAATTTCATTCACGTTTGTATGCCATGTCTGTTTAATGCAGCCAATTCTGTATGTTTAAGACGAATCAAGTTCATTTTATTTCCCCCCCCTTATTAATGTTTGCACTGCCGACTCTTGGTAATCTTACACGACAGAAACTTTATGTTTCTGTTATGCAATATGACCCTCAATGAAAAAAGGTTTTAGGTTGCGATATACTGTAGACATAAAGGGGTCCTCCATGGGGAGAGGTGAAAAAAACAATGGCAAATCCTGGATTTGCACCATGCACAAGCCACTATTTGTCTGTCACAGGGTGTTTCAGAAAAAGGGAATCCTGTTTTCCAGAGTTCAGTTCAATTCAGTGGACCTTTATTTTGACTTCTTTTTAGTAAACCAATAGCAAGTGGAACAAGACAGAGTACAAAACTGTGATATTTCAGCAAAAAAATGTAACACCAGTGACAAAATAATGCATTGGGTAATAAGTCGAAAGGGGAATAAAAATAGTAATACATGTGGAATAGGACGGATGTTCACATTAACCAAGGCTTGTACTTGGAGATGGGATAACCTGCACAGACTGTACTGCTAAATAACTTACAAAATACACCCCCAAAACCAAATTAGAAACACACAAACAACACTTAGACAAACACAGCATTGTGTAATTATGTCGTACATCAAGCTGATGCCAGAAATGAGGACCATTAACAAGGACAATATACAGAGATGACAATGAAAAGGAAGCAGAAACTAAATATTAAATATTGAAAGGAAACAAATAGCAAATGAGAGAAGGCTTTGTTACATACTGGGAGAGAAGAAATCTTTTATACATGAATATAGATAAACCAGTCTGCACTGCCCTGATGTCATTAGGGGTAGGATTTCTCAAACATGGACCATCGAATTAGAGGGTGAGTCTATTTAACTTTAATTTTGGGGGCTCACATATCACTCTATTGTACTTTATATTGCAATTTGTATAGGTTTATTGGAAAGTTCAAAATGTCTTCTGAACTGAATTCATATGACAGAACTCTATATTTCACAAGCAAAAAGCTTTTTATCATATTATAAATGAAAAAAACCTTTTGCTATCTAATGATGCATGTGCATTGATTTTTCATCCAGGATCAAGTATCACTGAGCACTTTGTTTTTCCAAATGTGGTGTGAAATCGGGTTTGGCATACTGTTTGTCTATTTGTCACGATTCCTATCAGTTCATGTAATTTTACATTCTTGTAATTAAAGGGCTCAGAATTTTAATGTTACCTATGTGGAAATAAGGAGAGCCTTGCAGAGTTACTGATCACCTCTTCCTCCATTCTGCTGTATTCTTTTGTTTTGTTCATTTTACTTTTGTTATTTTGATATTGTGTGTTTTAATATCTGCTTGCATTTTTCTCAGTGTGATTCCTTTTTACTTGTTTCACCAGTCTGTAGTGTACTAAAGAAAATAAAAAATTAAACTGCAATACATTATTCATCTCAAGAATCACTGCAGGGATCAAATTTGGCTTAAAATGTGACAAGTTCAACTTAGCAACAATTACAATATAATCCTGATATGGTGAAGCTATTAAATTCTTGTTTCGACCATCAATACATGTATTTCTGCATCCATGTGCACGTAATTCTGAATTGATGTATGTACCATAGAGCTATAAGATATTACTAGGGCAATGCATTATCATATACTTGCTGGGCAAAGTAAAGCCTGCTGAGTGCATCCAAGTTTGTACACAAACCTATAGAAAATGCGAGGCTTTTGTCTAACTGGTTGCATCTATGGTCGAGTTTGGGCGGCCTGTTTTTGACGCGGGTTTCGCGTTCTCGCACTCGAACGTTCTCGGAACAGGTTCACACACCACCTTCTCGTCAGGGTTGTACACGAACACACAGGAAAACTGGTAAGATTTGATTTTTGAAAAGCTGGAAAAACTATGGAGACGGCTTACAAAACTGGAGACAATGGAAAATTTTGCACAATTAACATCAATAATTTTTGATAACAGATAAATGGAAAAGATGTAAGCTCAAACATTAACTCTCAAAGAATGTACAAGGACACCGCCATGTTTGCATGTTGCTTGCATGCTACAAGTAACTAGTAGCGATAACGGTTCCCAGCGTTCGAGCGGCCAATCCACAAACTGTTCCTGAACATATGAGAACAATCCGCCCGAACTCAGCCTATATTCTCAAATGATGCATTGTCATTAAAGCAGATACATGTACACTAAACAAAAACTAAATGCTCAATCGGTAAATGGGTGTTTCCTTTTGCTCAGTGTGCAACACAAATGCCTGTGTATATACATGTACAGTTAAAAGTTACAGTTCATTTGGGAATTCATTCCATGTTATATCATTATGTACTGTAATTAGGCTCATGGATTCAAGATGTCTACAATTAGGATGATGTTAAAGGAACCAGGAAATTAATTCTTCTAAGAATCACTTTTTGTGTATCTCTGAACTCTACTTCCATGTATGAAGAATGCTTGACATCTTTTTTGAGTTACATGAACTAAACGGTGCATTTTTTCAAACATTAAAAATTGACCAAGCATTTGTGGACAAGTGGAGGCGCTTTTGCTTTGATGTAAATCTAGGAAGACATGGTTCAGGCTGCATGTTTTCATGTTCAAATTGTGAATCCCAAATTCCAAATCTGGGAACATTTCTGTGAAAAGGATTTTTACTGGATTATTGCCATATACTTACACAGCAATAAATTGTCAAAGAAAATCAAATCTGCCATAGGAGTGGTTTAAAAAATCAAGAAATTTCCTGTGCACAAATCAGTGCAACATTGCGATTCAGTGCCTTGGATGACATCATAGTTCTGCTCATGAATATGCAAATCTCATTAGAATAAAACAAAATATGGGTTAAAATTGCAAAGCAAAAATTTAGAATCAGGTAAATTGAATCCCAAAGATGCAGTTTCAAGGGTTTTTAGTAAAATTTATAGAAGTATTTCTATTTCCTTGTTCCTTTAAAGTTTCTCTGCAAAGGGAATTCAGGAGTTCCATGCGGCACTGGAATAATTCATTGTAGCTCTATGATTTTACAGCCTTAACCCATTAGTGTTGTTACTTCATTTAAGTCTAAGTTCATATATAGTTATGTACGTGTACGATTGTTTGAGAATTGGTATCCGTTTGTTTTGAGATGGTATATTTCCTTTAACTCAGGCACTTGCAGATGTGTTTGAGCAGCTTCCAATGGGTAATCCTGGCCTGGGACTGCCATGTATGTTATGAGACCTAACTAGTGAGACTGTGGGGACAAGGTTGAATGCCAGGTCCACCAAGGGAAGCTACTTCAACACACCCATACTTGCCAGTGCTTGAGTGTTTCAAATTCACGTGGACATGCATGTTTGTCAGAAAAGATTACACGTACATGTGCTACAAAAAAGGGAAATAACCTTCAATTTCTTCTGCAGAGATATGGATTCAGGGGCATCATTTCCACACGTCAACTTCAGCATTCCATGGACTGTCATTGGCCCTGCCTTGAATAAATATCTACAGACAGATGGTAAGCAAATTAACAGACAATTTAATGGGAATAATGCTGCAACTTAACTCCACTTTGTTGTTTTGTACTAAGTTTATGGAGAGTTCAATGCATTTTGGAAGTATCTTCTAAGAAAAGTTGAGTTTTCAGCGCTAGACTGACTGACTGACTACTGTAACCAACCATCACTGAGGTCATGCATTTAAGCCCAAAATTATCCATATCCATTCCAAATTCAGGCAACGTAGAATTGACAACCAAAAGTTTATATTTTTGCCCAGATCAGCTTTTGCAAAGGAACTACAAGTTTTTGTGTGCCTGGGTTTACCATCAGTCCAGTTGAAATGCTTAATATAATAAACTGCCGCATTTTACAAAGGGTTTGAATAATTCTAGGCTGAACTGCAACTGATGGAAAAAATGGAGGTAGGTTGCAACATTCTTTCCAGTGTTACTCTGGACTTAACATGTACAAACTCTGCATTCTCTGACCCCTCCTGCTTTGTGTCACATTTTTCACTACATTTTTTTTCACTGTCGGAGGATAGAGTTGTTGACTCCAGTGTTGTGGTCGAGTCTGCTATTACAAGCCCCTTTACAAATCTAGTCACAAGGCTAGTCATAAATAAACAAGCATAAATAGCAATAACAAAGGAATGCTTCTGTCATCCTTCATTCGAATAAGTTGTGACTCGGCTTAATACTGGATGACTTGTTAAAGACTTACAGGGACCTGTGATGATGGACTCAACCACAACAGGGTTGAGACTGTCTTTTCCTAAATATCAAACATCAACTCACATCACTTATTTGATTTTGTTGCCTCGATCACACTTGATAAAGGTGTTTATTCAGTTGAATTCTTTTTGTGTTTGGTTGTAGATGTGACTAAGCTAGATTCACTTGAAGCTACTGATGACCACAGCCATCTTGTGGCATTATGGAGTCTGGACAATCAACGGCTGACTGACAAGAAAGAGACCGACCTGACGCTTAGCAAGCTTTGATCAATCTGTATTTATAGATCTAAGGAAAAAAATCTGTGTCCGTCATGGTTGTAATATAATACACCTCAGTAGAAAATTATCATAAAGGAGTTGAAACAAGGGCTGGTCACATTGTTGTCTTAACTATGTTATTTTCTCTGGGCGGAACAAAAGAGGGCGTGTTTTTTTTTTTGTACTCACCGCATTCGTGCGCCATGAGGCATGCAGGTATATGCGAGTTTGACGTGGAGCACGCTGAGTACATGTAACTAATTTATTCCGGCATGCATGATTTTTTTCGTACACACACAGAACGCATGCAAGAATCCGCTTGTAACCACCTGTCTCTCTTTTGCCGATTGGGGGTGCACTTCAGCTCGGGGCAGATAACTATGCCAGCCCATTTTTTTAGCATGGTTCTGTCATAAATCACCCTGGCATGTTATTTTCATCTTCATTTTGTACAGGAGGGTGCTGTGGCCTTTTAGTTATTACAGGGAGACCGTGTTCATTTTGGGGGCTCTCTTTTCAAATTGTGAACCCAAGGCTCTCTCGTTGAAAATATTTGTAGAAAGTTTTGCCGACTGGCCTGCTGTTCATGAACTCAAACAACAATAGCCGCCACCAATGTACAAAATTTACAACAGCATAATACTTCAAGTTCTGATAAAGTGTAGTTAACACTGAAGTATCTACCTCAGATGCCATCACTCACACATTTCCTCACAAATATGCAAGTTTGCCATTAACATGCTTAAGAACACAATGCTTTAAAATCAAGCTAAATTGGACACAAAAAGAGCATTTACAAAAACTGCACTATAAAGACATTGTTTGGCCTTTCAACATAAAAACCCCACAAAGCTCAAAACATTTGATTTCAGTGTATTACACGCAGAGGCCTGCGACCGGGCTTGTGAGAAGCCATATGAAATTTGCTCATTGAGAAATATATCGTCATACAACTGGTCAACCACTCATGATTTGCATGCAGTTCAAACCAAGGAAACTAATATGGCAATTGAAAATAAAATAAAAGTTTTCAAATTAGTCTCACAACAAAGACAATCTGTTTAATTTATCTAGACTTTACATCATCTGTGATGACTTGAAAAAAAACTAATGGTATCAGAATAATCGGATTATATACCAGATGAAGAATTGATCGATGAGACGCCGAATTAAATTCAAAGGTAAACTCTTCATGACAAGGTACATGTAATGGATAAGCAAAAGGAAAAGCATTTTTCGGCATTTGTCAACTTGTGAATTGAATTTGAATTTCATTTTCATTATGCACAACAATATACACGGTAACAATTGACCATGTTTTTTATCGATGTTAGATATGATGTGACTGATAGGACATAAGCCCCCCGTAGTGTGAGGAAATTCTCAGACTGTTGCCAGAATACAAACATATAACTCAGTAAGCTGAGCAACTTGAAGGTGCTTTGTTTCAAACACTAGTGAAATATGATGAAAAAGCACCTAATAATGAGCTTCAGTTTCTACAAGAAGTAAGTTTTTTTGTCTGTATAAATATGTGTCGATCAAAGATGTAAGTGCCAAAATGGAATACTGATTAAGATTTCGTGTAATTTATTTTTTAAATAAAGTGCTTAATTTCAAATTGAAATGTTCAGTGTACTTCCATTACAAGAGGCAGCAGGTATGCCTTTCATTTAACGTTGAAAGTTATTATGTAGTTTCTTTTTTTTCACAAAGACTTATTTCCTTTGTTTTTCCCCCGGAAAAGTTACTGTCTGCCGTTTCTTTTTCCACACGAAAGGACATTTACATGTAATTCCCTTTTTTTATTAGAAAGCATCAACTGTGTAGGTTGTCTCAAATGACTGGGTCTCCTCAGTTCCTTCAGTCAGTTAATTAGCAACCTAATCCAGCATGATTATCAACCATGTTTCCTGTGGCATATCAAAGCCTGTAGCTTATAAGGATAGATATGAAATACGGGTCCTGTTGATAATTTCGCCGCTAATGACGCACGGATAGTTTACACCTGGCAAAATTTGCACCGTCTGGTTTTATCTCCATCGTTTTCTAAACCACCCTTTATCAGCTGTTACTGTATAATAAAACATCGGCAGCACCAATTTCATTACATTGTGAACACTGAAACTTCGTGTTTCCTATGCTGTTGATAATGTTGTAATTTGCCAGTTGGGTTGGAGCTTTCCCAGTAGTGCGTATTTGGATATGCTACAAGAATATGTGTGCGTTTTAAATAAGGGGCACTGTGGTTTCGTTGGTCCTCTTTTTTCCTTAATCCCGAGATTTCCGTAGGCCCTGTCATGCCTATTGGATAACTCAGCCTTCACAAGGTGTCAAATCGAGAACCAGGGGAGGCCATCCCAAGCGATTCCTGGTAGCGCGTTGTGTGGACTAGATGGGTCCGTGTCCTGCCTTTAGATGCCCAGGCCAAGCTATCTTGAAACGGTTTTTACGTACCATTTTAATTCAAGCAGTCCAGTAATAAATTAGTAGAGAAACGCATCCAAGATATAAGTTCAGTGGCAAGTTTGTTATCCCTAGTTCACGGCAAAACCCTGATAATGACCGTTGTTTTTGTACATAGCTCAGTGGAACTTTCCCATTGTTATCTGGTTGCCTGGACAATTGGTATCAATTGTCAATGGATGATGTATTTCAGACATGTTTCCAAGGGCATATTTCTGTATCCCAGTGAATAACAACAATGCCAAGCAGTGGTGCTGGTATTTGCTACTGCTTAGATTGAAAAGGATTGCAGGGAAAATGACCCATGACCCGTTGGAACTCGTACCTTCTTATTGCAGTAGACCATATTTACGCTTTTGTTGAATGACGCCAGTCGCTTCACTTTGCTGCGCACATTGCGTACTTTTGCAGTTGAAAATCATTCTTTTCAGAGTTTCTTTGCATTCCTTATTTCTAAGGCAGAAGATGATGCAGTCTGTCCACTTAGTGGCGAATATTAGAAAATACGCCAAATCATGGGCAGCCCGCAGCAACCAGTTATGATTAGCCCGATAGAGCCAAATAATCGTTAGCACCAGATAAGGAGCCCAACCGCACACGATGACAGCAACAATCATCATAATCGTGGTGAACGATTTGGTGTTGATTCCTCGTGCTATCTCTTTTCCGACTGTAGGATGCTTGAATCGGTTCGCTCGATGCGACTGGCGTGTAGCAATGACCAGAATGTGCAAGTACATAATCAAAATAACAACCAGCCCAGCCAGGTTCAAGCTTGCAATAAATGCGATTACCTGTACGATTACTCCTAAAACGAAAATCAAAGGGATTGTGAGAAGAGATATCAGTGTAGCCGATACCCAACTGCAGATGACGATGATTTTTGATCTCTTCACTGTCATTATGCTTGGGTAGTGCAAAGAACAGACGATGGCAATGTAGCGATCAATGGTCAGCAGCAACAAGGACAGAAGATTTTGATTGACGAATGTCAAGGTCAGGAACACCAAAGGTGCCACCTGTACAGTATGACCAATGTTTGCGAAGACGATCACGATGTTTGTGACAAATCCAATTATCCCGACACCAAGGTCAGAGATGGTAAGAGACGTCATGAAAATCTTGGTGGTAGTTTGGATACTGGCCGTTCGGTAAATGACGAACAAACACAACGGGTTGGTGATGACAGTAAGGATGGTGCATACAATGCCTACAGCGATAACAACATTTCCACTTGGCAAGGCGTAGTTAAAATAATGTCCGCTGTCACTGGAATTGGTTAAATCTTCCAACACTGTTTCGTTCCAAAGGTTAAACATTGTCAGATAGTGTGATAACCGATTTTTGTTCTCCCCGTAACCCCTTTGTCGTCTTTTCGCCGATGTGTGAGTCCTTGCTGTATCGCACCATTTCTTACAGTCACATAGCGTGCACTTTCGTGCCGTCGTTGGCAGTTTGGAATGCAACCCACGTCGCAGTTGTTGCGCCTTTATGGAAGTGGTGGAATTGTTATAGCAAGTACAATCACGCACAAATAGACTTGTCATAGCGAGTTAAGTTTCTTTCTTTCGAGTAAGTCACAACCGTGACTCTGTTGGTTAAAGGGGCATATGACGCAAGAGCATCACCGGTCGAGAACGTGACGGTTTGGTCCACGCGAGAATCAATGTCCATGTGGTACTGTCCCCCAAAACACACATTTTTGTGGTTTTCACCACAGGATTACCGCAGGACATTTTCGTAAGGAATACAAAATATAAGGCCAAAGACACGTGATCAGTGAAACGGTGATGCTTAGTGAGAAAATAAATTAACACTTGTGATTGTACTAAGGCCATGTTTTTATTATATAGCCGATTCTTTACCTGTGCCAAAGCATTGCCATTGGCGAACCCAAAAAAATTAAATGACGCCTCGCGGTCACAGGTTGTGTAGCCGTTGATCAAGGCGCCCGCGGCGAAATGGATAGTCGCTCAAGAGCGAGGAGCGGCAGGAGACTAGTTCGAGCACCAAACCAACGCACAAAAAAAGACTACAGGCCGAACCGCACGCCCCGAACGCCTTTAGAGCGAGCTCCCCACATAGCTTATGTTTTTCTTTACATTTGCTAACGTTTTGGTAGCAGATACGATATATACGTATGCATAAGTCTCCACCAATCAAAACGATCGCCTCTGTGGCGCATGTAATAAATTATTCATCGTTCAACACGGCGTCCTTTCCGGCAGTGGTATAAGCTCTAGACGACAATCTCTTCCAGAATTGCCTCAATTTTACAGCATTTACAGCATCCCAGGATACTCTGTGACCTGATTTGCCTGCCGTCATCACCGTTCCTACTGTCTTCACTCTTCCTGCCGTCTTCACTCTTCCTGCCGTCATCACCGTTCCCGCCGTCATCACCGTTCCCGCCGTCATCAGCGTTCCCGCCGTCATCAGCGTTCCCGCCGTCATCACGGTTCCCGCCGTCATCAGCGTTCCCGCCGTCATCAGCGTTCCCGCCGTCATCACGGTTCCTGCCGTCATCACCGTTCCCACCGTCTTCACCGTTCCCGCCGTCATCACCGTTCCTGCCGCCATCACAGCTCCTGCCGTCTTAACCGTTCCCGCCGTCTTCACCGTTCCCGCCGTCTTCACCGTTCCCGCCGTCTTAACCGTTCCTGCCGTCTTCACCGTTCCCGCCGTCATCACCGTTCCCACCGTCTTAACAGTTCCCGCCGTCTTCACCGTTCCCGCCGTCTTCACCGTTCCTGCAGTCTTCAACGTCCCCACTGATTTTGCTCTACCGGACTGTGTCCGCTGAACTGTTTGTTGATCTGCGTTCTGTTCCTGCATCTTCCACTGTCCTGCCTTTACGCTGTGCTCCGAACTCTGAACTACCCCGAACTGTTCCTGCTCTCACCATCTAGTCATCGCCTGAACTTTTCCGCCGCACTTTTCCCACTTCTCTCTGCACCGGCCTGCTTCCTTCATTTTTTAATCGAGCCGAGTGTTTCATTTTCTTCACGGGGGACAAGTGGACACCTCTTTGCAAGTTATTTTCATTGTTTTGTTGTTGCATTTTAATGGTTGCATTCTACTTTAGTTTGCCAATTGCTTTTCTGATTTCTGTTGGATCACATTTTTTTATAGTTTGCTTTTGCTGTTCAACTTCTCGGTGAAGACGGCAGGAGCTGTGATGACGGCGATAAGAGTGGTGTACATGTTCCTTTTCATTTTCACCAGTGCCATTATTGTGTTCTTTTGTTGTATTTTATTTTGTGCGTACAAACTGTGCATTTTTATCATCACTGCACATAATTAATTGCATTTCGTCCCCTTTAAACTTGCATTTTACTTGATACCGGTGCCCTGTTGTAAGATCTAGATTTGCAGTCCCTCACCATGTTCCCTCTTCCCACTGGCTCTACCAGTTGCACTATTTCAAAGCGGAACTACCAGCCCCATTTTCTGGCAGCGGCACCGAAGATTTTACGCTTTGGTGTCGCCGTCTGGAAGTGGGCGTAAATGCCAACCCGCACGAAAATAACCCCCAACTTGCCACCCTCCTTCCCGCAAAGTTATGTGGCTATGCATTTATTTTGTGGGACAGTCTGATGATATCAAAGCGGATTACGATAAGGTCAAATCTACTCTAGCCTCTGTCTTTGTCCAACATCAATCGATCAAACGCTTCCGAACATGTGCAAGCGTCCGTCCCCGCTTCCCCAATGAGCCTCTTGAAGTATTTGCAGCTGACATTTCTAGTTTATACCAAGAAGCATTCCCCCAGTACGGCCAAGTTGCTCTAAATGGTGAGCGTTTCCGTAGATTTGTTGCCGGGCTGGCCCCATACTTGCAATTGAAAATTCACGAACAACATGTAACCTCCATTGATGACGCTGTCAAATATGCAGTACAACTTGAGAGGGCTCACGAGGCCAGCGAGTTATCCATCTCCCCACCCCAACCTGCCACGCCTTTGCCCATCCAGCCTCTGGTTACCCCACCAGCCGGAACCACCCTGCCCACCCCATCTCCGCCAGCACCTACCACTTCTGCCACACCCACTACATTCTCAGTTAGTTCGATTATCGATTCCACCTTGGCCCAACTCTTGCATAAAATGGATAGCCGTCTTGATGATATCCAGTATTCCTTGCGCCGCAGCCGTGCCCAAAGCCCACGTCGATCCTTCTCCTAACGCCAATATTCTCCCTCCCCACCTCGTGACCATCTACGCCGGTCAAACAGTCCCTTTCCCCGATCTCCTCACGATTCTTATTATAACCACTATGACTCCTTTGATTCCCTAGATTCCCGTTCTCGTTACACCCAGTATGATTCTCGAGACTACCGTAACCGCCATCCCCGCTCTGCTAGTCGCGATCGGCATGACCGTCATGATAGCCGTAATCGCTATAACCGTCACGATAGCCGCGATCGCTACACCCGTCCCGATAACCGTGAACGCTATGAACGGCCCTCCCAATCATCCAGCTCCTCTCGTGGACGTTCCCCCAACCGTCGACCCTCCCCTCGTGACACTGGTAGCCGCTGCTCATCCAGCCCTAGCACACGCCGTGTTACTTTTACACATGACTTCCCATCCTTACAGATTCAGGAAAACTAGAAGTAGCTAGCGAAACGGGCCCTTCCCTAACTACTGCCTCCCCAGTGGCCCCACCCCATGACCCATCCTTATCTTGCGATGTATTTCTGTCTCAGTTACACCCCTCAATCTCCCAAACCCCACCTAAGACTTTTGCACCTGTTCTCGTTGACAACACCCCTGTTCACGCTCTCCTCGATACCGGTTCTGATATTTCCATCATAAGCGATGAAGTTTGAATGCAAATCCCAAGTCTCAGCAAAAAACCGATAACACACCAATTTCTCCACACCCAATCTGTCACTGGTCAGCGGAAGGACACCCTAGGCACAATTCAAATTGCTGTCAAGGTCGTATCTTTTTCAACAACACATACTTTCCAAGTTGTCCGAGGCATCAACCGACAATTTCTCCTCGGATGGGACTTTTTCTGTGCCCACAATGTGCATGGCTAGAAGATCAATTTTCGTTTCAATTTCATAGGGGTCAGCCACGAAAAGTTTTTCTTATTCGCCTTTGAATGAAGATACCCCCCAAATAGCAGTAAAACTAAGCGCTCATTTCTGAATGTAGCCGCCCGCCTCACTCCAAAATTGGGGCTTTTTGTGAAAGAAGTACCCCGAGCTGGAAACTATTAGTCCTAAATTCGGGATTTATAGAAATATATCTATGATGCTTCCTGATTATGGCCTGTCTTATTGTAAAAAAAATCCCGTGGGATCACAAAATATTAATGAGCTCGCGTGCAGAAATACAACCATTTGGGGGAATGCACCCCGAACTGAAGCACCATGCTAGTGTGGCACCTGGCCTTTGCCGGTTGCCGCTCACTCACTGGGCTTAATAGACCTTTCTTTTGTTTACAGACATCGACTGTTATTACACATGGGTGGCTATTGTTTGCACTGGAAGTTCACGCATGGTCGGCAACAACTTTTACTGCGAAGAAGAAAGTTTACATTTGACTTCATGGCGGGAATTTGATCAGGATCCTCAAAGCACACCGAGTGCCCCCACGTCTTCTCCTTGCCATCCTGCCTATGCAAGCACACAGCGAGCCAAAGCGGTTCATAACGGCAAAACTGACGCTTTCAATATCACTGCAGGAGTGTTGCAAGAGATTACTGTCACACCTTCCCTATTGCCCAGGGCGTCACTTTGCTGTTACAGAGACCAATCTAGACTTGGAGAGCGACATTGTACTGCTCTCAGATGAAGACTGGGCCTGGCACAGGAACTACTTCTTCACGTCGAATCAAAGTATAAATGAGTTGGTTTTGCTTTAACGCTAAGAAGAACGAGGTGATTTACATCAACATACCAGAAAACAAACCATTTAAGAACAAAACTGAGGGGAGGGGGTACTGAAGGATGTCAGTGACTTCACCTAGTGCCTCAGGTTCTGGGTCAATTCTACAAACAGGCCTAGGGCAACATCAAAATAAGAAAAACAAATTCTTGGATTTCCAAAGAACCACATGACGAGGATCTGGAATTGTGGGATGTCTCGGATGGTCAGGGTCTCCTTTATTGCCTTGGAACGTCTCTTTCAAGTGCCTATAGTTAAATAGGTCTATGTCCACACTGAAGTTTTAGATGAATCAAATATGTAACAAATAATAGATAAATGAATAGATGACCACTGTATTTTATGTTGATGTCCTGGTTTAGGTCTTCGACGATAGTAGTTCATGTGACAATCATGAAGCTGGTTACATTCATTCATTCTGTCAGATTCCCCTTACTTTTCGTATTATTTTTCGTACGGTTTTCTTTTAGACCAAGATTCTCTCTGTGAGCAACTTGAAAACTGGCTCATACTACGTGTGCCCCACCAATGTCTAGGGGTAGGGCTTAATGGGGGCAAAGGAGCCACTTACTGATGGCCAGCTGGAGATTAATTAAAATCCACTCACGGTTGACATAGGACTGTGGTGTGCCGTGTGAAACCATATATTTCCATTTTACAAGTAGCATTGCGTCCCAATAAATAAGGTTTGGGATCTCATGTACGTAGCTACGTATACCTTCACTATTATTTACATCATGTCTGCCGATACCACCAAAACTCCGGCGAACTGCACAGGGTCTTTTTGTCAGCTACGACAACGCCACTAGTAAGATGGCTTTATGTTCTGCTAGGTGGTATCATCTTCAAACCACTGCAGAAACTGAGTTGGAAATGTACACAATGCTGTTAGTTGCTGACTTCTGTCGTCTGTCGTTTATCAGCCAAGGGCGGGGATGAGAGATATACCCTCTCCCTATTATTTTGGACTCCATATTCAGTGCCAACAAAAACAACAGTACTTATTAGCACCCCATGCAATTGGTGAAGAGCCAGAAGGATGATAAGATGACTGTGCTACTCTTAACTTCAGAGGCTTTTGAAAATTTGGATGACTTTTGAACAGTGCGAATTACAGTCGGCCATTTCGGTCTGTCGAGTGGAGGAGCCAAATACGTTCATACATCCTGCATTAGACCCAAATTATTAAGTTTAAATAGAACAACAGATAAATAAAAATACGTTTTTAGGTATTCGTTTTGGTTAATCTTAGTATATGTGGATTTATGACAATAATATCAGGGAATTTAAAAGCATCCGAAAATGCATGGATCCTATGGAACCCATATTTATTTTGGGATGGCTGACGGACACCAATGACATTGTTTCTGGATACATGTTTTAGGTAGATATTCATGAGTCCTGGCATATACTCCCTCCAAGTTATTATGGCCCTACTAAATTCTAAGCGCAACAGTCAAGTACGAGGCAGTGGTGTATCCTCCCCCAGGTCTTCCCACGGTGCCCCTAATTTATCTTGAATTTGACAAAAATATCCATAGCTTGTCTTCGGTTCCCTTTGAACTTGAATGGAGGCACAAAACATTAAATATTGCTAATTGAAATGTATCTTGTCTTTTACACATAATATGTGTTGACTTTCTGAGCCTGTGACTCAATTCCATCACCCCCTCACTGACACATAATGCTACTGATGAACAGTGCCCCCCAGTGTCACGTTATTTCCAGCCCAAAACCCTCACGCCCCCCCCCGCATAGATCTGTGCCACTGCTCGCACTCACAGTGCTGAGTAAACATGGGAATGACCTTGTCTGAGTACAAATTTACCCTTTTCTGGCGCACTCTGAACCTTTCAGGTCATTGTAATCGGTACAAAAAGTCAGTAACCTGGACGACTGAGGATCAAGCATAGCACCTATAATATATTATGTTGCCAGTATGCAAGTCCTGCATGGGCTTCCTTAGCTAGGGTTGTTGTTACGCCCCAACTATAGTATAAGTCCCAACTATACAGCCCCAACTGTAGTGCTGCAGTTGGGCTGGCCCAACTATTGTTGACCAATTAATGTGTGTGGCAAATGTCTCAACGTTATCAAAGTCAATGTGTCTCACACTTGACACAATTCATCTAAAATGTGGCACTTCATCTGTTCATCTAGTCCTATGACCAATGACATGACATTTGTAAACAATATGGCTTTGGCACAAGCTGGGCACATCATGCACACAGGACCTCTCTGCTGTAGTTGGGCCGGCCCAACTGTAGCACTCTAGTTGGGACGGGCCCAACTATAGTTGGGACTTATACTATAGTTGGGGCGTAACAACATAATGCGGCAAACAATCATGGCGGCTAGTTCAACTGCTGATTCAAAGTATTGGCTACCTCTCTCACTCAAAATTGTAGACTCCCAGGCCCTCATTGTAAGTTAGCATGGCTCTTTTTATATAGATATTTGCCTATGTTTCAGACGGTTTAACTTTTGTGCGCAATCAAATATGTCAAACCGTATTCTTGACTATTCTTTTTTCACTAATAATTTAATATAAGTTTGGTCATGTTGCATGTTGGTTGGCATGGTATGGTTGGTATGTTTCCTGAGGCTGATACTAAACCTAGAGGCTTTGCCGACTATTTGATTCAGTTGACTCAATGACCTGGATGGAATTGGGAGTAGCCTACCTCTGTATTACCCCCACACCCACAGTTCTGGCGGTAGGATTGTCAAGATTGTTTAGGCCTAACGTTTGGGGGATTGTAAATTTAGGGACCCTGTTCCTATAATCATGATAATAAAGAGAGAGCTAGATTTTAACTTTTGAATTTACCTTGGTAGATTGTGACATCATGCTCAAAAACTGTAGGGTTCATGTTGTCAAAACAGGGCAGGGTTTTGAGTTTTGAGGGAAATTATGAGGGGAAACTGTGAGTGTTTTAACACATGACATACACCTTATGGTGGATTCAAACTTGCATGGCTAGTTTATCAATAAAAAAGTCACATTTTCTCGCAATTTACAATTTGAAATTTCCAAAAAGTTGGGTCAGCATAATGAAGAGAGTGTCGTCTGTGATTTTGGGAGGGGAGCTGACCAGTTTTACAAGTTTAAAATGACAAAAAACTGGGGGGGGGAGGTGCCTTCCAAATATATATCCCCAACTGGCATACATCACAACATGGAGGAGGTCCTTGTAGTTGGAGAAGTCCCTTTATTCAAGGACAAAATCAGTCCCCGGAAAGAGAGATGTGCAGTAATAATAATAATATTTATTGTTTCAGGTACATTACATCATAAAACAGATCTCAACAGGCTGTACATAAATAAAATATTATACTATAACCATAGCTTAAGAATTAAAAAAAAATTAGCAACAAATTGTACAACAAAAAGCTGAAAAAAAATATAACTATTATGCTTGTTTTCTTCTGTTTTGTCATGCATTTGATAGATGTGGCTGAGACAGCAAGAAAGTAAATCATCAGCATGAGAAAAGCAGGAAGACCTACTCCATTGTCCGGGACAGGTAGCACCCCTAAGACAGGCAAGACACAGCCGGTCTCTAAGAGGAAACTACCCCAGCCAGTGGCGAGAAATCCCAAACCGATGAAGCCTGCCAAGGATGAAGATGACCGCAATGGTAACCAACTGCTTCTTTATACCTGACCATAAGCTGGTATCCGGCATCTTCATCTCTGATAAGTTAATAATTAACATGGTTACTGCATTGAGTCACAAATGCCATTTGATGAGATGTACATGTGATGCCTCTCTCAGTTTGGGGCAGTGTAATTTAACTTTTCATGGCTTCTTTTTGAAAATGAAAATTTTTCTTCCTCTGTGACCTAAAATTTGCATGACAGTGCAGTGACCTTCCCAACAAAGGCGTGTGTTAAGCTAGAGGCATTTTTTATGTATCAGAGATAGAATTCGGCTGATTTTAAAATTCTTGGCTCTTACTTTCATCAAGAGTTCACAATGTCTTATGTGCAATCTCTTCATTAGACTCGATAGACCTTTTTCACCCATGTTACTAAATGCAAACAATACCACCACGTGTGGACCGCCTTCGCCACGGTGATTGCATATATTCCTACGGACAGCTTCAACCACGTGCATGCACACGCACGTGTGAAGGCTGCGTGCTTGACTGATTTATCTTGAATAGGTAGATTACCATCGCAACACTATGCACTCATTACCATCACAACACATCATAGGTCCAGCATGATCTTGACATCACAGGAAAAAGGGCTATAGGACATGTGAAGGATAGACTTGATGACAACTCGTTTTATAGCGTTTTATCCATCAGCACAGTCATAATAGTACAAGCGTGGCTCCTTTATGCCAATACTGCATTCACTTTGCAACGCTCTGACATGTCTGTTGGAGGGCATGCATAATAATGGTTGGTTGATGTTATGTACCATCCCCACCACTGCAACAAATATGTGGTACGTCCGTACTCACTGTGCAGCACGTGGCAGGCAAATAAAACCATCCGATTACCGGCTTGATTTCAAGTTTAACAATAGGGGGGCATTACACACCACTGGTACTTGACCTCACTGGCAGTACACTGCATCTCCTCCATCTTGCCCTGCCGAGCATGTACGTTCTTTATATACCTACCATTTTGCTTTCAGATTCGGGAGAGAAGTCACTCGTGCGGTACATCAACGATGTCATGATCAAGAAGATATCAGGCAAAGATGTACTGAAGGATATTACGACCCTAAATCTGACCCTGACAACCAAGGATGATGGCAAGAAAATAAGAGTATGTAAACTCCCACCCTGTTCAAGTGCCCAAAGCCAGTATAACCTTACATGTTTTTTGGGGGGGGCTACTTGTAAATCACTCTTGTACAGGGTGTATCAGAAAAAGTATACAGTCAGAAAATTAACTGCAAAATAAAAATGTGAACATTTTTCAAAAATCTCTTCTCCTACATGGGTTGATTAGAGTGTCATGCTGTTATTAAACTTGCGATCATGAACAGATTTTCATGCCTGAGTGACCAGGAGCTATTTTCCTAAATCGCTCAAAAATTGGCTTGCGAAAAAACCCAGGTCCTCTAGGGTTGTGCCACTGCATCATTTGGATAATCTTAACTTTTGCCCATCTTGCTTGTCTTGTGAACCTCTATTTTCACAGTACATTGAGAATCTAGAGGGTCTGGTCAATCTTCAAGTCCTAAAGATTAGCCACAACCAGATCAGCAAGATTGAGAGACTCCACCACCTGACACAGCTTCGGGAACTAGACATCAGCTGCAATAGGATTGGCAAGGTGGAAGGTCTGGAGACCTTGATGCACCTGCAGAGCTTGAACCTGTCGCATAATCTGATTGAGACCATACCGGCCTGGCTAGGCAAGAAACTCTCTGCTCTGAGGGTGTTCCACATCGCGGGAAATCTTCTGTACTCTGTGAGTTTACTTCAAGTTCCCTGCAGTGATTCACTTTAATTCAAACTGCTGCCCTCAACCTTCTAAGAATTATTATAATTATTGTATATTCCTAAAGTGTGTTAATGCTCACATACATGTACTTGTGTATTTGTTTTGTTTCCAGTATTGTTTCTGTCAAGGTCAAATAAATAATTATCATAACTCATCTCCTTTCTGTGATCAGACTTTGTTTGATCCTGCTTGTGCCATGAGAAAATAGAACAGGTTTAATGGCTGCAGATTTAAAGATTTTTCCTCGCCATTGGATCTTCACATCTTGGTTATGATATCTACAATTTATTAGGAGTTGTACCAGAATGCTTCTTCCGTAAACCTTTTTGTTTCTTTCATGCTGCATCATAACTTTCCACAAATTACTTTGGTCTGAAATTCTCTGTCTTTATTCTGTTTTCCAAATTGTAGAAAAAACACAAACCAACCAACCAATGAGTAAAAGCTTGATGATTTTAAATCGACATTGTGAATCTAGCCTGTTCTCTTGTCACAAAGTCTCTTCTTAACCACATGCTGCCGGGTGCTTTTAAAAATGCAGTGCACATATACGGGCGATTTCGAGAGTTTCAGTTTTCAAAAATCTTCCAAAATTCATCATTTTATGCAATGGACATTTACACTCACACGAATGACTCTTTGGTTGCTACTCTAAGAAGCCAGGTAACCTTCATTGACTCCTGAATATTTCAGCCAGGCCTGCCACCCTGTAAAGAGAGCCCAGAATTGTGAGGTGTTTCGTAATTTCCTTTGTCCCCAGTGAATGCGAGTGGCATCTTTTCAAACGCGGCTGGATTAGCATGCACCAGTTCTGTGTCACTCATCAATGGGGCCCTGGAGCACTTTTGTCCGCGGGGCTAATCCGCGGGCGCACTATGCCCCAAACAAAGGTATACTGTTTAAAAACAGTGCCGGACTACCTTCAAAAAATGCAAGCTGAAAAATGGTGGCAATTCCCAGCAGCAGGTCTTTTGTTCCGAGTACAGTCTTTTGTTACACGGACCAGCTCTTTTGTCCCATTTTGGGCACCCCAACTCTGCATATAAACCCATGGTGCTCAAAATGAGGTTCCCAAGCAGCAAGTGGTGAACTGGAAGTTCCTCCTCATTCTATCCACAGCTGTCTGATGTGTTCAGACTTCGTCCACTCAAGGATCTGGTGCATCTCTCACTTGCGGACAATCCGTTATGTGACCTGCCACACCACAGGCTGTTTGCAGTGTTCCACCTGCGGACCCTACAGGTACTAGACAAACAGGCAGTCACAGAGACTGAGCGACAAGAAGCTGACAAGAGATTTGAACAAGGTAAGGACAGAAGACAGAAAAAACAATGAATAAAGTGTAAGATGTGTTTGAAGAACGATTACTGCGATTTGGGTTACCAAGAATCATGCAGAATTCACTGCAGCAGGTTATCCCAGGCGAAGACAACTTTGATGAAGTTGATGTGGATGGTGCTTTATTGTTTAACATCACATTGATCGAGACTCCTCTGTATTTGACCGAAATTGAGCATACAGTTTTGGGATATTTTGCATTAAAAACCTTGGTTCTTTGACTTCATTTGGAGTTCATGACTAATGATTGTGTCAATGGTTTGTTGCTCAGAAATGGAATTTGGAAAATTTCCAGGTCAAAGAAGCTTAGAAGCTCATTTTTATTAAGTAAAAATTTTCCTATACATAATCCCGCGTCACATATTGTTTAGTTGCACATACATTTATCATTCAGTACTCTGCAATGTTGCTTGAGAACTTACTTAACGATAGTGCTTTGTGCCACTTAGAATGTGTTTGCCATCATCTTTGGAGGCCCAGAAAATAATAATAACCACATGTATGCACAGCAACATGAGCACATGCTATCCAGTCATTAAATGGAGATCAGTCACTTAATCCAAAAGGGATTTCAACTAATTTTTGCACATTGAAGATTAGTATAAAGGGGCAGCCAAAACATTGTAAGAAAAATATTCACTTGGACCCTTTGATATTTGGCTAAATATTTTGAATTGAGTGTGAATACTTGTTTACCAGAGGAACTTGAGAATCTTGAAATGCAGTTGGGACAAGAAGAGAAGAAACTTCGCTCCCTCCAAAAAGACCACAGCCAGACCGTGACTGAGCAGGAACAATCCAAGAGCCTTATTGCATCATTGAAGACCAGGAACGTTGAACATCAACGCAGTATCCATCAGCTACAAGAAGAACTGCATGCCAAGGATGACTTGGTAAGGCTCTCAAGACTGTCTAGCCCCTAGCATTCAGGACCCACAGCACCTTCAGTTGGATCCTTTATTTTAAGTGTTTTAATTTGGATAACTTGTTTGGTCATGTTGTGTGCATACATGTATATTACAGACTCTTTGTTTTTCTTTACAGCTATTTTTGACTGTGTTATGTCTCGTGCTGCTGGAATCCAGTCTAACATACTGTAACCCCAAGGTCCCTATGACACGTCACATGAGTTTGACATATTACCTCACACCCTTATTCTAATCTCTTAATAGGTGTAATTGAAAAAGAATTTGCTCCAGACTATTCCATTTGTATAACTAGTTTTAGATCTAGTTTTTTTAGTTACTAGTTTTGACTCGGACCGGCCAGCCGACCCCGGCTAGCTCGGTGGTCGAGTGGTTAAGACATCTGCACTAGTAAGCAGGAGGTCGTGGGTTCGAGTCCCACCCGAGTAAGCTTGTGAGGTTTTTTCGCAAGCTCTCGGACAAGCACTGAGCATACAGTGCTTATTAATATACGTTGGGTAAGGGCAAAACCTGTTATATATAGTTTTAGATCGGCACCAAATCTTCTTGTCTGATCTCATGCTTAAAGGAATATTTTTCAGTAAAGGCCTCTATAGTGCAATTAATCATTAACCACTTCGTGCCGGGGCATTTTCCAACGTTGATGATCCTGGGCCGGCATGACTATCATTTTTTCCATTTTCAAAATGCTTCAAAAATTCATCATTTCATTTAACGGTCGTTTATAGCCGCACGAAGTAATCTTCAGGCACTATTCTAAGTTGATAGGTGACCTTCATTGACGCCCGAGTACATGTATTTCAGCCAGGCCAGCAGCCTTGTAAACAGAGCCCAGATTGTGCGATGTTATTTAACTGTCTTTTGTTCGCGAACCTGGCTCAGTGCACTGCTGACCTCTTTTCAATAGGGGCCAGATTAGTGTGCAGCGGTGCTGTGTGGCTCATCGTTGCGGTGGTGGAGCGCTTTTGTCCCCGGTGGTAATCCGCTCGCTTTCAATGCCCCAAAGCCTGGTATAGGGTTTCAAAACAAGGCTGGATTATTTTTTAGATTTTTTAGAGGGGAAAAATGCCGGTAATGCCCAGCAGCCTGTCTTTTGTTCGGAGTACGGTCTTTTGTTACAGGGCCCTGTTTCCTTTGTCTGAGTTCGGAGACCCCGGCCATGTATATAAACCATACGGCTCCGATCCCGGAGTCCCCGGCAGGAAGTGGTTAAGGCATTTGGCACTGACATGATGGAATTGTAATTTACTATTTGTATGG
This sequence comes from Acanthaster planci, assembly GCF_054643075.1. NCBI lineage: Eukaryota > Metazoa > Echinodermata > Asteroidea > Valvatida > Acanthasteridae > Acanthaster > Acanthaster planci. The sequence continues at coordinate 4,912,207 of NC_141787.1, forward strand.
GGACTGAAAAAACAGAGAAAATGTTCAGGATTTCTATTCTTAGGCCTTCAAAAGAGTGGCACAGTGTGTACGGTAGGTTTTCTTTCTGCATTCAAAGTCCTAGAAAACATGCTTGATTGCTTTTTGGTGGGATTAATAATGAAACCTGCCATAACCGGTGTGGGAGCTGTCCTTTTATCATTCTTTTAGAGCACATTGGTAGGTACATCCCTCGTTTCAGAATGTGAGGGAGTTTGAACTTTTCCACTTGAGGGGACCAAGAGAACAGTCCAGTTGATAGTCTGATAGTACATGTACATACTTGCCGAAGTATGAATGTGGTTTATTCACAGTTGAAACGCAAGACCGCCGAGCTGAACAAGGCCTGTGAGAAGCAGTACAGACTGGAGCAGGAACTTGCCTTCCACAAGATTGATGCTAAGTTTGAGCCACTGGCATTCCGCCATGATATCGAGGAGGTGATTGTTTTGGTTGACTATTTAAACTTGAAATCTTTGTTAAAGAAAGTTGAGGCCTCGATATGCTATGGTACATTTGTTGTTTTGACTGTAGTACAGGAGAGCTCTTAGCTAGGCCATCTCTAGGCCATGAATTATAGGGGTGTGGCCCCAGATATGAATCAATGACAAGCAGTTATGTTGGCGGATAGAGAGGTTTTTTTCTGGCACTGTTGGAGATTTAAAAATTGGGGACCTCGTGTGATACAGTGTGCTGCTGAGATGGGTAGGACTGGAAGCCATTTTAGAAAAGATGGCACTCGTTAGATGTGAGTTTATTTCAGAGTAACTATTTGTGTATGTATTGCCCCAGTTTTCCCCGTGTTGCTGTGTTTTTCTGTTATGAAAGTCATGCTTGAAACAGAAGTACCCATAAATAAAGTGGAGGTTTTATTACGTTAATGCTTTATTTCCATGAGTCTTCTGCAGTTGTTTAGTGAGTATGCATGAGTGCTTAACATTGCATGTTTGATGTTAACGGGTGGTTGTGTTCAAGGCCCTTATTAAGTTCCTTTAGTGAGGCTTTAACTTTCTGCTTTTTTTTTCTTTTCAGGCTGATGGCGGCACAGAAGAGAGTCCTTACATTGGTAAGGCTGGGTATAAACGCAACGAGCTAGCGCGCCAACAATTCCTGACTCCTAAGGGTCAGAGTATCCGAGAGTCTCGCCAGCAGAGTGGGGATGCTGTGGACAGCACACTGAGCCCAGAAACACAGGGACAGCTCCATGCTATACTGCAAGACAGACTGACGGACAAACAACGCCAAATTGCTTCAGGTAACTATTTATAATCCTCACTCTTCAGCAGTTTTGTAGGGAACTTTCTTCCAAAAATCCTCCTTTGTCCAGGAACTCTTGGAGCATTCTTTAAAAGAGAGGTAAGTCCATCCATAGCATGATTCCACTTTTTTTGCCTTTTTAAAAATTTTAGGTAATGTGTTGTCATGTTACTTTCACATAAAATTTTCTTTAATTAATATTTCAGCCACAAATATGTACTTTAGGGATTAGGTTTGCTACACTGAAAGGTAATTTGGCACTGTGTTAAAAATATTTCCATATTTATGAGCAAAACTATGATGTCATCATGAAAAGAAATCTTAATGTTGCCTTGATTTGTGCACAAAACTGTTTACGTACACAACATTCATGCTTTCTTAGAAATTTTTTTCAGTGAGCTTATTTTTGGTTGCCAATTTAAATACAAAAAATTGCAAACTGAGCGGTGTCTTTCCAGATTGGCATCTCTGCAACAGTTCTCTTAGTTGTCGAAGGAAGCTGGGACTGTGTTAAATGTTTGTAAAAGTGTACTTTTCAATATGTAACTCCAAAAGGATGTGAAATAGTTTTCCTACATAAAAGAAGAATATAAAGATGTACAGATTTTGTATAAGAAAAATAAATCAGAAGAACCTATTGAATTAATCAATGTCTGGTAAAAAGTCAAGTTTTCGGAAAGCATTTGACCACGGTGTTTGATGTAGCCCTTCACATGGTTGTTTCTATTCAAAACAAAATATATTTGTATGTTGATGCAAAAGAAATGTTTGATTGGTGAAAGTAATGTGTAAATAATTACTTAACTTTGAAAAGAGCTTTTTAAATACGTTTTTCAAAATCTGTCATACTTCTTCAGGACCAAAATACGAAAAAGGAAATAAAGTTATTTATAGTGTTCTAAGTGGCAGTGTTTTACGTGTATCTCAACTGACAGATACCCATTTATAGTCAATTCTAATTATAAGGAATACTGTCATTTCAAAGTATTACGATAAAGAGCAAATTTCGAATATCTTAATTTCTTGCATTCTTGTGTTTTCTTTGTGTTTAGACCAAAAGCCGTGGTTAGACCAAAGTAATTTATCCAGTCTCTGCAACTTTGTTACAATGCGAGTCGACAAATTCAATATGCTTGTTCCAAATTAGAAATTCTTTCTATATTGCTGCTAATTACATAGGTAGAAACTTCAATCTAGATTTCCCAGCCAGAGAATTTTCTCAATGTTTCTGTAAATTTCTCTCTTATTGTAAACAGCTGAAGAACGGTTGAGTAAACTTCAAGACAAGATCGATGATGCTGAAATGACATTGCAGGACAAAAACAGGGAAATGCAAAGACTGTCAATTGAACCAACGCAGAGACCGGTGAGAAGTGGTGGGGTATTTAATGTTTTCCTGTGTTAATCTGTGTTACACACGTACATGTATGTTACCAAGGGATTGTTGTACCTTTGAGGTAATGAAATCAAGAATTTCACCAAATGCGCCACTTACCAGGGATTTTATGAAATTGCCTGAAGTAGCCTGTGGAGAACAGATGTGAAGGTTGGATGCTCTGACTTATATCGCAGTGAAAAGAAAGTAGAAAAGCTATGAATGAAGAACTTAATGACATTTGTTGGCCTGATGAAATTTACAAGCACATACTCAGTACAACAAAAATAGTGAAAAGAACACCTGTCTACCTCTGGTAAGAAGAAATTGAGAAAAGGAATATTTGAACATATTTTTGAACAAGCCTGCTTCCTGCCAGTCAAACAGAATGTCTGTCAGTGCATCCATCCCTCAGGTTTCCCACTGTAACTTGATAAGGACTTGACAAATCAACTTTAAACTTGGTATACTTGTACAGTCGACTCCCTGTAATACAGGCTCAGATAAGATGAGATTCCGGTTAAGACGAGCATATTTCGCCAGTCCCGACCAAAGTGTGTACATTCCTATGAAGACAAATATCTTTAATATAAGCTTGGGTAACAGCAGATTTCGGTTAAGATGAGTGCTTTGTCCAGTCCGGTCTAGTGCAGATGCATTGTTCTCTTTCTATCTGGCATGAGTATTTTGAAAACAACTCGTCAGTCAGCAGACCAATTTAATGCAGGTGCTGATGTACTACACGCAGTGATAATGCTTGCTAATCCACAGGGCATTTTAGATTCCCAGTGATCAAAGTGTTTTCTTTATGGGTGCTTTAATGCCACCTGATTGAAACGAACACCACGCACAGTGGGCGTTTGCGATTCCCAGGCTGCCAGATGGCCCGATCAGACCAAACTCATCACAAACTCCCCACCACAACATGAATAAGAGACTGACAAATGCCCCTACCTAACCTAGAAACTAATGTAAATTCATTTGTCATCAAAATCCATTCTTCTCTTTCTCCAGTAATGTCCTTTTGGATGTCAAATTTACGAGTTCTAATCCCAAAAGTTAAAAAACTTCATTTCCCACTAAAAACATTGATAGTAAATATTATAATGACCTTGACCCTGAGTACACAAGTATCCATCTTTCTTTTCCAGCTTTCTGCAGCTGAACGGCAGGAGTTGACACGTCGTCTGGGGCAACGTCTCCAGGCCGTCAAGGATCTCCAGCAGCAGGTAGCCAAGCTGGAAGAAGCCATGGGGGAGACACTGGACATCATCCAGAGCAAGGAGAGAGAAATGGAGAGACTGAGACGACAGCTTCCTGGCCAGAGACATCCACAATACGTGAGTCACAAATACTGTTGCACCGAAACTACTGCCTGCACTATTAACATGTGTTAAATGCTTTTGGGTGTTCAAACACTTGCAGGTCATTTTAAATCATTGTGCAAACATTGCTGTAAACTTTAGTGGCCAAATTTACAGTGTTTCTTGTCATATGCAATCCATTATGTAACCTGCTAAGGGCAGAATTGTAGTTAAGTTACTCAAATGGAGTTCAAGTATGAAACTTGAATGAGTTGGTTTCAGTCATGAGTCACTTGTCTGAAGGCAGATTTACAATACCTGACAGCAGAAATACTGGCCTACATGGACTTCTTTGCTGATTAACCACATGCTGCTGGGGAGCCCGGTTTCGGACAAATGTTTTTTATATGCATAGCCGGGGTGTCCAAAATCGGACAAAGGGAACTGGGCCTTGTAACAAAAGACCGCACTCGTAAGAAAAGACCAGGCTGCTGGGAATTACCAACATTATTTCACTGTCAATAGCGGAGATAATCCAGCGTTTTTTTTGAAACAGTATACCACTGTGGCATTCACTGAGAGCAGATTACCACCAAGGACAAAAGCGCACCACCACCGCAGCAATGAGCCACACAGCACTGTTAATCTGGCCCCTATTGAAAAGAGGTCAGCAGCTCACTGTGCCAATTCTTGAACAAAAGAAAGTTACATACCGGTAACACTGCCAAATCTGGGCTCTTTTTACAAGGCTGCAGGCCTGGCTGAAATACTCAGGCGTCAGTAGATGATGTCTGTCAGATTAGAGTAGAAACCAGACAGTCCTTCGTGTGGGTGTAGGTATCCAGTAAATGAAGAGATGAATTTTAAAGAATTTTGAAAACATAAAAAAATGAAAAATACTCCGGCTCAGTAGAATCAACATTCATACATGCCCCCGGCCCGAAGTGGTTAAGGCAACAAAATCGCAATATAGCAGCTTTAAGTCAGGACATTAAATAAAAGATGGTACTGGGCTTCTATTTAGTTATAAGTACTAGTTAAAATTCCTTGTTCAATTTTATCTCTTTTTGTAAATACTGTTTTATCAATATTAAAAAACTGTCACAATGTTAAAACCTTCTGGCACCGTTCTTGAACTCTTTTGCTATATCTGCCTATCTTATGGACCGTTTTCCCCTGCAAGTCCAATTATATGTTTTGTTTTCCGCCTTCTCATCTTGCTCATTACGCACTATTATGGGAACAAAACCAGGCTAAATCTCAGCACTTTTGTCATTCGTGTTCTGGTGAGGACTTTGTGTCACTGGAGGTTAAGAAAATGAAAAATATATGACCAGGGATAGCACTGAAGTTACAATACTCAAATTTTGTAGTTCATCATCAGAAATGTTTGATTGTGCCAAAGAAAAAATAGTAAGATCAACTTTTTAAAGATTCTATGCAGTGAAATTTGTTCACTGCAGCCCTTGAAGAAGCACCGTCAACCTTGTTGTCAATATCTGTTTGCTATTTTAGAATTAATTTTTGGAGCCTGTTATATGAATTCTTTTCTCCTTATTCATGAGCAAATTTTTGACATCATTCCAGGGAAAACCTGTTTTGTGCACAAAACACTGCTGGCCTTTTCTTTCATGATTTTGTGCAATGTATTTAGTACCTGGCAATAAGCCAATGAAAGAGACCCTTTCTCAAAAAAATGGTTTCAATGACCAAAGTTTGGGTTTACAATTTACAACAGAAGAATATGTAAACTGAATATTTTCTTTCCTGAATGAAATCACAGCAACAGAGCCCTAAGTTGTCCAAAAATGCATCTGCGGCCAATTTTAAATGTTCAAAAAGTGCACTTTTCAATACACTGAACCCCCAAAGATGCCAAATAGATTTTATACATTGAAGTGGAGTCTAACGCTGCCCCCAAACGTGTGGCTACAACAGCCAATTTACAGCATGGACTCTTTGTAATGTATCAGGCTGAGGCTGCAACAGAGATGGCAAATAAAGAGCAGGAGGTGAGTGATGCTGGGGAGAAATACCGGGATCTTCAGCAGGAACTTGAAGAAGTTGTGGCACTGCTAGCTCAAGAGATGGAGAAAGTTAACCAGGTCAAGCAGCAAATGGCCAAAGGTAGGAGAAGAAGGATTGCATGTATAGTGAGGGGAATGTTTAAAATAGTCTGGTACCTCCGCGATACTCAATTCCCGCTGTTGTGAAAGCATGTGAAGAGTTGGGGACATGACCAAGATGGCTGCAGTTTAGATATTTGAATTGGGGAAAGTTCAGTCATTTATTCAATCATTTAAGAATGAAAGTCTAATTGAGGTTTGAGTTATTGAAATACAGACCAGTAGATGTCAGTGGGCTTGATACATACATGCCCAATGCTTTATGTACATACATGTTGACTCATATCTTGGGAAAAAGGAATTCATAGATTTGTAAAATGCCTGACCAAAAAATCTTTGACTTCCCTAAATATTCAATTGCTTGCAATTCCAAAGATGGCAAAGATGCCAAGAAATCTATGAGATATTCGGCAAGGTTCTCAAAGAGCTTTGACACCCCCTCCCCTTCAGTTCAATTTTTTTGTCAGTCCCCACCATTTTACAGTGAGAAGTCGGAGAACACCGGTTTATTTTCTTGGTTTTCCTCTGATAGAAAAAGTGGACCTTAATGACAATCTGAAAGATGAACTTGAAGACACCATTGCCGGGCTGACTGACTTCATGCAGGAGGCACAACGCAAGGCAGCAGAGCAAGACCGGAAGAACCAAGCTCTACAGAGGGAGCGAGACCAACTACTGGAACAGCTACGCCAAGCAGAGAGAAGCAAAAGAGCGCATGGTGGGGGCGATTTCATGCCTGATGATTGGGAAGACATGCAGAGAGTAAGTCAGGATCAATTATTCAAGAATTCATTGAACAAGTCATCAAGCCACAGGAAGGATTATTGTAACACATTCATGCCACATCATGGTAACATGCATGGAAGTCTTGCACACAGAGTTCTTGTTGAAAGTACAGGATACATCTTTATGGTACACAGTCGGACTTCACAAATACTGACCCACAGTATTCATCTGCTCACCATGCCCAGGCCGTTATTCACTTTTAGATCATGTTGCAGAGTTAACGTTTGCAACAACAATTGATGTAACGTTTTCAGCGGCCACTTGCAGGTTCGGTACACACTCAATTTTCACGGAATAGTTTGAGTCTCTCAGTGGGAATCACTCAAGCATCAGGACAATTAAAGACATTATCCACTTTTGCATACAGCAATGCTATGATGTGTTTACACATCTGCCCTGGTAATTGGCTCAGAAAAGCCCTGTGTGTCTGTACCTCATCCAGTGTGCTCAGTGGTCAGTGGTTCATCGTACATAAACCTGTTTTCTTCTCGAAGAGGTTGGATGGATTAGAGGCAGCTCTAGCCGCAGCTGAGGCAGAAAAGGAAGAGCTGAAAGCTTCACTGCAAGCTGAACATGACAATAAAATGGACCAGGAGGAGGAGAGGTTAAAAGCGGCTGAAGAGGAGGCTACGAGGTTGAAGAGTGCCCTGAATAGACAGAAACAACAAGCACAGGTGAGATGATGATATTGCACATATATTGCTACCAGTTGCTCAGTATGTCAACGTTTTTGGACATCATGTCATTGGGTCAGTACCACAAGATCTGTATGGCAGTCACATGAGTTTTGGCCAATATTCAAAGGCCATATTCAGGGCTTGAAAACCAAAACTGAAACAGAATATTTTCCAGACTGTACAACTAATTTGGGCATCAGTATTCTTAGATTTCACCCACCTTTGCTCAGTATTGTACTTACAGCAATTTTTCAGAAGGAGTTTTAAGTGCAACATTTTAGTGAGGACCTTATATTGGTAGTACTGGCATGATATTAACAGTGACCATTCAGGTTGTGGGAAAAATCATATTGAAATTAGAGGATTCAGAATTGTTGGAATTAAAAAGTATTTGCACAGTTGTTTTTAAGTTTCAAACTAGGGGCAAATTTGGGCGTAATGTAAAAGTGGTGTAGCTGATGATATGTAAATGAGCCATCATAAACACAAGTTTAGTTTGCTTAAATGTGAAAAATAGAACTGAACTCATTACAGAATTGATTAAACTAAAATTGAATTTCATTTGTGTGTGTTTTCTTGAATTCAGGCAGAAAAGGATGCATTGAAGCAACAGCTTCATGCACAGCAGAGACAGGCTGAAGCAATCAGGCGCTCAGCTGATCAGTCACATGATCCCAAAGAGATTGAGGTTTTGGCCAATCAGCTTCAAGCACTTCAGGTAACACAATGCTACTTACTGTCTTGGGGAATGAAAGATGGAATGAGGTCTTCCCTTTTGGGTGAACAATTTTGAGGGTTTCTATGAGTGTGCTGGGTTCTTACAAAGTTCTTTAACTCAGTAGTGGTTCTTGCAACTTCCGATTGCTTTGTTAAGTTTGGGTCAAAGAAGAAACCTTTTTCAGGGCTCTCAGGGAGAATAGGTCCTTATTGAATGATGGGACTAGCCTGGTTAAACAAGACAAAATGAATTTCTGAATAAAAATAAAATTGGTCACACAAAATTTCTTTATTATTGGAAGTATAAATTGACAAGTGCCGACTTGAGTGAGGATGTCACTGAAGTGTTTGCTGTTATCACAGGCTGAGAGAGATGATTTGGAAGACCGACTGCATGACCAGCAAGCACAGATGCAAGATGCCTTGGATGCCTCCCTCCATCCAGATGACGTGGTTGCCCGCATCAACCAGCTGAAGAGACACCTGGAGCATGGGCGGGGCAAGATGAAGCCCCTGGATGAGGAAGATACCCTGGGGAGGTCGCTGGCCGAGGTGGAAGACACGGTGAGAGACAGGCTGACAGACACGGTGGGGGAGAGGGAGGAGGCACGCAGAAGACAGAAAAAGGTAAGACATTTGCAAGGGGGAAAAAACTGCAAAATTCCGCAGGGGAAAAGCTTGAGGTTTAACCCTTATGTACCCAACAAAGCCTTATGAAAACCTTAAGGGGAACCTCCAATTCCTGCTTCATTAATTTTGCTGGTTCTCATTTTAATACTTGTGATCTGTTTGGATTATTAAGCTGCTCCATGACAGATGGTAACCTTAACAGTGCAGTTGTGGAGAGAGTTTCATTGTATCGTCTTTCCTGCTGTAAGCCTTGCTTTAAAATTCACTGCTTAGTGTAGGTTCAATTACATTTCTGTTGTTTGCATAGTAGTGTCTGGTTGTCCTTACTTCAAGCATTTCTGTGTCTCATTTCATTCTGATTGGCAGTTTTCATTCTATAGCATTCCACTGAATTGTTCATTTCCTAGACTTGGCAGGCATGAGAAGTCACTGCCGATTGGCAGATTTCAAACTTTGGGGAAGAAAATTTGTGTTTTCAAGAGCAATGGGAAATTAATGTAAAATTTTGGAGATATATTATAGCGTCCTCCCTAGGTGAACGATCAACATTTTGCTTTACGTTACTCAGAGTATTGCAGATACTAACTCGTAATATCATGCAGAGTATGATCAGCAGATCGCCAGTGTGGGTGTATTGCGGTCCTCTTGTTTTGTTCTTGCACATATGGACAGACTCACATGCTTTGCAACAGTGCTTTATAGGTCCCCATTAGTTTGGCATTCTCATGCCTGATTTAGACATCTGGTGCCAATCTTCATGTTAGCGGAGCCAACACTTATTGTTTCTGTTTTCCTGACCACATTTACATGTAGGCAGAGCAAGAGGCAGAAGCCTTGAGGAGGCAAGTGGCTGCCTTGGAGGAGCAGCTGGAAGATGTTGAGAATGAACACCGAAGACGGGGGAAGGATTCACCCGAGTTGGCTGTGGAAGTAAGTCCTCAGAAAAAATGAGTAAGATTTGAAGCTTTGCATGATGGAATTTAATGAGATATAGGCTTGCAGGTACACCATGGAATCAATCTCTTTTGGAGAGGTGTGGTTCTTAGAAGAACCAGTGATGGCATGAAGGTGTTGGATCCTGTGGTGGTGGGGGGATGCGGAATTGGCAAGAAACCTCGGGTTGGGGTGAAGGGGACCCTTAAGCCTAGGGGGAGGGGGATTGTGGCTTCGGGTAGAGAAGACCATGACACCTGGGGTGAGTGGCGTGGGTTTGGGGTATAGAGGAGCCTACTGCCCGGGGATGGGGGTTGGCTTGGGTGCTAGTAGTGGGTGTCAGATGTCACTGAGCTTGAAACCGATGTCTTACGGGACAGTGTTGTGCCAGAAAATCTCGATGGCTTTTCAAATTCTTCTTGGGAGCCAGTTCTGCATGTGGATGATGAGTTCTGCATTGTCCTGTTTGATGTGATGTCCGAGGAGTGTGATGGCCGACTTGTCGTATTCTCCTTATCGCCCGTGCGAGCGATGTTCTTAGATTCTGGTAGGGAGGTTCCTGCTAGTTCCCCCGATGTATGCTTGGCCACATTCACATGGAATGCGATATACACCAGGGCGACTGCTGGGTGGGTGCTTTTCTTTGTGGGTGTGAAGCACAGCCTGTAGCTTGTTGGGTGCTGAGTGATAGACTCTGATGTTGGCCTACTGTAGGAAACTCTGGAGTTGGTGGAAAGTGGGGCCCAAGTATGGTAGACATACTGTGGCGGTGGGGGGGCTTCGGGTATAGGAGACCCAAGCATTCTGGGAGGGGGCTTGGAAAGGTTCATACACTTGTGGTGTTAGCCGTTCATCTGGAGCGCAAACTTGATGTGCTTGAGTTCTTGGCGTTGGCTGCTCTGGTCGCAAATTTTGTAGGCTCTGCAGATGAGGGTGTGGTTGACTGAGGTCATGATGGCTGGTTGGTGGAAGGATTGATCTCTGGTGCAGGTATGGGTGGGCTTGGGGTGGATATGGTGGTTGAGGGTGTTGTCTGGGTTCCTGGACAGGTGGATATCCAAGAAAAAAAATGAGGTCATGGCATAGTTAGCAAGCTTGCCATGGATGCTTGTGAGGGCATTGTGTTCTGGGCATTAACAACTAGGTGGGTTACCTGCTCAAAGAAATTATTTTTTTCATGCCTGACGATCAGGGGTAATAATCATTCAATTAAAAACCCTGAGACCATATTGATGAAAGTATACAGGTTGCAGACCAGTTTAGACTAGCACATTCTGTTGGGCCCAGCTAAACTTTGTGAGACAAGACTGGTGTGTTGGTTTTTTTTCTTGGTTGACTTCCGATAAAGCACCTGACAATTGGAAATGATTATCAGCGATACTCAACTCAATTTTAGCTAAGATTTTGACATACAAGATAGATACGATCAAGCAGCGATAGCTACTCGGCAAACTGATCAATACATGGATAGAAATGTAACAATGAAATATGTTTAGTAGTTTATGTAATAAAACTCATATGACCCAGCTGGCAGAATTGAAGTATAATTCACAATTGATTATAGGAAAATACATAATGATACATTTTGTCACTTTGCCCTTGAGAAAGACACTGTGTCAATTGAAACATCAGGCCCTTGTAACCTTTTTGGTAAGTATACCTTAAGTCACCTTAGCAAGCAGTTTACAGCGGTTTTCTACGTAATTTGAAATTAACCTGAAGGAAATGTACTCTAAATTTGAGAATTCTAATGGTATAGAAAGCAGTGTCTCTAAATAGCTCAGCCCTTGGTGTGGAGAAGTAAAACACGGCCATCATATGTGGGACACGTGGGGATTCAGTGAACGATTCTGCGGTGCTACATCCCTGATTTTCATTTCCTGGCAGGATCTGAGAGGCAGAAGACAGCGACAGGATGCCCGAGAGGCTAGAGCCAGCCAGGAGGAAGCGGCCATGGTAGAAGCCATGAGAGAGGAGGTCAGGAGACTAGGAGAGAAGCTCAGACAGCGACCTCCTCATCGAGAGCAGGTATGAATGGATGCCTCACTGTACAGTAAAGCACAAAAGCTGTAATGCAGTAGGGAGCCATGATCTGGATTGCATTGGTCTAATGAGCATTTATGTATTCAGACAGGATATGCCCAGAATGAAGTGCATCAGAGGTTATTTGAGAACATTATTAAACATATGTTTAATATTGTTTTGTTAGGCACAGGATGCATTGAGAGCTAGACAGGACCCTCACACGCTGGCTGAGCTGCAGCAGCTGGAAGTAGCCCTGGCAGAGACTCAACGTCAGATGAGAGAAAATGACCAGCTGGCTGCAGACGAGGTCAGGAAACTAGACTGTGATTGGATTTGAACAAGATTTTCACCGAGCAGTCAGTTTTGAAACATTTGAAACAAACGATTTAAACCCAAGCTGGTTTGACTTGGATTGACTTTTTTAGAATAAAAGATCATTCTGAATTGTCTTTATTCAGGTATAGTTGGTCTATTGAAGACTTTTTCCAACATTCATTATTGAAAAACAAAGTGCATTGAAAGCTCATTGGCAACATATTTTGAGATATGAGTTTCCATAGTTGTTGCATCCTGTCTCCTGCATTTCTCTTATATTTAGTGTAACGTAGCCTGTTTTGTGGAAGTGTGTTGTCAAAGTAATCTTCAGAATTAATTACTGAGTTTCATATCTGTATTTTTATTCCATCCTGGTGCGTCTAGCCGATATGAAAAAAAACACTTAATCGGTGAATTGTTGTTTTATTCTATGTGAGCCACTCAAACACATGCACATACGCGGATGAATGTTGCCATGGTTTTTAGTAATGCATCAAACCTAGAATTGCTGTGACTCTAACTTGAGGTGTACGTCTTTCCTCCATCAGCTTGCTAGAGCAGAAGCTGAAATGAGACATCTGAAGGATGACTTGCATCAGGAGATGATGCGAGCACGAGAGAGGGAGAGACAAGCCAAGATGCAGATGGAGCATCAGAGAAGAGAAGCAGACAGACAGACTCAAGAAGCGTTAGCCGAGGTAGGCCAATGGAAGTCCATTTTCAAAGTCAAAATCAAATGATTCCCAGCATGGCACAGTATTTCAGAGGGGAAAGGTTTGAATCTTTTACACCAGTTTGATAACCAAAATAAACCTGTTCCTCAGTGATTTGTTTCACGAATTTCTCTTTTAACCTGTCGAAAGGCAATATTCCATGAAAAACTTGTCTCAATGTTGTGATTGTTTTTGACCAAAAGATTAAATGACACACTGCAGTCAGAGCCTGTTACGAAATTGGGCTTTGTAAATGTTGACGCTTACAAGTCATAACATTTCTTTCCACATCGTCACCTTGTTATATTGTGAGATAAAGTTACAGAGCAGTATTAGCTATGCTAGGCCGTAGCTCACAGCTGTACGAGAGTTCCACACACATTCAACCTCTGACGTCAATGACAGTATTGTCTCCAGCTCCCTTACTTCACTTACTGTGCAAACCAATCAGACTTGACGATAGGTGGCGAAATTAGGGACCTGGCGACTACACAGTTACAGACATTACCGTCTAGTTTTAAGCATCTGTGTTTAAAATCAATTTGAATCCTTGAACCATGGGTACAATGCCTTACACATATTGACTGCTTCAAGTGGTAAAGTAAAACTAACCTCTTGAGGTGATCCATGGACCATTGCACTTTCCGGACACAGAGGTGAAAGAAACTAGAATTCTTCTTGGATTACTGAGGGAAGGGAAGCTAGTTTTATCGTAAACTACACCACAACATAAAGCAGTTGGTATGTGTTTTATAACACCGGTCCCTCAGATTCTGCTTAAGTGTAAGCCGTATTAAACTGATTTATTTAATCCAACAAGCTAAACTGAGCAGCATATCCACATTTGCTTACACCTTGTGTATTGTTTTGACCTGCCCCAGGTTGAGTCGCGTGCCAGGGAGAGAGCTCGACGGGCTGCTCAGGAGCTTGCCCGAGCTGAGGATGAGATGGCAAGGCTGCACCATACCCTGGCCGACAGAGAGAAGCAGTTACAGCAAGAGATGCAACGGGGAGATGCAACCTCAAAGACGCTTGGTCAGTCCGGGTTTGGGATTTGAATGCGGTATCATAATATCACAAGATGCACTTCAGCAGCAAAGATGAAAACTTGACAACTTATCTTCCCCATCATCTGCTGTTTGTTGAAGACATTCATGTCAAGAGTTGGTGCATTCCACCCCAAACCAGGTGTTTGTCAGATGTTGGACAAATAAGAAGCCACTTGAAATAGGAATTCCTTCCCAAAATGTCAGTTTCTAATTGTTTTTATTTGTACCCAACCAGTTTTCTCTGAACAGACTGGTTGAGATACAGCATAGAGCAGAAGTCGATGAATTACACACAGCAACTGACTAAAAACAATCATCCGAGTGGTAGATTGTGTGTCATGAATGATTTATCCCAATGCTTGGCATAGCTGCACTGCAAAAAAATGGAGTGGTCCATCCATTGTTACGAGAAATTCTGAACTCGTAGGTTTTGTGGGAATACATTGGGTTTTTTCTTTGTATGTTTTAGCGGATCAGCGAAACGAGATTGGTGCTTTGTACGACACTCTGGAGGAGCAGAGGGCTGAGATATTGAAGCTTCATGATGCACTCAACAGGTTCACTATGCCCCAACCAGGCATGACAGGTAGATGGCTGAGGAATGATAGATTCTTCATCAAACGAAGGCAGTGGATATTTGGCCATAGCCGGCAAGAGTTCCAAAACGATATTCTGCTGGAAGTTTGTTCTATTTGTCCATATTTGTGACATCACCACCGTTGATGTACATATACCTTAATGTGGCCTGGCCCATAACGTGGCCCATTTGTATTTTCTGCCAGTAGTTAGAGCAATATGTTTGCCGTAGTTATTGTCTCTCTAAGTGGAGTTTGATCGAGCTTCAGTGTTCCCGTGCATAAATCTCAGGTTCCTGTTTCTCTTTCAAATATCCAATGAAATTTTATTTCGGCCCCATTTTCCAAGTTTTTCTCTTGTGCAAATAATGCGACCAAACACAATGGAATAATTTTCTCCATACTTGAAGTTGGGTAAATGAGTGAAAAATAATGATTTTTTTGAGACTTGATCGACTTTGAAGAACTTCTCAAATGTCAATGTGAAATATTCTCAAATTGTTTGTTGAAGTGCCTTAAGAAGTCCATGTCAGGAAATTTGAAGATTTTCAAATCAAAATGTTGGCATCGTGATGCGCCACATTAGGAAACTCGATGGTCAAGTTTATAATGTAAGAATACATTGTGAGTCAGGCACCGCTGCAAGTGACTCCATGTTCTGAGGAAGAGCTCCACTATTGTCGACAATATTACCAGACCAGTTAAAAAGCTATCAATGGTTCATAAATATGGACCAATCAGAACAAGGCCACCAGCAGAATATTGTTTTGGAACTTTTGCTGGCAAAATGTCCACTCCCTAAAATCAGTGGTGTATATCTACGCCGTAGCATGTGGTACAGTCAGTATCGTTACTTCTGTACTTTGGTGTCACCTTTAAAAGTTTGACATACAAAGGAAGGATTCTGCTGGAGTGTTTTCCTCATCACTCACAAATTTTTTTTACTCAAGAAATCAATCTAAATGGTGCTGTCTTGACACCAAGTATTTGTCTGTAGGGAAGCCCTTGATGTTGCACATGGTAAGTCCCATACAAGACAGATGTTTCACCTTTGAAGACTTCCATGGACTTCAGTGGATTTTTGTGCTCTAAAGTTGGGCATCTGGCTGCAGAATGCCCACAAAAATGTTTACATGACCAGTCTTTGTGATGATTGTGTAATCGCAGTAAATCTGACGTTACATCTTTGGCAAAAAGGGAACCTTTTCATGGACTTACCTCGGAACAATTGTACCAAGACCTGTTGGCTAGAGTTCTTTTCCATCAACTTTCTCTATTCCTTGACTTGGTAATAATTGACTTGTTTAATAGGAGGGATTCCACCCACCACAAATGATTCTAATCTGGAGCATCTGCTTCGAGAAATTGAGAGACTGAAACATGCATTGCAGCAGCAAAGAAGCTTCATGTCAGCCCCAGGAATTGGTGATCGGCCTGTGAATGGAATTCCACCTGCATTTGTTACACAGCAACAAGCAGGATCCCGTCCATCAGCATATATATACAGTCCACCGATGCAGGTAATGCAGAATGACGTGGTTTGGGGAAAAATGTGCTGCATTTCTGGAGGATTTCTGCAAGTAAATTGCACTGTTGGCATATTGTTCAATGCATCCTCCACATCTGTGGACCAGTATTGTAACTAAAAGCCATTTTTTTTGTCAAGTCAAGTCGCTTGGCATAATTTCCCAAGTCAAGTTATGAGTTAGATCATCAGTCAACCCCCAAGTCATTTTTCATCAGAACTCATTACTGATACGGGATTTAAACTTTTTTATGATGTGAAGTACACGCATGATGTTTTGCCAAACTGGTCTCACCTAAAGGCTTAATTTGTTCATCATGATATGGTCGGCTTTCTAGTGATATAACATCAGTATATTGGCATCACAGAGTTTTGGCTTTTGTACATGGAAAGTCACACATGCATTTCATCTGGTACAGCATTTATTTCAAGAAAACTTGGTATGCTAGCAAGCCAAATTTGTTCAAATCAAATTGCAAGTCAAACCTCAAGTCAAAAAACTGGCAACTGGAATCTGACTCAAGTCCAAGTCAGCAATACCAGTCAACAACTCTGCTGCGGACTGGGTGTCATCCAATCCACGGATAGCACACCAATTGACCTCCCATACTTTTAATCGGTCAGTGCACTGCAAGTGTATTCAAACTTTCCTGCAACCTCTGTATTCCATGCCAGATGTTTATTTTTTACTCAGGCAATGTTTCGGGCAGAGGAGTTTAAAGCTATAATTGTACTTAAAAAAAAAAAAATTGTGATCACTGTTAACGTGCTAATACTAAAAATGGAAAATTTAAAAGTGTGTTAATGTCTAATACATAGGACTGATTTTTTACAGCCCACTGCTGCAGCTGCCCACCGTTTGCCATCCCAAGCACCGCCCAGTCTTCCAAATCAGCCACGCCCACCACCAACTTCTACCCAGCAAACCGTCCCTCAGCAACGAAGCGACTTACACTCAACTTCATATCAAGACGGTGTAGCCGTGCACTCAGCTACATCCGGACAACCTCGGCCAAACCAGGGCTTGAGAAATGGACCAGGGTTGCCTTCGGCTATTCCAAATCCACAGGGCATGGGCCCTCAGCCACCACCGTTGAGCTATCCCAAGGTAACCCCTCATGGAACAGTAAGGGCAGCACCAGGCTTCCCCACAAACCAGCCAGCAGATCAAAGTCGAGGAATCCCACAATCCTCTGGTCAACCAGTGCCTGCCGGGATGCCTTCCGATGGAAATGTTCAGCCACCCGTTTCGATGGCATACCCTGTTGGCAGCACACAAGGACAACAGGCTGGTTACGTGGATGGTAGGCCTAGGACAGTGCAGTTTGCTGTTCCACCAGCTGTTAGCCAGACAATTGGGACTGGACAAGTCCAGCAACAAACCACCGGCATGCCAGAATCACAGGGTGGGCTTTCATTTGACCTCATTGATTTTGTTTTTGAACAGTTCAAATCAATTTTTGTGTTGGTGCAATTAAATTTTGGGCTGATTTTAAAACTGCAAAGATCTTTGTCAAGCATACGATTCACAGGTTAAGTTCAATCAGCAACAATTGTCAACCAATGGCCAGTTTGGACTGGTAACCTATGCTTGAAATACATACCGGGCACCAGGCAAACTCAACCAGTGGTTAACAAATTGCCGCTGATCGAACTTGCTGAGAATTGTAGAACGTTTGCCGAAATATTGTTATATCTTTTTTTATCAGTGCATAGAGACGTGGTTTTGTTTCATTTGTTATGTAATCAAAGCTGCATTTTTGTATCAAAATCTGACTACACTGAGGTAGATACACTGGATTTCTGTTGAAATTGCCTTCCTGGATCTTTCTGGATATTTTTAGTTGACCCATTTGAAGTTGCTCTTGTGTCATTCCACATCAGGAGCAAATGTTAATGTTCAAGGAGCACCGATTGCCACTGCAGGAGTGGCACCCCCTACCGGTCAACCAGTCATGGCTCAGATCCCACTCGCAACAGTTGTTGGGGCTGTGCCAGGGGGTCCCACACCTGGACTCATACTGGGTACTGCTGTCCCTGCGCAACAAACTACAGCAAGAAACTTGGGTGGTGACTCAGAGGAAACTGCCCCCCCTGGTGAAGGAACCGCAGAAACATTGACAGAAGAGGAATGCGAAAGTGCTGTTCCTGTTCCAGCAGGAAGCAGCAAGAGAAGCAGAACCATTATTTTACCTCCAGGGGGTTTGTTCTGTAATGTACCAGAACATCATCACATGGTAAGTAGTTATCCTCAGAAACTCTGATTTCAAATTCTGTTCAATATAGGGACTCCGAACAACCCATGTCAGGCAGACGTGACCTCCAAATGTAGGAGTAATGTCACTATTTAAAAGAAAAATTTGAAAGTGAAAAACACGATAACATTAGGCTTACAGATATAAAGGCAGGCACACAAAATTTACTGATCTCACTTTGGATTTAAAGCCTGAGTCATAAGTGAGTGCATCCACAGTGTTCAATTTCTGAGAAATTGAAGAAGGTTTTTCATTGAAGAGACTGCACACATTAGAACTGAAGATGTATAGACAAACCCAATGACACTTCACTGGATGTTCCAGATGGCCGTCTTTAATGGCGGAAATTTGTTGTTTTGGGTTTTGTATAGAATGACTGTCTAGGAACAGTGGCGCCATGCAATAGTCATCACAATGCTTTCCGCCATTGGCAGGGGCCACCACTGCATATGAGCAGTGATAGCATTTCCATGGTGGTTGGATTCATCTGTCTGAAGTCTGGGAAATTGTACAATTGAAGTATTTGAGAAAGAAGGCAAGAGTTAATGTCATATTGCTTTCTATTCTGTGAAGAATAAACGTCGGAAAATTTCACAGGAAATGCCAGATAAACAAGGGCATCATTGATGAAATAGAAAGCAGCATGACATCAACTCTCGCCTTCTTTCTCAAATATTTCTGCAATGAAAACACAAAAGGCAGAAACCCATTTCTTGTGCAGATCATTATGTGAATGACTTTGCACAATAACAGTATTGCCCCCAGGAAGAATCCAGGTACATGTACAAGAAAGCAATCAACCACGCCAACCAGTCCATGATTTCATATCTAACAAGACCACTGAATGACCAGCACTCACAGCCTCAACCTGGTATCCTTGAAATATTGCTCAGGTTTCTGAATACATCAGTTTATCACCTCGTGGTACGGTATAGTTTCACTGCTTGCAGTGTAAATAATCCCTCATAAAACCATGCATTCTGTACCATATATATAATATATACTATAGTTTTACCATGTGGAACTCCATCGTTTCTTGTCTATGTAAACGAACACCAAAATACCACCTTTTTGCTCTAAACACTTACACTAGAATTTCAGCTTTCATTTCTGATTGTAATTTCTTTCTTTTTTCTCTGTTAGGAGGATGAGATAGCACGTCTCAAAAAGCTCCTAGCAGAATGCAGAAAATCAAAGGTGAAAAAACAGACATTGTTAGGGGTTTATGTTAGTAGCTTTGCTTTGCTGTCAGTAAATGTCTTACACGTTACAGTATGATTGTTCCATATTGTAACTGGCTCTGACTTGATTTTAACCCCTTCATGGCTGGATTATTTTGACCGCGACTGCTGGGTTGTGGTATGCCCTGAATGGAGGGGTTTGTCCAGCAGCAGGCCCCATTGAACCAGCAGCTGCATGGTGAATAGACTGTATGTGTGGTATGCACTAATCCTCACACAATGGTGCGGTAGTGGCAGTCCTCTGTAGCGAAGGGGTTAATGATCTTTTTTTTTTCATGGTTTACAGAGGAAAAGGACAGATCCAGAAACAGACAAATTTAAATCCGTTCTAGAGGTGAGAATCGAAGGACTTCTTGTTAGATCTTGGACATCCGTAACTGCATGCTGCATTTCCTTTAATGAAGTGAACTTGCTTTCTCAACAAATCAGATTCTAAGGCTATAGTCAAGTCCACAGCAGGCCCTTCACTGGGTGTTCAGCCTTAATTTAATCAGTCAAGGAAAAAACATATGTGATTAATTGCAAAATATGTTAAATGTAGAAAATTAAAGCATACGTGAGTAAAATGTATGAAGACATGACACGCAGTACATTGTAAGAAAATGGCACGTGTTTGTTACAGCAAGTGTGTAACAATCAGGTTTAAGTGAAGCTCAATTATTGATTAATCTGTCAGAATCGGAACAAGGAGCTGGAAACTCTTGCGCTTGCCATCCAGCGACAGCGGGAAACGTTGAGGGCGCTACACAATGCCGACATTGACATACGGCGCCAAAGAGATGCTGCAGCAAGAGAGTTGCAAGAACTCAACACCAACATAGACAGGAAAAGTCGCAGGAGGTAACGTCAGCTCTGATTGCAGATTATCCTTAATGAAGATGGGATTTCTGAAAAAAAGAGTTTCAGAGAATATAACTCAAAGCCGAAGGTTTTGGCGGCAGTATGTAACTATTCATTCTATCTTTGGATGTTAATAATTATAACAAAAAAATTATAAGGCTGGGAGAAAGAACAAACAAATACTTTGAAGATGCTTTAATAATGCGTGACATTTATGCTTCATCTAGGAATGACCGAAAAACACTTTGAAAGACTTGCTTCAATTAGGATCTCTTTTAAAACTAATTTTGAGAACCCAACATGCAACCAACTTGCTATATTCTGAAACACCTATGACAAGCGATGAAGTGTGCTCAGTAGTCCTTGAAATTTCCAATTGCTTAGAGGCAATACCTTTTATTTAACTACCCAGTCCTGCACGGTTGTCTAAAAGGCTGGCCTGAATTATTCTGTTGTTACTGGATAATGCACTTTATTAACTCATTACAAAGCTCTATGAATTGTGCTCTGAGACTAAACCATTTATTGTTTTAACAGTCCTTGGTTCAGCCACCCTGTTTGGCTATATTGCATGTCTTGGATAATTTGACTGATTTCCATGTATTATAGAGATTTGAAGTGATTTACTGGGCTTCTGAAATATCAAGTGTAATGAAAAACAACCAAGACCAAGTGTCTGTTGTTGCTTGTTTCATTCCAGGGACTTCCTTGAGGGTCAAGAGCCCATCACACCTGAGGAGGCAGACTATGAGATGCTGGAGGCATCCATAGATCAAGACTACCTGGAGGACGAGATTGCATGCCTGGGCAGGACGCTAGCCAAGAGGAGAGCAGAGTTGCGAGTGGCTGATCGGCTGCTCCAGGAATGCCAGGCAGACCTGAAGGATGCAACGGATAAGGTTAGAAGTGATGGTGAAATGCCATGGTCACGGTATGAAGTCACCTTAGAGAGCCGTTTCAAATCAATACAGCATCAATTCCCTAGTTCTACAGAATGATTTGAAGCTACCCGGGTGCACCCATTGTACATGTGTAAGAACTTATTGAAAACAAGACAGAATGGAATTCAGAATGATTTGCCCTAAATGCTTTGCACATGTATCACTGATACTGGTAAAAGCATCTTGTATAAGACACGTTCACAAGCTCCTGTGATGGAGTCAGGCCATGCTGTGTATACAGCTTTCAATCAAGGTTCATGTCTCCCTCTGTATATTGTGTTATCCACAGGGTAACAGTGTTGTATTGCTTACACAGAATAATTCAGAGCTGCATGACCCACAGTTAACTCAGAACTGTGGTTTCTAGTTTCTTTGAAGTAAATTCATTATCCCACTGGCACGGTATAATTATGAGTGAAACAGATGCGTCAAATTGATCTTTAAATATTGACTCTGTATCGAACAGTTTAATGTTTAATAGAAACTACCACAGGAAAAGGCTAAAAAAGAATGGTTAGTTGATATTCTAAACTCCAATTTTACTCTTGTTTTCTTACTTTTACTTCCGAAGGGGACTTTTTTGCATGAAAACATCAAATTGGTTTGGGGAGCTTAGCAGACCAAACAAGAAGAACAAAAATTATATAGAGGCTCTTCCTACTGTTACAATGTGCTCAAAGGTTGAGAGTATTCTGTTGTTAATATAACCCTAGTTGCCATAATGGATTGAGTTTATTTTGCACGGAATCATACAGGCAAGAAGCACGTTGGAGCAGTATGACGAAGGCGCCAAGAAACTGAAGCAGGCTCAAGAAGATGCTGAAGAGATTGAGAAGCGATCGGTCAAAGTGGCCAAAGACCTCGTTCAAGCTCAGGAACACCTCGACCAAATGCAGCACGATGTCAAGGACATGGAAGAGGAGAGGCGGAGTCAGGAAGACAAGATGAGGGCGGTGGACGATATACTTAATGAGAAGGATAGCATGTTTCGATCACTTGAGGGAAAAATTGAACAGGCCACAGACAGGTATTTTAATCCTCATTCACTGCCAATGGAATTGGAGAAGACTTCTTGTATGAGTTCATACAGTATCTTTTGCTGTGGAACTCTAGAATAATCTTGTGGTTAGTCTTTTTTCCCTATTGCTAGCATTACACTCAAGCAGTGTAGCAGTGAAGCCCATCAAAAGCCTGTCATAAGTCATTAAGCCTCAAGTCATGTCACCAACTATTCAGTTGAACTGTGATTGACACATTCTTTTGACAGTAGTCACAGTCCCCTGCTGCTTTTAATCAGACATTGTGATTTGATGGATTTGTGATGGACTTGTGATGAACTTGGTTACACTTGTGAACTAATGTAAGTTAACTAAACGGTGTGGCCATCTATGTATTTTACAGTGCCTAGTGGTTTCGATATTCCACTCAAAGTGTTGCGATTTATGAACTAAAAATCAGCCCATCTGTCTCAAAGAGTTGATTTACTTCCATTCATTAAGCTACACAAGAAGTGTTTTGATTGGCCACCAATTAAAATTTATTAGCTATTGGCAAGAGAACGCCTCGATGGGCCAGTATTGGACATCCTGGTCACTTTTATTGATTAAATATGGCATTTGGGGGTACCTTTGTGTCCAGACTGCAGAAGGTTCAAGCAGAGTTGTTGATGGTAGAAGAGAAAGCAACAGAACAGCAGGACAACGCAAGACAGCAGAACCAACTCATAGCTGATAAGACTGCAGAGCTGCAGAGACTTGAAGAACAGGTACAAGGCATCGTGGCAGAGTTACATACCTAATGCATTTTGTAACTACTCGTTATCTTCAGTGGCAATCAGTCTTGTTATCATCATTGCAATCAGTTTTGTCATAACTGTCATTACCATCATTATTAGCACCATTATCAATCTCATCACGTCTACTACTGTCATTTTCATGGTTGTCATCACAGTTATCATGTCATCAAAATCATCATTGTCACAAAATGTCAACTTCTGTCATCTGTATCAGCTTCACTGATTTAACAGTACAGATGGTGAAATCAAATCAGCGTTCCCATCAATCAATTACTTCACTTCTGTATGTGCAGGTGGAAGAGGAGAACCAAAGATTGATTGAGCTTAACCGAGAGATTGGCAGGAAGCAAGCTGACCTGAAGGACCTGACTTCTGACCTAGACACTAACAGCAAGGAGCTGGTCATTGCATTGCGAGATGCAGAGAATGAATTGACATCATTGAAACAGAAAGTGAAGGTCAGTTATAATGTGACTCTTGGTGGTAAGTGGTAAAGTAGCACTCACTGACCTGAACCATCAGGGATGAAATACAGACAAGTGCTCCATTACCAGTTACTGCTGGATTCGATTGGTTTCTGTTCAGTTTGCCTGAAACTATTTCCACTCATCAAGGTACAACCTTGTTGATTTCCAGGAAACCAGGGTAATCCTGGATGACCTGAACCACCAGAAACATGACCTATTGACCACGATCGAGGATCAGCGCTCAACCCTTGCCCAGCAGCACCTGGATGCCGAGAAGGAGAACCGCACCTTGCAAGACGTTCAGGCTAGCATCAATAAGAGCCGAGCTGACCTAAAGCACACCCTGGAGATGATCCAGCTGGAGAAGACAGAGCTGGAGGCACTGAAGATGCAGCACGAGGCCAAGATGGGAGACTTAGAGAAAACCCAGCTAGCTGCCTTGCAGGTGTAGTGTCATTTGACAATCAGACTTATAAGTCATTACTGGTAACACAACTCTCATAGACAGGTGATAAAAAAAAATGTGTCAAATGCACGTACAGTACGCATCAAGCTGAAGAATGTGGGTGTGAGCGTGGTGCCACCTCAGATGGAGAGAAACCTTGGCATTGTGGGAGGGGCTGTAGTGGCCTGCTCACAAGAGTAGATTTTCCTGACACGGTATGCGTGTTCCAGTTCACATGCATTAAAGTCAAACCCTGTGTGTGGTTGGAATCCTCAAAAAAAAATCCTCACAAAGTGGGCTCTTATCTTATTAAGAGGATACCGTAGCATGCAGTAATTTTAAAGGTAGTTTGAAGTTGGTACATGTAATCCACTCGTACTAAATGCCCCAAACCGTGGTATACTGTTTCAAAACAAGGCTGGATTATCTCCACTATTGAGAGTGAAAAAATGTCGGTAATCACAGCAGCCTGGTCTTTTGTTACGAGTACGGTCTTTTGTTACAAGGCCCAGTTCCCTTTGTCCGATTTCTGAGACCGCGGCCATGCGTATAAAGAGTACGTCTCCGGTACCGGCAACCCCAGCAGCAAGTG
The DNA here is from genome assembly GCF_054643075.1 of Acanthaster planci. Lineage (NCBI taxonomy): Eukaryota > Metazoa > Echinodermata > Asteroidea > Valvatida > Acanthasteridae > Acanthaster > Acanthaster planci. Next base: position 4,936,808 of record NC_141787.1, read on the forward strand.
GTTAAGAGCCCAAACTGAAGTCAACTCTATTTATCGAAGACCCCACTCCAAGCTGGTTTTATGAACATTATCCTCAAAAGTGTTCCAGCACACTCATAAATACCCCTTTTTTGTCAAAAAAGTTAAGAACTGACGAATCCCCAGTGATGGTTGATCTGTCATTTTATATTAAGTTTTGTTAAACACCCCTTCTGGTTATGTCAGTGGTATCTGCCTTGCATACGTAATGCCGGACCCTCTCCTTATATGGACCTGTCCTTATATGGAGACTGGAATACATTGCACGTATCGCACAATATGGTGCAGAACGCAGTAGCACTTAACAGTGTTTTACTAGCAGTTTAAACCATCCACATAGCAGGCTTTCAGCAACAGCAATTGTCAACCTGTCCAAGGTGTTTATGGATTGTAACTATTGTATCTCTAGGAGAAGGCTGAGTTGGAAACGCTGCAGGTGTCTTGCCAGGAGAAGCGAGCAGAGTTGGAGCGAACCAGCAAGCAGCTGAGCCTACAGCGATCAGAGAAGGAACGTCTGACCACGGAGCTATCAGCCATGGAGGCTAGGGCAGTCACCCTGCATAGAGAGGAAGAAGGCTTAGAGGAACAGTGTAGACAGTGGGATAGCAAGGTGGCTCAGCTTACAAGGTCAGTCTGATTGAAATCACAGTGCTGTGCCTCTGTCTTGAATACAATATTTAATGATCATATGACCAAGTGATTAAAATGCATATTACTCTTATTCGCATAAAAACCACGTCGGGATGTAGACCCTGTCATACTTTATTCCAAAACTTTGTTCCCTAACAAGATGGCTATTGCCTTTGAATCCTGAGTGCTTTCTGCATTATGAAAATCGTGTGTCCAAGTTCAGCCTATGGATTGTGTTTGAATCATACCACTGACCATGTGGAGTTTATTTTTCTTTCACCATCCAATTGCATAGGCTTTACCCAAGCTAATTTGCAGGGGTTTTCGTTCTGAAAACATATTTCCTTTTCTATCTTCTTTCACCAAATGAAGGAGAACAGTACAAATGCACTGTTCACAGTGCCAAAGATAAAGAGGGAACCAGACTATACAAATATTGACTGCTTTGAGTGATTTAGTAAAACTCATCTCCGGAGGTGATCCATGAATGTGTTTCACTGAGGCAAAGCTGGACGAAATAGAATCTTCTGAGGATCACTGAGGGGGGGCTGTCAGGGTAATGTCCAGTGAAACATCACTGGATTTGTCCATTTCAGATGTGACCAAATATAGCTACAGTGGGACTAAACTGACATCTCTGCATGTCTGCAAAGTTCAAAGCTGTACCAAGTTTCAAGGATTATTATTCCAAACATATTTCCACACCCACAGGCAGCACATGGATCTGCTTGCTTCCAGGAAAACCGAGGAAGCCAAACTAGAAGACATACTGCAGGATTTGACCACTGGACAAGAGAAGCTGGACAGGGTTAACAGCAAGAGGGAGCTACTCACCAACCAGTTCCAATCCTATAAACAACAAGTCAAAGGTCAGCTGAACTTAGTAATGTGATATAATCACCAGTTATTTGTTATCAGTTCAGAATTTAGTCATGAAAGTAACGGATAACTTTTGGCGGAATGTTTTGAGCCAAGAAACACAGACAGTTGCCGTATCAAGATTTTCTTATGGATTTGTGAAAACTTTGTATCATACGAGATTACTGGCTTATGATAGTTTGCCGACTGATAAGGTCAAAGAAACAATGTGTGCCATTTGAATAAGTGAACCATTGTAATAAATGCGAGATTTTTGACTACAGTGGACAGCAAACTGTCATCTTTTTGTTTGCATAATGTTTAAAGCTAATATGTGTAAGTTCAAAATGACACACAAATTGGAAAAGGGCCGGACTATTTGCCAACGAACATCTTTTACATCACCAATGTAAATATACTTACCATTGATCAGAACAGCTTAAGCCAAAGATGCAACTAACCATAACCTTTTTAGATCTGGTAAACCTAAGTAATTTATTTACTTAATCAGAGACTGGCAAGGAATTGAGGTTAGCAAGAGAGGAACTCCAGAAAGTTCAAGATGAAAAGCATCATATACAGCAGGTAACTATGCAAGTAGAGTCATATACAGCAGGTAACTATGCAAGTAGAGTCATATACAGCAGGTAACTATGCAAGTAGAGTCATTGACCACAGGTACCATCTGATTGTACAAAGCAGGGAATTGCTTTGTCTTGGTACTTTGTATAGGTTGTGACATCATGAGCGTATTGACATGCAGTGTGGGCCTTTGTAAGATGTCTCGGGAGGGGAGGACCATGGGTTTACAGTATTCTGCTTTATCTTTTATTGTCAAATCTACTCATTACCAAGGCATAAAGATTATCAAAACATCCAACAATTCAGCATAAATACTCAAACCCTGATGCAGTTCACTATCTCTTACTACCTGCCGGTTCCATATCAATGAATTAGCGAGTGCCTCTTTTATTTGGAGCTGCAAGCTACTGTTACCACGTGCATGTACCAGGTACACTTGACAGGTTTTTTGAAAGTACAAAAGCTACAAATGATGGCTTTAGAAAATGCTCTATACAGCCATAATGATGTACTCAAAAGGTTAAGATTTTACCCAGAAACCAAGGGCTGAGAGGTGAAGACTACGCCTGGGCCAAGCACTGTCACACAGTTCTTCACAGGAAATGGCAGACTGCTACAATAAACACAAAGCTCTGGTTCTTGTGTTAACAGGAGAAAATATTGGTGAATTCTGAAATAATGCTGGTGCTTCTGATTTAAAGAAAAAAACTTCAATATACTCTCAAACTTTGAGCAATTTGTAAGAGATCTTGGCGCATATGTCAAAGAATATATTGATTTGGAACTTGACAAGATTCTTTTCTAATTTTATGCCAGACTGAGAATGGAACACATCCATTTGTACACAGAGACAATATTCGGGTATTGTGTGAAAACAGTTGTGCACATTTCACACTCAGTCTGTCTTCCAATGAAAATGCTCTTAGTGTAGCACTCATAAATATTCATTATTTGCATAACGTCCAAAGGATAAAAATAGCCTGGATTGGGTTCCATGCACAGAAACCTTTCCCAAAGTCTCTGGGGAACCAGCTTTCTACATAAGATTAAATTTCAAATAAAGGTGCAGAGATCTCACGAGGCATCATACATAAAGTACTATAGAAATATTAGTTATTTATTTCATCATTTCTGATTTCCTTCACCTTGCCATCTACATTCCTGTCTTCAGAGCTGTTTCCAAAGACCCTGTTGCAATTCTCTCAAGAATAAATAGAGCAAAAAATAGATTTGTCTTTTTCTGTACCTTGGACATGACAGGAACTCCAAGAACATGAACGTCAGAAATCTGAGGCCAGAGCTGATTTAGCCCGGTTACATTCCTCCGTCGAGAAAACCCAGCAGACTCTGCTCCAACTCGCAGACGAGCATAAGACAAAGCAGGAAGCCCTGCAGCGGTTGAAGAGAGCAGTGGTTGAGCGCCACCAAGAGGTTGAGAGTGGCCAGCATCACGTGGAGAGAGTGCAAGCTGATGTGGAACAAGAGGAGAACAGATTATCAAGAGTAAGATTGATTTCCAATAGTGGTTGCTAGCACAGTCATCCTGTTGTTTCTCTGTTATGTTACAGTTGCTGTTCATTCAACCGCTCAACTCTGCATAATGTTTTTAATACACGGAGATCGTCTTTGTCAGTTGCATGGGGGGATGTTTATATAACACATCATTGCAGTTCTCTATGCAAGATGATGGATATAATCATTCCTACACTTGAGTGATGTCCGTAGTACTTGGCCATACACATTGACTGGAATTAGTCTGAGTGGGCTGAGTTTGTGTGCAGACCTCAGGCAGACATGTGCCACACGTGGTGTAGTAAGTATCAGTCCATGACATCATCTTGGAGTGTGATGATTCGGCCAAAAATGTCCCACAACTCTCAGACAGATGACCACCAAGGGTCAGCATTAGCAAAGTCCAAGGACTGTGGTTGGGTATCTTGTCATTTTAAACTGGATGTATTTGGGGCTGGAAATGTCACCATGCCTTGGACAAGTTCCTTGTGCAATATTATTGTCCACAAGTGGTCAATGCCTCAGTGAAAATGTATTCTGGCATTGTGCATAAGGTATCTGCCCCCTGCATGAACAAGAGATGGATGCCTTTACGTAGCAATAACTTTCCTTTTGTGGGGTAAAAGGCTTGTGTCTGCAGGCTCATGTATATTTAGTGCTGGATAGAATGAACAATTCCAACCAGTGTCTGTTGGAGTGTAGGATTTTCATGTGTTTATTTGTCCAGACAATGCACTAGCTGTAGAGTAAGTTAACTGACACATTGAGGTTGTTGTGAACAAAGGCTTGTCAGAGATTCTGTGATAACTTGGAGGCATATTCATAGTCAGACTGGTCTGAAAGGTTTCAAAATCTCAGGGTTGATTGTCTTGAGAAGAGATATTAAAAGTTCTCACCTCACACGAGCAAATACTGTGCCATCCATGGAGATGAGTGTTGTCTCCAAGTCCGTCACAAGCCCTTTCACGAGTCCCCTCACTAGTCCTTTCACAAGTCCCGTCATACGTCCAGTTATAAGTCCCTTCACAAGGCCAGTCCTAAGTAACAGGGTGAACAATGACAATAGAATGTCTTTGTCACAGCTCATTTAAATAGCTTGTGAATTAGCTTAAGACCGAATGACTTGTGATGGTCTCAAATGCAACACTGGCAAAAGGTTCTTTCAGTTATAACAGAAAGGATGTAAAGTGATGAATTTTGGTGGTTTGAACAACACATTTGACTTTTCACAGCTGATTGGTGGATTGACTGTTGAAGCTGAGCATCTTCGCTCTGATATCACCACAAAGAGGCAAGAATTGGAGGAAGCAAGGCGACGGTTGATGGAGGTGCAAACACAGACTGAGCAGCAACAACAGAATAGAAGGACTGTCAACGAACAGCAAGCACACATCACACAGCTTGGTAGGTATAAAAACAAAGCATCAAAGTACCCAAAGTACTGTGGGACCACACTGTTTTCCCGGAGATCAGCCAACATTGCAGTATGAGTCAAGTGTGTACCACGCATACAGTCTATTCACCATGCAGCTGCTGGTTCAATGGGGCCTGCTGCTGGACAAAGCCCTCCATTCAGGGCATACCACAGCCCAGCAGTCATGGTCAAAATAATCCCATTGTGAAGGGGTTAACTGAGACTTTGGGGCATATTATCACGTTAAAGAAGTGTGAATTACCTCATCAAGTGTCATAACGGGTCCCACTTGTGCCATGTATAGCTGTCCTCATTGCACCAATCCATCATTGGGTGCTAGTGCCATTTGTTTTCATTCTTCTGCCATTTAGAAGCCTTCGAAAGCTTACCTACCAACTAAATGCTGGGCGTGGTGACAATGTACGTCTGTCACAATGGCAGATGTACATCACGTCACTTGGATCAGTGAGAGTGACCCATGCTTCCAACAGGCTCAATTATCATGTTATATGGTTGTTGTTAGGTTGTAGATCCTTGCTGCAACTCACGAGGCTGAGACATATGTTAAAGAGGAGAAATAGTAGATTGGGTTTTCAGTCCCTACCTGATTCTGGGGTTTTCCTCCCACCTCTAAAACTGTAACTGCTTCTTATTGTCTCCTCTATACGGGTTGCTTCAGGCTTGTAAGCTACAGTGGCAAAGGCACTTTTGAGGAATCCGGGGTGTCATTACCAGAAATGATTAATAGTAATGATAATATTTCCAAATAGGTCCCTTTGGAGAAATCTTGTGGTAATGTTTTCAACATTAGGGAGACATCGGTCATTAGGGAGACATTTCAATGTCACAGAAAATAATAGTACACAGTAATAATAGTACATCCTGTGACTGGTGCCTCGACCCTCCCACTGCAACAACTTGGAGGAAGAAAGGTCATATCCAAATTTCTTGGCTATGGCTTCACCTAGCACATTAATGGAAGTTGTTGGTTAATGGCTTCATGAGTGTAATCAGCAGCCGTAGCCAAGTAAATTGAGACACAGTGCAAAGACAGGCTGTGGCAAAGTTCATCATGGAGATGGAACTTGACATAAAAGCCATAGACAGAGCAGCACCCGTAGCAACAGTCAACAAGGTTGATTCTGTTAACAGTTGTACTGAGATTGGGCAGAAGCAGATGCTGACAGATTAAAGACCAGAAAAGACACCTGTTCAACTAAGTTAGTAGTTGATATTCTGTAAAACAGAAGCTGTAATGATGTCTGATGTGTAGATATTTCTGAAATATTGAGCCCATCCCACAAACTCTGCTGTTCTCTCCAAAGTCAGACCTTTAGGGCTGAGATTGCCTTAGGCCTAATTAATGGTTTATATGTACCATGGCTGTTTCAGATTGTGTTTGTCAGCAAACTTTGAGAAGGGTTGTAACAGAGTGTTTCTCGATAATCGAATAATCTTCCTTTTGACACTTTCATTTTTTGTCAGAGAGTGATATAAAAGAGCGGCTGGAGGAGAAGACCAAGCTTGCCGAAGCTCTCAACTTCTCACATACTGAGATAAATTCTCTCAGAAAGGTAGGTTTTGCAAAGAACTCAAAGAACAACTTTTAACTCAAGTCAAAAGGGGGTTCAATCTTGAATCAGTTCAATATGGTAAAAAGAATTTTGGTTGCATTCGCCGGGATGCATAAAAAGCATGCCACTTGCTTCCCCATCCATGTATTTCTGTTCGTGATGCAATCAACAAAATTAGACAATTCTCAGACAATTTATTTTGAAAACATCCCAAACAAAAGTACAATAAACGTTAAGTGTTTTGATTTCCATAACTTTTGAACCAGTGGTGATATCAACATGGAGTTTCCCACATCATTGAAGTTGGCATTGCAATCTTTTCAATTGCAAAAGCTATGAATTGGTCCAGGTTGATAAAAGGGCCATTTTGCTTGAATGTGTCATATTTTTCTTTGTGAACATTATAGGATAAAGAGTCCTTGGAGAAACGTTTGTCTGAGATCATGTCAGAGCTTGATGAGACCAGAGACAGACTACATCATGCCAAGCAGGTTAGCACCAGACTATTCACTCAATGTTGTCACCAGTTTGGAGAAGTCAGGAAGCTGGATTTTTAACAACTCATATGCCTTCATTAAAGTACTCAGAAAATTTGATACATTTACAAGGCTTCTGTGACTTTTGAAATTCATTTTGTGATTGTATTTATAGGTGGTTGGTCAGATTTGCTTGACTTGTCTTGCTATTAATCACTCTAGCATCAATATTTATTCCAAATTCTGTAGAAGTTCAAAGACAGGCAAATGGAATTTGAGCGAGAGGTAGAAGAGGCCAACATGGCTGCCAGTGAGCACTGCTCACAAGCAGATAGGCTCAGTCTGAGACTCAAGGATGTCACTCAGCAGTACATACAGCTCCAGTCGCAGGTCAGTGAGGAACTGTCAGCCATCTTGGTCTGGTACCCTATAAGGGTATACTAATGATCATTAGTATACAAATAATGAATGTTTATGAATGCAGAGATAAGAACACTTCCATGAGATGACCGATAAAATGTTCCATTCCATGAAGCAAAAGCAAGTGAAATGGAACATTCAATCTATCACTGAATGAAACTTCTTTCCATTGCATTAATATAAAAGATTTACACTTTACTGAAATGATTAAATCCTCTTTTTTGTACAAGTCACAGTTTTCCTGTCTAAGTCCGGCATAAAATGGCAACCCAAATCAATTCATGCTTCATTAGACACACCTGGGTGTCGTGCAGGTTGCTGTGATCATTTGACCACATACTTCATGTTGTCAGTATCAGCATCATTTGTGAGTTCAGAAATGTCTTCATCATTTAAAAGACAAACAGGTACTTTGTGCTTATTGCTATATTAGCCACCAGCCATTTTGAATAAAAAGCTGTGTTACAGCACTGAACTGTGCATAGCACTAAGTGTGCATTTTTCATTGTGACAAAAATGAGCTCGGTCATGGAATCTGACTGGACTGTTGTTGCAGAGGGCAAGTGGCCCAAATAATTCATGTCACATGATCTGCAGTTCCCCAAACAGATGACAGGGATTTAGTCAGGTGGTGAATGCAAATAAGCAACTGTGTTTTTTCCTTTTGCAAATGGTCTTTGAAAGTGAGTGTACCCCTTTGGTGTTCCAGTAATACATGAGCGCTTCAGCTTTTCGTATAGAACTCATATCTGTTGGAGTTATGCTAACCAAATTTGTCTAATCTGCAATTTTTGATTCAATAAGAATATGGAAATTAAATTTCCTTATAAAATAGACTGTACAAATGGTATTCAAGTATATAAAATTTGTTTATGTCACTTTTCCTCTGTTGGAATATGTTAATTAGGGAACATTATCTGCCCTTTTGTATCATGCATGTGCTGGAGATATTTATGAAACATATCAACAGAAGAAAATTAATTTGATTGAATCAAGGCCACAAATTTGAACCAGCAAGCATTGTTTACATGTTCCGAGTTTGTTTACATGACAGAGTTCCAGGGAGCTTGAGGAAGAGCGTAGGGCAAAGGCAGAAGCCCTTGAGAAGCTGAGAGAGTTGTCACATCGAGAGGAAACGGCTAGTGTGGACGGAACATCTGATCTGGACGAACTTGAAGATCTACAGCAACAAAAGCTGGATTTAACAAAACATCTGGTTGAATTGCAGTCCAACATACAACAGGTAAAAGCTATGTGAGAATCTGATAATGACAGCCTTGAAGTGTCGTCATGTGCATGGGGGGCATTCCATAAATTAGGAGTCCTATTTTTTTCGTGTACCTGTCACATCCGATTTGTGATTTTGTAAGTTCAGAACACTTTCTCTAATTTCTAAGAGTGATGGATGAATGCAGATTACCTGCCAAACAAATAAGAATAGTTTGAAATCAAAATCCGTGTAAAATTACACAGATCAGGTGTAACAAGGACACAAAAATGTTGCCGACCCCGAATTTATAGAGTGACCCATGTAACTTATTTATCCTGGGTTGAGTGGTTAGTGCTTCACTCTGTCTTCCCATAAGATATCAATTCTGAACTGGCAGAAATTTCAGTTTCTGCAGGTAAGAGGCAAGCTTGCAAGGAGGGTTTGGGGGCCGTCCAAAGGTTTTAATATTTTCACAGTCGCACAAAGCAGACGAAGGGGGTTGTGGGTCGTAGGCCATGTACGACATTTGGGGTTTTGTATTGTTGATTTTTCAGTAGTATTCTCATTTATATGTAAACTGTGAAAAATCAAGGAAAAAAAAACAAGCATTACATGTAATCATCAGCTGGTACCGATGGAGGGTAAATCCGCAAGATTCCCATGCATCGTGCATGATATGTACATGTACTTTCCATGTTCTGTAGGCCTACCAGCCATGGCGCGGCCTGGCCCGGTACACACAGCATTGATATGATGTGTACATGCGAACAATGTATCAGTGCACAGGCCTCATGTGTAATACTATCCTGGAACCATACGATCGTTGTGCTGTGATTGGCTACTTTTGAAATATCAAAATCCAAATTGTCAGTGGGACTCCTTTCAGCCCTGCCTACGTCAGGGGAAGTAGTGACTAACAATCTCCACTATAATGCGTGGTAGCATTCATTTCACCATAAATTTGCAGCTTGAAGTAAGGTCTGTAAACTTTCCTTTTCTCTGATAGAGGGCTTTGATTCATGACAGTGCAGGGCAAAGTTGTATAGTCATGCATTATCACAGTTTCACATGCTGTACGTGCATCGTTTTGTATGAGATTTCAAATAATGTTTGGATATAAACTGAGCAAAATGTCGGTACAACACAAGTGTATAAGTTGTCCAAAGAAGCTCTGACTTGGATTCAAACTTTGACAAGACCGATCCTCATCTTACAAATCCGAGGAAATGAAAGTGGATGGAATACACTGTAGACAGGCAGGTGACTCAAATAAAAAAATCCAAAAGCCTGGATGTGCATTCTGTGATGTGCATTCTTTGTAACAAAGAATTCAAATTTTGAAAATGTGGTCGAATCAGGTGGGAAAAGGTACAACTCTCTCCACAAACCTTGATAATGGATTTTTTATGTGATTATTTTTATGCTTGAAGAAGCATTGACCCAATCCAGAGTTGGTCAAACCGATCATGGAGGAATATGCAAATTTTTTGAAAAATGTGATTTTTTTCAATTAAAAAAATACAACTTTTGGATTTTCAGTAAACAGTTTTGTGATTTCAGAGGTTGGCTGGTCTGAAAACGTTTGTGAAGCCCAGCCTAGCTATGAGCGCGAACAAACAGCGCAATAGGCCAGCAGTACAGTACCTGTATTAAATAACCTTTGACATCATGGTGCATCGTTCCCGATGCAGTGTCCATTTTTATCCACATAATTTTATCCCAGTACTGTGGACGTGCACGAGATCATCATTGATGACAAAAACATTTCTTTTTCAATAATGTCTCTAAACAGTGTTTTTCATATTGAACCTTTTTATTTTTAAAAATGAACGTTTTCATAAAAGCATCTGTGTGCCAAATAATGGGGACTGTCCAACAATGTAGTGCCTGCGGGAGTTTGTTGATATTTGAGGATGATGACAGAAAGTTGTTGAGAATTGAATACTAATTGGGGGAGGGAGGGGTGCCTTGAAAAGTAGTACTCTGTGTACTACTGTGAAAATGCTGAGAACATTGGACAGCCCCTTGCTCTTCAGAAATTCCATCACTAAGGAAAGCCCTAGACTTTAAACACAGACAGTGCCTTCAAAGAATCTAATCCCTGATTGGTTGCTATGCATGTTGGGTTTTTCCTGACCTGTGTTCTGATTGGCCACAAGCTCAAGTGCATGTGCATACAGAATGCAGTGCCTTTTCACATGCAGGAGGACATTTGAATGATATTGGCTTGTAGAGTGTTTGCTTGACTGTCTCATGGTTTGGCTACAGGCGAGACTGGATGCCTCCCTGATACGTGATGGTGACTTCCTTCATGACATGAGCTCTGCTGAAGAGAGTCGATGGAGGCAAGACAAGGAGAAAGCCAAGATGCAGGAGGAGCAAGACAGACTCAAGGTAGATACCATTCTCGTGTCGCTGTTCCAGGGGTGGCTATCTAATCCCAGGTGTTACCTCTGCTCTGAGCAGGAACAAGACAAGGTGTTTTTTTTTAACAGAGAATCGCCGGCCCTTTGAAAGGAACTCACTGCATGCATGCACACAGCTCTGCGCGCACTTGGTGTGTGACAAACTGAGCACGGGTAAACAATTTCTTCACAAGTAAGCCAGGCATGTGCAAGAGCCCTAGTTGAAACATTTCCCACCAGTCTGTCTCTTCTTTACCAGTGAGGGCGCTCTTCAACTTCACATATGAAGGGAGTGGTTCATCCTTGTTTCATAGCAAAGTTATCCACCCAATACATGTGCACAAAGAGTAGAACTTCTCTGACTTTTTCAGTCCGAAAATGTTGCCCTGGAATTTGGTTTTTGGAGCCATTTATTTTGAAAATAACATGACAGAACCTTTTAATACAAACTGGTTGGCATTTGTCCAGTAAATCTGTTTTTGGTTTGAAGAAATGATGTAATTTTTAATTTCAGAAAGGGATTTTCAGGTCTCCACATTTCAGACATGAATTAACATTGAATAATGTCTCAGTATTGATGTCATATTTAAATATTGGACAGATTTTCTGAAATGAAGTTGGTTTGACACTGAATGAAATCCTGTCATCATCCACAGCTTCAAATCCGGCAGCGTGTCTCTCGCCAGGCTGAAATGTTGGACAGTGTGAAGGAGAGAACAAACTCCACCTTGCACAGTCTGAAGCGAAAGCTGGATAACCTAGAAGGCCTGGTCAGCAGCAACTCAGCTACGGCTAGATCAATGGCTTCAACACAATCCAGTGTGGACGGCGACAACTCCCTCAATGAGGTATGACAATTTCATTTTCAGGTAAATTTCATTTTCAGTTTTCCTTTTCATTTTGTGAAAATTTCATTTTAAGGAAAAAAATAATTCACTATGTATCATTTGCAAATGAATCACACGTAATGTTTCTTAAGCTTGATTCCCACTTGGTGTACCGGTGCACTTATCAAAGAACTTAATCTAGATGCTCTATCTTTCAATATATTGACAATTCCGTTGACAAATCCTTTTTATCCCTATTTGAAACATCTTTTAATGCTCTATAATTTATAGTATTTCCAGTGACTTTGAAATTATGTTCCTGTCACGAGTCACTTCTGCTGTTCAATCCATCAACTTTCCTCATTTATTTAACATTTAATTGATTGAACAAGCTTTTGTATTTGGTCCACGTGAACAATCCACACAAAGTAACTAAAACGAGATGCTGTTTTGAAAGATATGATGCCACAAAATACTCCCGCGGCCAATGAAAGAATTTATGCTTTGTGATTTCATTTTTGTGTGTAATTATTTGTTGGCAGCTTGGTGTGGGTAATTCTGACCGATATCCTCAGCATGACACGTCTCCTATCAGGATAACATCAGGCAAGCACAGACCACTCAAAGGAATATTAAAAACCACACAAGAGGTTGGTGTCTGGCATTGCTTTGTGAAAGATTTCTGTTCAGTCGCAATCTGGAGTTGAAGATTGCATCCAGAACTAACAAATTAGAAACATGGCAATTTTGGATACAACTAAGTTTTAGAATTGGTGATTTTTCAGTCATACCATGATGCAGTGCTCTCAGGGAATTTCCAAAATTTTATTAAAATCTCCAAATCAATTTCCCAGAAATTGATCAGCTTTGAACAATATGTTTTGACATCCTGTCTGAAAATTTTGTTTAAAGAGCACATCTAAGGAAAACATGTTCTCTCTGATTTTATCTGTTCAAATAAATGTGGAAGCATCCGAATGGAACGCAGCGTCATTTGTCTTCAGAGCTCCACTTTAACAAGCTAAAAAGGCTTTTTTCTGTTTATGCCAAGATGCGAATTCTGAATGTAGATTGCATCATCGAGGAGAAAACAGAAAACGATGGTAACCGTCGCCCTGTGTTCGTAGTGGATAAACCCTTGTGCATTCCAGAAAATGCATGAACAGAAAAAAAAAAGCCCATTTTAGCTTGTTATAGTTGAGCTCTGAAGACAAGTGACACTGCGTTCAATTTGGATGCTTCCATATTTATTTGAGCAGATAAAATCAGAGAAAACATATCTCACTTAGAGTTGCTCTAATGCTACTGCAAATAAAGTTCTTGAGTGTAGTCATGCATAAGACAACTTTCATTACAGTTTGTAACTGTAACTAAACGGCCTGGGTGTTTGGAATGCCTGTGCATACAATGCACTTCAATTCATTCTTTAATTCTTGGGATGAAAAGGGAAAATTGTTTAACCAGCCCTATGAGGATTTTTTCAATTAAATAAAAACTGTGTATGAAATTCACATGCAAGCGTTTGTGGTTTCTACTTAACCACTTCATGCCGGGGCAATTTTCATGTTGTTGATGATGCTGGGCCGGCATGACTATCATTTTTTCCGTTTTCAAAATCCTTCAAAAATTCATCATTTCATTTAATGGTCATTTATAGCCGCACGAAGTAATCTTTAGGCACTACTCTAAGTTGACAGGTGACCTTCATTGACGCCTAAGTATTTCAGCCAGGCCTGCAGCCTTGTAAACAGAGCCCAGATTGTGCGGTGTTGTATAACTGTCTTTTGTTCACGAACCTGGCTCAGTGCACTGCTGACCTCTTTTCAATAGGGGCCAGATTAGCGTGCAGCGGTGCTGTGTGGCTTATCGCTGCGGTAGTGGAGCGCTTTTGTCCCTGTGGTAATCCGCTCGCTCTCAATGCCTCAAACTGTGGTATACTGGTTCAAAACAAGGCTGGATTATCTCCAATATTGAGAGTGAAAAATGTCGGTAATGCTCAGCAGCTTGGTCTTTTGTTCCGAGTACGGTCTTTTGTTACAGGGCCCTGTTTCCTTTGTCCAAGTTCAGTGACCCCGGCCACGCATATAAACCATACATCTCCGATTCCGGAGTCCCCGGCAGAAAGTGGTTAAAATATTTCTAAATGCGTGTAAATGTGTCAGAAATGTAAATTTCATTCTGTCTGGTATGGTACAAGTTGAGTTCACAGGGACATTCTGTGATCATTTTTAGATAGACCAACCACCCCCTGCAGCAGTCCCCTCACGTACCTACTCAAGCCAGCGCCATCGACGAACCTCTCCCTCAAGACCAGTCCAACAAAAGCAACGACAAACAGGTATTGACTCTCATTTTGAATCACAAGAGCCAAGAGTTTTCTTATGGAGGGTTTGCATGTCTGCCATCTTACTGGCCAGTGCTTTTGTTCCACATGGTATGCACAAAGGAGGTTCCGTGGGGAACAAAAGAACTGCCATGCAAGATGGCTACCACACAAAGCCTTCATTAAATTTTTTTTGGTGAAATGAGCATATGAAAAGTGTGATGGTGTTAAAAAAAAAATGTAGAACTGCATAATTGGTAACTTTTCAAAGAAAACTGGACGTGGCAAGTTCTTTGTGATGGCACTTTTGGTAATTCTCATTTGAAATGCGATCTGTGAAAACCCTTTACATGGTGAACTTTGTCATTTGGGTGCATATAAACTCCCAATTAATATGGACACGCTCTTGTTTTCAGATATATTCCATTTATGATTCTGTATTGTCTTCAACTTGAATCTAGGTTGTCTAGAATCATGAACAGTTTTGAAAATAGGACATGTCCAGATCAATTTGAAGTTGATATATACCAAAATGGCCAAGCTCACAATGTGAAAGGTTTTCACAGATTACATCACATTTCTGATGCGAGCACGCCACACGCTGCCCTCAAGAGTCTGTTTCATAGATCCCATTACAGAGCTGATGTTCAGTGTCCCACCCTAATAGTCTTTGCTTTTGTTGTACATCCACATACAGCTGGTGATTCGGGCCGAGGCAGACTTGAGGACTTCATGAATTCCATCCAGCGCTTGAAGGAGGAGAAACTAGCCCAGATAGAACATTCATCATATCACTCCTGATGGTCTGACAGAGGCTGTTGTTGGCCTGGTGCCTGTATTGATTTCTGTTGTTGAACAAAAGATGCTTTCTGGTAGAAGTCATTGAAGTGACCAGTAACCAAACTGTGTGCACTATTTTAGTACATAAGGCAAGTTTGAGTAGCGACAGTTTGTCAACCACAGGTTGATTGCTGTCTGGTACCCAGTTTATATGTCATGCATAGGTTACCAGTCAAAATTTGTCATTAGTTGGGAATTTGTCTTGGATTGAACTTGCCCATATATTGCAGAATTTTAACATCGCCCCACTGCCACTTCGCCTTATCCCCCCATCACCACTTAGCCCCAGTGTAAACTTTTAACATCTATGAGTTTAGTTTTAACCTACTGATGAAGGTTGCAACATTGACAGTTTATCTGCCCAGCCAAAGTAAAGCTTCAAATTCATTCAATTTGCCAGGGAAAATGTTACAGTAAACATGATCCATTGTCAAATCCGACATGGAGTCACGTCACACAGCCAGGCAGTGGGCCTATATAAATGCACTAAACTCCTAGGTGCCACAAGGAGTGAAGTTATGCTGAAGTTGTAATTGCATGTGCCTAGTTTTACGAAAATATCATTATTGAAACTTTAGGGTTGTTGTGATTCTTGACTATATCAGGTGAATATAATTGCTAAAGGAGAATGAAAAGTAGAGATATGCATTTTTGTCTTTAAAAGTTCAAGTTTGTTTGGAAATGGGTTCTCAAAAGAAGGCCTTGAGGCTCAAATGAAAGGATTAAAATGGAAGAGAAAATGTAAATGTAGCCTAGGCCTGTGGGGGATCCATGGAAAACTACAGGAGAAACTTTGATGACAGTTTTAAGAAATGATACTGTTTCTTTCATTATTCCAATTTTATTATCAAATCATTGTCACCTGGTGTCAGTCCACGCTACAAGAAAAGTGCCTTGTTTGTGCCAAAGTTTCCGAACACGTTCAAGCACGGCTGGGGGCGAAGTGGCGGCAAGGCGATGTGGGGATGGGGCCGAGTGGGGATGGAGCAAAATGGCAATGGGGTGAAGTGGTAAGGGGCAAAGGGGCAAAGTGGAAACAGGGCAAAGTGACCGACACACCCTTATAGACAAATGTAGATATGTAAGCACTCTAACTGGAAGCCTCAGTTATGGTGGAAGCATTGTTTCTAGGTTTATGCAAAATAATGGACCAGTGAAGATTTTTCTGAACAATACATTGCTAATACATTGCTTCTGCCATGTCTGGGGGCCTTCTCAAAGTACAGTTACCATATGCCTGGATTTGCCTTTGAGCTCTGTATATATGTGAAGAGGTGACGCATTGTTCTATGGTAACGATGTCCATTTAGGGCCACACACAATGTTGATACCCAGGCTAGCTTCACATATGTTGTTTGGAAATTTCTAACCGAATATAGCGACAGAAACTTGTTCCCATAACAACTGTTATTCAACATGTGTATTCCCCAAAGCTACAGTGCCAGTACATATGCCCTGGTTGGCCCCACATTGAGGGGGACAATGTCTGTAGTGGGAAATCAAGGACCTGTTTGGTTGTGAGTCCAAAAATTTGTCCCGTAATAAATTTGCTTCCAAAGGAACTATCACTTAACATGTGTGATACCCACAACTATGGTGCTAGTGGGGGTTATGCAGGTTTGTGTATCTTTGGTTTGGAGCATATCAGTTTCAATGGGGGTCTGTATGGTCTTCACATAGGTGGCGGCTACTCAGTGGATATGGTCATCTGTTAAATCTGTCCCTTCTTGGCAAGTGGGATTTGCAGAATGGAGACTATTTGACCCTTGGTCTTTACCATGTTGTGTATAGTAAGCTTTTTATGATAACAAAAGATTTTTTGTGATGGGTTTTGTACACTGTTAATACATTTGCTCTTGTCAAGGCACAACTGTGCTTAATGTTACATTCAAGTGACTTCTCACACTTCCCTTAAATGTGTGTTTGAGTACAAGTTGCTTTCTTCAGTTTGAATTCAAGTTACAAACTTGATCACCGCATGAGCTTTTGGTTTGGTGAGAGCACCATGAGTAAACCAAGATCATTCATTCATGACCAATATTGCACATGCCTGGTTTAAACCAATGACAACGTCAAGGGTAAGCATTTGGGCCGTAATCAGATGCACTCACGGGAAGAAAAGTCTAGTTCCAAGACTTAACCACTTCCTGCCAGGCTACCCGTTTTCATGTACATAGGCTTTATTTGCAGAGCCAGGGAGCCCGGAACTGAGACAGAAGAACGTGCTCAGCACAAAAGATTGAGCTGCTGGGCATTACAAACATTTTTTGCGCTCTCAATAGTGGAGATAATCCAGCCTTGTTTTGAAACAGTATACCACAGTTTGAGGCATTTAGAGTGAGTAGATTACCACCGGGGACAAAAGCACTCCACCGCAGCGATGAGCCACACAGCACCGCTGCACGCTAATCTGGCCCCTATTGAAAAGAGGTCAGCAGTGCACTGTGCCAGTTTGGGGAACAAAAGAATCTTACGTAACACTGCACAATCTGGGCTCTTTTTCCAAGGCTGCAGGCCTGGCTGAAATATTCAGGAGTCAATGAAGGTCACCTGTCAGCTTTAGAGTAGTACCCAAAGAGTCCTTCATGTGGGTATAAACGGCCATTGAATGAAATGCTGAATTTCTGAAGAATTTTGAAAACGGAAAATCTTGAAAAGGACCTGGCAATCTTGTCTTGCTCAAGAAAAATCCACCCGGCAGCAAGAGGTTAGAGCATGTCTAAAAAGTTGTGCATTGCATAGTCTGACCGTGTAGCCGCTTCCCAGTGACGTTGTAAAGTCATGAACCAGTTTGCAGCTTCCTTTGCACGTAAACCTAATTCTTTGCAATGTTTGTGTTCAAAATTCTGTATTTGGAGTCAAGACTTTTAGTCCGGTCCACATAGACATTTGTTACTAAATTTATACTGTTGCTTTTGGAGAAGGGTTCGGCTGTACAGGAGGTATGTAAAGATCTCATGAATTCCAAGCTTAAAAACCGTCCAGATCTGTTTTTAAAAAAATCTTTTTAAAGGCATATTCTAAACAAGATGTCAGAGTTTTGGTTGTACAGAAAGAAACATCTTGAGAGTAAATCTGAACAAAATTTGAATTTATTTAAGTCACCTAGATTTCTGTAGTCATGCAGTCTCCAGAATTTACATGTAAACTAAAAAGATCAAAACTTTTGCCAGTTTTATAACACCAAGTCCCATGTGTACAGTATTGCTTTTTGCAATTTTATTTTCAAAATTTTAAAGCATGATGAACATATATATTTTTTCAAAAGAAGCGTTCACAAGTAATTACATTTTTAGCACAAAATCCTCATTAATGGGAGAAATTTTCAAAATGTTAGCCTCACAATGAAATCTTTCAAAATCCAGGGTTGCCATCTTTCATATGTTTTCCTCCCGCTAAAGCTTCCATTCTCTGTTCAAAAAGAAAAAACACTTATGCAAATACATCTGGAGCCTTGTGAGTACAATCGTTTTTCTCCAAAATTCCAACTTGGAAATGTTTGTTCAAAGCAGTGGAAGGACTGCCTAGTCCTCATGCAAGAGAATAATTTTCTTAAATGCCAGTTTCTTTACAAAAACTATATATGATACTCTACCTGTCCACTTGAAATTGCTTAACGACTTACCGAACAGTGTTAACATTTTAGATACCTTGTACTGTAAACTTTGTAAATTAAATTTTTTGTAGCAAAACTTGATCAGTGTAGTTAATGTACATGCCAAAAATGAATCCTGTGGATACATTTTTGGTTTTTGCCTGTGATATTTAATTCTGCTGTATTATGGATCCAGGATCAGTTAGAAGCGATGTTGACTGCTGTAATGTGGGACATGGTGTTTTTAAACTCAGAGGGACACATGGCACCTGAGGGTTTAAAAAAAACTGTCAATAGGGCTCATCCATTTTATTTTCATCATTTTCGTGAGTATACCAAATATGGGGGGGGGTTTAACAACCAGTGAATGTTTTTCACCCAGGGCTCATTCTTTTTCCGTTTAAGTCTTTTTCAGGAGGGGGTCACAGAAAAGAGTATTTTTTCTTTTTGTTTTGTACACTCGCCAAGATGAGAGAAATGGATGACCCTTTACTTTGTCAGAAACACAGAATTTAGTCAACATTGGTAACCTTTCTTTTTTTAATTTTTTTTTAATTTCAGTTTCAGTGATTAAATTACAATATTATCAACTTAAAATTTATGAAGAAAACATAGAGACTACCAATCAAATTGAAAATAAAAATCTGTAAAACTGAAACAGTTCATGTGATTGAACAAGAAGATAATCAAACCAAATTGAACAAGTTAATATAAGAACCATCCATTGGATGGCTGATGGAATAAGGGACCGCAAAACCACCATTATTTCTGAGTTCCAATATTAGATTTTTAATCGATTGTCTTGAAAAATCATTAATTTAATTAATGTAATTAATTTCATTGAAGAAATTCAGAATGTGGTCAAATAACAATTTGGTACCAATATAAGTTCCACCTCACTAACTTATTGGCATAATTCTGCAGGATTCTGCAAGACTACAAGAGACTTTACACAATTCAGTGCACGGAGGTTACCTACGTGCAGTGGCTCATTCTAATATTTCCAACATTACGAAGACCTCAACTTAAGGCTCATTCTTGATCAAAAAGCAGGCGCGCATGTCATTGTGTTCATTGCCTGGCACTCATCAGTAATCATTGCTCAGCACCCTTCTATTGATTGGATGCATACAGGAACTACTGAACTAACTTGCATGCTGAGAGTGCTTTCTGACATTTGAGTGAAATCTATTCCATCCGTCCTTGTTACTTTCATATTGTCATGGAGCAAGAAGTGAATGAATGATATTTCTGGAGTATAGACGGAATCACGTCCCAGAGATAATGTGTGTCGATGGAAATCAAGTGGATATTGGAGCACATGGAAGTAGAGATTCCAACTCCACTATCCTCTCCGCAATCCAACTCCTTTTTGTCCTTACATAATGCTGTCAGCATCATGTAAGGACAAAAATCAATGCATGTAGAGAGATCCACATTGCTCCATTTAATTGAGGAGAAGGTACTTGAAGTGCATAATACCTTCACATTTGACAATGCAGCTGATAGAGACAACTTGATGTACTCTGAAAAAGTAAAAAGTGTACGGATAAGAATCACTCCAAATTGATTTACTGGAGTACATGTAGGTTGAAGCAGATGAACAGTCTGGATGCACAGACAAGATTCTAATCGGAAAGGATCAGAATCGGATTTTTCTCGTGACACCAAGAAGCTGCTGGAGTTGAGTTCAGTGGAAATCATGGCATTAATATCCACACCAGGTCTCTACACAGCTGAACCTTCAAAGTGTGCAAGTCTGTTTGATTTGGTTGTGCATATATTCAAACCAGAAAACTGTGACTAAGAATTGCCTAGGCAAAGGTAAGCTAGCTATCTACTTTGTTTTATTTATACATATAAGCATAAGAAATTATGCTTGTCTTTTATGTTATCTGTGCACAATCTCAGTCGATAAGGAACTGTTATTGCTTCAGGCGGTAACTAGTGATATCAATATTCACAGTGCTCATTGTAACTACAGCAGGCCTTGATGAGGCATGTTCACACACACCAGGCCTGCTGGAATACATATAGGAAAAGAAGATCGTGAAACAAGTCAAAGCATATTGGATGGAGACAACAAACACGACAGTGACAGGTGTATTTGTGAGTTGCATTTGCTCCAGCTGTTAAAAGAACATTTTGAACATTATGTGGTAAGGAGACAAACTTTGGTTTTAAATGATCTGTTTACTTTCAAGAAAGCTCTGGCAGGGCCAATATGCAAGGACAACAGCAGTGAAAGCCCAAGCTGTAACGGCAATCCCTGCCCCAACTCAAGGCATGTACCCAACTCAAAAAGACCAGAGACTCTCTTTGTATGTGTTTTTCATGCTAAAAATGTTTATACTTGCTTTGGAGAATGACAATTCTGTTGGATGAACCATGTATCGTATATTGTATTTCTATCAACTGATATTCATTCTCTCAGCTACCATATGTGACAGAGAGATGCCAAGGTACTCTTCCCTGAGAAGCATTTGCATGATCCATGTATAACATTGTGAATATTTCTAACTGATGACATTCACTGCACAGTATCAAGGAAGCTTTGGAGAAACATGGCCCCCAGGGTCAGGTACATGTAGTCTTGTAAGGGTACAACGAAAAGGGCATGCTTTCATGGGGTTCCGTGTGCGTTTAGTGCAGATAGCAACAAATCCCCTGATGCAGGCTTGTTAATTACAGTAAGTAACTTATTTCACAAGAAGTGAGGCACCTGTCCACATGCGCATTGGTGCATGTGCCAACCATTGCATATGTTGTATATCCGTCAAAATGGCTCCGTAAAAGTGAAATGCATGAACACATCATCCGGAAAGGCACCTTTAATCATAATTCGTTAATGTACCGACAACCAAGATAGTGCGTGATACAAGTGTGTTGTTAAGTATGTGTTCTACTCATATGCTGGTGACTCTACGTGAAGGCATAAATTAACATAAGGAAGTTGTCCATCTGGTTCGCTCGTTGTATCATTGACATGGGGATTACATGTAAGGCACTTTTCACTGTCTGCTCATCGGTGGTTCTATGCCAGTCAAGTTTCAGAAGTTTTGCCTGAAGCTTTTTTTTTGGAAATTTGTGTCAATCACAAACCAACCCAGTGAAGCCTCTTTCAGTGCCTGCTAATCAGTGGTTCTAAAGATACAGCAGCCCCACCTTTCACCTTTCATCCTATCCGCCCCATGCAGCGCTGCAACTGCTGAAGCATACATGTACATGTATGCCTACGAGTAGGCTCATTTTACCACTTATAGGAAGCCGCTTTTCTGAGTAAATTTTGAAGAGCCGCTAACGGGAAGGATTGCGGCTCTTCCAAAAAAGGGAAATCTGAAATGTAATTGGTGGGTTGGTATGTACCACAAATCCCTCGTATTTCTACAAAAGGAGAGTTTTGTCGAACAACTTTGTCAAGACAAGGCCTGTCCAAGTCAGCTTTCAAGAACCCAGTTTCAAGAACTCAAGAGTCAAGATCCAAGATGCCATTAAAGTACCCCTGCATCTCCTGCAAGAAGACCGTTTTTCGCAATCAGCAGGCGTTCCAGTGCGACCAGTGCAATATGTGGCAGCATCAGGTGTGTAGTATGGGCTACTCGGTCGACGAGTACACCCAAATTGTCAGCAATCCCAACATCCTGGTACGCTGGATCTGCGAGGACTGTGCACAACTCAGGCTGTTTGGAGAAAGTGCTAAGATCTGGGTCTTCAAGCGCCACACAGTACTGATGATGCTGTACACAGCTTCATCCGATGGCTTCTGGCACGATCATTTCTGCCAAGTGAGCACATCCCACTTGCCTTCAACATAATGGCGGAGGCCGCCACCACACTTTCCCTCATTGACCTCTGCAGCTACATCAGGTCAACATGGCTGGAGAGTACCACTTGGGGGCCGGAAAACCAGTCAGTTTTTATGAGGAGCATCCAGACGAACAACGACATCGAAGGATGGCACAGGAGGATCAACGGTAGAGCGAGGCAGCACAATGTACAGCTGTACAGAGTCATCAAGCTTCTCTACCAAGAGGCATCACTGGTCAAGCTCCACATGAAGCTTGTCAAGGAAGCCAAGATGCAGTGTCACCAGCGAAGACAAGTCCGGACAGTCCAGGAGCACCTCTTTCAACTGTGAGACCGCTACGAGGTTGTGGAGATTGAAACTTCGAGGTTTCTGGTGGCCTGCAAGTACCTGATAGGGCCCATGTCCTGAAGAAACCAAACAACATTTGATTCATCTGATACTAACATAAGGCTAAGCTCGACACTCCGGAAAACCAGACGGAAAGTTGATAATGTGTTATTGAACAGTGGTCTGTCTTTGCCAAAGGATCAAATTCCCAGGAAGTCTTGGTTGATTGATTTTATTCATTAAAATCACTTGTGGCAGAACCTTGCAAGTGAACAGCACAGGCATTCAAGGTGTCCCTTTCTGCCCTCTGTTTTACAGATTTTAGTATTGACCAGCCTCAGTCATCCTACCCGCATCTTACAAAGGGTCTTCAGAATGGAAATGTGTTCTTCTCCAGTAGAGATGGTGACAACTGCATAAAGGTGGGTCATCATTACGGATTCATTAGGAATATGTGCAAGGATACCCGAGATGAGACTTCAGAATCTATCTTACTTTTTGATCCATTTGTTTCTGTCAGTGAGTTTTTTTGACTGTTACCTTCAGATGTCTTTTTTGAGGGATATGTTATGAATTTGAAACGTATCATATTTTGGGTATAAGAGACTTATTATTTTATGAATCAAACATTTTCCTAGTCCTGTAAAATGTTTAAGTGTGAGAGCAGTGTCATTGAACAAGTATTTCCTTGTAGTTAGCATGTAAATATAACCCATACCGGTACTGTATTTGATTTTGGTGTGACTTGTGTTTCATTTATCATCTTGAAGAAGCAAATTGGAAGTGTGACTTGGCTGTGACGACCTCCGACCTTGAGAATGCCAATGACAAAGAGTCACATAAAAGAGCCTGCTAAGAGCCTGCTAAGTGAAAAAGACGGCCATCACAATCTCGTCACGGTCTAACACACTGATTATTTATAAAGCACTCAAGTACTTGGCCAATATATGTAATCACTGCAGAATTAAATCCTCCAAGACGACCCCAGCCTGAGACATATGAGGTTCAAGCTATCAATGACACCATACCTGCAACTTACGATTCCCCTTTTATTTTGAGAGCAGGATATAAAAACCAACTACAAACACATTCAAGCACGTTGAAGAGATTAACTGCTTCACTTGCATACATGAATATGTTATTCTATATCTTCAGACAGATTCACTCCTTATGAGAAAAGTGATGAGGACACTTGAGGCCGATTTGTTTAAGCCTAGGTCATGTCGGGCCTAAGGTAATTGCTTTGATTTCTGTTCTTTGTAAGGAAATCGTATTTTAGGCCCTAGGCCCTATTTGTAGATGTATCTGGCATTTCTGCTTGTTTCATTTATGTAAGACCTCATGTAAGACCCAGAAGAACGTGGGCCAGTATTCAATACGCAGGAGGTTAGTGGGATTTCACTAAAAATATTACACATTGTTGATGTTAAATGTACATGAATAATTATTTGTTTACATTTTGTTGTTACTCTTATGCAGGTCTGCATGTTTTCCCACCATGATTTGATGTACGACAGATTGTAATGGATGGCAATCCTCAATCCCAGTGCCTTTGGGCCATGTGCAGATTATGGGGAGAATGCCGGGCTGTTGCAAAGCGTCAACAACCGATTCCAAAGGAAAAATTTGCACGGCAAATTGAAGTGGCATTTGACATTTTAGTTGGTGACGATACCCCCACTTTGCATCCGGCATTTATTTGCAAGGTTTATGAGGTCAAGCTGAGGCAGTGGTGGGCCAAGTTCAGCAAGAAGAATATGAAGTCAGCTGAGTGCCGTATTCCTCTGGCATCATTTGGTCAAGCTGAATGTGAACTGAGCAGAAAACCTTCATGTACGTCACCAATATCAGAGCAACTTCCTGACTACCAAACGGAGGCATTCAAACACGGTTTGTTACCTTGGTTCACAGCTGATTCTTTGAAGATGAGTTCCAGTGGTCATCCTGTTGTGTTTGTGTCAATTTCCTGCAATAAATCATGGCAGCTCACGATTGCACGTCAGCATTAAGATTGATTGGTACGAGTTGGAAATTCCTGCACAGATGAGCTCAAGTGATTGTGGCCAGTTGTGTCATGTCATTGTGAAGAGGTACATGTATGTTTCCCAGGAAATGATGACTTCAAAGAATTGATTCACCTGAAGGAGGGGCCGGAGGGCCAGATACCAGTGTCTATCACACCTCAAGACAAAGTAAGTGGAGGTACAATCCGGCATTAAAGCTGTCACCTACTTGTCGAAGTAGATACCAGATGCGAAGTCTGCCGAATCCACAGAAGTGATTTGTTCGGAATGCTGCATCGATTGAAAAGTAAACAGGGAAATTCTGTTGGCGCCTCATCATCTGCTCGTCACAGGAGTATGACTCTTAACCAGTTAAAACAAAAGGCTGAAAGCCTACAGGCAGAAAGACGAAATTTAAAGAGTAAGAATGCTGCTCTTCAGGAAAGAATCTCGACAATGATGGAGAAGGAGGCAGTTCCCTTAGATCCCCGTCAAGAATATGTCATCAAGGCACCACTGCAGGAATATGATGGAGAGACGATGGCAGCATTTCCCAAGGGCTCCCCTTCCATGCTGATGTGGGAGCAACAGAGAGAGTCTGCTCTGAAGGGCAAGCAGATGAGATGGCACCCTGCTTTAATTAGGCTGTGCACTGCCCTTCAGAGCAAATCTGCTTCCGCGTACAATCTGATGAGTCGGGCTTCATGAGGCTTCCCCATCTTTCCACTCTCCATCCCTACAGCCATTTTGCAGATGCTTCCTGTGGTTATAGTGCTGGGCTGCTTGAGAGGATCTACAAAGATAATCACTTTGCAACATGCAGTAAAGAGGAGAAGAATGTCAGTTTGCTCTTCGACGAAATGAAGGTTATATCGGATTTGGTATACTCTGTTAGGTCAGGGTGGATCATCGGTTTCACTGACATTTCAGAAATAAGTAATGAGGTCTCCAATTTCGAACGATGCTGAAAGGGAAGTACAGAACCAGAGTTGGCAAGTCATGTACTGGTGCTGCTGGTCAGGGGTTTATGCAGTTCTCTTCATGTCTCTGTGACATACTATCCCACCAAAGCCGGATTAAAAGTAAGGTCACTGGTTTGTGATGGAGCATCTCCAAACCGGAAGTTCTTAAGGCTTCCTGGGGATGGTATACCAACTAGCCTGGTTTACAGCACATCAAACCCTGCAGATCCATCCAGGCAGTTATACTTCATTTACAACGTGCTATCACAACAATTGCATAGTACTTAACACAGGAAATGCCCGTCCCAAAAAGGCACCTTGTATCCTACATGCAAAAGGGGCAAGTGTTATGAAATAACATGCAGCCAATGTCATGAAAATGGCCACAACAAATGTTCATACCATATGAATTTCAATGTAAATACAATTCAAGTAAATCCAGTGTCATGATTCTTTCAATGCACCCACCTAAACGGCTCTGACATTTGCTTTAAATGTTAAAGAATGAGGTATATAGCTCATACTGCTTTGCAATAAAATGTGATTTTAATTCTCGAATGTAGAGACCTACATTTTCCAACAGATAAAATACTGTCTACTTTTAATAAATTGCTAAATTGACTGTATGCATTTTTTATGAAAGTTTTAAACATGTGTTTTCAGAGGCTTTGCTCTACAAAGAAATGTGAAAGTTTAAAGAATGTCAAAGTTTAAGAATTTCCTAAAATGTTGGCATTGTTTCCCTTTACAAATTCCTGCATGGCATTCAACTGATGTTGATGTTATTATCTTTTAACACGCTGTTTAGTTATGCAGATTGAATTCATTCAAAAAATTCATTCACCTTTCATAATTTGAAAAACAAAGCATTCCATTTCTTGAAAAAAGAAAGTAAGACATTGATGTCTTTTTACTCCATGTTTTTAACAATGTTTACTTTGTTGTTACATTTCCATTTGATAAATGGATTTAACAATTCATTTATTTCATTTATTTTCAATAAATAATCTAAAATTACTATTACCCTGATTACTCTAACTGTCCCTCAGTTTACTGATTTTCGAGAACTTCCCTGCATGTATAATGGTATGACCTCGTTTGCGACTACTGTAGGGTCGATCATCACGTGCAGGTACGCGTGCTATGTTTACTCTGCGTGGTAAATGTATGTATGTATGCGTATTCACATGGGAAAGTTAGTGATACAACTTTGTACACACGAAATTCATATGTTGCACACATCATTTGTCGAGCTCAACTAGACTTGTGCACACTTTTAACCAGGCTGGACTTTCTGTGTCAAGTGACACATTAGACAGGTTTCTTGAAGAAGTTAAGGAACTCAGATCCAGTAAAGGTCCAATCTCAAATTTACAGGAATCACAATTCACAATTTTGTCAGTTGATAACATAGATGTCCTTGCTTCTGGTGCAGCTGTTACATCTGAAGGCCTTGAAAGAAGTTGACATGATACCTCTATCATGGCCCAACAACCAAAGACTTTCAAAGAAGTTGACATGATACATCTATCATGGCCCAACAACCAAAGCCTTCTGAACAAGTTGACATGATACATCTATCATGGCCCAACAACCGAAGACTTCTAAAGAAGTTGACATGATACATCTATCATGGCCCAACAACCAAAGCCTTCTAAAGAAGTTGAAATGATACATCTATCATGGCCCAACAACCAAAGCCTTCTAAAGAAGTTGACATGATCCATCTATCATGGCCCAACAACCGAAGACTTCTAAAGAAGTTGACATGATACATCTATCATGGCCCAACAACCAAAGCCTTCTGAACAAGTTGACATGATACATTTATCATGGCCCAACAACCGAAGACTTCTAAAGAAGTTGACATGATACATCTATCATGGCCCAACAACCAAAGCCTTCTGAAACACTCTAAATATGAATATCTAGTCAAAAGTCCAGTAGATTTTTATGAGTTGCACAGTTATGGACCAGTGTCTTGCAGTGTACGGGGAGTGCTCATGAGACTCATTTGGGATCTCAACTGAGGGTAAGCACTTGAACAGGGAAATACCATTGCTCCAATGATCAGAAACAGGGTTTGTGATAATGTCATTCAGGTGTTCTGGATTTGCTGCCTGGCGCAGAACGGCACAATCTTCTGAAAGAGATCAGAACAGTTCATATCCTGATTTTACATCTCGTATTGAAGATGACAGAAAAATAAGCACTTACACAAGTCATCTTGAGATTTGTGCGGCATCTTTTGCTGTAAAAACTGCAATTAGACTGTATTAAAAACAACTGTTGTTCTCAAGGAAGTTGCAAGATATCCCTTAAAGGTTCACAGAAATCAAAGCTCACGTGATGGTTAATAAATCAGTATTGTTATAAAACTCAACCCCTGTGTCCTTTTTTGTGTTAATAATTCCTCCTTTAGCAAATAAGGTCACAGTTTGGACCTAAAACAGTGCACCCCACTTTTAGCAATGAAAAATTGAGATATCGTACCACATGACTCAAACGTCACGTCCAGAACAGGCGACCAGCATCAAGATCATGCGAACTCCCTACAAACCCATGATATCGTATGTCGTACATGTTTTGATGCCATCAACTCACGAACGATTCACCTGTCTTTTCAAGCCAAATCTTGTTCAGTATTCAGTATGCCAGCATGGTGTATTGCTGCCGGTTGCAGTAATACAACCAAAGATGGGGTAAGCCTCCAAAGATTTCCAAAGAACGAAAAATTAATATCTGGACATCTAAAGTTAGGCTGTCTAGGAAGAAATGGCAGGAACCATCTGCTACGAGCATGATCTGTAGCAAACACTTCAGCGAGGATGACTTCGATCCTGCACATGCTTTCCACAAGCAGTTTGATGTATCCAGTCACAGGCTTCTCAAGAGAGACACAGTTCTGTCTCAAATAAAGCCTGTGAAAACGCCCAACGAAACTGAGATGCGAAGAGTAGAAAATGCAGCAAAACAAGCAAAACAAACAAAACAAGAAAAAGGTGAGTTCGTTTCTGTGTCCGGAAATTGGGCATTTAACATACCGATCAAACGTACATGTACATGCCAATATCACATGCAATGTATGAGACTTGCATAGTATTGCCTAGTGATTATCATGTTTGCCTATTGTGTCCTCCAGGTGTGGTTGCTTTGTGTGGTCATTTTGATTTTTTAATGAGGGGCTGTTGTAGACCTAACAAATATCACTCTCATCAGTGATGAAGCCATTGAAAGTGGCAATATTTTTGAAGACTGGCATTTTCCTGTTTCAAGAAGTATGGGTGTACTAAGTCTCCATTATTTCTACAGTGACAATATTATAAACACAGTTCCAACAGATGCTGTTGAATTTCATGAAGAGCAATTAAGCAATCAAGCTGATATACACATGGTACCCCCCAGACCCAAAAACCAAGTATTCGAAGGAGAATCAGCAAAGAATTTTCAGAAAGGCTCACTCCTCAAGCATCTGATCTGGATGCTCCATATTACCAAACTTATCTTTCCAATCAGTTCAGTTTTGAGCTGAGGAAAAACGAGAAAGAAGACAGTGCTAACTTGAGTGATCAAAGTTTGGCTTACATATTTAAATACAACAGTATCCAAGCATCCTGAACATGTTGAAAGAAAGTATCCCAGGCCTCCCTGTAGCAGTTATTGGTAGTGAACTAGCAAATTCAAAAATATATTTTGAAAAACTGCATGAGAGTGGCATTTCTGCCCCTGATCAGTCTCCCTCTCTTTTTCAAACTTTTTCAAGGACAGCTGCTTCAAAGTTAAGTAGCAAAATCTCCTCACAAATAGAGATATTGGCAGAGACTCTTTCAATCTTTTTATCAAATCAAACATTTTGAAAGATGCAAGTGTGGCAAAACCTGAAGTAAGGAGACACACTATGCAAACATTCACCAAAAAGAAGATCATGAAGCAAACTAATAATTATCTTGAAAAACAGAAGCGGCTTCTAACCAGGTGTTACAAGTGCACCATAGCTTATTCAGAGGAGAATCAGTAGCCTGTAAGGAAGTTGTGCCAATTTCTTGAAATAACAAGAGCAATTTGCTTACCCAATGGCACGCCTTACAAAGGCTCAAAGTCAGTTATATATGACCTTACAGCCAAACGATATAATGAGACAATAGTTAGTCATTCTTTGGTGTTCTCTAAAAATACATACTGCAGGTCTAATTGCTGAGGGCATGAATATTATCTACACTTCACCTCTTGGATACCAGAAAACATTTCCTGAATATGGAGAAATGCTGGCACCATGCTGGATTGAACAATACTTCAACAAGGGTTACTCTGAAAGTAAGAATTCTATTTGATCAAGTGAACATGCAGGAATTGTCTCCCAAGTTACTTGAACGCACTCGAAGAGATGGCAATCCTCAAAAAGAAAATGAGCTTTGTGATGACTTGCAGGTCGATACAAAGCTTCCCAGTATAAAATGGCTTCAGTTTCTTAAAAACAGAAAAAGAAGCAACTGTTGTGTAATTGCTCGTCAAGCAAATTTGTTGATGTTGTTCCATCATTTCTGACTAGCCCCGAGCAGAGATTTGTGACAGCTGGGGGATTCAAGTCCAGTTGCAGATTCACTGGAATTGAGGCTACTTTGGATAAACATTCACATTGTTCAAGTAAAAACCATGAAGAATCTGGCACTCAGACTTGGATTCATGTATAAGACTCTCCTTGTTCACTCATTCCTATATATTTGGTTGATCGTGGTATTGCAATGACAGGCCTGTCTTTGTCAATACGGAATAAAGATATTGTCATTCAGTATAGGGCCAAGGGGGAGAGTCAAGTTCATTCATCTGCCGAAGTTGAGGGATTGTTTTGAGAGGGATCCCAATTGAGTTAGTGTATTTGAAGGAGGCTACAATTTGTTTAAAAATATTCAGGTACTGTTTATCTTCAGTGGATGTGACTTTGTGTAATACTTTGTTTGTCTTAGCAAATGTTCATTTTTTTAACACTTTCTTTCAATATTCCTCTTTTATATGTGAGTTTTTACATGACAGTATTACAGGACAATTGTTCAATACTTGTAAACATCAATGCAGACAGTGGTTTAGAGTTACTGGCATTTATACTGTTTCATTGGTTGCGTTTACTTTGCAAGTCGTAAAAGTTGTTTCAAGTAAATATCACCTGTTGAGCTCTGTCAGCCTGTACATGTACATGTATGTAGATAGTTCTTTACAGCTTGAACGTCATATCAGATTTTTAGATATAATTTGAAAAGCTACATGGAACGGAACGTACAAAGACGAATTACTTCCTTCAAATGAAGCACTGAAATTTCACTGGCTTTGAACATGCTGGGTCAGTACAGTGTAGGGAAAAGCTCTCCAACCTGTTTTCATGTATCCTGATGTTCATGACTATGGTTGGGTAGTTAACGAGTCAGATGAATCGCTATCGTTAACAGTCTTAATGAATGAAGATAACCTAAACATAACTGAATGTCACAGCGATCAATATGGCAATGATGAGGACTCAGAAAATGACAGCAGCTCGCTTGATGAATGGAATCCACACATGTCGTGGTCAAGATGATTGAATTGTGGTTGAGAGAAAAATAATTTGATCTGGGAAGAGTTTGCTGCACCTGCTTTTGCTTCATGTTTAGAAAGAAATTATTCAGAGGAAAATAGCGATAATGAAGTTTATAGTGAAAGCTACTCATTGACTTTTGTATTAACATTCCATGAACAAATATTAATATATACACATGTACAAGCTCAAAACATAAAGCAGGTCATAATGACTATTTTCCTTGACTCTAAGGTGCTATGTTAAGAAATCTTGACAAGTTTTGTTTACTTTTATTTAGCGAGAACCAACCTTGTCTTGTATTAAAGAAATTGTATGCCTCACTTCACTGCAATGGAAATTTGTGAAGTACATGTACGTGAAGGAATTTTAAGGTGTGGATTGTCCAAGCTACTGATCAGACAACCTCAAGATGAGACTGAAGAACACATTTCCTCAACTTGTATTTCAAACGGGAGCTGCAATCAACATGAACGACATAGTCATCTGTGAAACGCTTGCTCAAGAAGAATTGCTTGAGGGTGCACTTGGCTAAGAGACAGACACCTCATCTGAGAGTGAAAGTGAGGCTGACACTAGGAATGTTGAGGCAGGACCGGGGCCATCAAGTAAACACAAGATGTCCGCCCGTAAGCAAACAAACCTGCACACAGATTAGATCAAATTTTCTTCATGTTAAGGTGCAACAATGAAGGCCAGACTATTCCTAAGTGGACAGGATTCAGTACTGTACTTCAAGGTGCCATGCATCCTCCCAAGGCATTGGTCTGGTATCTGTCTCTGATTGATGCAAGCCCTACCGAATATGACCCTGTGTATACAATTTTCCTTAGGAGTTTAGAGTATACAGATAAGCTCCACTTAAATCAAGTTGTCGTAGTGTTTGATCAAGCCATATATGCCAAGGCACAGCAGATCAAATGGCAAGACAAGGCTCCAGCCAGAGGTTGGTCATCAGATTGGGAAAGTTTCACAACTACATGTCTGTAATATCCTGACTACCGAAGGACCTAATGCCAAGTTATGGAAAGTAACTTTGTTCCCTAACCTCTTGTACTTTTAGCCTGGCTACTTCTGGGACTGTGGACACTATGGTCATAAATATATTGTATTACTTTCTTTTGATGTATAACAAATGCTACGTGTGCATTTTCTGTTAGTCTTACACTTGGTTTCCAGAGCCTCACATGAAGAGAATTAAATCGGTGTTCTTCCAACTCAAATATTGCGTGTATCTTTTGCTCAGTTCATTACAATGTCCTTTCTGAGCTGCCTTGGTAAAAGATATGGAGATAGCAGTTTACGAGATGTGGTGATTGGGTCAGGTTTGATTGCAGAGGGTACCATAAGTGGAGTTCTGAGTAGTCACCACTACAACAGAGCAGTAAGAACTTACAAGATATTAAGTGAAGCCCTGCATCAGCTGAGGTTTGATGCTTACCTAAGCACCCTGCAAGAAGAGGAACTAGAGTCAATGCATCATCTTCCTCATGAAATGCGGCAGTCCTATGTCAGCTTTGGTTCGGGTTTCACTGATGAGTTGAGAAGTGAAGAGAATGATTTAATCCAGCTTGAGTCATATAAGAATAATGTTGAAGAGGCCTGCAAACACAGCACAACATTTGCCTTCTGGACATCCTATATGTCTAAGGTGCAAGTGTTGTTGGTGATACAAGCAAGCAGAGCAAGTGACTGGCAGCTACATCCTTCAAGCCATAGAAGTATGCTGCCTTGGTATTTTGCTTACGACAAAGTGAACTTCTCCAGGTACGGGGCTGTGTACTGGCTCGAAATGTGTTCATTGGAGACGACACATCCTGACCTCCACAATGACATGATGATGGGGCACTTTGCAGTTCAGATGCAAGTATGGTTTTTCACAAATTCCCTGTGATCAACTAACAGAGGAGAAGTTCCGACGGGTCAGCTCTTATTGTTGATGGTAGGGCTTCCGAAGCCGCTTCCTGCAACTTACAGTGCTCTGGCTCTGTTTTACATGATTTTCTCACACTTGCTGGTGTATACAAATGTACCAGAGTAGATTTTGTCACTGACTGCTACCAAGACCTC
Organism: Acanthaster planci; assembly: GCF_054643075.1. Taxonomy (NCBI): domain Eukaryota; kingdom Metazoa; phylum Echinodermata; class Asteroidea; order Valvatida; family Acanthasteridae; genus Acanthaster; species Acanthaster planci. The sequence goes on from NC_141787.1 coordinate 4,970,228, forward strand.
AGTATCAAGGCAGTTGAATGAACGAGGTGGTTCTTCAAGGGATCCCAGAGAGGAAGAGTTCTCTCCGCTGAGCAGAAGGTTCCAGTACCCGAACTACTTGAGTAACAGTGCAAATAAAGATCTTAGAAAGTTCCTTTTTAACCTGTGGTCAAACATCAGTGGGATAAAGCACTTGAGAATTGTATGGGCAGAGTTCTGATGACATCAATGAGGCTAGACACCCACAGTTTTTTCTGTCTCCAGGCATCAAGTGAGGAAGTCCTACCTTCCTTTATAACAAAGACACCCTCCTTCAACATATACTCTGAGATAACTTTCAAGCTGTAATACACGGTCAAGTTCTCCAGGCACCTATGGATGCCCCAAGTCCAGTGGGAAACGGATAGATTGAATCTCAGTGCCAGTTTAGAATTCAATGGAGCACAATTTGGCCAGCACCAGATGACAGTTTGACTGTTGTCCACTATCTTTGTAAGCAGAGCCATTGTGAGATGGCAACTTGAAGCTGCAGTTCAGCCAATCGGTCATGCACTGATTTGTGTGCCTGCACAAACTGGCTCAGCCTTTTTACAAGAATCTGATAAACTATTTTTGTTATATGGGATTCAACATGTATCACAATTTCAGTAGAACTTGCCTTTATGGAGTAACTGTATTATTACCAATGACTCTAATAAGCAGATGAATAGCGTAGTATTGAAAGCGAATGGTATCTTTCTCCGGAAACAGGTTGTTGTATTGTGTAGTGTTCTTAATTGTAGAGAACTAGCCAGAAAATGTAACATTTTGCTAATTAATGCTGGGTGCAGTGGTGGCGGGTCTAAATAGGAATATAAAATGCGAGTTTATAACAGAAGTGAGGGCAAGGCCTCCCAACCATTTTCTAAATAGGATTACTGTCAAAATGTAAAAGATGATTCCAATGTAGAAGTGTTAGCTTTAAACATCAAAACCTGTTACAAAATTTTGAATGCTAGGCAATACGTGCCTCCAATAGCGCAAGATTGTTGGGAAAAATATCTTCATTCTAATGACATTCAGTAGAACAGGGTATGGGTACACAATATCTGTAAGTTGATAGGTTGTAAGGATAGTGAAATCTGGCACAAAATAAAGCATAGAATTCTTCCTACAAAAGATAAATTAAAGCATTGTAATGAAGTACAAGATGATAAATGCCTGCTTTGTAATTCAGAAATCAAAACTTTAGAGCACTTACTTGTTAATTGAACAAAACATATTGAAGCTTGATTATTTGTCGAAAATATTATCTTAAAGTATATTTAAAGATCGGATTTCCCCTTGACAGATAAACAACAGGATTTTAGGAGTTGATATAAAAGAGGATGTATGTTCGTTTTTAACAGCACACCTTCACCAAGTTATCTGGGAAAATAGATGCAAACTTACCATGAATGGGTCAAAATAATCGTATTAACATTACATTGATGTATAAGCAGAATTTGAAAAACACCTTCATTCAGAATATGAGCGAATGGGAACAGATCTGTTCAAACTAATTTATGGAAAAACGCAGCTTTAATATACATGTACTTCCAAGGAGATTGCTTTAAATATTGTTTTTGAGAAAAAAGTCTTAAAAGACAAATGATGTAATAGAATTTAAAAGTTGTATTGTTGTAAAAATAGTTTCCTTTTTTCTTGTGTTTTCAATTGTACATGTACATTACTTTTGTGTTTAATGTGTGTACATAGTGTATGTTTATTTTTGCTTCTGTATATACTTATATTTGGTCAACTAATTATTTAGCTGGTAAGGTTTCAATTGAGGGTGTTTATCACTGTTACCAGTAAATGAATTTTGTATTAGTTTGTATGGTACTATACTTTATTGTATTGAATGTATATATGAAATAACTGTCTTGAAATAAAAGGAGCCGTACAGCTCCTCTTTCACCCCCCCCAAAATAATTAAATTAAAAAGAATGATCAAAATAAATGGTTTTATAATTTAATAAAAGAAGCGCCATGAGCTGGAGTGTGTTTTGCGTCCTTCTCGTGTACGTGTATTTATAATGTCCCAAGTGGTTAGGTACCAGTCTTCTATGATGTGTGGCCCAGCGTGTCTTGTATCCCCACACATCGTGTTTTACTTCCATTGTTCCAAGCTTCCTTCGACTCCACTTTTCTTCAAGATTAATGTTCAACATTTCAAACAATGGGTAAAACTAACAGTGAAGGTAAGCCTAAAAGTGAAAGATGGAAGTTTCAATTCTGGTTGCATTTCGGGGAGACAACGAGATTCCCAAAAACCTTGACAGAACAACAAGAAATGGAAAAGTGTTCTCAAAATTGTCAGACTGCTGACATGGTGCCGATTATGAATGGACCCCTGCCCAATGCAAAGAGAAATTGAAAGCCATGAAAAAAAGAGTACAAGAAGGTAAAAGATCACAATAGAAACCAAATTGGGGGCAAAATAAAGGACAGCCCCTTTTACGAGGAGCTAGATGCTGTTTTAGGTTGTGAACGGTTGCAGAGGTTTAGGTGGGGTAAAAATATTTCCCCTAGATTGGCTCTGCAGTGTGAAAAGGCCTTAACAGGGTAAGAATTGTGCAATGAGGACCTGCTGTACAGAAGAGACAATAGTGTGCCTGTTCCACAGAGTTTGTGGCACAATGATGGTCATCATGCTCTCATGAGATGGCGCATGGTGGCCTATGGCAGAATCGATGGATACAGCTGCCTAATTGGGTTTTCACAGTGCGCTGATAATCATCAGGTAGACACTGTCACCAACTCTGGTCCTAGATGTTGTAGCATCATTCGATCATGGGAGACAGAGGACGTGAAAGTGTAATGGTGGCAGGCATCATGAAAGAGAGGACGAGATCGTGGCAGCTTCATTGCTGGAAGATTGGATCACAACAGCAGTACAGAACAGTTCTTCAGCAGGAAAACCATCTACACGTACGTCTCATGGCTGTTGAGAAAAGTACTAATACTATAGAAGGATGGTGGCTGATTCCAAAGCTTCACTAGACAATGATGTAAAACTTGGATCCAATGCACCATGCAGTAGAGAGAGCGAGAAATGTCATGCTTTCAATTTTGCACAGCAAGTGCAAAACCCAAGTGACCCACTCCAGCCTGGACTAATGTATTTCCTTTGTCTGAGGAAATGTGGAATTTTCGGTGTGGCATGTGAGGCAGGGGGTAGAAGTCAGCCAAAGCTCCAAAGCTATAAGCCTTTTAGAAGTATGGAGGACACAATAGGGGGGCGCTATTTGGTTTGGGTAAAATCTTGTAGTCCCCCTAAATGTTGCATCATGGCTGTATTCCCTCATTGTTTATCTTTTACTAGCTGCCCTGTGTGCAGATGTTGCTTATATCAGGTACCATGACTCACTCCCAAGGAATTAGTTGCAGACCCCCCCCCTTAGCTTAGAACAAAGGCCCCTCTCAGCCACCCCTTCAGTTGGCAGGTCAGCAGTGTTGGGAGTAGGCATGCCGGCCTCTCCTCCTCTGGTTTCAGAGTGTACTTGACTGCTAGCGTATTTTCCCTTCCCTGCCCGAGTCAGTGGTGAGTTTTGATATGGAAATTTTTTGTGCGATTATTATTATCTCATCATTATTAAGTTGTTTTTAAGTGTTTTTTTGTGTGTTAGAAGATAAGGACCTCACAGAAAATTCATACTTATTCATGGAGATTAAGTTCATTGTTTTGTTCACTAAAACTTGTGATATTTACGTTCGCTTCTTTTCTACTTGCTCTTGATTTGCAGAGTTTTGTTGTATAGATTGCTCAATTTGTTTACCATTATTGGGACACTGTGTTGGTTTTATAGTTTCCTGTTTTAATTTCTGGTTTAAGTTTCTGGTTTTTTTAGTGTTCGTTTTATTATTTTCTTTGGTCTTTTAAGTTGTACGTGGCAGTCTTTTCAAATTAATAAACTCTTTTTGTCATTTTTTGTGGAAGTCTAGAATAGGTGTCTGAGTCCTTATTAATACAGTTTCCCTGCACCTTTTCCCTAAAAGATCTTTGGTTTTTTGTATTTTGCAAGCGAGTTTCCCCCAGTGTCTAAAGTTCTCTTAAGTGTGCCATTTTTCCCCGTTACATTTTTTTTCCTCTCTTTTGGTGGAAGATCCGGGTAGGGAATATGTTTTTTAAACTTAGCTTGAAACTGTTTTAGTAGGGACTAGATATTTAAATTTTTTTAGGATTTTAAGCTAGTTTCTTTTTTTTTCTGGTCTTAGTGGCCTTTTGTTTTGGTCGGTCTCAGTCAAACCAACACAGTGTTCTTGTAGTGGGTGACAATATTGTTCATGATGGCAACAGAAGTCCTGACTCCGCTTCAGTTGTGTGGGTTTGACCCCATGCCGGACAACTCCAGTCCTGTGCCCCCTGATGTCCCGGTTGCTGAGCCGAGCTCCAGTATGTTGGAGATTTTGAGGCATCAAGCCTGTATGTAGCAGGTCATTCTGCAGCAGTTTGAGGAGATCCAGACACTCAAGTCTGCCCTAGCCAAAGTTGCTGGAGAACAGCAGAGGCAACATCACCACATTCGGAGCTTAGAACGGACCCTATATGTACATCAGTCACAACTAAACAGGACGAAGCGTACTGAAGATGAGCCACCCACCTATTTCCCGAGCAAGCCAGCAGCCGTGACAGAGACCCCCTATGTTCCCTCACCAAACCCCGATGAAGTGCCTGCCATTGCCCCGTCAAGTAGCCAGCCAAGTGAAGGTGACGGAGGCGCAAGATGTGGCCCAAGTCTACAAGAATCCCAGAGGAGCGATCCGGCTGTAAGGAGAGTGATAGAGCTCAAGTTGGCCAATGCCAAGAGGATGAGTAGAAGGAAGATGGCGAAAGAGCCTAGGGTAGTCCAGAAGCTGCTCGGCGTATGGGATCACCTTGAGGTGAGGGGTGGACTGCTGTTCTTCAGGAGAGGCACAGAGAACGTTCGCCCACTTCTCCTCTTTCGCCGAGCGTGTACAGTTTGTAATAAAAAAAACCACCCACCCTCCGCACTGGAGGTGGGTCCCACCTTGTTTTATTTGCATGCACTGGCAAAAAATGCCGGGCCAGTCCTAGGGGCGGCAGCAGGGCTCCTTCTGGCCGCTCATCGCTGGCTGCTCAAACAGCACGCATACAGGCACCGACGGGGCTCCCTTCAAGAGTAGCATTTGGGCATTCAAGATGACAGGAAGGGGTGCTCAGTCCCTCTGATAGGCCCGGGTGGGCAGATCCAAAGGCCTGCGATCCCTTCAGGGATAAACCAGTCATGTCCTGTTCTGGGCATAAAAGCCCCAGTCGCGGGGTGGACTCTCCCCCCACGGGCTCCCCATACCTTGGGGGTCGGGATGGGGGCAAACATTCTGGCGACTTGCTGCACACACAGTCTCTCAGTTACTGGCCATCAGTTAAAGGTTCGGCGTCTCTTGCCCGTTATCTATGTGTAACTGCCCACGTGGCCCGTCTCTGTACAGTCAAGAGATGGCGCTGTCTTTTCTTTGTTTTTTCTTATGATCCTTTGTGCAAGCACGTTTAGCTGAACTTTGATAGTTTACTCGCTATATTCTTCGTGATTTCATGCTTAGTTTCCAAGACCTGGACCCTAGGACAGAGGTACGTTACAGCTTAGTTATTATAGAATGATTATATAAGCATAACTTAGTGATTTTAGTGAAGTTTCATGTGATTTGATCAGTTATTTCACGACGATATTGTTCACGTCGATCACCTAATATGTACCGTATATCTACATGCTCACCGGATAGGAGTGTGTGTGTGTGTGCGTGCCACAAGGCCGCTACGCTGACCGCTCGAACGTGCACTGTGGAGTTGACCTTTGACCTGTCGCAGTACTCGCTTAGTGTATACACGTATAAAAGGAGCTTTGTTTAACGAAGTGAAGTGTAGGAATGCATGTAAAGACTCACTCGCCATTTCTACTCTCATATTGTTATTTCTTTGTTTATTTTTTCACAGTTCTTACGTGAACCTGTTTGTGAACCTGTTTGTGAACCTGTTTGTGAACCTGTTTGTGAACCTAGTGAACTCATCAGCCATAAATGATGCAGCAAGTCAGTTGCAAGAGATTTGAATAAACCAGCATATACATGTATAATTGAGAAAACTGTCACACTATGTGTAAGAGTTTCGGCATCTCTTGCCCGTTACACATGCATCACAAGATCCGGCGTTTCTTGCCCATTACTTTGCGTCGTTAAACCCGGCGTCTCTTGCTGGTGATGCAATGGAGAAGTTCTTCGTTATAGTGGTGCTACGTTGTCAGCACTGTGTACTTTGCTCATAGCTACATGTATTATTGTTGCCTTTACTTGTGTATCGTTCAAGGTGTTTCTGGGGCCCCATAGCAATTCCTGTAAATCCATAACATTTGTATTTATTGTTTCAAGCTGCGGCTGGAATAAACGCTGGGCGAAGAAAGCTAAAGCATGCCCAAAATCTGTGTTCCCGTGTCCTCTCAACTTCTCTGGGCCAATGACTTCCCAAACAGTCAAGTATTATTCATCTCTTTGCCAAAGATTATTTACTTTATAAAGCACTATCTACTGTTGACGACAACGCTGCTCTACAAGAAGATCTTAACTGTCTGAAGTTATGGGCCAGTATTGTGAAACATGCAGTTTAGCATTGAGAAATGTCATAGCATGACTACATGTATGTCTCTTCTCTGTAACAACATTGAGACTACCAACACTCTTGGTCCAAATGTTCTGATGGCTGTCTCAGAACATCATTATCTAGGTCTGTACTTCACTCACCAACTTTCATGAAACTAACACATTGATAAAAAATCATGAACAATGCTAGCAAAGTCTGAAGTTTGATTCATCGCAACTTAAAACACTGCACCAATGCTCTCAAGGAACGTGCACACACTGCCTTAGTTCTGCCTCGACTGCAATACTGCAGTTGTATTTGGGATCCTAATGTTCAAATTACTATCAACAAGAGAGAGGCCATACAAAGAAAAGCTGCAGGGTTTGTCATCAACAAATATTGTCCCACTGAGAGCGTGACTTTAATGGTAAAGAAATTGAAATGGCAGTCAGTGGAAATTTAAGCCCGTCAAAGAAATGCCCGACATATATCCACGACCAGTTACCATCTCTCAGCCTACATGTACATAATTTTTGAACTCAGGCCGTCCCAAGAACATGTGGCCATCATGAAATATTGCCAAATATTTTCTCACACCAATGTTTACTACAAATACTCTTTGGAATAACCTTCCTACAGTCACTTCTGCTTCATTATCTCTGTTCAAAACCACCCTCAGTACATACCAGATGTTCATCGGCCTTACGCGCATCCTTGCCATGATATCCCAATGTGGGGACTTTGCCAAGTAAAAAAAAAATGAAAAAAGCAAAAGTCTTTGAGTACGTTGGACTTGACTCTGTGTACCGTAACCTAAAACTTCATAGGGAACAGGTCTCAGGATCTGACAACTTTCATTGCATCAGAACTGACGGGGGACCTCTTTGTAAGCAATTCCAAGAAGTAGCGTCAATATGCGTATCATTTGATCATTTTTCTTAAGGTCAAATACTTGCACAAACTTTGATCGTTCTACAGAATCCTGTAGTTACCAAAGTTAGCGAGGTGGAACTGAAACTGGACAAACTTAACAAGGAAAGTTTAGGAATAACTTGACTGAGCTCACAGAAGTACACTCCCAAACATATCTGTTCCCAAATAGTTACACACATTTGTGAACATTTTCTCATGAAAAGTTCACACGATCCCTCACTATTTCGGTTAGCTTGGAGGAATTACTATCAAAGTTCACTTCATTCTGTGTCCATTTCAAAAATCTCCCTAGAGAATAAAAGTCTCAACAGGAACCTCATATTAAGGAGTAATGCTCCTGAAGAAAAATACATGGTACATCATGTTCAGCTGTAGTCCCCCATATTACGGGGAGTGAAACTGAGAAAGTCCAGCAAGACCTACCTTAAGGCAAAATTTGATTAGAATTTCACTGGGTTACTGAACATACGGAAGACATGTACATGCCTTCCCATCCTGCTCAAATCTGGCAAGGAGAATACCTCAAGCTGGGTTCAGACAAAAGTGAGAGCAAAGTGGATTTGATGTCACAAACAACTGAAGTGAAATTTTACTTGACTTAGGGCGCGCTCAACTTTTACAAATTTGCAGTGTGACTATTTGATCTGACCCCACTGGTTCATGTTTGTGTAAGGGAGGATCCCATGCTAGGCAATGAGAAATGTCAACTGACTCTTTTTTTAAAGACTGATCAGCTGAGATAGGTTGCCCACTCTAATAAATACATTTATGCTTCAATAAGCAGAGTGAAATAATAACCTTAATCTTACTTTACATTGAAGTCTTGCTTAACATTATATTCATGACCAAAAAAGGTTTGAAACTAATGAAACATGGGCACATGAGTTCATCCTTGCTATGTCATGTTTCACGAGCAACCAACACACAATGTATTTGTCTGAACCAAAATTTACTAGTTTTAAGACTCGTTACCTGATCTGAAGATTTGCAAGTATTAGGCTCAAGTCCAGGTCATGGTCCCACAGTCCCTTGCTGCATGACTGGGCTAGCTTCTGAAGCTGCTTACCGCATGTTGGCAGTCTGCCAAGAAGTTCGGAAGCCGAGTAGGCAGGGCCATCATCAGACAGAGATGACAACTGCTCCTTGTTTGAGCGTGAGGGTGAGGCAGCATCCTGTCCTGATTTGGAAGTCTCCTCTGTGTCTTGTTCTGGCACCCTCTTGTGTCTTGCTTTGGAGATAGCGTATAATGTCTCATTGACCTCATCCTTGCCACCTTTTGTGAAGATGGATGGGAAGACAGTCTTGATGTCGTTGATGACATCCTGTTTGATGCTATCATCACGGCTGATCAGATTCAACATGAACAATCCTGGAAATGAAAAAGAGAACAGAAGGATTCATTTCAAATAGTGGGGTGCAACAGCATAGTACTAGGGTCTCATCCAGCAACCTGTCCACCCGTCTTTTGTATGAGCAGAAAGCGATTTTGGACTTGGCACTTTGCAAAATGGGCAGTAAAACAGGATGGGTAGAATTCTGCAAAACATACAAAAAACTGACAGGTGGATTTGAGGTACAAATTTATACAGTATGTATTTAAAGTGAATAAACTATTTTGTTCAGATTAACAACACGAAAATATCTCGAAAAAACCACTGCTGACCTACATGTACATGTATATAAGGACAAATGCAACTAGCCCGCTAGGCTGAACAGCATGTGATGAGTCATTTGCATGCACTTACTTCATGTGCACATGAAGTTAGTGTATATTGAATTAGATCCTTATCTTCCTGAAAGCAAAAGCAAAAAAAACACCTTTTTAGGGACGATCTCAAGTCCCCTTCCCTCCCCCTGGGCGCGATACCGAATATCGTCTGCTCTCCTAATACGTGACTGGAATAAATACACAGAGCAAACACGGCGGCTTTTGGAAGTGATATCACTCCACGGGTGAAGGATTTTGCATTCCGAAATGACAATTCCTCACTTGTACTTGGGCAGAGAGACTTTGACTTGCCTTGAGTTTGGACCACATGACTTGTGACTTGACTCAGACTTTCAAAAAATGACATATCTTGACTTGAACTTGCAAACACTGACATGTGACTTGAGATTTGAAGCTTTTCAAGGTGAAGTAGTAAGTTAGGTAAACTTAGATTTGTGGTAGCACCGTGCAAGGATAACTCTTTTCGAGTATGTGTGGTTCTGAAAAAAACCTAAGGGTATTCAATGTTTCAGACAGTATGCTTTGTCCATTGTCAAGAGACCCAACTTGATGTACACTTGCTTGGACTTGCCTAGACTTTTTACAGAATGCGCCACCTCACTGACACTAGAAGTCAAACTAAATGGTGCTGCTGTTCCATTCGGAAAGAAATATTAAGAATATTTATACGTATATGTACTTTCAGGAATAAGACTTGACAATCTACCTTGTGGATGTAAAATGGAGTCCACTTTCTTCAGGAAGGCTTTTTCGATGAAGGGTCTTGGTGGAGAGTTGAGGCCTGTTGAGAGATCCTTGGCGTCAACATCAAACAAGACGACATGGTAGGTAGGGCTGGTGGTTTCTGGTATGAAGTGAAAACAACACAGCTGGTCACGCCATACCAAAGAGAGATGATGAAGCTACTTTATGGAGCCAAAACTTCCTGGCCTTCAATACACCTGCTATTTCGAAGGACACAATAAAACAAACTCTTGGTGAACGGAGCAACGCAAGGATTAATTCCAGAGAGAATCAAGAGTTAACAAGAGAATCAGTGGTGTATCCAGGTCTTGGGTCTATGGAAGAGGGGAAGGCGCAAATAGAATCGTTTCCAAACAACTGTCAATTTTTTTTTCCTTTTGTCAAAGAATCCTGGTGAATTTAGTACCATTTCTACAATGCTGTCTATTCCTACCTTTGTAGGATGTACAGAGCTATCTGATGCTCCTGCAAAGAGTCAAACTTTTCCATTCATTTCACATGCAACGGTTTCTAACTCCAAGGTCAGAAGTGCTTCCTCTACCTTCAGCTAGCCTTGTGATGTACTCCAGCCCGTCTGCTATAGACACTTTCATTCGTTCATCTTCAGTGAATTCAAAGCAAGACTTAGCTACCTCAGCAATTGCTGCATCTAACTCCACCACATCAATGAGTAGCTAGGAAAGAAAGAATAATGAAACGAAGGTGAGTTCATAGCTGTCAAGAAAATGCAAACACGTCAATAACAATATCCGTTTAAAAAAATCCAGCCACGGGCACTCCATGTCAAGAAACGAATGCACTTGTATGCCGGGTATTTCTGAATGAAATAATGCATACCATGGCTTGGGTAATATTCTAATGGCATCGCTTTTTGAAGAATCATCTGCAATACAGGCAATTCACAATAATAAAGTGTGCTACCATGAGGTTGCCACAGAGAGGCCCTTGTTTTTCCAGTGCATTACTGGAAACAGTCAACAAATTCTACATGTATTTGCCATCTGCATGCAGGGAACTACAGTCACTCCCAATGTTGGTGTGTCCCAGTGAAACATTCGTAAGTATATTTGTATGTCAGTTTCAATTAATCTTGCTCAACTCCAATGCATTTTGTTTGTCACAATATACTGCACTCAGAAAATCTAATAGTGCGAACAAGCACCCAAGCATATACTGAATTGGCAGAACAGTTGCTGTTTTTTTTTTCATTACACATGCAATCGTGTTACTTCAAATAACAACGGCAACTTAAAATTTGCTGGAACTTGCTGACTTCTGTGATCAAGCAGTGTGGTACCTTTGGGAAGTGTTGGTGCAAAAACATAGGCAGAATACCAGCGCCAAGACCAACGATTAAAAGCCGCATCTCCCTGGCAAGAAGGTCAAGGAATTGTGGGACTGCAGCGAGGCCTGCCACCATGTGCTTGTGAAAGTTAAAGTCCAAGTAATTGAAATCAATGGCGACCTTTGACCCGGATCCTTTGTCCTTCTGTTTTTGCCTCCCCTTTCTGGGTCGTTCTGAAAAAAACAAACAAAAGCTAAATCAGTTTATAACTCGCTGGGAAAAGTTTAACTCTAAAGTATCTAGGGCCAACTTTATAGCATTATTGAATGGTTAGCAGATTAACTGTAGTTTATGAACTAATCCCTGCAATTTGAATAAAGATAGGCTGATAGGTTAGACCCGTAAACAGGGCCCTACGTACACTCCTCTGTCATATACCGGGCCCTGTCCTGATTAATTTTGATTTCTTTCAATCAAGTTTATCCAGGATGCCTGGGGGAATTATTTGACATGCGCTGGATCTTATGAGCTGAAATTGCACCGGTATGTTTAATACTTACAAGGCTAACTATACTCCAGGTTGTTATTTGCAGAAAACTCACATTTCCTCGTTCGGAGGAAAAAATGTTGCCTCCCCAAGCTTGAAGTTGAATGTTTTCCCTATCTGGAAGAATTTCAACTGGACTCGCGCATTACACAGACTCCTTTGTATGGTTAAGTGATGGTTACTTTTGCAGAGAGCCTGTCTGATAGTTTACACCCAGACTTTAGCACGTACTGATCTCATTCGACTCCACAAGAGACCTGTTGGTCCATCTATTCATGGAAAAATGACGGCTGTTTCGTGTCACAGCTTAATAAGCTCGTTTGATGTACAGCACGTGAAGTTGATCAGGTCAGCTTCTTTTCCTTTGTAATTTTAGGGCAATATTAACTAACTCAGCAGGTTATAATAATCTTGATTTTGTGATTGGCTGGATCTTTGCGCTTTTAGTTTTACTCCCATCTGGCCTCCATTTTAAATTACCAATATAGTACAGTACTTCTTATGTTACTATACAAGTTAAACGTTAGAACGTGTGGCAGCAAGCAAAAAATGTTATTCTCCATGCACTGACTTCCATTTTTTGGGGGGTGGGGGTAATATTTGCTTTGGATTATTACCAATGATGCAGTGATGGAGTAATTGATTGAATATCACGGCAAATCATGAACACGTATCACCACACCACCACATGAAAATAATCTACTGCTGAAAGCCAAATTGTGCATAGGCCCTATGATTATTGCATGAAAATACAGCCATAGTAATTCCACAGTTCTGATAACAATGTACACACACAGAGGGTCACTGAATACAAATGGTAACTTTATTCTTTTAACAATAGACATAACGAGGTATACAGGTATAAGACAAACAAATTAATAACTGCACTGTGTACGGTTACATCGGAAAAGGTCAAAAGCGGTGCCTTCAAATACTTCCTACCGGCTAGAAAATGGGATAGTTTTGTCATGAAGTCTATTTAATATTCATGGTTTTGCAGTGAGCGACTGTCAAGTTGATTTTCCCAAGTATCTTTATCTACTTTGCTACAATACTGTGATATTAGCAGGCGATTGCTATTCAGTCAGGAGTATTACTGCACATGGGCATAAGTGACTTTTCTTTGTGCCCCTATTGATACAATTTTTGTCCAACTTCAGCGTTAAATATCTCAAGTTGCTTCACAATTGTACATATATGTGGACTCATTATGGACTCACGCACTGCTTGCTGCAAGATAATTGTGAGCTGTGTTACATGTACTTTGATCATAACAGGGATACACGGGTATCAGCTTTAACTTCAAGTTAGGAGGCTATCCCTGAACCAGCACAAGTTGAATTGGAGGTAATGGAGGTAAGATCATGTTTGTTTTGAAGATGATACTCAGAGAAACCAGACACTGTGTGGCATTGCAATCCTGTCACTTGCTGGTTGCATTGTACAATTAATTTGTTGAATGTCCATTGGGAACAAAGTTCTGAAAGTCATAGGAACAGCTGAGTTCTACTGGTTCCCAATGACAGGGTTGCTCATCTACAGGATAAACGGAAATGGAAGTACAATTCCAATCACGGACTGGGATTACCAAAATGTTCCAAAGTGTACTTTACCGAGATGTAGTCTAACAGAAGTACATATAGACAATCGATTTATAGCATGGTTGGCACTAGTTGCTGGCTAACAAGTATGAAACCCTGTGTTAAGGAATGCGACGTACTGATACATACGCACACTGCACACTGTGTACTGAAAGGAATTATACTGTTATTCAACTTTAACATTTATTGTCAGAATTTGGACGAATGGTTTCTGTTGTATAGTTTTGCTAACATTATTTCACAATTCTGCTGTTGCTGGGGCATCTTTTCTGGCAGAGGGTACAGCACATGCACTTCCTCCAGGTGCATGTAACAGTGCAACGTTCTGTGCAGTTCTGTTGAAGAGGGACAGCTTCTACTCGTGTCTTTCAGCCACAAACTGGGCAAAATTGTTTGTGTCATGCAAGGTAACTAGCCACTGTCTATTTTCCAACACAGGATAGTTTGCCCTGTAAGTATTGAACAGACCGGTGCAATTTCAGCTCATAAGATCCAGCGGATGTCAGATAATACCCCCAGGCATCCCGGATAAACTTGATCGAAAGAAATCACTATCAATCGAGACAGGGCACAGTATATGACAAAGGAGTATATGTAGGGCCCTGTTTACTGGTCTAATAATAGGTCTACTTCTGGTCACTGGATCACTTAGTACATACCTGTATATCCACAAAGCAAAGATGATGCTGCCGGAATAATATCTTTTATTTGTGCGTTTACCTTTAACGCTGGGCAAGGTAGAATCTAAATTCCGTCCCCTAATTTTTAAGACCTTGTCATAATGCTTTTATCCTAGTCTGCATTCAGGGGTGTTTGTTGATGTCTTGCATTCAGTTTAACAAAGTCAATTTTATAAAAACTGAACGCATCATATCTCAAGTCAGAAAGGTCAAAGATAGAGACTTGTCCCACTAAATGCCAACACTAATGTGAACTCCTACAAATCAGCAAAATCCTTTGTTGGGAAAAAATTTAAAACCTCATACTTTATGTCTTCTTATGCTGGTTTGAAAAAGGACTGGTCATAAGACAGCTAATCCCAAAACAGTGCAATCCCATCTCCAATGAGAGGTTCAAAAGGCCTGGGCCTTTTAAGGTTAAGGGTAGTTCAAACTTAACAGTCTAGAAACACGTTGAAAGGCATCCACATGTACAGACATTTCTACGTATTGTACTAATATTTTTTAAGGTAAGTCACAAGTCAGCATACCCTTTCCTGACTTACTCAACAGATGTATTTCGTCGGTTGCACCACAAAGTGATGTATCGTGTGTACAAAGCCTATGGACTGTACGTCACTTCGCGGTGCACCAAACTATCCTATACGTCACTTCGTGGTGAAACGGACGATTAAAAGACTGGAGCTATGAGACCATGAGTTCATTTGTACTGTTATCACACAAAACAAGTAACACGGCAGCTTACCTTTTTTAAGACGAGCCTGTGACTGAATCAGCGTGCCACTCAAAAACAGAAGCCTCCTGAATGTTTCCCCGTCGTCACTCTTCACGTCCTCCACCACAAAGTCTCCCGTCCACTGGCTGTTGCCTCTATAAAGCACGTCTCTCTGCCCTATGTCATCCCCGACTGATATGAAGGGTACCTGGATGGAGCAAGAAAGTTCTATCAAAAGCTTCCACGGAAATATACAACTTTTTAAGTTACTGAAAAGACTCAATGTAAGTACCAACAGACCGATAATGTTTTCTTAACTTCTTTCATATCCAAGGTAGCATCGCAGTATTTGTGGAGGTTTTTGCAGAATGCTACTCCATGGTTATTGGCGATGCCATGGGAGGAAACCACAGCCAAACGCAAGAATTATCGAAACAGATGAACAACTTCGAAAAATATTCATTAATACCTAAAATGATTTAGCCATTGAAACTTGTCGAGAGCCCATCATTTGGCAGGTCTTAAAAGGTCGATTAACCACCATCTGGGTGTACACCACTTTACAGAGTATGTATAACACATGCATCAATCTTGACATAAGGAGATTGTCTACAACTACTCCCAAGACAAACATTAAAAAATGAAGTAATATTCCTGTTTCCAGAACAGAATCACCAGAAATCAATAATTTTTAAACCTTGCTTTGAATTTGGAACAGGAAAGGTATGGATGCCCGAGCCAAAGAAGACAGACATTATCAGCATCCATTCTCCTTAGCCGGTCTACTCATCTTAAACATTATCAGCAAAGGATATTCTCATATTACCGCACTAAGTTAAACAAGACGTCTGCGACCACACAGGACATGTCCAACAACAGAGGGCATGTTACCAATAACAAACTACAAAGAAACAAGAAACTTGTAAATCACTGCGGTCAAGTAAAGGTCACGAGGGACTACAGATCAAGCTCTCCAAACTTTTTCTAACTTGTTATCCAAGGCAGCATTGCACTAAATATGGAATATTTCAGGGGAAAAAGCTCTGTCAAAGAAGTACAAAGAAACAGCCAACTCTGAGGAGAATGCAGTCATGTAATAAGTTAAAAGTGATGACCAGGCTTTGATTTCTCTTAAGTTATGAGCTATAGTGGCATCGCTGTAGTTATGGCAATATTTACACTATAGAGTATTTACAGGGAAAATACAGGCTGAGAACAAAATGCAAAGAGGGGAAAAAATCTATTTAAGTCAATGTGGTCGATTGATTATTCAAAGTATGTGACCAGGGATTGATTTCTCCCAACCTGGTCTAACTTACGACGTGCCAAAGACTGGCAGTATTTATTAAGGATAGCGGTGCTATGATTGATTACTCATCACAGTTATACATACATGTACAACAGCATAAAAGGCTCTAAAACACCCAGAGAATTGAAGAGTCTGAAAGTGAAAAAAAAAAATTTGGGAAAAACAACGATTGCTGTTGAGAAAGTCCTGCTGCAAACAAGGGCGTCACTCTGTTTTGAAAAGTAGGGGGGGTCATAGCCCTGATCAGAACAAATACGAGTGTGAACACGAAGCTCTGAGTGGCAGTGGGTCTAGGAACCACTTAAGAACCTTGGAAAATTTTGGAGTATAGATACTCTGTGGTGTGATCTGAGACAATTTTCAGCTATTTTAGCCTTTTTTAACAAATGCTTTTGCAAGCTACACATTTTCATTTGGGTTTGGAAAAAGTAAAGGGGGCAAGTGGGGGCAAATGTCCCCCCCCCCCCCGTCCGCCCACGGCTGCCAAACTTGAAAAGGTTGAAAGTCTCAGCCTACCTGTATGCTTTCGTCAAGTCCTGGCGGAGCAAGCTCCATGACTTGACTGGACAGCTCTGCCTTGATGGAGCTCATGTCAGTGTAAAAATGATCCCGGTGTAACGACACAACAAGCAGTCGCTGGAACCCTGCCGATTCGGCTAACTTTCTTCTGCCTTTGTCTGTGGAAAACATCCATTCTGTCTCTCTGCAGGTAGAACAATAATCCAAATAAAAACACACAAATTGACATATTTCTATTCAGGAGATTCCTTGCATTAGTCAAGATGCAAAATTCCATCTCTACCTCTCATTTAAGGTTTGGTCTGAGTGGTCGTCCTTTTTTCTTTTTTTTGTGGAAATTTTGATTGTCCGTTTCAGAATGTCTGTTTCTGACACATGACAAAAATGCCCTTGAAGTATAATAATTGGATCTGTGACTAAATCCCCCTGATCAGTGAAGGAGGTTTGACCCAAACTGTAACTGAAAAACAATTAACAACACAGAATGGCACAATAGAAAATTTAACAAAGTAAAATTGTAAAGAAACAATAAAACAATCCTTAAACAAGTGTGTTATAGGAATGTAGGCAATGTTACATTTCAACACCTTGCATTCAAAATCAACAATGGGATATTCACACCACGGACCTATCAAGTTGTGTGGAGTATCTGCAGAAGCACAAAATGTGGAGTAACCGGACCTCAATTTCAACTTGGTACAAAAATTAGGGACATGTCTCCCTCGCCCTTACCTTCCCTGAGGTGTGATGAAGATGGCAAATTTCTGTGATAACCCATAGTTTTTGCTGTCACTATCAACTACATGTGTCGTGTAGCGAGGGCTCTCCAGCTTCGTGCTGTCATAAAACTCCACAGAAATCCTGTCAACCAGACCTGTCCTGAATAGACAAGACAATCACAGAATGGTAGACACATTATCACATACAGCAACAGTACAAACATTGACTGTTGTGATGTAGTGAAGTACGGTGCCACTATACCACTGTATAGAACATTCCAAAACACCAAACATTCTCCAAGGATCCTAATTTCTTCACACACATTCAACAAATATTAAAATTTGCTTTAAACTAAAGATTTACATTTAAGAATGATAATGACTTGAAATGACTCATCATATGATTTGTTTTTCATAATATGATTTGTTTTTCTGGTTCAACTGCCAATAAGAAAAAGAGGCAAAAGCAAAGAAGGGAAAGAACAAGCATTCAAGAAAAATACATGGATTTCTGTGTTGTTAAAAGTAATAAAGTGGTGAAAATTTGGACCAAAAGTCCCCATGCAAACATTGTCCATAGGTCGGCAGCTGACATTTGAATGGGCAGGGGCCAGGTGCATAGGCAATAGAAATTGCTACGCTAAACAAGCGCTCTACTGCACACGTCTTGTGGACCCCATCATGTTCCCAGCAGTGTTGTACAATACATGACATGTTAAATGCATGTACTTGCGTAACTCTTAACAGGTACATGTACGTGGACTGCGGCAAGAAATGTAACTTTCCTGGTTGACGCATATATGCATAAGACCAGCATGAGTGTGAAAGACTGCAGTAATGGCTTCTACATGTAAGTCTGCATGCATTTATGCTATATAAGCAGAACAAGGGTTTAGGGCAAACTTGCTGACTGACTTACTTTGTCTGGAGTTGGTGCCTGACTATTGCATAGTGTCTGCATTCAGCAATGACTGTCAGGATCTTGTCCCCTGACTCCACCCTCTGCGGTGTGACAGCGTCAGTTAGACAGACCTCCAATGGCTGTAACAGACAATTAGTATTTAACAAACTCTGTAAAATGTTACATGCTTGTATTCATTTTTTGTTCCTTGCAATAGTGCCTTTGCCCCTTTTATGTACCACCAAATCAGGATTGTAACTACGCTGGCCAACGCCGGCTGGTGCTAGCCACCATTCAAAGTTTCTGGCTGGCACTCGGGATAAAAATGCAGCTTGCCAGCCATCACAAATCACAATGTGTACTACATTATGGCAACTTTTTGGCGTTGAGAGAGAAAATTGGCCATTTTATTTTTTAAGAATTGTCATTTTGTTTCAATTTGATAAAGATCTCACCGAAAGAGAATTCTAAATAAACCTAGCCGCACAACATGCTACATGTACGTGATGTACATACACGATCTTTGGTTTCTAGCATCAAATTTCCATGCTTAATCTGGTTCCCAGACCAAAAGATTCTTACTACCATAATTTTTGGAATATTCTCACACTGAAAAATGTCCCTAACAACACTCATTCATGTGACTGCTTACAGCTTGCTGCTTACACTTAAAGACTGCATACCCGAAAGTGGCACAGATCCTAACGTTGGGTACTTCGAATTTTTACCTCTAACATCTGTGTATTATTTAAGCAATATTTTACCACCAATATTACAAAATGTTAAATTTAATCAAACTCTAAATCTTCTGATTCATAAATGTCGATTTCATATACCTGCTACAAAGTTTTGATGAAATTTTATTTTGGCCCAATTTTGCAATTTTTTTTTTCCGAAGTGCAAAATGAACTCTCTTAAAATGCCACCTGAAATGTTTTTTACAATTTTGTAGTTGTGTGAGTTGAGGTGATAACACACTTATGTCGAGTTGATATGAACACAGGTACGTACTTGTAACTAAGCACATGTACATGAAGGTAACACACTAATTCTTATTTCTTGCATCAATTTTATTTCTTATTTCTTGCATCAATTTTATTTCTTATTTCTTGCATCAATTTTATTTCTTATTTCTTGCATCAATTTTATTTCTTATTTCTTGCATCAATTTTATTTCTTATTTCTTGCATCAATTTTATTTCTTATTTCTTGCATCAATTTTATTTCTTATTTCTTGCATCAATTTTATTTCTTATTTCTTGCATCAATTTTATTTCTTATTTCTTGCATCAATTTTATTTCTTATTTCTTGCATCAATTTTATTTCTTATTTCTTGCATCAATTTTATTTCTTATTTCTTGCATTAAATACAGTACTGGTAGCTGAGGAGATTTTCCCATGCAGAAAGGAATAGCAGGTCATAACAAGTCATTCTGAACCAGTGTCACAGGTGTCAGGTTATTTGAAATATAAATCTTTCCGAATTCATTCATGATGCGCATGTACAAATGTACATTATGTACACATGCATGTACGTGCACTGGCATATGTACATGTGCATGGTTGGCATTGAGTGCATACAAATAGGAACCGGCACAAAAACAGCCAGCACTACTAAATTCCTAGCTACAGTCCTGAACCAAATTCATCTTACCAAAGACATTCCTGGAATGGATTTGAACTTGGTACAGACGAAGGCAAAAACTGGACCTTGCTGGGATTTCAGCTGGGTCTCCCTGGCACCTTGTTCTGCCCTGGTCACCCGATGAAGACGCACCATACAGCCTCTGATAAGATTCAAAAAATATGTTTGCGAATGGGTAACTTTAACTTTGCCACTACAGACATTCATAATTTACAGTGTATTTATTCCTGGATTGTACATTACATACAACTATGTTCAAATGCACCATACAATACATTAAACTACCATGTGGTCTAGCCAAAAGCATGTAAAGGCATCTTAGGTGACCCCCAACTGTCTGACAGGGTCCATAGAGCAAAGCCAGAGATCGTAAGAGTTGATTTTGTAAAGGGAGAAAAACCTTAAAGACTCAGGGAAAAGCCCTTGTTGCATTGGAGAGACCCAACAAATCAACCGTACTCACATACACAAGGGGTAAGGAATCAAACCCAGGAAAACACTGGTAAAGCCGAGTGTTTTACGCACTAGCAACCCACATGTCCTTCTAAAAACCTGAGTCTGATTTGGTTTTGTCACTTTTGAAAGTGTTCTACAATCTTAGGGGTAAAACTCTAAAATTATACATGCAAGCACTGCGTCATTGACTTCATGAATAGGTTTGTTCCTTGCTTTCATTCTCATCACTTATACACTTTCAAACAGAACTTGTGTTTGAATTTTGCACTAAAATGGCCATGTTGAGCTGTGTATAACCAGTATTCAATTTCACTGCATATTGATTCAATGGATCCGAGAA
Source organism: Acanthaster planci (assembly GCF_054643075.1). NCBI lineage: Eukaryota > Metazoa > Echinodermata > Asteroidea > Valvatida > Acanthasteridae > Acanthaster > Acanthaster planci. The sequence continues at coordinate 4,990,947 of NC_141787.1, forward strand.
TGACAGCAGTACCATAATTTTCAAAATATAAGCCACGCGGCATATAAGCCACACCACGCAAAAATTGGCAAGTTAAGATTTAAAATCGGCGTATAAGCCGCATCAGCGTATAAAATGCACCGCAGTGACGACGATCCAACCATGAAGGTCATCGTGCTGTGTGCTGAAGCACCAGAACAATATGTACAGTATGTCCATGGTTCCACTACCACGACAACATGTGCAATCCCAATACAAGTAAGCAGAGTGCAAATGAGTGCCACCATTACAGAGCAAGGACTTCGTTGCTCTATGCTGCCATTAAGCATGAATTTCAAGTCATCAAAAATTAATAATTTTTGTGAGCTGGATGATTGTCCTGCATGAGCCGTGCAGCAGCTCTTGCCTTTTTTTCAGAGTTATACAGACGGAAATGTACAATAAAATCTTGATAAATAGAAGTCAGTTACGTCAAAAGACCATCTTATCTCGCAGGCTGACTTTCTCTTGCTAAAAGAGTATAATTTTATGTACAAAAATACCTCCGTAATTTAAAATGTTTACAACACTACACCTGGCTATCTCGAAATTTTTGTGACGATTGAAAAAACAATGCATTGAAAATTGCTTCAATGATAGTAGGTAAAGGACCCCCACGAGACCTTAGTTCGAGTCATCACTTCCAAGCGCGACCACCTGTGTTGCATGCATGCTGCACAGCACATGCACTGCACACAACACCCCACACCGACCACAACCATGACAAAATCCTGCTTTCGGGCTATCCTGACTGCTACCGCAGACCCGTTCACGGACAGTCCAATCACTGACTCTTTCCAATAACCACATGACCACAGAAGGGGATGTCATCAGAAAAGCTAAGTGAAAGAAGTCCGAAATTCTGTGGCATGTCACACCGAACACAATCAGCAAAAAGACGAGATGTGCTCCACGAAGGTACGAGGTACACATACCATTTAAGCGGTTGATTTTTATTTAGCGGTAGAAAGAAACCTTTAGGTAACAAAAAAAATCTCAGTAAAATGATTACTTGTGTGCAAAAAATACACCATGCGATGGAATAAAAACGGGGAAAATGATCACTAAAATGTTGCCATCACATCGAAGCAAGTAAAGGAATTCCATTTAATAACTCGAAATCTGGTCAACTCAAATTTTATTTACTCTCCAAGGTTTGAGTAAACGGCGATCACCGAAAACATGACTGCGTGCCACCAACACACAGTACGCGTTTTGTGACTGATTTTATCCTTCAAAGTTTGCTGTATAAGCAGCCAGGCATATATGCGGCAGAGATATTTTTCTGCATGAGAATCAACGCATAAGCTGTAGCTTATATTCCGAAAATTACGGTATGTTATTTACTCTGGAACATTCAAGCCTACTTTTCAATGAAGTATTCCAATAGGTGTCTCGCAGTCTGATCAGCTGCAAGCGTTATGCAGACGTAACGTCCTCCCATCTTGAGGATGCGGTGAATCTGGTCAAAGAAGCAACTGGCCGTTTCAACAGCCCCTTCCTGGCTGCCAGCCATGATGGAATCCAACCAGCCTTTGTCAAGGACGGCATTCACAGAGCCATCATCAAAATCCATCTGTGAACAAAGAATTATCTCTAGATCTCAGGCTGCATCCAAATCACTTGGCTGAGGCTTGAAATTACACAGAACTCTACTGGAAGTTGCTGCAGCCTCTGCCATACACTCACGTGTATTTTCAATCCACAGCCAAGTAATTTAAACACGGTCTATACTCATGGTAAGATTTACCAGTACGTGTTCAAGCTTGAACTTAACTCTGAGACTTCTTTACAGTTTATACTTTCTGACATTTGTTACATCTGATAGTTGTCTGTCATTTACAAAAAGGAAGAAAACCCTCAAAAACAAATGAGATGTCGGCAATCAAATGCGATCAAACAGGCTCTTGTGGAATTGAAACAGAAGATTGTGAACAGAAGAGGAATAGCAAAATCACTTTACAAACGACACAAAATCCACCACAGTTATACATCCATTTAGTTCATTTGGAATGCCCAGCATTTGGGAAATAACAAATAAAACTTAATAAATTCCACAAATTTATGGGGAAAAAAAAGAAATGAAAGGAGAGCAATTGATTTTAAGAAATAAAAAGAACCTGTAGGCAGAGCTTGGTGATGGTCAATGTGAGTGGGATAGTTCATGGCTACAATACCATAACCATGATAACTGTGCTCCCAACCCAGGGAGATTTGAAATTGCCCTACACTACTACTCGTTTGGTCATTACAATAAGCCTTCCTCTGGCAAAACCCAAGCAAAACTTGTAGCCTTCCACAGACAACCTAACTCTAATACAACAACCAGCAGACTGAGGGAAGTATGGCTATTTTGAATTCATCCCGTTAGCCTGACAAAATTTTTTTTTTCAATTATGGCACTCTAGGCTGGGCTGACACATTCAGCTCGGGGGTATTGGATGGGAGGGGCACGCTAGACCAAAAAATAAAAAGTAAGCAACAAGGTAATGACGAGGGGCTATTTTATTACAGTACTTGCCAATCTTTTTGGTGCAACACAAATAGATCACCTCTTACCTGCATCACGTCCATCTTGATGAATCTCATCAGTGGTCTTGCCTTGCTGTTTCTGTCAGTCATCTGCTTGACCACCGCCTCGCTGGCATCGAGACTAACAAGGGAGTGGTAGCCCACATCATAGAGGTCCTCGCTGAGATGAGAGTTGCCTCCGCCGATGATGAGGGTGGTGTCAGTGGGTTTGATGTACTTGTGAAGGATACCAGAGAGAATGTGATATCCCCCGTACCTGCCAAGCGTAGAGTAACGAAAACCTTGGGTAAGTTCAAGGCATGATTACCTACATGTATAAAACATTCCTCTCGCTGGTTCTTAATCCTGGTTGGCTGAAACACGGTGAAGCAGGGTTCACTAATATAGGTCAGTGCATTACATTTGCATCAGTGTGAGCCAGATGTGCGCCAAAACATTGTACATGCATAATTTCCAAGTATTAGGCACTATACAAAAACATTTTGCCTGATTACAGTGCCCTCAATTATACCCCTTCGAAATTTCGTTTCTTAAGTACAAGAAGTATGCGTGTCCAGCGTAACGGAGGGTCAAACCTTCTTCTGGTCAGTCACATTTATATTTTGGACAGAGGTGTGTTATACAAACACAAGGATAGGTGTAAATTGGTCACACAAATGTGTACTAATTTCCAAGTAAGTCCTGGAAGTCCTGCCTATCAAGTTTCCATCCTTCTTTTTTACCAACCATCCAGCCCATGTGCCACAAATATGCTAAAGCAAAGAATTTGTCAGCATGCAAAGCGTAATTTGGTCTGCTCAGTCACTTTGGAGCTTTGAGTAGACAGAGTCCCCTACTTTCACATGACTTTCCTCACACAGTGCTGCAAAACCTCTTGTTGAAACCTTCAAGCCAACTTGGTTAAATACAGGTACCGTTAACTTTGTAGGGCAGGCTTTTGAACCTTTGTGAAGAATTTCGATGTCATTAACTTCTGTCCAAAATTCAGAAACAGTGGCGTCTGGAAATTGGGCATGAATTCTGCTCAGTGTTCTATATGTATTACACTTGAAAAATTTCAACAAATTTTTCCTTTTAAAATAAGGTCTAAGAAATTATAACATTAACTTACATACCTAACAAGTTTGTTATTTATTTTCATATTTGAGGGTCCATTTTAAATGAGTTCATTTGGCACATCAGAAAAAAATGGAAAAAACAAGCCAAAATAAAATGATAACAGAACTTTATTACAGCTGGTGACTAAAATCACGATGAGTTTGATGAATTTCACTTATAATGAAATCCAAGGTAAAAATATTGCTGCAGCAAGGCCCTACAAGTGAAAAACCAAAAGTGTGTCACATTGGCGACCATGCCGCCAAGTTAGCGTACATCAACAATATTTACTGTCCTGCAATCTTAAAACAAATTAGAATTTACCACTGACCACTCAGAAGTCTTGCATCCTGTCTTCTTTGCAATCTTATCCCAGTATTCTTCATGGCTGGGTGACACATGGCAACGAGGGATCAGTATCATCTTGTGATAGTCACACTTAACAGTATGTGCCTGTCTCCCTGCATCCGAAGGACAAAAGTAAAATTTATCAAGTTAACCTAAGAAAAACAAACTACCCACGGTAAGCACATAAATGATACCTTAACTTTTGGTTGACAAGTACACATATCAATCATCAGTTTTACATCTTTAACAAGGTTTAGCATTAATTGGAGATGCAACCACAAACAACTAGTATGTGTCCACGGTGCCCAACTTTATCACTTTCATCATTCAGAATGAGCCACTGGTCCAAACGAATCCATCATGCTGCAACAACATGGACGCCATTCTTCAGAGAAAGGTCTCAACGTGTGCATTGAGCTGCTCCAACCCCATTTCAGATTAACCTCTGACCCCTCACCATTTATACAGCCCGTTCCAGTTTTATTTAGAGGTTGTTCTCCTGGCAATAGCACTAAAGTCTCCCGATGCTACATTTTTAGAGTAGAATATCATTATTGGTTCTCATAAAACAGTCAACAGCACAAAAGGTACAACTTGATAATTCCTTTTACAAGTTTTTAGATGGATATCGAGACAACTTCTGAATATAATTTCTAGATGTACAGTACGAGTACACCTCATGTTTGTCCATGCAAATGACTAGACTGCAGATGCAGCCAACTAATATTTTTTGCTGTGATGTTTAGACAATACAGTCAACTGTGAAGTATTTCTTCAATGTACTTGGAAAATTTTACTTTGTGACCAACAATATTGAGTATTTGAGTATAGACATATTCAGAATGTTTCCCCCTTTTGACTTTAATGATGACTTAAATAATTACTTTTTTAATCACTTCTTGCCGGGCGACCCGTTTTCGAGTACATAGGCTTTATATGCAGAGCCCGGGAGCCCAGAACTGGGACAAAAGAGTTGGGCCTTATAACAAAAGCTGCTGGGCATTACGGACATTTTTTCGCTCTCAATAGTGGAGATAATCCAGCCTTGTTTTGAAACAGTGTATCACAGTTTGAGGCATTTAGAGCGATGCGGATTACCACCAGGGACAAAAGCTCTCCACCATTTTAGTTCAACAACAGAAGATCTGACATTAGAAAAGAGACAAAAAGTGCCTCACTGAACAGGCAGGCTAGCTCCTGAATCAGAGGCCACGTCGCCTCAAAAGCAGCACGAACCATACCTTTATGAAAAAGGTGTACATGTAGTGACGTGCAATATAAAAATAAATTAATCACCTTCTATGAACAATTGGAGCACAACCCCAGTGGTTGATGAACTTGCAGAGCACTAATGAACTACCTCGGCATTACTTCTTGGAATTGAGGGCAAAATCATTGCTGCACCTCAGCGCTGAATTGTTCTGTGTAAATAACGATGGTGATGTGAATCAATGAAATAACTGCACCTATGCTGTGACAAAATAGATACAAGAATTTCACAAACAGAAACAGTCAGCAAATTGCCAAAATGGTGAACTTCTTGGGTAAGCAGTGAAGCCGTACAAGAAATATGGTACCCATAAAAGCTTTTTCACAAGGCCCCCCACTTTTCCCTACATTGGAGGTAGGGCCAAGGATACAGGGCGATTACCAAATCATGTGAAAGTCTATTCCTCCATGTGTCGTGTATTAACACTGACAATTTTGACCCCATAAAATACCCTCAAAAATCGAAACTCGGTCCCCCGTCCATAAACATAACCCTGCAGCTTATCAGCATAAGGTCACCGTCATCTGCCTAGGTGGGTCCAGAAATTAACATGTAATTCTCATTCAATTATACGAGCAGGGTCGCAAAGAACGCAATCCATGATAAACTACCTGTGCTGTACTGTGTAGTGCTAGTCTGAGTAGCTAGGACCCTATGAATTACCTCTTTTAACATTAATGAGCCAGTTTGGTTTTTAAAAAAAGCCAAGGTCTTTCAGGAACAAAACACGCACACGAGTCAGCGTATGGCTGCGCTGATAGGACGAACTATTGCGCACAGGCAGCTGTTCCTAAATAGCCTCGGAAAAGAGTTCTATGTACACACTACAGTTGATGCCCCTGTACAAAAACCAATGAGATTTGTCTGAAAAAAATAGTGTTTTCTCAGTGTAAATGCTTCAGAATTTTCTCAGCTAAATTTCACTTTCTGGTGGCTGTTACAACATTTTAAGGGGAAAATTAGTGTTGTCCATACATGTATGGCACTTTCCCCTAGCCTTGTATGGGTATACGCTGTTGGAATAAAGAACTGGCTCACTGGACTTAATCAGGCAATAGCCCAACCATAATAAAAGAAGCAATACGCAGGCTGGGAGCAGTGTGCCTATTACATGTAGTACTAGGCATGACTGATGACCAGGGGCCTGTTCGTTTCACACTGGCATGACTGGATGTGGATCAGTGATCCAAATGATTGTTCGCTCCATCCACACGTTGTGGTGTCAGTTCACCACCAACGGATCACTGATTGTGCCCTAGATACCACATGTGTAAAACAAACAGGTCCTACTGGCCATTCAAAATTTTCTAGGTTTTTTGATGTCTTTTTTTGGAGGGGGGGAATTAGTGGGTGGATAAATTTTTGAAAACAAACTTTTAAAAATCCCAATTCCCTTTCATTAAAAAAAAGAAAAACAAATCAACCTTTTGACTCACATGAATTACAAGCACCGTGCCAGCGTTTTGAAAGTGTGATCTATTTCAACTTTGTTCCGGATAGAACGACCCGAGTATTGCGAATGGAACTCCATGGGTAAAAGTTTTTTTTTGAATCCGTAGTCATATACTGATTCCAATGTACCATGCAAAATCAATGCACGGGTCCACCTGCACCTTTCAGCATACATGGCATAATCTGACCGTGAATGCATGTTGTCTAAACTAAATTTCCATCAATGTTTGTGTAGATGGGGTGCATGGAATCAGATATTAAATGGCCGTCATATATGAAAGTGGTACTTTGCAATTAAAGGCTTCCACGCAAATAAGCAACATGAACTTGCACTGCACAAGTTATGTGGAAGCACATGAGGAACACGCACGGCAAACTGGTTCCCTACCGACAGGAATAGCAAGAACATGGCATGGGTGGGAGCCAGTGTGAGCACCCCCTGACAACATGATACATTCTGAATTTCAACATCCTGCTTTCACAGTAGGCCTCTGTGACGAAGTAGGGGACCTGGCTACTATACCATCATGGATGTTAATCACTGCTAGTCATGCTGGTAATTACCCCCAGAACTGTCAGGTCCGATGTCTGCCCTGCTTCCCACACTTTAGTAGGCCTGAGGCTAGTGATTTTAGTAGGTTTAATGTAGCTCTACTGAGTGGAGCGTTAGTATTCCTCTTTTTGGAATTTTGGACTGGATCGGTCACACTAAAATCACACCAAAATAGTTGGAACACCTTGTGGGAAGCGAGGTGAAAAGATCCCCCTCTCCCCCATTCAATGTTGCAGTCATTTGGACCGGGATTAAGGCCAGCTTACCCAATGAGAAACAACATTGACGGGGGGAGGCATGTTCCAATGAGATTTGTCCAGGATTTCAGGCCTAATGCTAGTCTGAGTAACATGGACTCTACAAGTCACCTTCTACCAAGTTCTAGTAATCGCCCAACCATGTCCAAATGCTTTTAACAAAATTTTAGAGTCCAAGTCCGGATTAACGTTAGGCCTAACGTAATCATGCTAATACCACAAAAATTGATCAGCAGCCCCTTCCATAACGTGTTAATTAAGTTAGGCATTATTGGTTAGGCTACTTCAACTTCATTACTTGCCGAGTTAAACTTGAAGTGATCAACATGATCAGTATAGTAGTATAGTCTGTAGACCTACATGTACGTAGGCCTAAGTAAGTGAATGAAATAGGCTGACGATCTGCACGTTAATAAGTAATCTACTTGCTTACTATCTACCACAGCCTTAGATTTACCAAAACAGCTTAAACGCGTACGACAGCTGTCATTTAATACATGCGCCGCCGTACTGCCAATGCTTTGCTGGAACTTGAAGCTTTCGACCAACTTAGTTGTATCAATGTACTGTCATGACTGACCCACACTGACAGTAAAAACGAACGCGCCAATATATCACGCGTACACGTGGAAATTTCAGAGCGCCCTCGTTCACAGAGACGATCATTATTTTGCCTGGCGCGTCCAAGCTTGGGATCCTGGCGTACACAATCCCTGACTGCTGTTAGACAGGGTAGACAATGCTATCTAAATAATGAGTTACATGTAAGTTTATACATGTACATTATGTACTTATTTTCTGTCATGCATGCTGTTTTTTGTTCTTTATAAATAATGCGACAAACTTTGAGGTTTGATATGGGCCAAACATGCAAAATATTAGTCGACGTACTGGCATTATGGCCTACCAATTATCTGTGATTTTTCCTAGTTGAGGATCACATACATTATTCAGTCTAATTGTAGCTCAAGTAATCCTGAAATTGCAATGAAATGTAACCATTGGTCTGGCACATTGTGTGCTGGAGATACTACAAAATTATTTTCAAAATGTTAACATTTTTTACTTCACTTTTTACAGGATCGGTGAAAAATCATGGCGACAGTTTGATGAAAGTGACGACAAGTTTCCCAAGTTCTGGATCGCTTCGGAAACTTCTTCGCGCATAAAAAGTAATCAAGTGAAAAATCCATTTCGCAGCCAGAATTACCATGATCACTGTAACAAACATGCATAATTTTGAGTCTAATTTTTCAGCTGCAAAATGAGAAATTTCTCGTAGGGCCTACTCCCTCCCGCGCCACAAAAATGGCAAAACCATCGCGTCATATGTAGATTTGTTACAAAATACACGCATAGTTCCATTTGATGCACAATGTGGCAAAGGGGGGGGCCTTTTGTGTCTTCTTTTGTTATATGGGAATCTTTGGAATTCCTTCATATTTTCAGGGTGGATGCAATAGGCGCAATAGCCTTAGGGTACATGGCTTACACATCACATTAGAGGGTCCCCCTTTGCCACAGATCGTGCCGTGTGTTAGTCTGTCCGTTGTCTATTTTCCTGCTTAATTAACTTGTGAAAATCTGAAGAGAATGTCTGAACTTGGGATTATTTTTTTGCATTACGCAGAATCGCCAAATGAAAGTAAAGGTGGAAGATACACAATTAAAGTTTTGTGATGCCTGGGGTCATTTACAATAAGAGGTGCCATAATCGGGAGTGATAACAGAAATATTTCTGTACAGAAATATTTCTGTAAATCATGACTTTGGGACTTGTGGCGTGCAACTCCGGGTATGTCGTTCACAAAAACTTCAAACGCGTGGGCCTATTTTCATAGAGGTGGACGGCTACATTCAAACCTGAGTGCACAGTTTTGCTACTGTTTGGAGTGTTTTTAGTTGAAAAGGAAAAATTAACTTCTGGCCATAATCTTGAACTTCCAGACAAAAACGGGAGACCAACCCATCCTCGAGTGTCACCAGGCGGCGCGTTTTCGGTTCGATTTTTTTTCACTGTTTTTTTATGGGCGCATATTCAATGTCCTTATAGCTAGCGGGATGCTTCGTGCCCTATACCCGCCAGATGGGCGAGGCTGTATACACGAAGCTGTGAGACATCGAATTCATGGTGGCAATAGCCAATGGACTAAGTAGAAATAATGAGTTCATTTTGTCATATGTTGATTCTTAGAAAGTTTAGTAGGAAGTGGGAAAAGGCCCATTGAAATGTAAACAAAGGGATCATTGAAGAAATAGGAAGCAGTGTAACATTAAACGATGCCTTCTTTCTGGGATACTTCAGTCACGACAAAAATATGGACACGAAACTTTGTGCAATGGAGAGAGGAACCATGTACCCTTTCCAACGACGCCACAATCTCCAGATCTGGACATTTTTTGGACTTTTTATGAATATAAGGACCAAACTTAGTCAAAGGAGTTGGAAATGAGGAGCAGTGTAACACCAACTTTTACCTTCTTTTTCGGAAAACGAATTTGAACAGCAAACTTATTTTAATAGAGAGAGGAACGTGTATCCTTTTCGATGACACCGCAACCTCCACATTCATGCTCAAATATGGGGACTTCGCGCGGGAGCAAAGTGAAATATAGACAAATTAAAGAAGCACTGACGAAATAAGAAGCAATTTGACACTAACATTTATACTAGACCGAGATTGATGGGGATTCAAGACATTAATCTAAATCGTCGCTCACTCTCAGGCAGAAAGGATTGGATAAATCCCCCCTCAAATCAAACACCGTTTTCTAAGAAAACAATACAAACAAAAATGGGAAATGGAATCTTTCAAACGTACAATAGGAGGGGGCGTCATCTTAGCAGTGGGCGGCAGCGGACCTCGGGACAGTTAATTCCGACTCCGGGCTCCTACCAACATCGTCCTGCGTGATAAATCTTCGATAACGGTGTTTATAAGTTACTTTTGTTCTTTCTTGTATAAACGTGTACCCCTCATGATGAATGATCACATTTTTCATTCACAGTCCAGGGTGTTACAATGTTAATTGTCCTTCTTTTCTAAGGACGCGGCTAGAATTGTGACATGGCCAATACTGGCATTGGGACAAGAAAGCAATAATTACTCAGGCCTTCATGAGCCAACTAACAGTACATCTTATAAGAGTCAGCTCGAAATGTGTACAGTTTGAATTCTTTTTACATAAAAGTGTTTGTCTGTTCTAAATGTTCATTGGATGTTACTGCAAAATCATGAGATCACCATACGCATTCCATCGAAAAAAAGTGAACTGGAACGCTGAGAAAGACGCATGCACCGTGACGTGGACATAGTCGTATATACGTATGCGTGCGGCTCTGTACATGGCGGAGCGCCCTCATTTGATTGGCACGGAATCGACAGCGTGATTATCGCATATCATATCATATCATATCATGCATGCAATTCGTGTCGCATAGGCTCGTTAAGTGAGCTCGCGCGCGAATGCACATGTGGCACAAATCCTCCGTCGACTGTATGCCATTGCAAACTTAGGCCTGGCCATATTTGTCAGATCCAACGGCTCTAAACTGAAGGCTTGAACGGCACTAAGCAAGGTACAGTATAATCTGAGTACGTTGGCATATGTTCCCAATGAGTTGTAGTTATCGATCAGAACTGACTTTCAACGTTAAACGCGTTCGTTAAGTTTACGAAGTCCAAAGATGGCTTGACACGTGTGTCGTGTCTTTTGTATGGCGTTCACGTGCGAAAGAAATGTGCTGGCATGTGGTATTTTATGAAGGGGATTATACTTTTATAGGCCTACCATTCTCTCACCCCTCCCCCTTTCGCATGTTCAGGCTTTTTATGTGAGTACAAAAAATGAAGAATAATTAAAAATGGATATCGAACGTTGGTGCTTGGGTGATTGATGGATGATTGATGGATGAGTGGTCGGGATAGACATGGTAATGTTACGCCCCAACTATAGTTGGGACAGTCCCAACTATAGTTGGGACAGTCCCAACAGTAGTGCTGCAGTTGGGCCGGCCCAACTATTGTTGACCAATGTTTGTGGCAAATGTCTCAATATTATCCAAGTCAATGTGTCTCACACTTGACACAATTCATCAAACTAAAATGTGGCACTTCATCTTTTCATCTAGCCCTATGAGTATGACCAATGACATGACACTTGTAAACAATATGGCTTTGGCACATGCTGGGCACATCTGCACACAGGACCTCTCTGCTGTAGTTGGGCCGGCCCAACTGTAGCACTCTAGTTGGGACGGGCCCAACTATCATGACTATAGTTGGGACTTATCCTAGTATAATCGGGGCGTAACACCAACGTTAGATTTACATGTAGTAGGCGTGGGGGTAGGCCAAATGTACAAAAAGGGGAATGGGGTAGGCTACCCCTTTGGGATTCATTGTCCACGGACAGTGCAGCTGACAACAAACCATAGAGTATTAGGGGTAGGGGTTTTTTGTGGGACTGGTACCATGGTCTGTGCTTCCGCTACTTTTCTCTTGACCATGTTGGCCCCTTCTCTTCTTTCCCCTCGTACAGGTGTAGCACCTGTCCATCCCTCTTTTCTTTCACTAACTGCTTTGCCACCTAATAGGAGTAGGCCTATATTTGGAAAGAGTTCCACACACGGACATCACTTGACACCCTTGTGCACAAAAGAGACTGGTCTGAAAAATTGTATTTTCTAAGCTAACTGCTTTGATTTTTTCCCTGCTAAAGTTGACTGTTTTGGACATGTTAATCTCCGATGGCCGATGCACATTTACCGTACCACTGTAGGAAAGTTAGTGATGTCCATATGGAACTCACCCCTGTTTTTCCATCATCACCAGTATTACCCAAGTGTGCTGTGAATGTGGGACTTCAACAGCCTTCATGTGTCATGATTCACTGCTCCCGAGCCTTGATCACTCGTCTTTTACATGATGTGAATACATGAATAGTAATTAGCCCAAAAGATGTTTAATTAGATAGCATAAAACTGTGGAATATTCCAACCCAGAAGGGTAGCACCGTACTTATCACCCCGGCATTGAGAAAGACAGAATAAGCAGAAATGCAACTTTTCCTTGGATCAGCTAATTTCCTTGTTTATGGCTTCACACCCATGGCATTGAAAATTGAAAAATACTGTACCAAGTGTCAAAGTAAAGAGGGGCATTTCCTCATTTTTTGAAGTCCAATTTTCATGCCTGTATAAGATCGCACTGAAATTATGATCAGAAACCTGTGCCTTTCCTGCCCAGCTCATGCAGGAAAGGCATACATATGCCTTTACTTATGTATGTACATTCATGCAGGACAAAACAAAGAACCAATCCAATACCAATATAAATGTACATGTATAAAGGACATAAAGGACACTGAAAAATGAAAAATGTATATACAGGACCAAACCAAGATATGTAGGACAAAAAAAATGTCATAAAGAGCAAAACAAGCATGTATATATAGGACCAAGACTAGACATAAGGGTGTCTTTTAAAAAAAAGAAACCCAGATTAATTAATATACATGTATATCTTGCGTGTGACTGATAAGTTTTGTAAATGGTGATATAATCTGTTGCAGTTTGATCTCTCTCTTATGACATCACAAAATTTATATTTCCATCACACATGAGTGAGCACAAAGTGGTTTAATAGACCGTGTTGTAGCATGTATAGTGGCCAGTTTGCACCAGATGCAACAGAGATGTGCACAGTTTATGCAGTAAGTACGCTACCAAAATCTTTGATTCAAAGATGACCACACTCAGCTTATTCTTGCTGCAGCCTAATGCCAGTGTCCTTCAACATGCCCTGATATCTTTCAACACAAACTTCTGGCCTTGTTCTCATCACTTTTAGATTGGTATCATGTATTTTGGAGATTCTAACAAACAGCTATTTGGTGCCAAGCCCTTTCTGACTTGGTCCATTAAACCAACTCATGCTCAGTCATCTGTGACAGAAATTTGGATTTCTTTTTGGTGTCATACAAAAGAAGACATCATAATGAAACAGGTGAGGCTTACCATTTACCAAAATAATTACTCGCATTCAAGAAACAAATTTATCTCGTTTTTTTTTTTCAAATACACCAGGCTGTATGGCACGAAACAAATTTAAAGAACCAAACAAATATTTACAAAACCAAACAAATATGTAAACAAAATTTCAGCTATGCCTGTTGGGTAAAAGTATGAAAAAGTATTGCTTAAAAGTTCTCTGTGGCAGGATGAATCAATACCCTAGGATGGTAGTTTCAATGTAGTGCACATGTCCAATCTGGGCTAGGCACTAACCACTGTCACTGGCTGTCTGTGACCTGAAGTGTAGGAGATTGCACATAGCCATGACAGGAGATTGCAATATTTATGCCATTATTGGCTGTGTCTGTGTTCTTTCAGTAGGCCCTGTGCTTTTATTGATGTAAATATGCCGGATTTGCACATGTGCATTGTACATGTATTGTGCAATTGAAGGGGGGAGGGGCCCTGATAACTGGAGTGGGGGTACATGTATGCGTGTAGCCCCAGTGTTGTAGATACTCAGTAACTCTGCACACTTGGCCACATGTTCAGCTATTGAAAATCTTTGAAATGAAAGTAAGGATTTTTTTGGTCAGCACGGCCGGAAACGTTTAATCAATGCATCTTGTTGTTATTACATGTATTTCCTGCAGTTGCCTTTACACCTGTATGAATTCCCAAGCTGTTCATTTGCCTAGTGTCGATGGAGCATTTTCTTTGTGTGTGCACCCAATCTTATCATTTCCAGTTGTGGAAGATAATTCCGCAGAGGATTTAAAGTGAGTGTGATAATTGTACTCATTTATGTAGCGGTCCGGTCTTTCAGCAGTTGTCAGGAGGGTGGAGATCCGTCTGCCAATTAAGGAGGATAGGAGGTGCAAAACCAGGCAAAACAATGGACTCGAGGCGATTGTGGCTTGATGCCCTTCGATTTATTCCCAGGTGTCAATCAGCAATGAAATTGTAATCAAAAAGAAGCCAAGGAAAAAAAGACCCTAAAGAAAGACAGAGGACATACTATTAATGAGTGATGGCTTACATATACATCGTAATAAACGTTACCTTCGCTTTGTCCATGATAAAGTCACAATACGAAATGTCTCTGTACTGTCACAGTGTGGTCACTTTACAGACACTGCAACAGAAGGACTGGATGCAGGCCAGAAAAATGATTGTAACAACACCCAATCTATACTATTTACAATATTTGATACGAATTTATTTACAAAATTTCTCTATTCTATAATACAAAATATACACCTCCGTATTTACAATCAGATGTCTCCCAAGTGAGTGTAGCTACAACTCAGAATTAAATTACATTAATCAAATGAATGTCTATTTACCCCCGCATGGAAATCAGTATTTGCAATTCAAGTATGTACAGTTAAGTATAGGTATGAGTGAATTAAAACTTTGAATTCAGTCAGTTCACAAACTAGTGCATCAAAGAGATACACTTGATAGTTTACAATTTCTTTAATACAATGCTGTAAATCTTTAGCTCTGAAAACTACCTCAAAATAAAAGAATTAGCAATCAAAGTTCCTCCCAGGAAAATAAGTATTCGCAAGAAAACTTCTAAACAAATGTCAGCATCAAAGTAAAAGAATTATCAATTGAAGTTCCTCCAAGGAAAATAAGTATTCAAAAGAAAACTTCTAAACAAATGTCAGCATAAACTCCAGAAACAAAACAAGATTGGTCAAATAACCTGAAAGGTTCAAGGCATATACATGTAATAGTAGATCTTTCAGTCAAAATTCGCAAGTGTACGTCTGCTCTCAAATTTAAAACATCTGACATACAGTTCGACGTAATATCAGTTCGTCTCTCCTTGATAAGAATCTGCCCTTGCTAGCTTGATCATCGACTCTGGTACATCTGCGGGACCACTTCTGCAACTTAGATGTGAACCCTCACTGCAGTGTGCTGTGACCACGGTTACATCGGAATTCAAGAACTAGCCATCGAGCATGAGGAGGAACGGAACTCAACCAGTCTTTGAGCCAAGCTCAGATCTTCAAGGCCATCTAATTGAATCAATAATTCACCAAAATGCCAAATAGTATAGTACAACAACAAAAATTTGTATCTCAATCTCGAACAGTCATTTCAAAGAAAACTTGTCAGAACTCAAACAACTACGATCAGTAATTTAGCGTCAAGTTGATTTCGAACACCTCTTTAACAAATTAGTTGATGCTGTTAAAGTTCAAAATATCACTCCATCCAGTTTCTTGAGAGTCACAACAAAAAGCACTGATAAATGACAAAATAACTTGAATTCAAACTTACGGTTTTCTTCAGTTTTCTAATCTTGGAATGTCAATCAGCCGCTACGATGATCCCGACAACCAATTTTGCCTCATAAGCAGCCTGACAAATCTGCTACTGGCTGTGGCAAATGGCGCAACCAAAGTACAAAACTCGCGCGGCACTGGGATAGGGACTATCATCTCAGCCCACACACCTCATCATCATGATGCATCTCTCAGTTCTCTAATGTCTATCACTGTTCATCACATTTATACTCAGTTGTGCTCTGTTCACATTCAAATCGCCCACAGAACTCCAGCCTTATTTTCTTTATCTACACAACCTGTGACAAGTCTTTACAAAAGAAAGCTCCACTGCAATACAAAAGGACAAGGTAGTACATCCAAATTCCTAAGTACAGAAAGCCATGGCCCTGTTCATTGATGTGTAACCTGAAGAAGTAAAGTGATGAATTAAACATGAAAAGAAAATCTAGTGAATAATACATGCCAAAGTTTAGTTCAAATAAATTGGGCACAGGAGCTGACACTGAAATAAAAAATATCTGACATTAATTGACCTGATAGAAAAATAGGAATAAAATATGGAATTAATTAATGGAGAATTCTGACATGTACAATCATAAATTCTCTTACCCTGACGTCTAAAAGTTTGCCCAAATTGGTGTGAACTCTGAAGCCAACAGAAATTTAGGGCTTAGGTTATCTCACAGGGAGTCATGTTGCTGTAACTGCCAGCCCACCAAGATGCAGGTCTCAAGCATGGGACTGTCACTGAGAAAAGCCCAGAAACTTCTCAGGTCCCGCCAAAATGTAATACAATGTAAGCAACTTCCGGCCGAAGGGCGTGGCTTAGAGATAATTTAAGTCTGCATACGGCAAGAGACGCTCATACTCGCACATTGATCTCGTGCCATAGACCAGCAGGTCAGACTTCATATTCGCATAAAAGGTAATTATCTCACCGCGGAAACCCCAGATCCCTACATTTACATGTAAGCATATGTACATGTATACACGTATGCACTGATGACTCTCGTTCCGATCCTGTCATGCTCTGCATTTAGCACTGTGATACATCATCAGGTCATAGAGCTATTTCCTCTGTGCCTTACTGTTTTTACAGTTTTGCTGTCTGACCGTAATAAGGCAAAAGACCTTTTGTCCAAAGTGGGAAGTTCAACATGTTCAGTGCCTGCGTAGGGGAACAAGTGGTGAATAGCACGTGAAGGAATGAAGCAAATGAAGAACTGGGCCCAGAACATAAGGCTGTCAAGATTGGCTGTAGATGCACAACTGTGGAGTGTATGTTAAGGATATACAAACCCTTGTATACTCTTTCAAAACAAGGCTGGATTATCTCCACTATCGAGAGCGAAAAAATGTCTGTAATGCCCAGCAGCTCAGTCTTTTGTGCTGAGCATGGTCTTTTGTTATAAGGCCCAACTCTTTTGTCCCAGTTGCGGGATCCCCGGCTCTGCATATAAAGCCTATGTACTCGAAAACGGGTCACCCGGCAGGAAGTGGTTAAACCCTCCAAAACAGCCCGGAGGATTTTTGAGGATTGTGGTTGAATGGCAAATGTGCATGGCTTATTATGAAGGATGCCATGTATGAAGGTTGTGGGTTAGACCTTATGTTGTTTTTGCTCAGTCATGCATAAATTCAGCAAAATTTCTTTTGAATCATTGCACCTCTTAAGAATGCCATTTGCCCTGCATCAATATAATGACAGGAATTGCCGTAGGATTTTGAATGATTGAGGCAGTAGGCACACCTCCAAGTTACATTTCAAAGAAATTTTGGAGGACTGAGGAAAAATCCAAATTTTTCACCCCCCATATTGGTAGATTTTTGAGGATTTAGAAGGGTCCCTAGTAAAAAGGGCCAAGGGGGTAGGGTAAATTAAACTACTGAAGCACACACGCCATCTAACACCATACAAAATCAGTTTAGAAAGGTATTGAAATCCTTGGATAGGTTGATGAATACTCCAGTGGTATACAGCTTGTCTTATAATGAATTAAAGATAACATGTAGGGTCAGGGAAGTGAATGAGAGCCATGTCAGTAGAGTAATTGCTTCGAAACTTTACAACTTTTGTAAAGCAAGGGAGAACAGAAATAGGCCGGTAGTTATGAATGTCCTCAGGATAGCCACTGTTATAAACAAGATTGATCTAATAGCAATAGTATTGTCAATTATTTCAACAGCTTTACTCGGTGTAAGGAATAAACACAATGTGGTTGAATTGTACATGTCAACAAAGTGGGAGTTAATTATATATAACGGGTTTGCCCTTACCCAACGTATATTAATAAACACTGTATGCTCAGTGCTTGTCCGAGAGCTTGCGAAAAAACCTCACAAGCTTACTCGGGTGGGACTCGAACCCACGACCTCCTGCTTACTAGTGCAGATGTCTTAACCACTCGACCACCGAGCTTGCCGGGGGTCGAGTGGGAGTTAGTTGGGATTTTGTTGGCGAGCGATGCACCAATGTTAGTAACATAGTTACTGAAGGTAGAGTTGGAGTAAAACCTGCTCGCCGTCATGACATTCATGAGGAATGTGGGCTCTTTTGTCTTGTGCCAAGTGCTCTTCATGGTTTTTTAAACTTGTCAAACTTAGTGTTAGTGTACCGTGAGAGTGTAGTAACGATAGCACTGGTGGTGATTCAGGATTATTCACAGGTTTATGGTTTTCTTTTGTTCAGCAGCAGTGTTCTAGCTAGGACCATTTGAGTGCTTGGTAAATTTTTGGATTACTAAGCGTAGCAAGCGCAGTGAGCAGAGCTCTTGTAGCCCAAAGCTGGGTTTTTAGGGGAATTCCAGAAAGGATTTCCCCCTATCTCATTGTGAAGGCATATTTACAATAATGCTTTTGTAATCAGTGGCTGATTTGATATGAAGAAAATGAGAAATATATTTCTTAGGTCTTTATTGCAAAATAGTCCAAAACTGCGACTTTGTAAGCTTGAATATGATCAAAGTGGTACATTTTCAGCAAAAAATCTGTGCAAAAATGGGTGGCACAGCCAATTTGAACCCAAGAGCCGGGTGGAAATTTACAGGACCGTGTGGTGCCACCGGGCACCACCCACTGTGGCTAGAACACTGCCCAGCAGGCTTGATTTTTCACAAAAACGGCCCCAGACCTAGAGTATGTTTGTTTTCACCAAGTGACAAAAAATTAGCCTCAAGGGGACCCTACCATTGTTCTGCAGGAGTCAGAATGTACAGTGTGTACATATATGTGTGTATATATATGAAACTTGCATAAATCAATAGAGGAGCATGTGCCTTTCAAGATAACACAACGATTGTCAGATCTGGATAATTTTTTAGATCCTTTAAGATGGAATATATGGAGCCTGTATAGTGGAGAGAAAATTAGGTTTATGCAAAAAATAATCATAATTAGTTATAATTATATAATTATAATAATTTTAAGTGGAAAATTCAAATCGCCTTGTGACAGTACCTGCCAATAGCAATAATGGAAACCGTTATAGGGGCTTCTGTTGATACATGCACTGAATTTAAAGTATGCCCTGAGAATGAGGTGGTAGTCAGTGAAATTTACCTGTTTTGTTTTTTGCCAGTTTTTCTGCATTTGAGATCTCAGTCTGAATAAGATCTCCACGTAATTTTCCTTTTAATTAAAGCTGTCTGTGATAATATGTATAAACCAATTCGTTCTCCCCTTTTAACATTGACCCTTTTTCCGATTTCGACCCAGGGAGCAAAATGGCTGAACCTCCTCGCAAGAAGGCCAACAAGGATGGAGAGCCTCAGGTTGTTGTGCTCGCCTACAGCGGTGGGCTTGACACCTCCTGTATCCTGAAGTGGTTGATTGAGCAAGGTTACGATGTTATAGCTTACACGGTAAGGCCCGCCTGCCTAGTCCCACAAAAAGTATCTGTGGTGTGCTTTTGACTTACATGTGCATCCAACAGCCGAAGGGAATTTGCATTTCAAGGTCAGGATAGATTCTGTGCACTGGAGTTCAGAAGTCCACTGTCCTTTGTTACCTCTGGTGTAGATGGAGTCGTGCTGTTTTTATATCAGTCTCTGGGAGTAGCTCTGTTAAGCTTTTTTTTTATTACAGAGCAGACTTTTGCAATGAACTGAATGTCTGTAAAGTTGGCATAAAGTGAAACTTGTATCTGATGAATGTTTTCTTAAAAAAAAAGAAAAGCTGTTTGTTTCCTAATATTAATTATTACTGTTCCTACAATACCATTTTTCAGGCTGATGTTGGACAGGATGATGATTTTGAGGAGATTCGGGCAAAGGCCCTCAAGGTCGGAGCCAAAAAGGTAAAAATAAAGAGCTTCATAGGAATCTGAAAACATGGGAATGAATCTCCCTGTAATTGTCTGGGCTATGACAGTTCTTGTACACGTACATGTACATTGTGGTTGCATATTATGTGAACAAGAGGGAGCATTATACACCAGTCATGATCTCCCACATGGCACATGCTTGTTTGCATGGAAAAAGCGCTCTGTAGGTTTAGCGTTAATAGTAGTGGTAGTGGTAATAGTGCAAATGTATGCAGACATCCTCAAGCTCATCACGTGGATGACAGATTCAAAGCACACATAGACATTGGGAAAACCACTGCATTGACACGCATCAGTCTGCTGTTCGGTGAAAAACAAAGAAAAAAGAATTGTCCTCCTTTTGGTTTCAAGTGTCAGATTCTCAATTACAAAAGGGAAAAGGCACTCTTCTTGTTGAAACAATCTTTCCTTAGACCCTTTGAATTGTCCTGAAGGTGCATACGCATACAACCCTGATCAAGGCACATCATGTGCAGTGTGTGCACATTCATTGTTCTGGCTGTTGACTGATACAATGTTTGAAAGTGTCACAGTGGGATTGACCCCTCAGTTTCCCTTGGGATTTTCCCATAAATATAGATTCCCCAAATCAGGCTTTTCCTCTTCATAAGGATAATATGACACATTCTTTGTGCTTATTCTAAACCTTCAAAGACCGTCTCCCCCACACAAGAAGTGCATTACTGTAAAAGCTTAATTTTATGTAATGGTGGGCAGGTTTTTTTTTAATCTCTATTTTTTTCTCTCTTGAACGTACTGTGTACCTGTACATTTCAATAATTTTTTGATTACCCTCTAGTCTCTGTCGGAGAGAAGCAGTGTGGTTTCTGTCCATTTCCCAATGATGAGGATTGTTGTTACCATTTCCAGGGAGTCTCACATTACATTTTCCCCATTTCAACTCCAGCTGAGAATTTTTTGCTGATGCAGGAACAAAATCCAGCATTGTCTACGTGTAGGAATCCCAGTGACATTTGCTTTTCAGTGTTTCAAAGGGGCATCAGGTCAAATGTGAAGTAATATTTACATGTACTTGTACATGTAGCTACAGTCCCGTGTGGCTGTGAAGTCTTCCCAAATCTGTATGGATGTGACCAGAGGAAGAAGATGGGGAGGGGACAGGAATTGTCCCGTAGGGGACATGTTGGGTGTTTTTTTTTTAAATTGAATTGAAAGCACCGCGATTTTGCATCTAGAAATGATGCTACCACTGTTGTTTAAGGAAGGGGTTGAGGATTCTTTTGTGTATGAAAACAAAGAAAAGGTGATTTTTTTTTCAAAGCCAAAATCCCATTTTACCCCTCCCCGCAGACTAAATGCTTCTGCCCAGACCACCTGTTGGATGTTTGGAGCATTGTGGTAGAGAAGCAATATACAACTGTCATTATTGAGAGGTCATATATACATGTACCTTCATACATGAATTTGTACAAATTTATATGTAGCTGCTCCTAAAAGCCATATTGCTGTGTTGCCTGAGAGTAAATTTATGAGGTATGTACATGTACATGCACACTACACCTTCTTGGTTGTGATTTAAAATGTTTATTGCCTTCAGAGCTGCATGTACCCGTGACATGCACTTCCTTCAAGATATTTCAGTCCCGCAGGACACAAGCATTTTCCTGTACATGTGCATGTGCTTTGGCCCAGTACCAACATAAGAAAAACCACACATTGAGTCAACCTTGAACATAATGACATCGTGGTTTGGCAATGAGGGGGACAAGATCCAGCCAGCCCCCATGTGAAAGCACACATGTACCGATAGACAAAGATGTCATCATCAGGTCTAAGCCAACTCATGTACCGCTGAAATGGAGATTTGCCGGGTAAGGGGTTTTCAAGATGCAGGGGAATTTTCCAACTCAGCAAAATTGGAATGGATATGTGGGTATGTGAATTAGCAAGATACATGTACAAAAATGTATACGTGTATGCCTGAGCAAAGTGCATATTGCATGGAATTAACGATAACATTTGACATATGTAACCTGTAAAAATAAATGTTGTAGAAGTTAATGTATGCTGAGCAGTGATCCCAAGAGTAGTTGAATAAAAAAAACAGCACATTTGAAAAGAGCTGTTTCGGTTTGTTTGTAGTTACTGGGCATTGTTACCATGGTAGCATTTACTTTCTTCATTATCAGAGAATGTCAAATGAAATTTAAATTTTATGTCAAGAGAAATATTAATTTAAAATTTTACACTGACTGTTTAATACAATTTGTGAACATGTAGATGAATTGTTCGCTGTTGTGCAAAATAATTCAATTTGTTATGGTCATCTTGAAAACACTTGAAGATTTGCCAAACACAAATGTCTGTTGAGGGTTTTTCATTATGTACACCAATCCTCGTCCCCCCCAGCCATTGATTATGGCCAAGCCAGTGCCTGAGGCTCCAATATCACTTCATACCAGCTCAGTTCACACTCTCCAAGCAGTTCCTTTGTCATTTCCTGACTAGAGTGGCTCCCATCTTAGATTAAACCCAAGGCTCTGTGGTGATTTATTCAGGCTGAGGGAGTCTGCCGTTTAATGACCCATGTCTGTCGGAGGCTTACAGGCCTCATTGCAAAATCACTGTAGTGATAGGAGAGAGGACAGCCGATGAAAATAAGAAATAGTCAAAATAGGTGTACATGTACATTGTATGTGTACATGCACATGTAGGTTTTTATAGAAGACCAATGAGTTCATGCATACCAGAGGGTTTCTGCAGGGCATTTTCACCACAACCGTTGAATTTTAGTGGACTTTATTTTTTAATTTGGTTTTCTGATTTTTAATTTTTTTTGGTGCCTTTTCTGTTTTTATGCTAACGCACAAATTGTCATATCCATGGGCAAAATGTACATCCAGGGAGAAAAATTCAATTTTGTGTTGATTTTTGCACAAAAAATCCAGGAAATGCTGATATTTTGCTGGTATGGTGATGCCATTGTTGTGTAGATATGTGTACTTGGGAATAATCCAATGGTGGGCAACGTACCTTTTCTTAGAACTGTTTACATTGAGCAGATTTGCATTTCACAGTTTGAACAGAGAAACATTAAAGTGAACAGTGTCTTCCTTGCATGACATCACAGCAGCAGTGCCCTCAAATGTCTAGAGAAGCGTAGACCCAACCTTATTTTCTTGCACAAGTTTACATTTTACCAGCATCTGTTTTTCCTTCCCAAAAGAGGGTTTTGTCCTCTTTTCAAACAGTTGCAATTTTTTTTTAACCCTAACAGTCCCAAATCCTCCAATTTCAATATGATTTTACATACACCCTAGGGGGTTAGTGTAAAATTGATATATTGATACATTGTACATCACCCCTTCATGAATGTGTTCTTGGTTTCTCTATCTCTCAGTCTCGCCCTCACTTTTCCAGATTTAGGCTTCCCTCCATTAGAAATATATGGAGACGCCCTTACAATAGACATAGCCGTAGCCTTGGAAGCTCATTTTAGACATGTTCTTTAGTTTGTGTTCCTTCAAGTCAATCCATGCATTGTTTTTCATGTGCAATCATCCTCTGCCTGACCTCAAACACCTTTTCCTGTGATCCTTACAGCTATGCTGTAAGAACAACAATCACAATTCCAATCTAATAACGGGTGTTTTTTCAATAAGTGTAACCACAAGCATGAAATTGATTTGTACATCATTGATTGCCTGCTGCGCTGCATATTGCCTCTGCGTTGGCTGGTTTCCGTTCTCTCCTACCCCCTTCCCCAATGATTTGTGTGTGGTGACGTCAGGTGGTGATTTCCAGAGAGATCTGAGAGACCCATGATCTAAAGTGTTCTGCAGGAATATACTGGGGTACTATTGTATAATTTCATTAGTTGTTTATTGTAATCGGTGAGCTGTAACGTATTTTGGTGCAGCTCATACAAAAGAATTGGAATCGTCTTTCTACATATTTACATTTATTTCAGTTATGATGCTTGTAGCACTTCTTAAAGCACAAATTTTGTATTTCACACAGCAGTACTGGTATATAAAAAACACATGTACATGTATAAATATGTACACTGTGGTAGTATGGGGGTATGTACCATATGGATGGAGTAAAGTTCGTTTGTCAGATCATTATATGAATTGCCATTTTGACCTTTATTATCGTATCTTTATCATGTATTTGATCTAAGCCATCATTGCCAGCTTAAATGAAATTTACAGTTGGCTTCTATTTTTGCTTAATTTTTGAAATTTTTTTGTTGAAGTTTTAAACTGTAAATGTAAATCTTTTTAATGTTTTTAGGCGAAGTAAAAAAACCATGTTTCTTGTCCGGATTTTTTTTTAAAGAAGAAAGCAGGGCTTTTTATTTTTTATTTGTATTTTTTTCAAGACGGCTACCATTTTAAAATTTCCTGCAACCGTTAGTGTTTCCACTGTTCAAAGACATGTTAAAATGAAAGACAAGTTGGACAAATAGCTGAACATATTTACAGTATCGTTTAGTGCTGTATTGGTCTACATTTAACAGTTCTAGATGCATTTGCTTTACCGCAAAAAGTCAAGATTTATTTTTGATGAGTAATTTTACAGATAAAATCAAGCACCAAATGTCAACTCTCAAAACCTACAAATGTACATGCCAAGCTATAAGTGAAAATGTGCTTGTGTTTTTCCATAAACATATGAAGATTAATTGAATATATTTTAGGCAATTTTTTTTTCTTTACATTTTGTTGGTTTACTTTTGCAAGTCTATATTTTTTCTACTACAAAACTTTACCTTTTGGACTTGTGACATACAATGTATCCATCACCGTTTGTTGACTTGCACTTTGATGAAACCTAACAAAACAAGATTCAGGCCTATGATGAGCACGCATGAGTGACAGAAAACTTCGGCCGAGCTAGACTGTTTCCCGCCCTCCCCCCTGAAATTTTCTAACTCCGAATGCATCGATGAAAATGGGATTGGGAACCAGACTACTGCCGTGTGAGCGAATTCTTTAAACAAGGGCTCAAGCCTTAGCTTAGGGCATTTTTGAAATCAGTGAATTAGGCTTAGTTGTCGGCTTCGCTGATTCCAGCCATTTGATGCAGTATTCCAAATTGCATGCCAGACTCTGACTGGGACCAGCAAAAATGAAAACGAAAGCTAACCCATTTCGAAACGCCCTTAAGTCCCATACTGGTCACATTCTGGCTATGAAGTACATGTACCTTCATGTACAGTACATGCAGACAGATTCTGGTGAACTCGCCTTGCTCTAGACTCTCACCAAGACATGTTTTACAATCGTGCGTCGATTTTATGTGGTGTACAAATAGAACGACAGAGTCTATACTGAAAACTTCGGCTTACTTATTTCTCAGGTATTTATATTCCAATGAATTTATGCACTTTGTGTTTTTTACTGCATTTTTCAAAAATAAGAATAGTAAAACAAATCCAGGTGGCCTGCAAAAAGGAAGTGGGCGGGGACGAGAAACATGTTTTTTTTTTAAATGTACTTCACCTTATTTTTATTATTTTTGCATTGTTGTTCTTAATTATTGTTTAATTATTCATAATGAGTGGATGTGGCTGAATAATTTCCATACCTAGGAATGCTTGATATTTCAGTCCGTGGGAACATGAGATATCTACCCAACTGTGCAAATAAAGTGTGATATAATGTACTTGTATCATGTGTTAAGGCTTGGTAGATGTGGTTTTGGTATGTCGTGTTGGTATGCCTTAGTTGTGGAGATTGTCCATTTAAAATGTATGGGAATGCAGTGCAGTGAATCAAGGTGCATGTAGAATGGATTTGAAAAACCCACATAGAGTACTACAGTACTTAGCACTTTCCTGGTTGAATCAGCGCTGTACAGTGTGACAAAAACAGTCAAATTTGCACCTAAAAATGATCACATGCAACCAAAGGTTTAATTGTAATCGCTAATGTCGGCCATGAGCTGTCCCTTTTAGTCACCCACCCTGTCAGTCCATGGAGGTAAGAAAAGATGTCAGTCATATTTCTCGAATGAATGCTACCCAGTCTTTTACGTGCACAGTGCGATACGTCTCTATGATCACACTTTTTTCTCTCAATCTTATTATCTGATTATGTAGATAAACACAGCATGAGCCCACTTTAAACTGCAATGTTGCTTTTTATGCAGATAGGTACATGTACAGGTACTACATGTAGGTACCCAAGTGGACCGACAGGTACTACATGTAGGTACCCAAGTGGACCTACGGGTACTACATGTAGGTACCCAAGTGGACCTACGGGTACTACATGTAGGTACCCAAATGGACCGACAGGTACTACATGTAGGTACCCAAGTGGACCGACAGGTACTACATGTAGGTACTCAAGTGGACCGGTTTGTGGTCGCACACTGTTTAGAGTGTATATGAAGAGACGTTTGATATGCACATTGATCAAATGCACCAGCAGACTAGACACTCCATGATTCCAATGCAGTAAACTTGTTGCCGTTTCCAATGTAATTTTGAAACCAAAAGGTTTCAAGATTGCCTTGGTCTGGTCCAGTCTCAGGTACAAAATACTCAAATGTAAGAGAACAAACAGGTCTTGTCTTTTTATTTCCAGCTGTATTTTCGTAGAATTGGTTGCCATTTTTAATTTATTCCACAAGCAGTAGATCCAAAGCCTGTCTGTCCCTCGGATAAGTGACGGATTAATGTTGAGACTTAAACAAAGATATGCACATGGCTGGATATTTTGAAAACATGGGTACAGTACATGTATGTACAAAATCGGCCAGATGCCTCACTTTTTTTTCCCATGGAGCCAGTGGTGGCTCATTTTATTTTTCTGGGTACAGCACTGCATTGAATATCAAACTTCAAACATTTTATTACGAAAATGCCTTCATGTTTAAATTATCAAATACTCCAAGAGCGAAAATCCCTTTTTGGTTTGTGTTGATGGTTGGCTGAAAAGATGTGCTAATTAGTGCCGAAAAATTGTGGGCCGTGAAGTGCAGGTCACAGCATTGACATGTCATTGTTGTGGAGATTTCTATTGTTGTTTCACCAGTTTAGTGTTCCACTCTTTGTGTGACAGGTTTCTTTGTACCGGTACATGTATTTTTAACTTGCAGCTTTGGGTCGATTTTTTAAAGCAAATTGTGCCTTGGTAGTTCCGGGTGCTTCGTGTGGTTTTTACTGTTTGGCTTGTGTCTGTTGACTTGGCAAAAGTTATTCACTAAAGAGATACATTTAAAAACAGGGCAGGCGTCATCAGGATTTTTTTTCGGGGGAATCCCTACTTTATTCAGCGGGGGAGAGAATTTTCTAGAGGAAAAGGATCACACGCTCATAAGCTAAAATATGGTAAATGATTAAAGGGTTAATTTGGGGGATTGTTTTCAAGCAACTGAATGATTTTCCTCCACTTTCCACTCATGTTTCCCCATTTGTTTTGCTTCCTTACCCCTTTTTTTCTTTTTTATTTTTCAGTTTTATTTTGGGGGAGAGGAAGGGGAGTAGGTACCCCCCTTGCAACACCAGTACAGAATACAAGGATACACTTTTAGAAGTATTATTTGAAGAATTTTAGATCTGTGGGCATACAGAAAAATACTGCACAATTGACATTCCTCACCTGGCCGTTGACTTTCAGTTTTGTAAGTCAGACGATGTACATGTAAGTTGGAAGTTGCAGTAAAGCAGGGTTATGTTTCTCATGTATGACGTGTGGTATGTGTCCGCTCACATTTTTCTATTCTGTTGTTTTTTTGTATAACAGTATGTTGTCGATGATTTGCGCAAGGCATTTGTGGTGGATAACATCTGGCCCAGCGTTCAGGCCAACTGCCTGTACGAGGACCGCTACCTGATGGGAACAGCCCTCGCCCGGCCGCAGATAGCCAAGGGACTGGTGAAGTGTGCAAAGGAGGAAGGCGCTCAGTACATCTCCCATGGTGCCACAGGCAAAGTACGCATTAGCCACTGTCACTTGCTTGTGCATTCTGCTCATAAATGATCGACTTGTAGAAGTTTATCCCTTCCTGTCAATAAGCCATTTGCGAGTTAAATTTGAATAAAATCTGGTGCACTGAGTTATCTGACTGCACATAAACATAATTTGAATTCCCCAGACTGAAGACACTGTTGCTACCTCAAGATTTGAGGCAAGCTTTTGCATAGCGATCCGCCATCTCTGGAATGGACTGGTTCCTTTGTGCCCTTCTTATCCATTGAGAACAGTGTATTGTTGCGAGGTGTGTCTTATGTAACTAAGCAAAAGCTTGCCCCGAATCACGAGGTATAGCTACAGTGGTTTTAGTAAGGAGAATTCAAGTTGTAATATTCATGTGAATTTAAAGAACTCAGTGTACCAGATTTGGGTCAAATTTAACTTGCAAATGGTTTATTGGGTTAATTTACTTTGCACATATTGAAGTGTTTGGGAAGATGGAAGAACTACTTCTTCAACTACCTGTTATTTTTATACATGAACACTCTTCTCAGTAATTTAAAAAGAAGCCACAAAATTAAACATCACCGATTGCTATGAAATATAAATCAACGCTTATCCATAAAATTGTGAAAATGAAGCCCGCTCTTTGATTTAGTATTTGACTGCAATAAACAAAACCACATGTTCATATCTAAATGACCCATTCAGCTAATCTTGGAAAGATAGGTGGTAAGTGGTTAAATCCTCTGTGTTATTATGCTGGAGATAACAGGTTCAATTCTCACCCAGACAACCTAGGGTGCCGTGCATTCGGTTCCACAGTTTGCCTACTTTGTGTACATTTGCTTTCATTCCAGTGATAAAGGTATGCAGGGTACGCTGATACCAGTGCACATGTTGTGCTCCTGAACGCGCCCCAGGTGAATTTTTGTGAAGTTCTCTGGCAGCGCTGATCACAAGTACAGTATTAGAAAACTTGTGGGTAGAGTGCAAAACTTGATGAAATTGAGGAAAAAGTATATTTCACTATTGCAACCAAAAACCAAACAAGTAACTATTTTACAAAGTTACACTGCTGTAAAAACGCAAAATAATCCTACGTTATTTTCTTTTGAATTTTTTACCTCCCAGGGCAATGACCAGGTTCGACTTGAGTTGTCTTCCTATGCCCTCCATCCTGATATCGAGGTTTGTGAATTCGACGAAATTAATTACAGTGGGGCAGAGTAGAATTAGGTAGAGCGACTTCCCATTGACGTAAAAAAAAGACAAATTTCAGGGATTGATGGAAAAAATGTGGCTTTCCTAACCCTTGAAGACCCAACCAGCAGCTCTCTAAGTCAGTGTTTAATGTGAATCCCAGTGTGTGGTGGTTTCCAATTTAGAACCCCCCCTTCTCTCAGTTATGCACGTGTAATGCTCATTGGGGCATCCCCTGTGTTCATTATTGAGGCCTTGACCACTTGTGAAGAAAACTACCTAGCTCATCAGTGTGTCAGTAGCATGAGTCACATATGCTGCCTGGGTTCTTTCTTGGTTATACAGTGTCAACAAAAAACAAAATTCCTTGGTTTTAATGGTTAGTTGAAGTACACAGTCATTGTACAGCGGTTCAGTGGCATATTTTCGTACTACTTTAATGAATTTTATTTTTGTGTGTTATCACATGTGATTGTAGTGCATAGTTAAAGTTGAATTTATATATATTACAGACTTGAGATACAAGATGTTAATGGGCTCTATTTACCCGATCTTGCTCAGTCATTTTTTTGCAGAGATTTGAAACCTAAATCTTTGATAAAACAATCATTAGAATTACTTCAAGAGAAACCCTGTGTGATAAACAATTTATTGAATAGACGGTAATGTTAAATAGGTGTAAACAATATTGGAAAAAAGTCAAACCAGTGATTGGAGCAGAAACAGGTTTCTGGCCAGGGTCACAAAAACATGCCCCTGGATGAAGGATGAATCATGAATCATTACGTGATGAATGCACATACATTCGTTGTTGTAATCAACCTCTTTGATCCAGATCATTGCCCCATGGAAGATGCCAGAATTCTACAACCGCTTTCTGGGTCGTAACGACCTGTTTGAGTACGCCAAGCAGCAGAACATTCCGCTGTCCATCACCCCAAAGAAACCCTGGAGCATGGATGCCAACCTAATGCACATCAGCTATGAGTCTGGTATCCTGGAGGATCCCATGGTAAATGTGTTGTCTGCGAATCTAGGGCAGTAGGGATAAGTAGTGGAAAGAAACATGCGCTCCATCACAATTTTCACCATGGTTTTTCTTTCATGTTTGTCTTTAAGGCTGTCCATATTCGTATTTAGAACAAAAAATGTTCATTTTCGGGGTACAGAGTTACCTCTGTTTACGTACCAAAGAAGCTACTAGAATATTAATCATGACATTGAGCTTAAAGAAAAAAAGAAAAGCACACGTACGGCACATCAACAAGTTGTACATATGATTTTTTAATTCTTTGACAGTCTCGTAATTTGTTCGTTAAACTTCATTTGTGTGCAGTACCAGCACCAAGTTGTCACTGTGTTTCACTAAACTGTATTTAACTTGGTAAACGCTCATGAACGCTGTGCATTATTTTCTCACAAGTGTTCCTGAGATTGTTTTCTGTGTGCGGTTGTTTGCAGACGGAGGCACCGGATGACCTTTATCAGATGACCGTTGACCCAAAGAAAGCCCCTGATGTTGCAGACAAGTTGGAGATTGAATTTAAAAGGGGTGTGTAAATATTTGCAGAGTTATATTATAACTACTTGCACTACAATCTTTCGATTCACAAATATAGATTGTCATGTTTGCGAAGTTTGAATTTGTTACGAACTTAACTCAGATGTAAATTGCATGTATTTATTTTATCCACATGTATTTGGCATGCAATCAGGATAGCCTGACCTTTCTTTATTTCATTTTTATCAAAACCAATTTGCAGTTAAAAGCTGAATTGCGTGGCTATTACGTGAGATTAGAAATAGAACAAATAGATACAAGTAAAAATACTGACTTAGGTGGGATTTGAACCTGGGTCACAAGGGCAAGAGAATAACACTGGGGCCAACCTGAATACTCTGCAAGAACGTGATACAAATATGAGACACCTATAAAGAAAACTTCATAAATGAGGAAGCCAGGTGTAGCAAAATAGATAACTTGTGCTGCAAATTTCCGATAGTTGGATTTGATTGTCCCTTACATACACAAATTGTCATTTTGCCATTGTCAATAGGCAAGACGGCTGCTCAATATGCTTTGTTTCACCATTGAACACGCTTTGATTGATTTTCTAACAGAAGTCATTGTTCTTTAAATGTCATGCAATTTATTAAATATTGGTAGCCTTTGGGTTCCATTTCTTTAAAAGAAATTCCCAGAAAGATTTGTGACCTGTCACCACAAAATGAGCTGAAAGTCGAAATTTTCAAAATTGTGACCAGCTCCACAAAAATGGGTATAAGGGGACATTTTTTTTCAAAATGAGTTACAGAAACATTTGAATTGGTCACAATAAGCTTTAATTTAGTGCAGGTTTGAACCCTGCAGCATTTTGTAATTTGGAGATAGTGGGATTTTTACATAATCATATCATACACGTTCACAGAATTGCTTTCAGAGATAAAGCCCTTTAATCACAGGAAGAGGAAAAAGAAATCAGCCAAGAAGGAAGTCTCTTAATACTCACAGCAAGAGCTAGGTTTCTGGTATGAATTGTGAAAGTATTAATATAATAGACAACAATAAATCAAGAAGTAAAAATCACCCTGTCCACATACAAAAGCCCTTAGTGTGAAAAGCATAGTGCCCCTTAATACCCTTTTTTGCAGAGTGGGTCACAATTGAGATACTGGTATTTTTCAATTCAGCAGAAAGAGAGCTTTCCAGTGGTATGTACATGGAACACATAGGGGAAAAGTATAAGGTGATAATGTGACATTATTCTAACAGCTTTGGTCTTTGTTTCCATCACTGTTTCAACATTTCTGACTAGGCACGAATAATGCTACCATCAAAATTGCTGAGAAAATGACATTTTTAAATATGCGATCCTGCGATATTTGGAATTAAATAGGAGACAAGTTAATCTTTCCAAATATTACAAAACCCCAAAATTGACCTCTACCTCAATATCTGTCTTTGAACCGTCAAAATTGGAAGGAGCAGAATGCAACTTCACGCCCATTTTGTTGTTACAGGTCACATTTTGGTCAATAACTTCAGGTGTGTTTATCAGAAATCACAGTCCAGAGACGACCTCAGTAACTATCTGATTGACAAGATACATGAACATGTAGTTCATCAAGCTGAGTGTGTTGTTTTTATGGTGGGCAGGTGTCCCTGTGCGAGTGAAGAATGTGGCAGATGGCACTGAGAAGACAGACCCTCTTGAGTTGTATATGTACCTGAATGAAATTGGGTAAGTTTAACTACGTTGCCCTGGGTGATTTGTTAATATGCAAGGATTTTCTGTTTCCATAATGCCAAGGGTTTAAGGGCATTCTTGTGTATTTTGTATGTAGTAGCGGCTGACGTCTGTACTCGTTCCCACTGTAGAATGATTCCCATGAAGTTTGTTGACACACACAGGCTTGAAGTAGTCCATGGTGGTTGAGCGTGCATGGAGCCCTCAAATGGCCATGAGCCCGGATGCTTCATCAAAAATTGCCTCACAACAGTGTCCTGGAGCATTTGTAAAGTTCAACTTGGTAAAGGACTTGGGTTGTGGTGGTATCGTGTCATTTTAGAAAGTTGGTATATTCTGCCAAACTTAATACCGTGCCTGGGACAAGATAACTGGAATGATACCATTGGCAAATGGTTAAGAATAGTTCTCTCTTTTTCTTTTGTTTCAAGCTTATTTCCACACATGGGATTGTTTATTTTTTAAGTTCCTAATGTTTGTTGTTTTTCATGACAGGGGAAAGCATGGTGTTGGTCGAACTGACATTGTTGAGAACCGCTTCATTGGAATGAAGAGTCGTGGTAAGTTCCCTGAATACTTTCTCATCGTATGCTTTCATCTAGTATGCTATGCTGTCTCAGTTTTTTATTAATTGATTGGTTTAACTTCTGCCTACAAAGAATGAAAATATACCATATAGCAGAACTCACCTTGATCGCTCACTGGTTAACCCAGCAACACACCACATATAGTTCTCAACACTTGTAAATCACAATAAATTACAGTAAGACCAATATCCAATACTAATAAACAATTTAAAAATTTCAATTTGGGGGAATTTGTTTGCGTTGGAGCCAACTACAAACAGTTGATTAACCCTAACACTCCTCAGTCCTCGAACAGGTCAAGGATTGAGGAGTGTTAGGGTTAAAGAAGTAAATTTGACAGTGATTGTGACCTTCACATCCACTGTCAGGTGATTCTGAAGGTCATTGTTCCCTCAAATGAGTTGTCGAGCCCTAAATTGGCAGTCTGCCATTGTCTGCCACAAGGTGCTATAAACGAATCCGTTGGCCATTGATAGTGGCCCCTGTCAATAGTGAAAGACATTGCAGTAATCATTGCCTGTGGCAAGTGATTGTTTGTGGTTCCGGTCAAAACCTTACACAATACTTCAATATTGAAGGAGACATCAGGAATGCCCAGTGACAATGTTGTAGGATTGATTTATAGTTTGATTCAATGTACAGTGTAGTCAGTTGTCAAATGTTCATATGTATGCTGTCAAATTGATCATTTGGAGGGGAAAATCAATGAAATAAAAGAGGAAAAAAATTCAATTATTTGGTTTCAAATAGCATTCTTAAAGCATATTTCATACAAGTAAACTGAAAGGCAGCTGAATTCATATGACCAACAATAAGGCCAAAAATTATCTTCCCCTCAAGTTTGTCCTTTTGATTTCTATAACAACATGTACATTTTGCTGCTGCTTTTGTAGGAATTTGCTACAACCAAATATTCAATCCAATGGAAGGTAATATATTTATAGAGGATTAGCCATTCAATGGCTTGGAGTACAAGGACATGTGTTGTACTTTTTCAGTATAAGATTCCATTTCTTTGTGGTTCATGCCTCTTGTTTGTATGAGGCTGATTTTGACGTGGTGACCTTATGCATGTCAACTGTTGGCTAAAGGGCCCTTTGTGTAATTACAGCAAGCTCACAGTGCTACTGTAGTGTAGTGTGGAGTCTTTAGGGGAAGAAGAACCCTTTTTTATTCAAAGATTGAAAGTTCAATTCTCACAGTTCATACTGTTGATAATCCTCTAACTTTCAATGAGAAGTTCTCATCATACTCATTTTTCTTTTCATTCAAGGGGTGTATGAGTGTCCAGGAGGCCAAATTCTGCTAGTAGCTCACCTGGATATTGAGAATATTACCATGGATAAGGTATAGATTGGAAATTAGTAAATTAGTATTTATTTGAAACTGTGAAAGAAAGAATAGACTCTGAAATTTTTGGAAGAAAAAGTTTGTTGGCTTTTAGGTGGCATTTATATTAACCCCTTGATGATGGGAATTTCTTTCTGAAAGCCGACTCCAAGAATTCCAGCCTCGCTTGGCCATGAAGGCCACCTGCTAAACTGCAAATTCTCGGTTTGTGGCCCTGAAAAGGCTGATTGTTCAGTGGCATGCGACTCTACTCACCCTTCCACATTCCTGTTGCCTCTTTTCAAAGTGGGGACTATTGTGAAGCTGGTGATTATGATGCAAATTCGGTCTTTTCATTTCTGGGCTACACACAAAGGCCAATCACCATATATACAAGAGCCAGGGTCTGTCTTCTTTCACCGTGTTCGCTCGAGCATGGGCCGAGAATAATAGCTGAAAAGCGGGCTGAGGATCTTAATTTTTATGGCGTGTCTAGCCGCCTCCCGGCGCGAAGGGGTTAAGAGGATAAAGTGAAAGCAGGCATTTAGGGGAGTGGCTAAATGGCAGATTTCAAAGGGTGTGCCTTGCAAAGAGTTTTATACGATCATTGAGTATTGCCTTCAGCAAGGACATCATTTATACAGTTATACATTTACAATTTCATTGCTTACTAGTCATATGGGTGGCAAGGGTTTACCGAATACTTGCACCATCTTTGATGGGTGACAGACATTACCTCAAAATGTGCTCGTCTCAAAACTTTTAAAGAGGGTTGTTCATTTAGTATTTAATAGTGTAGTGTTTATTTTGGGGTTCGATATTGCTTTTGTACTGATGGCAAACCATTGTTTTATCTACCATTGGCTGGCATAAAATAACTGACATACCAAAAGCAGACACTATCGGCTGACGGGTGAAGGATAACAGACCTATCAAAGCCAAGGAATAAAGTGTGGTCAGGAAGCCTTAGTTAAAACTGTGGATGTGTCAGTTATCCCTATTAATGGAATTTTGCAATGGGAAGGTGTAATTTGAACAATCTTTTTGCTCTTGGCCAGTGTAGTTGATTTAAAACTGTACACTTGTTGCATTCCAGACCTAGGAGCAGAAAAAATTCACAAATCTGCTTGCGTGTGACTCAAACCATGACCTGCTTATTAGTGCAGATAATGTCAACCAACACCGTAGTCAAATCTCAACCAGCACTGTAGTCAAGTCCGCTACATGTCTCTGCATGTCCACTAAAAGTCAGCCAGTCTCCAGCCGAGTCACAAGCTAAACACTTGAACAGTGACAAAAGCACTTCTTTGTCGTTTAATCTCCCTGTTACCTATGAGGGGTCTGGTGAAAGGACTTGTGACTGGACTACTGAGAGGACCTGGGATGGATTCAACTACAGCACTGATCTTAAGATCCTCATGACCACAGGAGTTGTGGGTCAACTGAAATTCAGAAAAAGCAAAGAGACAATTTTGTGTAAAAACAGGGAAACTGATTCAGGTTGGGGGTGGCTTTCTAAAGTGTTCAGTAATCTCGCATGATTGAGACTGGTCTGTGCACCAGAACCACAAAAAAATTAACGTTTATGTAGACAATAACCCTAGCAGCCTTCAGTCCTTTGATTTCCATATGATTTTAAATACACTGTAGCGAGTTTGAGTTAATTCGTTATTGTGGACTTCAGTGTTGAATGTTTTGTCTTCATACCTACAGGCTGTGCGTAGGATCAAGCAGGGTCTATCACTTCGATTCTCTGAGCAAGTTTATGAAGGTAAGATGGTGCAGTGTCGACTTGGGACACGTACATGTACTTCTCCATTGTAGCGTATGTATTTTATATTGTCACAGTTTTATTTATCGGTAGAATAGAAACTCCTACATAAGAAAAACATGAAATCTCAGCAAACTACCGGTAGTGAAATTTAGAAGAAATTTATTCCTGGATATAAGGAAGTAAGCACTTATAATGTTTCCAGTAGCCACCACGGGGCAAGTAGGGTTACTTGTGCACTGTGCTTGTATGTGTGGGAAAGACACAGGGAACTTTTGTTGGCTCAGAATCTGAATAACTCAGATTTTTTATCAGTTCCCCTGCAGTTCGAGTTGAAGGACTTGTTAATTTATATAACGGTTGCACTTTGCTGCACTGAGCAGGTTTAGGGTCAGTTGCTTAACTGAGACCTTGCAATATTAATGTATTTTTCCAAAAGAAATATGAACAAATGAAAACCCAAAAATGCATTAGTACAAGAATAGGTAAATGACTAAAATGTTGATAAAAAAGTTCAGATTTAGTATAAGGAAAAAAACAAATATGATGCGGTGTATTCTTTGACCGTGTTGAAACTTTTGAAAACAGAACAAGTACTGAACTTGTAGTTGTACTGTAGTTTGTGTGTTTATGTGTCTCCACTTGAATAAAGTGTCTTTTCATAGGTATATTGATAGTTAGCCTGTTGTTTGTGGCAGGTTTTTGGTACAGTCCAGAGTGTGAGTTTACCCGTCATTGCATCGACAAGAGCCAGGAGAGTGTGGATGGAACTGTTACCGTGGAGATCTTCAAGGGTAATGTGTCTGTCAAGTCTCGTTGCTCAGCAACCTCGCTGTACAACGAGGAGCTTGTCAGGTAAGAATATCATCAAATCAATCCACAAGCTCCTGTGTGCGAAAGCTCCAGAACCAATTGCTTTCATACACTTCACCAGCTAATTTATGAGAAATAGGTCAACAGATTTTTGGACAAATTCTTATACCTCAGAACTTTGAGTACTTTATTCTTGAAGGAGTTTAAGAATGCTGCACAATAAAGTATATTTACTATAGATATTGTTCCCCATAAAGTGATATCAAAGACAAAGTTGTGAAAGATACTTAAACCTTATCGCCACCCTGTGTCCAGATGAATGCATTATGGATTTGTGCTCATTCAGATGAAAATTAGATGCAGTGTACACCATGAGACCAGTGCATGCAAATTATTCATCAAACAGGAACTCTAAAGTGGTCACAGAATACCATCTCCAGTACCTGCACAAAGTCCAGAAATAACACATTTAATGTTCAAAGTGATAATTTATTTGGAAAAAGTTCAACCATTTCCTACATGGATCTACAGATGACATCTTGTTTTATCAGTGTTTTGAAAGTCGAGGTTGTGGTTGGGAAAGGAGTTGGAAATCTACACTCTTTTGAGAGGGAGGAAATAAACGAGATCATGATACCGAGGCACTTTTAAAAGCTAATTTGTCTGGCCCTTTGTTTCCTTTCAAACAGTTTGTCAGGGATACTGGTAGTTTTCCTCATTTTGCTGGGCTTTCAGTAATTTTCCTTCTGTGAATCTTCGAGCAGGAATTCGATGATGAAATTAATTTTTCAAGTGGAAAAAGAAGCTCTTGAATTTTGAAAGGTGGGAAGAATCAGCAGTTTTGCTTTTGCCAGCTGGACAGTAATTTATGCATTTCTTACACTGTTTTTATGGCTTTTGTTTTTCCACCAGCATGGTCTTGAAGGGTAACTATGAGCCAGAAGATGCGCTGGGATTCATCAAGGTCAACGCCGTCAGGTGAACTTTTCTTGAAGTTTTTTCAGTTGTTACTTAATTCAAAAAAGTTTCAAGGGAATAAGACAAGAACTGAATAAGCTCAATATTGATTGCTTTTGTTTACTTTGCCATATCACTGGTTGGCCAAAAGCAAAAAACCTTGAATAAAAGGCATCATTAAGCAAGAGTGCCCTCTTTAAACCCATTTACTGCCTGTTGACATTTTCAAATGGACATTATCTTGGGGGGTCCACACTTTATATCACAGGGGACCCAAGTAATGACAAAGCAATGCGCTAGCTATTATAAAAGGAATTGAGTGGCCCGTAATTCTCACGCTGGACTTCAGCTTGTAAATGGCTGTGGATGTTCAAGCTGAGAATTACATCGATCAGGATGATTACTTGAAACCCCTGAATCAGTTTTGCAACAAACGACCTCACATTGAGCACACCGTTGCCTTTACCTTTCGCTTTGTCTTTGCTAGAAACCCTACCAGACAGATGAGTTTGTATCATTTGTCAAAGTGGCTTGCCTGCCCAGAGCAACAGGATCTAATAGGCTAACACCAAGGCCATTGGATTCTGTGGTTGCCAGCCACAACAGGATCCATCGATAACATTGTTCAATGGGGCCAGCTCCTATTGGCTCAACATGGGCATCGCTACAAACTCACTATGGACATCAAACAAAAGAAACACAGTGCACTAACAACGAGTGTCCATTGTTATTGCACCGTACATGTACCTCTTTTGTTAGATGTTCATTGTGACTGCTGTTGATTGCTCAGTGCAGCAAAGTGCACCAGAATTTTACACCTTCAGCGCTTTGCTGCATTTGGCACGGTTAGGGTGAATAGCAAGTTGTTCCGTGCTATTGCTTCTGTATGTCACTTCCGCATTTCAATTTACTTTTTCTCCCAGGCTGAAGGAATATCGTCGTCTCCGCAGCTCCCAAGGTGGAAGTGGAGATGCCTCTTCCTAAACTCTCTCATTGGACTCCGTCAGCCCACCGATTCATTCACCTGGTTTAACTTTAAGATTTGGGTTGGGAAACAAAGACAGGTTTCCAATCCCTACGCTATATTTTAGACATAAAATAGAGGGGGCAGGAACCAGTATGATGGTACTTAAGGGGTGTAAGAACTCCTTTTTGACTGGTGAAGAATCTTTTAAAGGAGGTGCCCTACAGAGATAAAGTATTTCTCACAGGCACTCACGGAGTCCATTGACAGGGAGTGAAAAACTCAGCACTTGATGCTGATAACAGTGGAAAACGGTGTGTCATCTTAGCTGTCATGTGCATTTGGGATCAAATAGGGTGTTCTTGGTTAAATGCTTTTACTTCTTTGGTGTTCTAGTATTCAGTGCTGAAGTAGCTTTCTCTAGAAATATCTGGGGTGCATGCTTATATTTTTGGTGCCAAAATGCTGTGCAAGCTGGCCAGGTTATGTGGCTTTGCATATTGCTAGGTACGAAGCTTCCAGTTGCTCTAAGTTCTTTGAAAGCTTCTTGAATTTTTGTGAACTTTGTTTGAAAGTGCTCCAAACAGTTTCTCAGAGCCAGGTACTTTATCGACATGTTTTCATCAAAACCAACAAATTTTTCAAGCAGGCACATTTTTGAGATATTCACTCTACCTTGATTCGGGTCCTGCTGAATCTAGTTATGAAATGCATGGTTTTTGTGCAGTTTTGAAACTACTTATCAGACTTCAAAGTATTCATTGCTTGCAATAAGCTGTGAATTGAAACTCATCTGAAATGAAAATCAATGATAGTTTTTGAAAAAAAAAAATCAGTAGAGTGCCGAAGGGCTGCATTGATTATTTAATTGTTCACTCTGGCCATTGTTTGGTTCAGTTTTGGTTTGAGTTACCGAGCCTTTGCCAAACTCAACACTG
This sequence comes from Acanthaster planci, assembly GCF_054643075.1. Lineage (NCBI taxonomy): Eukaryota > Metazoa > Echinodermata > Asteroidea > Valvatida > Acanthasteridae > Acanthaster > Acanthaster planci. Next base: position 5,030,817 of record NC_141787.1, read on the forward strand.
TTGGATATGATGTACTCTTCATCTGAAGGGTTTGGGTTAACCAGACATCTTTCTGAGAGCTGAGGCTTCATGTCAGACAGCATTGGTTGAAAACATTTTTCTTCCAAGAAAGCCTAAAAAATTTCTCCAAGGAAATCCTTCAAAAAGAAGTTCAGTTGCTCTCTAACATGGATGTTGTCACTTCCAGCCAAGAATACAGTGAAGGGAATTCACTTGTTCTCCATATTGAAAACCCAACAAGAAGAAACAAATCATTAATAAAAAAGTGTCCCTGGCATAGCAGTAGGGAGATCAAATCGAAAACATTAAATCATAAGCCACTTGTTCTTTTTGTTGTAATTTTGGCCTCGAAAAAAAGTCAAACTGGAGACACAGAGATTATAATTTTATTGCTAGATCCTTCGGAAATATTTGTTGTTTTGGTCACAAACAGACATTTTTATTTTCTTAATGAGTGTATTCCCTTTTATGATTTTAGTTTTCTGAAATCCAGATTTTATTCTTTGAATTATGTATTAAGAACTTTGAATATCTTTTTGAAATAAAGAAATTGTGTGCCTATTCCTATAGTTGGCACGATTTATTGATCTTCGCTTCAATATTCGATCTCCTGTGTAGTTCTCTCTTTGGTATTCCATTTTTGAATTGTTTTCCCTGAAATTTTTCACATTCTTGCCAATTTTTTTCTGGGTAGTCTGATTTTTATGTGTTACTTTGCTGGTCTGAAATTTCTACAATATTGTATTCCAGTACTTTTCCGTTATTTAAGAAAATAGTTTAATTGCCTTATTTCCAAATGAAAAAGAAATAAACCCCAAGAAAATCTGCTGGCATAATCAAGGCATAGTGTACCAAACGCCATTGTAGTTTACTTAAGCGTTTGTAGTGTTTCTTTGGTGTTAGTGAAAAAAAGAAGAAGCAATAACCAAGTCTGTGTTTTTGAAAAATTCAACCGCGATGCAAATTGTGTTTTTGTGGCATAGAAGAGACATATCACTCTAGGCTTTTGCTTTTGTCAGTTAAAAATAGAGGGGCAATGGCTTTTTACATAATAAAGACAGTGTAATAAAGATGAAGTTGGTGCATTTAAAGATTTGTGACACCTGTAATTTTCTTGAATTTTCGTGATACATGACTTTGATTTTACCTTTCATGATTCAGACCAGTGCTTTCTGTCAGCCGTTTGTAAAGCTTGACTTTGGGTGTAGTGATATTGCTGGTGGAATGTACTTTTTCAAGTTGGGAGGCACAAACAGTACCTTTTTGTTTCTAAATTTTTGGCTGTGAAATAAATTTGAAAACAAGCAGAAGGAAAGAGAGATGTCAGTCAGGCCCAGATTACTATCGTTGTAGGCACCAGTTTTCCCTTGGCATTCAGGGCATCAATGTACAATAGGCCCTATTCAGAGACAGTAGCAGAAGGCACTGGCACGGAATCCAGGACACTGGTAAGCCCTGAAGCCTTGAATCTGCTTTGATAATAAGCTTTATATCTTATCTACTAAATAGTGTCGAGCTTTTCAGTAAAAGAAAATTCAAAAAAAGTGTGTTAGTGTATCTTACCTGGTTCTGAATTTTTTTGTGGCCTCCCGTATTGCTGTATAGCTACTCTAGGTACAGTGCATCAGGAAGATGTTATTCCAGGGGTGGAGGGAGATTTGGGGGGGGCACTCATCAACAACATGACTACTTTTTATGATAACAGGTTCTTGGTTAACCATGGAAGTGGGTCAATTTCAAGGTAGATTCATGCTAATGATTTTCATACCTTCCTTTTTTTATTTTTTTTGGGGGGGGGGTTCCTGCACCCTTGCCTTGCGTCACCTGTGTGTGGTTGGATGATTTATGTCTGTCACCGGTTTCTGTTGACAAGTACAATCAGGATTTTATTTTTCTTTTTTAATCCAGGAAAAGAATTTTTCTTCGTCAATTTTTTGCACATACTCAGATCCGAAAGTGCAGGCTGAATTACCCCTGTTTTTTGTCAACACTCTTCCTCTGGGGAAAATGTAGCATTATGCCTTTCATGAAAAGATTAATCCCTGTGATATGTACATCAAATCTTACAACTCTGATTCTCGGGTAGGAGCATTTTGATCACCGTAAAACAGTCGTAGAGACATCGGAGGCCAGTCAGTAGTAAACAGCCGTCGATGGCTGCACGTGATATTAGTCTGGTTCTCTCTCACGATTGTGTGTATTTTCAGTGGTGAGTCATTCGAACCGGATCCGTATAGCAATTTGTGTAGCCTACGTAAATTTCTTGCTTTTCATCATTAAGCAAAATGGCAGCGCAAACCCCGGGCATCCAGCAGTTACTTCAAGCCGAAAAGAAAGCCGCAGAAAGGGTCGCGGACTCGAGAAAACGTGAGTATTTTTTCTTTCGCATATTAAAATACTGGAGAATTGTCGAGGGTGTTTCATACAACAATAAACTGTCGTGATTATGCGTTATTGAAATTATTGTAACCGCGTTCAACTTCAACATGATCAACCATTGTCAGCATGATCATATGATCAAAGTCGTAGCTCCGCGCACTTATTACCATGATTACTCACATTCACTCGTAAATATGGAGATGGCTGAGGATTAAACACTCAACTTAGGTTGCATTTGCAGGTAGGCTGGTAGGGTAGGGGTTAAGCGGTTGCGGCAGTTTGTCATTACATGATTGAACGTGTGTAGGCCTAACTGTTCATGAGTTGTACTGTTGACCATTACTAGTCGCAAAGTCCCCAATTTTGCCACCTATTATCAAGTGTGATTGGTTTTCACAGTAAATGGTGAAATAAGGGATCTGACCACAATACGATCACGCACGTTAGTCAGTGCAGGTGTCTAAAGTTAAACATGTTAAATGTTGTGAATTATTTATTTAAGATGTTTCATTGCATTGCTCTTTCTGTGGACAAAAAGTAACAACACTGAACACAACTAAGAACATGTAAGCTCCTACAGGTGTGTTATTTAAAAGTAATTATTTAAAAGTAACTACTCCGTCGATTGTTGGCCCTGACCCGATTCAGAGGGATTTGTCTTTATTTGGCTTTCGATTTGGTTTAAGTTTACCCGGAGACATGATGAAATACCCACTTCATTTTATGAGCAGAAATTGCACCAATATGTTCACTACTTATGCAGCTAAGTATTCCCACTAGGTTGCTAATCACAGAAAACTTGTCTTTCCCTCATTTTAAGGAAAAAGATGTTGCCTCCCTAAGCTTGGAGCTGGACGTTTTCCCCACTCTAGAAAAATTTTAGTGAAGGATATGAACTTTTGAACTGCTCTGTTGGAGAACGGTTGTTTTAGAAATCCTACATTTATGTAGATGAAACGGGGACAGAAACGTCCGACAGTTTTACCATTCAGTCTTGAACGTTTGAACTACATGCATAATTTGCAGCAAATTGGTTTTACTTGTTTTCCATAAGTTCTTTCCAAAACATTGGTCACTACAAACATAAAGGTAAATCGCGGATCAGAAAAGGCTCCCAATTTGGACCTGTATCTTGATAATCATAACTCCAGTGTTTGAAAATGTAAAAAAAAGAGCCAGATGACTTGGAAAATTTCATCAGATCATACATAAGAGATGAAATGAAAAACTTTGGGTTCTTACGAAAAAAGTCACCAAAAAGCCTTCCTGGTTTTGAGGTATTAACCAGTCCTGTACTTCAGTCAATAACTGATGTGGCTGTTGCTCATGATTGCTGCTACCAGTAGATACCCAAAAAGTATAATCTGACATGTCATGTTTGTATCTTCATAGGGAAAAACAAGAGGTTAAAGCAGGCTAAAGAAGAGGCGCAAGAAGAAATTGAGAAGTACCGACGCCAGAGGGAAGAGAAGTTCCAAGAGACTCAGGCGAATGTGAGTCCGTGATCGGATGAAGATATCATTGTACATCTATAACACATTGCACATCCAAGCTTGCCCTGCAGCCAGCTATAGCCCAAAAGAATTTTATAAATGCCCATTTTAAGACAGGGTAGTGGTCTCAATCCTAAATCCTCTGGCATCTATCCAAGGAATCCTGGATCTTCCAAAATCCCCCATTGTGCACAAATCCAGGAGCAGTGTCCTATCCTATCAAACATCTATCTGTTCTGAATCTGGACTACCAGCTTTTGTTTCTTTTACAAGCCCCTTTTTTCTATGTTCCTATAAATTTGTGAGACTGGTGAACAAGTCTTAACATCTTCTTTGAAAAAAATGGATGCATTAGGAATATGTCCTCAGATAACCCCACTTGAGGGGTGTCAATTCTCAACTCATCTGGGGAATATAAGCAGTTTTTTGACTTTTGCTTGAAAGGGACAGGCAGATTTTTCAGTCCTTGATGAAACTCTTATTGTGTGTATAAAAATGTCAAGGGCCATCAATCCCATGTGAAATTCATTCATTTATTATTCATCATAATTAACCCTCCTTTGGTTTTACAGCACAAATATGCACAAGTGCCCAAGGTCACTCTCTTGCATGTTGGTGCAGTGCACAGCACGACACAGCTGTGCTTCTTTGAGGTGTTTATCAAATGACCCAAAGAGTGACTTCAGCATAGGAGGGTTAATTAATAAACCAAAAAATTCTTTGTCCCACTTGTTGAAAACGATGCAAACAACCTTAGAATTACACCATACATGTAAATTGAAAATACAAGTAAAAACTTGGGGAAAAAAAAGAAACTAACCCTAACTCTCCTCAGACTTCCAAAATCCTTCCGGCGGTTTTGGAGCATTTTGGAGGATTGAAGGTGAATGGCAAAAGTGCATGGCTGATTATGAAGGATGCCATGCATGAATGTCATGGGTTAGACCTTGTGTTGTTTTTGCGTAGCCATGCATAAATTCAGCCCGATATTTCTTTTGAATCAACTGCACTGCTCAAGAATGCCATTTGCACTGCCTCAACATCTTGACAGGAATTTTCAAGGATTGATGTGATAGGCACACCTCTAAGTAACATTTGAAAGAAATGTTAGAGGATTTGGGCAGATTGAGGGAGAAACAAAATTTTTGACCTCCCCCAATCGGAGGATTGTGGAGGATTGAGAAGGGTCCCTGGCAAAAAAAACCTGGGGGTAGGGTTAAATACAATGGACCTTTCCCATGAAAAACGCAAATAAGACAGGCACATGTGCATCACTGCCACTAGTTGGTACTACCACTGGCAAAGTTGCTTAAATTAATGACGTAACAATACAAATCTCCCTGCGCGCACAATGACTAGCTGATACATGCCGTTTCTGTACTGGTATAGTTCAACTTAAGTACGGAACTCAAAGACAAGGACACTGGAAACTTCATTCAGTTCAAGAAAAGTGTCCTGAAGTATTGGAAAAGGATTTTAACACAGTGTTGATTGGCCTTCAATGAGCCAGAATCCTGGTTAAACCAATTTTTTTACATTGTCGATTGTCTTGACAGATGCACTTGCCAACCAGTGTTAGTAGCACGCATGCGCCTGTCTAATTTGCATATTTCATGGGAAAGGTCCATTGTCTTGCAGTCACAGAAAAAAACACAGAGTACAAGCACAGTCCTGTTAGAAAGGAAAGTATCATTGAAAAGTAAAAGTAACAACTCGTACTGAGTTGGAGATATTAATTCCTCCTCTATCGTTACATTTTTCCTCCCATCTGAGCAGTACCTGGGCACCAAGGGAGATCAGGCCAAGGAGGTGGAAGAGCAGACGCGGCGCAAGATCAGCGAGATGGAGATGCGCGTCGCCAAGAACAAAGAGCAAGTCCTGGCCCAGCTGTTTGACCTCATCTTTGACATCAAGCCAGAGCTTCACCAGAATGTACGGCTATAGAGGCGGGGAGGGCGGTAGCTGGTTTATATAGTCAAGTCTATTGAAAATGGCCAGCTGTGGTCACAGTGGAGTTAAACATGATTGAACTGTGTCGCTGTTGGGTCGCTTGGTGGCTGGTAGGCTTGGACTCTGAGGTCGCTAGGCCATGGGCAAGCTGACCTGCTGGATCCTGTTACATTGAGCAGGCTTTTGTCATGGAAAACTGGTGCAGGTAGACCTAAATGACCATAGAACAGTAGTCTTTCACACCAGCTTTAAACTGAGATAGTTGCAAATGTAGCGGGCTATGACAGCCCTGTTTAGTGGTCCTTGTGCAGTGCTACCAGGTCATATGACCACAGTTTACCCAATTGGTGCAACTTACTTGGCAGCTCCAGTGTTCATGTAGCCTCCACTGCAGTACATTTGACTAGATATAATAAGCAAATATATATGTATGTAACATTAATAGTTATGAATGTAATATTGGCAGTGTCACATTTGTACACATCTGTGCTGAGGTGTGAGAAAGATTTGGACTGTTAGATAAGACATGTAAGCCTTGCTATATTTGCCAGGCAGTGGTGACCCTCTCCCTAAGACTGAATTGCAATATGTATGTTATTCAGAATCTGTAGCCGTAATCATGCTTAGTTGTAACATATCAGAGTGATCCATGGTAAATTTTTAGCCCTGTGTTAAGAGTTAGGAGACACATGGTCAGCAGGTCACAGTTCCACAGTACTGATCACAGTCATGGGATTTGCTTGATGCAAGTGTCCTGCACAAGCGGTACAGACCAAGTTCGATCTGCGATAGCTGGTTACCCATGGGTCAAGTTTTCATAGTAACAAAGATACATTTCGTGTACTGATTACCAAGGAGAATTGACCAGTGATCTATAAATGGTCGTTGATCGAACTTTAATAGCCATACATATGAGTATGCAAATTTTATATGGCCTCATTTCATACAGAAACATGCTAAAAACTGCTGATTGGTTGACAGGTGTCCCCTGACCCATACTCTTTTCTGTTGAACCTATTTGCTGAACCTGTTTCCATTATACATAATTGACTTTCCCTACAGAGGCTAGTAATGAATGTACATGGCTGCGGATTGGTCAAAGTCTGGAGGTCAAGAAGAGGTCTTTGCATAATTAATTTGTTGGTTATGCTCAGGCATCATATTATGAATACATGAACTGGCGATGAGGTCACTAGTGCATGTCTGTGCGCCCCATGGGACTGTGAGTGGCAAGATGGTCCTATTTCCTGAGGTCAAAGGCAAACGGAAGGAGAACCACCTTTTGGTCACTCAAAGGCCTGAGGGGGCCCCTGGACATGCACAAGTGACTGCATGATGCCAGTCCACTTGGGTTTTATAGCACCCCTCAGTCCAAAATGTAAAATTATAACAGAACTGTAATTCCTTGGAGTCAGTTTTTGAGTTGTTCTCATCATGTGAGGATCCTGTAACCCATCAAATATTTTGAATGTAGTGCTCAGGCTCACGGTGTCTTTGGGCATGTCCAGTTCATGCTGATGGTAAATGTCATGCACTAGCCTATAACCTGCAAGAGTTGTCATAAATGGGCAAGGATCTTCCAGTATCAATTTCAAATGTACACTCATAGTCTCTATTATTATTCAAGGGCATTCCCAATCAATGCCAAAGGTCTGTCCAAGTGCACTGTATTAACCACTCCCTGCCGGGGATTCCGGATCTGGACACGTATGCTTTATATGCGTGGCCAGGGTCTCCAAACTCGGACAAGGGGAACAGGGCCTTGTAACAAAAGACGGTTCTTGGAACAGAAGACCAGGCTGCTGGACATTACGGACATTTTTTCACTCTCAAAAGTGGAGGTAATCCTACCTTGTTTTGACAGTATACCAGGGTTTGGGGCATTTAGAGCGAGCGGATTACCACAGGGGACAAAAGTACCCCACCACCGCAGCGATGAGCCACACAGCACCGCTGCATGCCAATCTGGCCCCTATTGAAAAGAGGTGAGCAGCGCACTGAGCCAGGTTCGTGAACAAAAGATTATTACTTTATACCCACAAAATCTGGGCTCTTTTTACAAGGCTACAGGCCTGGCTTAAATACTCAGGCGTCAATAGATTTTGTCTGTCAGTCTAGAGTGTACACCAGACAGTCCTTCACGTGTTTGTAATTGTCCAGTAAATGAAGAATTTTGAAAACAGAAAAAAATGATAAATATCCCGGCCCAGCATCATCAACATTGATAACTACCCTGGCAGGAAGTGGTTAAAACATTGCATGTGTCATTTGAACCCAACACAGTGTGTGTTATGTGTTACCACCAAGTCGTATTAGAGGGAGAGAATTATTAGTGGGATATGATTGACATTTTATTGTATCGGTGCGTAATTGATTAGTGTGTTTTAAGCTATTATACCAGTTGTGCTTAGGTTATAAATTGTTATTGACGGAGCTTAACAAATTTTGGTCTCAGACAGTGGGAGTTAGAGTTTCCTATTCCAAATTGTGGTGAAGGGTGTTTGTTGTATTTTCTTTCGCCAATTCCTGCTTTGCTTGTGTTTCCTTATAAACCACTATTGGAGCGAAATAGTAGATGACGAGAAGAAAGATATCTTTTGGAAAAGAGCAACCTTCTATGTGCGTACACCGACTTAGTACAACAGTTTTGAATGCTGTTGTGATGAGGATTAGATGCAAATGATTATTTCAGCCTAGATTGTGGCAGCCATTGTATGGGGGAGGAGGCTACATTGACCATACCAGTCACGTGCTGTCAAATAGGCCCAGTACCATACCAAGCATTGTGGTAGAGACTTTTTGAACTGTTGCCAGAACCCTTATGGCAACCAAAAGTATGGCCAGCACTCAGCACAAAACCAATATAACCATTCCCATGATTTTACATAAAATAACACTTTTATGAAGTAAGTAAAAGTGGAAATGATTCACTATTTCAACACCAAAGAAGCAAAAACGGTAATTTTGAGGCAAGGTAGTTGGCATCCAAGGGTGAACAGTTTCACAAACCTTGACCAGCCATACAGCACGGCGGTAGGAAAGGAAGGTCTACTCTTTAGTCAGCCCAGCTCTTGTTGCTGGAGGCTTAACATACAGTGCCCTTGTGTTCATATTCATCCAGCAGCCCCTTAAATTTAGTCTACTTGTTCAAGAGCTCCCTTCCCCACAAAATGAGGAACTTAGTCTGAGCCTTTTGTGTGAAAATTCATTGGAACTGGAAGAATCAATACTGTTAAGATGACATTTTCTCATATTGAGGTTTTAAAATGATTCCCCTGAACTTCCCAAAATTTATCAAAAAATTCTGACATTGGAAGAGAGCAAACTCCCTTTTCTCATCATGGTCAAATGATAAGGTGAGGTGGACATTTAACTGTGAACAGTGTCACGTGTTCCCGAGTATACCTCCTATGTACTTGTGAAATGCTGATGCAATAAAAGATGTAGACTTACTGAAACTTTGAAAGCCAGAAAATTGCAGTCTGTTTTTTTTTTCTCTTTAGAAATGATGATATTCAGTGGCACAAATTTGTGCCAGGAACTGGGGAGGATGTGGGATTGTGGGACATTGACTTGCCCAGCAATGAAAATTTGAAAAGTGGGGTTGGGTGGTTCTGACACCTTAACGCTCGGGGATGTGCATGTATTACACTCCAGCAGAGCCTTACATCGAAACAGCATATTTATGGCTTAAAAAAAAATTGGTCTCCCTTTGGCTGTTGAACATAGTATTGAAGTTAGAAAGAATCCCACCATCTGCCTTAGGGAGGGGGCGGAATCACCCCTTGATGAGAAGTAGGGAATATACTCCACCACCCCTGGGATTTATGCCCATGATGATAATAATAGAAGTCCTAAGTGAAGGTGTGTGTTGAAACCTCCGAAATGTTGCCAAATGCTCATCTACATGTGTTTATGCGATAGAAACTGAAACGTTCGCATTCTGCAGCCACAATCATGACGTTTGGAGCTTCGGGTACAAGTCGGATAGGATTACTGTGCACGAGAGGGCGCTATTTCTCATTGACAGCGAAGTAAAAAAAAAGCAGGGAAATCATTTTGTAGCTGCGATGTTAGGGGCGTGATGGAACCCTACCGAAAGGTTTTACATACATGTATGCTAGTTAAGTTTTGTTGTCTTATCGCTCTTTTCCCCGAATTGTACTTAGGCTTGCATGTTGACTATTCCGAGGGTTTTTCGGCTGAGGTTGGTTTGACAAAAACTGGTGATCTCTGGTTCTTGGACATGTTGGAAGGAATGGTCCCCTAAATTTTCTTTTTTTTCTGACAGGCCTAGGCCTAAGCTTTCTATTTCTACCTCTATGAAAATGATCTTGACATTTAATGTCTGTATCTAGCCTACATTAAGTTGGAAAAAAGCTAGAAAATCAAGCAGAGCCTGCAAAGTTTTATTTAACAAGTGTGGAGGGATGATTGTTGTGAAGTCTGTGGCATCCTAGTGGAGATGTGACCAGGAAAAAAAACTGATGTAGGCGTGGGCCGTTAGTGACAGTGTGTAATGGATATTGCGAAATTCTGAGAGGGAATTCCCCAAGTCGATGGAAGGAAAACAGAATCATGAATAATGTATGAAATGAGTACAGTAACCCCTTGCTAACCTGTAAAAGACATACATATTTCACGTCAACATGACGTCCATTATCACATTTATGCTGACGACATTCTGGTTTATTTTGAATTTGATCCGATGACTCCCAATGATGCAAAATGCGCTCTGTTTAGGTTGCCAAATTGCATCAGACATGTTCAGTCCTGGATGATTGTTAACAAACTTCAACTTAACAATGACAAAACTGAATTCCTAATAGCCTCATCTGCTTACCATCAGAAGCGTTTGAACCACCTGACCCTCACTGTCAACAACAGTACAATTAAACCATCCCCATCTGTGAGAAATCTAGGCATCACATTCGACAGTACAATGTCAATGACACCCCATGTAAACACCATATCCAAATCCATCAACTACCACATACGAAACATATCTAAGATTTGCTGCTGCTGCCAGAGCCTATAGTCCTGTCACGAATTGACTACTGCAACGCTCTTTTAAATAGAATGAAGCACTCTGATGTTAGTCGTTTACAGAAACTTCAAAACAACATTGCCAGGATTATATTCACACAACCCAAACACTGCTATTCGTCACCACTTCTACAACTACACTGGTTACCTGTTCAAAAACGCATCATCTTCAAAACAGCCATCAACGTATATGAAGCTCTAACTGGCACACATCACACATAATCAACATTCTTGATCTCAGCAAACCTAACCGAAGTAACCTCCTCTCAACACACAACCTAAGAATACCACGTACATTCCAAAAAGTAGTAGACAGGGCTTTTACTGTTGCTGGACCCCGATGCTGGAACTCATTACCTCTTAGTATTCATAACTGCGACTCCCTACAACAGTTCAAATGTAAACTTACTGTAAATCTCATCTGTTTCCACTGTAGGTTTTGGTCATCTGCTCCCACTAACTTTATCTTAGCACCTGGTTTACTTTCCTGTGGTTGCTTTTTTCCCAGTGCATTGTAACCTTCAGAAAAATGCACTTTATAAATGTTCAGTGTTATTATTATTATTATACATATCCTAAAGCAATGATGGTAAATACGGAAAGTTGAGGTGTGCTGGATGAGCTGATTGATTAAATCTGTTTTAAGTGGCTGTAGCATGTAGAATTTACACAAGTTTAAGCTGACAGAAGCACTGTATGGCTTGCAGAGGCTTGCAGTGTGAATGTTTTATGTATGTGTACATTGTTTGTGGTTGACACGAATTCTCTTTGTCCTTTCTTTTGATAGAATGTGCAACATGGTTGATATCCACTTGTACTGATAGCATCCGTCGAAAAGAGGGATAGAAATATCGAAAAGGAATGGATTAGACAGCTAGTGTATGTGTGTGTATCTATTCCTGGTTTTTGATGTCTACATCGCCTCTGGTCCTCAGTGAATGTTGTTTGTTGATTTGATCCTCTGAAAATCAAGCACTTAAAAGCCAACATGGTTTCCAAAAAAAAATGATAGTGATTACAATAACTAGGGAGTAACGATAACACATTCCATTTCAGAACAATGAGAGGGAAATTAATGTGCCAACTTGGAATACGCAGTGTATGTAATAAAGCGTACTCGTGTTATAAAGTACAATACAAAGTTCTTTCAAATGACTTGAATTTGTCAATGGATGTTACAGACAAGACAACAAGGGCCAGACAGCAGGTGAGGAACACACCTGGCTGCTTTGAATGTTATTCAGGTGATCTGAGGGAAAGAACCAGAAAAATAAGAAAGTGATGACAAGGAAACCAAGAAAGACCAGACAACAGATGGGGCAAAAATGCTGGCTGTGAGTAGAGCAGACAAGCAGGACCAGACAACAGGTGGGGAACAAACAGTGGTTGTGAGGAGACCAGACAACCAGGACCAGACAACAGGTGGGGAACAAATGACCAGACAACCAGGACCAGACAAGATGTGGGGAACAAATGCTGGCTGTGAGGAGACCAGACAACCAGGACCAGACAACAGGTGGGGAACAAACCCTGGCTGTGAGGAGACCAGACAACCAGGACCAGACAACAGTAATTTATATAGGCTACTTTTCTAAAGTTTGATACCAGACATCTGTAACTCACCCAATACAGCAAAATAGAGAGCTCAAAATTAGTCCCTGTCACAGATGTCCCCAAGGGAATGATCTAAGGGTTGTGATAAAAAACTCTCTACATTATAGACAATGAGGAAATGCATGTCGAGATGTATGTACATGTATATGTACATGATATTATACAACGACAGACACGTTGCATAACAGCACTGTACACACGACATATTGTATATGTGTATAAAATGTCCTGACGTTCAGCACATACATGGACATGGACATGTTCATTATACAAAGTAGATTGGAGTGTTAAGATTCCGATCTATTTTACTCTCTGTATTTTATTTCTCCTTCACAGAAATGTTGGATGATAACGACCTCTACAGCAAAGCCAGACAGATTCATGCCAATGAATGGAAAGAACTGGCTATAAAACTTGGTTTCAACCATGCAGAAGTCTCACACTTTGAGGCAGACCATCCCCGTAGTGTTGTTAATCAAATCTTCCACATGCTGGTCACGTGGAGAAACAAACAACCTGATGACGTCAGTCAGACAGAAGCTCTCTGCAAAGCATTGGAGGAGGTTCAAGACAGAAAAGGTACCAACAACTTGCCATGTGTGTTCATTGTTTATTCCTAGTGTAAGAGGAGAGGGCTACGGCCATGTTGTCATTTTCTGCTTTCATCCAACTAGAGTCACTGTCATGTTTTCATGTACATTGAAAAAGTAATCTGACCAGGCGGACAGTAGCTCACCAGGATTTGCCGTGGGGGAGGGGGGGGGACAGAGCAAAATTTACCCCTACAGTAGCTAACGAAGTTCTTGCTCCACCCTTCCCTGACTGAGCCACAGGGGACAGGGATGTAGGGCTGTATCACAGCTAGTAGTTTCATATGTTAGTGTAAATTGTATCTTCATCTTTCAGAAAAAAAAGACACCTTGGGTTGCACCTCTGTAGGTTTGTCAAGTCCTTTTCGTATTTTGCCAAAATACTTGGGTGGGATGATTGATTATTTTGGACCAAGTGAATGTCAGAGGTAGCTCCTTGCTAAATTTAGAAAGCTGGCAGTTTGCAGTGTAGATACATGTATTAACACACAAAGCAGAACCACACTGTCTTTTCAAGTCAACCGGCTAACAAATGAAATGAAAATCTTGATAAATCTAGCTCTGTGTCAGCACCATAAATCTTTCTTGGCTGGGTTGGTCAATTGACACACCTATTCCTTTGGGGGGGGGCTTTCAGTGTCATTAGTTGATTTCTGTTTTAATGATTTGTTTATTTTTATACACAAGAATTTCAGCAGGTGCGTAGCTGTCCATAGGTATAACGTTTGAGGAATGGTTCTGCTCATAACCTCCAAATGCAATTCAGAGGGGTAAAAACAAAGACAGCAACCAAACAAAAAGAAAATGTTATGAATAAATTTGAAGGCAGCAGATGCACATGCTCACATTTGTTCAGTTTTATACACTAGAATTTCAATTGGTGGGTAGCTGTCCACAGGCAGGACATCTAAGGAATGTTACTTTCCATTACCTCGGAATGGTCCTGTCCGTTAATGCCTTCAAATGCAATTTGGAATGGTAAAAACAAGGACACCAACCATTAACAAAACGGAAATTCCAAAAGATGTTATGAGTAAATTTGAAGGCAGCTGATGCACCTGCTCATCAGTGAGGCCAAGCATTTCTGGAAGTTTTTCTTTTACTTGTGGTTAGCAGTCTCATTGCAACTGAGGGGATAATTAAATCACCACTGTTGAGTGAGCATCAGTTGGATAGTGTCCTTTAACTAGGAGATGGACCCCCTGTCTTGAAGCTCATTGAGGCAGATTGCCACATGAACATGCATCCATGTAGTTTGTTTTCACTTTTGTGAGGGGTAACTGAATATTCAAATACATATATTTTATTAATTGGAAGGTCTAATATTTGAATATTCAATCATTGGACATGATTCAGCCTTAACATGGACTTTGTCATTAACAGTTGCCTGTTGTAATAGACAGTGGGCGGTGACATGCCAACAGAGGTCACCCACGATAAGGGCAAAATGTGTACATTCATGCAGTGGCTCAAAGGTCAGCTGTTGTAATTTGATTTGGATCAACTGTCTTCTGGTTTAACCCTAGATGGTGCCTATGCATCACTCCAGTCTGGTCAACCATCAGTTGGCATGTCAGAGAATCAACCAAGAACATCACAGCAACCAATCACACAGGTTACCACCTCATGTTCACTGTCACCAGGTATGTGTACTGATTATTACGGATATTGAAAATACAAAATATATTGTGTATACAGAATTCATCACTTTGAAGATTGAATTTTTTCTTGTTCTGGAAACGGAATTTCTAATGCTTGTGGTAAGTGTTACTTTCTCCTGATTTTTCACAAATTGAAAGTTTGAGAAATTTTAAAGAGCAACTCAAAGGAAAACATGTTTTCTCTGATTTTATCTGTTCAAAAAAATATGGAAGCATCCCGTATCAAACGCAGTGTCATTTGTCTCCAGAGCTCAACTACGACAAGCTAAAAAGGGTTTTTTCTGTTCATGCCAAGATGCGAATTTTGAACATGCTGAATGTAGATTGCTTCATCCTGAGAAAACAGAGAAACCGAGGGGAACTTTCGCCCTGTGTTCGTAGTGGATAAACCGTTGTGCTTGTCAAACAGCTTATGTAGCCAATGTCTGCAGCCATTGAATTATTTCCAAAATTCACTTTTCAGTCAGATTTACCAAAAGGGGACGTCATGTTGGTGGTGCAACATTTATTACCTGGATTGTGGCACAAATGCAAAATACCTTAGTGTTAATTAAGTAACTTTTTATGAGATTTTTACATGTAAGAAGGTGTCTGGGAAATACAAATGATATGTTTTGTGTCTCCGTTCTCTCTATTTTTCTCTCCCAGAATGCCAAGCCTTTGATGTCGAATCCAAAGCTGCCGCCACTAAATGTAAAGCTGAACTGAAGTTGTTCTATGAAGGCACAGGTAGCTATGTACAGCTGAACCCATGGCTTGCTAACGACCAAAAATGCATCAAGGACATGTACAGTAGGTTACAGTTCTTAAATGCTAAGGGAGCAGTGCCGGGCACACAGGCGTGTTATGAGGATATTTTAGTCTTCATGAAAAAAAAAACAGGAAAAATGATCCCAGTAGCTGTACTGAGTGGTTTGGCTGGAAGAGGAAAGACCACTCTTTTTGACAAGATTGCGTTTGATTGGGCAGTTGGCCTTGGTCAGGTACTACAGAAGTATGAACTGGTATTCAGTTTGAAAATGTGTTACTTGGAGCAGGTGTCGGATCTCGTCGAAGCAGTTTTTGATCAACTCTTAGCTGAAGAAACAGCTAAATACATGCAGAAAGGTGCTCTGCAATCATATATTGAGAAAAATGCCGACAAAGTCCTCATCCTTTTGGATGGCTTTGATGAGTTGAAGACCACCTCCCTCAGTAAATCCTCCTTCGGTTCCATACTGAAGATCCTAAGCAGAAAGATGTGTAGAGGTTGTACTATACTTGTCAGCACCCGCCCCTCATATCTGGACAGATTGATAACAAAGGACCTAGTTCAAGAACCATTCACACATGTCCAAGTCATGGGATTCAACAAAGAAGACAGGAGAGAGTATGTGAACAAATTTTTCCCTGGTGAACCTGACAAGGTCAGTGGGCTTCTAGGCAGGGTGAATTCCTCTAACCTTCTTTCCACTTTGGCAGAGAGTCCAATGCTGCTTCTTTTGATGTGTTTACTGTGGAGACAAGATTCCACACTCCCACAAACAATGTCAGACCTCTATCACAGTGCGTTTGAATACGTTGGCAAAAGAAAAGATCTATCAAAAGAAGACATGTCTAGAGTTGCGATTGCACTTGGCGAGGTTGCTTTACGTGGTCTTCTCAGTCCAAATCAAGAGCTGACGTTTAAAGAAAGTGAGTTTGAGCCAAGTATCTTTGGCATGGCTCTAAAAGCAGGTATTGTGACCAGACAGAGTGTCATGAAGAGGCTAATCCCTCACAGCATTGTACGGTTCATTCATAAGACATTCCAGGAATTTTGCAGTGCTTCATACTTGCAAAACCTGTTGAAAGTAGACAAAGAAGAATTTCAGAATACACTGCTTGAAATTATGTCAAAGAACGTGTTTGACTTTGAGTATCTTCTGCGCTTTTGTTGTGGTAACAATGAGGCAAGTACTTTAGAGATACTGAAGGTATTTCAGAAGACACATCTGGAGGATTTGTCGTTTGACAACAGGTTAGGTCATTTAGCACTTCACTGTTACTTTGAAAGTCAGTGCAAAATCTTGCCTCCTGAAGAATTCATACAGTCATTTGTATCTGATCATGTTGTCATTGACAATTTTTTTAGTGATAGTCACAGCTCAGTGAGATTCTTTCTCGAAGGTCTTGCTGAGCAGTCAAAGGCTGATGGCAGTGACTACCTCGCTGAAGTGAAGAGCGTGGATTTGCGGCATGCGGATTTGAGTCTTCCAAAGTTCACTGGAGAAGGTGTAGCACACATTGCTGAGTCACTAAGGAAACTACCCAACTTGGTTACACTTGATCTTTCTTATATTGACCTGGGTGGTACGGCAGCATTATGGTGCAAGCAGGTGAGGCAGTGCAGGGCACTGCAGCACCTAAACTTGAGTTACTGCTCACTGAATGCACAGGACATGGTGCATGTTGCTGTGTCACTCGGGGATCTATCCAACTTGGTTACATTGAATCTTGCAGAGGTTGAACTGGATGGTGCAGCAGCATTATTGTGTGAGCAGGTGGGGAACTGCAGGGCACTGCAGGTACTAAACTTGAGTGAATGCTCATTGAATGAACAGAACATGGTACATGTTGCTGAGTCACTTAGGGATCTGCCCAACTTGGTCACATTGAATCTTTCTTTTAATGACCTGGGTGGTACAGCAGCATTATGGTGCAGACATTTGGGCGGCTGCAGGGCACTGCAGCACCTGTACTTGTGTTGTTGTTCATTGAATGGACAGGACATGGTACTTGTAGGTGAATCACTCTGTGGCCTTCCCAACTTGATTACATTGAATCTTGATAAGAGTGACGTGGGTGGTACAGCGGTATTATGGTGCAAGCAGGTGGGGCAATGCAAGCCACTGCAGCACCTGCACTTGATGTACTGTTCATTGAATGCAGAGGACATGGCACATGTTGCTGAGTTACTCAGTGGTCTACTTAATTTGCATACATTGAACCTTCAAGGTAATAACCTAAGTGGCTCAGCAGTATTGTGGTGCAAGCAGGTGGGTCAGTGCAAGGCACTGCAGAAACTGCAGTTGCAGAGCTGCTCGTTGAATGGAGAGGACATGATACATGTTGCTGAGTTACTAAAGGATCTACCCAACTTGGTTACATTGGATCTTTCTTTTAATGACCTTGGTGGCACAGCATCATTATGGTGCAAGCAGGTGGGGCAGTGCAAGGCACTGCAAGACCTGGACATTAGGTTGTGCTCTTTAAATGGACAGGACATGATACATGTGGCAGAGTCACTTCGTGATCTACCCAACTTGGTTAAATGAAATCTTTCTAATAATGACCTGAGCGGTGCCGCAGCAGCGTTTTGTGCAGAGATAAAGATGTTCAAGGCCCTGAAGGACCTGGAACTCAATAGTTGTAAGATCGCACAGGAAGATAAATGGCACATGAGTGAGTTACAGAGTGACCCTGGGATCCATGTTAGAGTATTTTTCACCCCATATTGCCCACCAGAAATGTTTTCTCGCTTGATGGAGATCCCCATCATAGTTCCACTTTAGTCAAAGAGTCTTTGGCTGTACAAACATGCAGCTAAATCAGATGTTTCCATATATTGAAATATTTTTGTATGAGTTATGAATGGAGGAAATTTAGTGGACCAACAACCCAAGATATGTCTGAAAAAGTGGACTGGCAGATGTGTAACTCAAATGTTTAGGGTACCATTATTATTGAGTTTCCTTGTTGACATTTAGCATAAAATCCTAGAAAGTAAACCAGGTTAATTGATGAACATATTCCAAAGTCATGACAAAAATTGGAGTGTTTTATTTTCTCAACCAAGTGCAAATAGAAAGTGGAACAACTAGTAGATTAGGTTACTACATTTTTTCATTATTGATGAGTCAGCATCTCAGACAATAAATGTTAAAATCTACCACTGAAGTAGTTTTTTAGTAATACTAGCCTAATGGGGGGGTCCCCACTGGAGACAGCTTTTGGAATTTGAGGTTTTGCTGTGATCAGTGCTCAGAAAATTTGCATTTCGCTTAGTGAATTTTTAATGCAGTTTGGGATAAATTGTTATTATTCTTTAAAGTAAATCACATTACCTTGGACATTGTAACTGCCAACATGCTATGAAAACTGAGTGTGCCTAAACTAAAGTGAATTATCAGATAATTTCAGCCAGTGTTGTAGTCGAGTCACCAGTGTTGAGTCCAAGTCCCAAGCCTCAAGACTCGAGTCTGAGACCATGTCTTGAGTCACAAACCTCGAGTCCGAGTCACAAGTCATGAGTCAAGTTGTGAGCAATCTATTTTGTTTTTGCTGATTATTTACATTCATTGCAAAAGCTATGGGTACTTTTTTGCTTATGAAAAATCATTCACCATTTAAACTTTAAATTCCAGTATCTTTGTTTATTTCTGTATTTAAGGGATGAAGTGCTTGGCCAGTTTTAAATTACATTTAAAACGGGCTCAGGAGAATGCGTGAGCCAAAGATTAGGGTATTTAAAAAAGCTGCATGAAATCACCTGGGGAATCCAATCCTTTGAGCTATGTTCCTTGAAAATGTTTGTGGACTTGAGAATGAACAATATTGTTGTATCTTGCAAGTTTTAAAGAATATGCTTTACAAATCGTTTCTTACCACGGTGCTCTGTAGACAATGCTTAATTTTGTTCAACTCTGCATTGATTTGATTGAAGACAATCTTTACAGAGGAGTCAAGAGGGAGGTGGTTACATTGGCTTCCATGTAATCTGTTAATGATGAGGAACCAACTGTGACACATCATTACTACACAGTTTGTCATTGGAGATATTGTAACACAAATGTCTGGTGACCTTTTAAACCCCAGAGGAATGGCAGTGGGGTTGACCAGACTGATGCACTTAATTAGGTTTCGGGTTAGGTATGGAAGTTTGGAAACCGGGGGGCCGTCAAGTATGTCCAGTCAGGGGTATGGAACAAAGGGGTATTGGTGTAACTGTCAGGGGATTTGACAATGTGTTTTCGGTGAGTAAATTATGTTGTGGAAAGTGGGAAACTGAACTAATAAGACTGCCATGATGGAAAAAGGGGGGAGAGTTTGACAATATCCGGAGTATGATAAAAATAAGTAAATGGAAGAAAGGTTGAAATGGGTATTGTGGACCATTGTTTTGCATTTTTGTGCTAAGATAGTGTTTTCAAGACTGTGGAAAACAGAGCCCGGGGAGGAAATTAAATAATGTTAGCATTGGGAAATTAGTTAGTCTAAGCCGAGCTGCTGAGGAGTTCAGATTGGATCGACTGACACAACTTTGGTACCAGGATTTACTTAATGTGTAGACAATTGTGACTAAACCGTTCATCTTGGATTGTGCATAAGGATTGGGTACTGACAGGGCGTTTGTAACTAATTGATATGAATACATGAACTGGTACTGTACCTTCATTTAATTTTGTGACAGTGTATCTTGGCAGGGCGAGGGGATGCCAATGGGTCCTCATGCCCTTTCCTTGCCGTTTGTAAATGTTTAGCATTAGTTTGTTAGGGTACCTCACACGTTGAGGAAGTGAGTTAAAGTGAATAAACCAGCTAGAAGTAGATGGTATCACACATATCTTTGCTGGGCGTGCCATTTCGTTCAGCATCCCTTGTCCTTGGTGTAACGGGCAGTATATTTCCACCCAAACGGATCCGGGCCCTGGCCAAATCGGTGCCGCGAGCGGTGCCGCGACCGGGCTGAGTGGCCCGGCGAGCCAAGGGTTCACTGACTACGGAGGAGAAACCGCCACAATATCAACACTGTAAATATATGTGTACAAAGCCAGGAGTTCTGACAGTATTGTGATGTTGGCATCGTATGTTTATTTATTGAGTAAAGTGCAAGTGAAAGGACTTGCTTCCTTTACAACTAGTCTTACATACATGTGCAAAGAGGTGTTCTGTCTTTGTATGATATTTGCAAACAATAATGCATTGATTTAGTTGAAATATAAAGAGGGTTTTGTTTTTCATTTTATATCAATTTGTAAACAGCTTTCTATTTAACAGCCATGTTTTCCTCCCTTTTTGTAACAAGTGATCAAAATCATGGAACTCACTAGCATTTAATTCTTTACAGTTCAAATGTTGTATATTCTTCTCATGAATTCTTGGTAAAATTTGAATTAAAATGTGATTGACATGTACTGCTTAAATCAACTATTACAAATGTGTCATAACCATCTTGGAGAGTCAGCACTCATCTATCATTGAAGACGAGGAAAACCACAAGACACACAGTAGCATCCATGCTCATCATGGGAAAGTACAGCAAAATAAGTGGGTGCATGAGATTGACAGTTCTCTGTGGAACCGTTGCAGTAAATGATGTTCATCAGTTGCATGCATGTGTATATAACTAAGTTTCAAAAAGAGATTTCAGGAAGCTTTGCTGTCAGTTTCAAGTGTTTGGGAGGGCAAAAAGACCCCCTTGTTTCTGTTGATTTGTTTTAATGTTTCATCGGTTTCATTCCACAAGGTTTTGGGTTGTATTTTTGATGCGATGATGGTGTATTGCCAGTGAAGCTAATTTAGGCCAAATGTGGGGGAAATGTGCGGTTTTGTTTGTCTTTATTATAAGTTTCATTTTCATCAGTTTCATTTTCTCTGAGGAGGTTGGGAATTGACTTTTACCATTTGTGCCAAGTCACTTGAAGTCAGTATGCTGTGGAATGCTAACCTAGCATTGTAACAAAGTTGGCTGGTTAACTAGTACTTTGCACTGCATGGGCTAGAGTTCATATTCACATGTGAATGTTTGCTTGTTTTTTAATTCCATTTTATTCAGGTACCTAATTCAATTTTAAACTTGCCATGATGTGTATTAAGCATTATGTTTTTATTGGGGACCTTGTCACTACTTTGGGTCTGTATGTAAATAATGTGATGAGATTGATTTTTTTCCCAACTGCCCCATTTGGAGGTGTAACTTTTTTTTATAAGGGAATAATATGGCCAGTCTTGAGAGTGCCTTTAAGACCAGCTAAGGAGAATAGACGTGACTAATGCCTGAGCCACAAGCGATTTTGTTTTAAAATGTATGTTACCCTCATTTTCCCAAACACCCTGTCCATTTTAATTTATAGTTGTCACAAAGAATCTCCTTATATGGACTTTGCACATGCCTAGCGTGACTCTTGACCAATCAGAATCAATTAAACTGTCTTGTATCCAGGTGCCAGTGTGAGATTTACGGGCATTATCACTTCTCAGCGGACAATATTAAATGTGAATACATGGTCAAGTTGCACAGTGTTGAATAGGGAGACTGTCTTAGGTATTTATGAATGTAATTTTGCAATGTTCAAGTGCAGTTTTGTTTTAATAAAATTATGAATTATTTTTGGAATGTATCTTGTCGTCACTTTGGCTCTCAATGTTGTAGGATTGATAGATTTTTCTCCTGAATGTCTTTCTATAAGCATTTTTGTCTTATTCTTCTTAACTCTTCGAAACAAATTTTACTCTGTTATATTATCCTTTTAACATAACATGGTGATGTTTGTATTAATTTCTTTTTTGTAAATTTTAATGTAATGTAAAGATGAAATGTAAATTGACTGTAATCCAAGATTACCACAATGTAAAGACGGCTATTTTAGTCTCTGAACTACTGCCGTGTTTTAGGATTAAAACAAACTGGATTGAATTGAAGTGAAATGTCTGAGGACAAGGAGGGATGTTGAACTTACTCTGTTTCCAATCAGACTTAAAAGGGGGGTGGATCATTCTTCCATCTGTGGTTAGTGGATTGAACAAGTTTTCAGTAAAAGAAAGTCCAGTTCCTTGCCTGTTCGTTGTACAAATGATGAAATGAAATCTTCTGGAATACTCTTTGTAGATTTCTCCTGAGTTTAAATTGCACGTAATTTTGGATTTATTAAAGAGAAGTTTTTTATTTTGATCTCTGTCTTCATGGACAATAAAGTTAATGAAGTTGTAACGAGTTTTGAAATGTGTTTATTGTGATTTATGGTTTTGTTTTTCTGGCTGTGCATTTGTGTTAATGTGGAATTCTATAAAGATGGGGGAGTGGCCAACTGCGAAGGGAGGAAATGAAGTCATGCAAAATGAAACAAAAAAATAGAGCAATGGTTGAAATTGTTCTGCAGCCTGAGAATGTCTGAAGGAATGAACTGTGAAGAAAAATTAACTTATCCCCAAGATTATTAAAATCAGAATGAAGAAAAACTACCAAGAATAAAGATAACAGGGTGTGATACTGTAAATACACCCAATGAAAAAAAACACCCACTGGGCTTAATGAAATAGGATCTTCTTCTGGTAACTCCCAGTCAATCAGGGTGTATAGATGTACACGTAAAGGTGTTTTATACCTCATTGGTAGTCCATGTGTGCACGAAGCAGCCATTTACTTGATTGTGAAACTGACAGTCATTGACCTAAAGGCCAGGTGTACCCACCAGAAAAGGCCAAAATTTTCTGCCAAGCTCAAAATAGTTTATACTAAAAGGTTCTGAGAGCCATGGAATTAGGGAATTGAAGAAACATGGCACTGAACCTCTAGCCTTCCAATTCTGAGCAATGTGAATGCAAGCAGGTCTGAAACTGGCACTATTTAGCCATTTTGCGGCAGAGGGATACTTGTCCAAAATGGATACTCTCAGTTAGGGAAATATCCTTTGTTTTAGGGGTGGTGTGACTTTGGTAAAAAGTCCTTTAAAAAGTCATCGGTCAACTCACCAAAATTGAAAGACAACATGTTGATCATATGGAATTCCATATCTGCCGTCGCCCGTCGTCCGTCGCATTTTGCTTTTTGTTGTGTCCCAATTCTGCCATTTACCAGTCCCAAACATGCCATTTTCGGATTTTTTATTCAAATTTGATTTGCAAAAGGTTTATTGGCTTTCCTTATTCTGAAGACTGTTTCGTCAAGCCATAAAAAGAAACATGACAGCCATCAAATTTCTAGTCATAATTAACGCATCTTTCTTAGGATGGGTTTAGTGAAGTGATCTCGGAACACCATGAACACGTCTAAGCTAAAATCAGAGTAGGGACCCGTCTTAACTTTAAAAATGAGTTGCAAGATAAGACGAGTTTCGTGCACAGGTATCATTTTACACAACCCAGATATTAAGTATATTCTCTTCAGGTGAACCGCTTTGCAAATAGCCCTGGTAGCATTGACATAAGAATTTCTTAAAAATTCTTTCAAGGGTACTGGCCTAGTCTGAATCGGAGTTTCCACAATGAAACCTTGACCGAGTATAGAAGATTGGACTCAAATTTGCCTGGCAACAGCCACATTGTTTTCGTTGAAGAAGCAGCGCGTTTTCGAAGACAATCACACTCTTTCACCTAGAATGCCAACTGAGCAGCCTGCGCTAGCGAACAGGTGATTGCGTGAATGAGTAGCATGGATCGCTGGGATACGCTATGCTATGCTAAGCAGAACAGGGGATGGAGTCGCGAAGACAGGTTGCGCGTCAGAGATGTGGCTGTCACAAGAAATGGAAACCTGACGGTGTCGTGTTCCCGTAAGTAGCGCTAACATTTCGCAGGACGGTGAATAATCCCCTATGATTGTGCAGCTATGAGTGTGGGGGAGGAGTAGGCAGTTCTGTTCAGATATTTTGTGCATTATTTTGTTAGTTTTGGCTGAAGAAAATGTTGCCGAGTGTCATAAATTGGTCGACGGCATCGGATGTGCACCCACCCATAGGCTATACGAATTCTGACAACACTCCAGACTGTGGCTGGCGACATTTTGTTCACGATTTGCTAATACGTAGAGGCGTTTACGTAATTTAATCGTACGTACGCAGTAACAGGGACATCAGGGACATATTAAAACTTGACTGTTTCACCATGTAGGCCTACCTAATCATTTAAAGTCACGGTTTACAGGCCCTACAATACTGCTCCTATACCACAGCAATATTGCGCTAATTCATCAAAGTAGATCATTTGGGCACTACTTGATGGTATTTTGATGAACGTAACTGTACTTGTTATGATTTATAACCGTTTCACTTGTTAAATTCGTTATAAAATAAACGAAGAGTTTATTTCCAAAATGCGATAAGCGCCAAAATTGATACACCTTTCAGAATCCTACCTTCTCTCAGTTGCCTACAGCTAGTTTCTGCATCTCTTAGACAGCCAAACACAGCTCTAATGAGTCAAAATAGTGAAACAGAAGCTTGAAGATAACTATTCACTGCTTAATTCTTCAATCTTTCATAACTGTGAAAAAACGCATGTTTTTCAAATGGATATAGGTCATCCCATGTCCGAGCAGACCAACACACTTTTAAGCCTAGGTCTTGAGATTTTGATAAAAAATGCTGTGCTTGTAGACATCAGTGAATAATAGATACATACCAATTATTAGCAGAAATTGTCCTTCCATGTGGTCAGGGTAGAGATCAATAAAGTAGGCAGTTTTCACGTAGAAATTCACCCTTTTAGTAAAACTGAAACACCGTCTCATTTTTCATCAATATATGCATTTTTTCTCAAAATAATCAGAACATACTATTTTCATTGATGTTGCGAAGATTTGGCTTTGAGAATCAAGGGCTGCATGACCTTTGACACACATCTGTGACCTTTTGCCCCATTTAAAAAATAGAGTATTGGTCTGACATGGAATAACCCATATACCTCATTTTGGAAACAAACCCTTCAAATAAAAATTCTTTTGTCGAGGCCAAATCAAAGTGAATTTATGTACGGACGTTATAGGCTGATTCGTCATTGAATTTCATGCATTCTAATTCATTTTTACGGCATCATTTAAAAAACTTTGATTCATACGTATCTTTTCATTGTTTGTGTCGTTCGATGAAAAGTTATTTTATGTTCCTTATTTTCACACTTTCTGATAATTATTTTTTGAATCAGAAAAGGGCATGCAAGCTTGGGCAAGATGATAGGATATAAATTTATTTACCCTTTTACAAGTTCTTTGATTCGTAAACTATGTTGTTTATAAAACCTTGTTTTCAAATTCTTTATAATAACATCCAAAAGAAATAAGAATGAAGACGAGATATGCAGAAATAAAACTAAGAAGAAATGCAAACTCTATAACTTTACAAACATTCAGTTTTGCATGTTTAATATTATACTTAAATCCTTGATTCACCATTCTTACACATTCCTTATTCCATTTCTAAGTTAAAGATTCATGACAAGAAAAGAAACTAATTGCAAACAAAAAGAAAAGTTAATTCGGAAGTATTTCGATACAGTTTTCATATTTTTGCTGACATTTCTATGTCTGGCCATTGGCGAATTCGAACGGCAAATTTTACGGTGTTGAAAGCTCTTTACTGAAAATATTGGAACGGAATGTTGAACAAGCGCAAAAAGTGGCTGATCAATTTCACAATTTATCAAATTATTTGCTCCGTTCTTTAACCTTAACCACCTCAAATCCTGACCAACAAGATTGTCAATAGTTCATGACATCTAATAGGTCTATGTCTTTTACAGCAACCAAAGGAAATACTCAAATGCTAGTACAAATTCGTCCCTGGGCCTGTTTCTGTGCTGATGTGTCTCAGACACTACCTTATTTTCAAGTGTTGTTCCACTATTTCAAAGGTTTTTTACCACCTTTGTAGTTTTATGCTAATACGTATTTCCACAAAACTGTATTGTCATCCCAGTGAGAAAGCGCCAATGTTACATTAGTTTTCAGACATAAAGTCTTTTATTTGCTGTAGATTTTTCTTTTGGCTGATTCATTGTTGTTTATGTGCATAACAATAACAAAGCACCAATCCCTCTCTAAGAAATGTTTTCAGTTGGTAAATTTTGGGTTCACAATTATTTGAAAAGAAACATTTGTGCACAGAACCACGTCTTCCCTAGATGACTTCATAGCAACAGCGCCCTCAGATATCCGGGAAAGTATGGATAATTTTAATTGTTGAAAAGCATACACTTTTCAATGTATTCAACCAACTAGAAAAGTAAAGGAGTTGTCATACATTGAAGTACAATGGAAAGTTGAAGAAAAATTGTGTTATAGAAAACATAATATCAACTTTACTAAAAATGGTTTGGGATTATTCGTCCTCAGTTTTTGTAAAGCTCAGTTCTTTATGTGTTGATGACCAGGTTCTTTATGTCATGATGTCTCAAAGTCTCGAAGTTCTGACGTCTTGGTGTCTTGAAGTCCTGGTCTATTAATATTCTAAATCTTGATGTCTTGGTGTCCTTGTGATTTGGTGTCTTGATGTCCTGATTGTCTTGATGTCTTGGTGTCTTGATGTCTTGACATCCTGGTGTCTTGATGTCCTGATATCTTGATGTCATGATGTCTTGGTGTCTTGATATCTCGATGTCCTGATGTCTTGGTATCCTGATGTCTCGATGTCTTTATGTCTGGATAGCCCGATGTCTTGGGAAATTGGGTGATGAGATCGGTTGGATGAGACTGGTTGGAGTTCTTCCTTCTTAGTCACTTCCTTCCTCTGACTTTATCCCCTGATGTCCTGATATCCTAATTTATCGATGTCCTGATGTCTTGATGTCCTGATGTCTTGGTGTCCTGATGTCTTGATGTCTTGATGTCTTGGTGTCTTGATGTCTTGGTGTCACGATGTCCTGGTTGTCTTGATATTTTGTAAAGCTCAGTTCTTTATGTATTGATGACCAAGGTCTTTATGTCATGATGTCTCAAGGTCTCGAAGTTCTGACGTCTTGGTGTCTTGAGGTCCTGGTCTATTAAAGTTCTGAATCTTGATGTCTTGGTGTCCTTGTAATTTGGTGTCTTGATGTCCTGATTGTCTTGATGTCTGGGTGTCTTGATGTCTTGGTGTCTTGATGTCTTGACGTCCTGGTGTCTTGATGTCTTGATATCTTAACGTCATGATGTCTTGGTGTCTTGATATCTTGATGTCCTGATGTCTTGGTATCCTGATGTCTCGATGTCTTTATGTCTGGATAGCCCGATGTCTTGGGAAATTTGGTGATGAGATCGGTTGGATGCGACTGGTTGGAGTTCTTCCTTCTTAGTCACTTCCTTCCTCTGACTTTTCCCCTGATGTCTTGATATCCTAATTTATCGATGTCCTGATGTCTTGGTGTCTTGATGTCTTGGTGTCACGATGTCTTGGTGTCACGATGTCCTGGTTGTCTTGATATCCTGGTGTCTTGATGTCCAGATCGTCTTGATGTCCTGATTGTCTTGGTGTCCGGATGTCTTCGTGTCCTGATGTCTTGATATATTGATGTCTTGATGTCCTGATGCCTTGGTGTCCCTATTGCCTTGATATCTTAGTGTCTTTATGTCCTGATTGTCTTGGTATCTTGATGTCTTGACGTCCTGGTGTCTTGATGTCCTGATATCTTGATGTCATGATGTCTTGGTGTCTTGATATCTCGATGTCCTGATGTCTCGATGTCTTTATGTCTGGATAGCCCGGTGTCTTGGGAAATTGGGTGATGAGGTCGGTTGGATGAGACTGGTTGGAGTTCTTCCTTCTTAGTCACTTCCTTCCTCTGACTTTTTCCCCTGATGTCCTGATATCCTAATTTATCGATGTCCTGATGTCTCGATGTCCTGATGTCTTGGTGTCCTGATGTCTTGATGTCTTGGTGTCCTGATGTCTTGATGTCTTGGTGTCACGATGTCCTGGTTGTCTTGATATCCTGGTGTCTTGGTGTCCTGATGTCTTGATGTCTTGGTGTCACGATGTCCTGGTTGTCTTGATATCCTGGTGTCTTGGTGTCCTGATGTCTTGGTGTCACAATGTCCCGATTGTCTTGAGACCTTAGTGTCTTTATGTCCTGATTGTCTTGGTGTCCTGGTGTCTTGACGTCCTGACGTCTTGGTGTCCTGATGTCTTGATATCCTGACGTCCTCATATCTTGATGTCTTGCTGTCTGGATATCCTGATGTCTTGGGAAGTAAATGATGAGATTGTGTGGTTGGGGTTGGTTAGAGTTCTTCCCTCCAAATCACCTCCTTCCTCTGACATTTTTCCCCTGATGTCCTGATATCCTGATTTCTTGATGTTCTGATGTCCTGTCGTCTTGATGTCCTGATGTCTTGATGTCCTGATATCTTGGTGTCCTGATGTCTTGGTGTCCCGATGTCTTCATGTCCTTGTGTCTTGATGTTTTGATATCGTGATGTCTTGGTGAAATGGATTCTTAATGTCTTGGTGAACTGGATTCTTGATGTCGGGGTGTCATGGTATCTTGATGTCTCGAGCTGGTGAGATTATACGGTTAATTGAGGCTGGTTGGAGTCTGTTTTCAGTTGTGCTACAGGTTATCCGTTTGTGAACGATGACGTATTCGGGATAGTCTTGGTTTTTCAGTGCTTTCTTCTTCAATATTTATAATGTTCAAAAATTATGAAGTAGATCCAGATAGATTACCGTATTGTAGTCACCTCATGCGGGCGGTTTGTTGGTGCACACGCAAGCTTATTCTGTATGCAACATTGGGTACCTGCATTGTTCAATTTAAATCAATTTCTACTGAGTATTGCAGTGCAGTGTCAATGCAGTTTGATTGTCATTCAGAAATGGGGTCACAATATAAATAGCCCCCTCCCTCGTTGACGTCACAGAAATGGCACCAACAGATGTGAAGAAACGATTTAAAATATTTCATTGTTCAAGAAAAGGTCCAGTTTCAAAGCACTTAAACCACAATGGATGTAAAAAACCGTTTTCATACATAGTTCAGACGTGAAGTGTCCGATTGCAGTATTCAGCCATGGAATGTAATAAAAATGGTCACTCGGCGTTAAACGTGTGCATCTAAGCATTCATATCTGTGTCCAGCTTTCAGCTGCGTGAGCTTGGCCATTCGAAATCGCCAGTAAACAAGTATCTTTAAAAAATACAAGCGAAGAAATCCAATACTTATTCATTTATTATAACCACAGCCGAGAGCATATTTACTCAGTGCTACCACCTGAAACTCACTTTCAGTGTTGTTGTTTTAAAGGTTGTCAGAAAAAATAACAAATATCAGTTTTGAAACATTTCTTGCTAAAAGTCATCTTAATTACATACACAACATCAAACAAAGACAAGCAACATGAAATATCCTTTTCCGTTTTTCATGGCTCTTGCAAATGTTTTTAACATTCCCATGAAAGGGAGAATACAATGTAGAAGCTTTGTTGATTCACGGGGTGTCGAACTAAACGACAATTAGTTGTATTTTTGTACATTATCGAATAAAGAAATTATATTTTAGACGTATTTCTGATGAAGTGGAACGGACATTCTGCTTGAATGTGAGTTTTTAATCCCTTCTTGTTTCCCTTTAATGACTATTCATTAATTCGTGTCTTTGTGACGCGTTTGTGATCGGTGTTTTTTTGATTTCGCTTTCGATCCTTCAAATAATGTTTAGTTTCTTGCTTGTACCTTTATAATGGCTAGCATTTCGTTTCATGATTTTGATTTCAAGTAATGTTTCTTTCTTTTTAGTTTTTTCTCTTTCATGTTCAGGACTGTATGACGCAAACGGTCGACAAAGGAAAAAGCAAACGTACAGAACCTGATAGGTAAACACAACTTTCGTTAAATTTCTTTCTTTATTGTCATTTTGTTTTGCTTTCTGTTTTGCTGTATGTTGTGGTGGTTGCTGTTTTGTATTTGTTTGGGGGTTTGGGGGTTTTGTTTTGTTTTGTTTTTTTGCACATTTTCTGCTTTAGTAGTTTCCATTTTGTATCGTTTCTTGTCCTTGTCCCTTTTTTATCTGAGGTTTCTTTGACAACTGTTCAAGTAATCGATTTTAACTTAAAACCGCTGTAACTTTTACCGTCGTTTTCGAGCTCTTGAGGGTGTTTTCGTGAAAAACAGTTCGTGTGCTAGATCTTTGTTCCTCGGGCGTATACGTACTTGCCGTCGCGTTTGTTCCGTCGTTTCGTTAGCCCTCGGTTTTTTCCTGTTTCGTTGACCTGTGGGATTCAGTTTTATAATTTTGTTCTCTTTTCTTCAAGATGGTGTCTATTGATTCTTAGGTCATGGATGTGCGAAGAAGGAAGCGAGCTGAAGATGACTGGTCACTTAGCATTTAGATGTGCCTCACTGAAGTGCACAATATAAGTAATTTTTCAGTTTGAGCAAAACGTTTGGCCTGATTAAGGAAAGGTAAGGCTTTGAGTTTCTTTTTTCTTTTCATGCTTTCTTTACCACGGCGTATTGTTGGCTTCCGCTATTTGTGCTTCATTATTGTTTTGCAGGTTGTTTCTTTTTATGTGTCTTTTGTATTTTTGTATTCTTTCTTTCAACCAGCGAAACAAATTTATTTCTCATCATAAACTCCAATGAGCAGACGTACAATTCTGACGATGGAGGGAGCGGACTGTACACGACTTAACACAAACTGCAAATAAGGTGAAGGGAGTTTTGTTTTAAGCATTTTTTTTCAAACTCATTGACCCTTGGTCATTCTTTTTTCTCCGGTAATACTCGACGCTATATTCCCTGGCTCGTGTATACCGCTTTTTTAGCTGATTATTTCTTTTCCATGTTCGTTTTCGATGGTATTTTTTGTGGCTGCGTGTGTCGTTCGCGCAGTTTTTGATATGTGCTTATGTTTTTCTCGTTTCTTTTTATCTTTTGAGCTCCGAAATTGGAACCCGTGAGTAAGCTGACAATGACTGGACATAGGACTCTGACCGATTTGTTTTTGAATTAAAATAAAGCGTCTTTTTGAAGAGTAATCATTCTTATTTGACAACCTTTAAATTGTGTTTTCAAGCCAGTGAGTTTTGCATTGTTGTAAGTGGCTTTTTGCTTCAATTTGTCATTGCATTTGGTTTTTGTTTGTTTTGATTATCGCCGTTTAATTGACAGTGAATTAACTTGATGTGGAATTTTTCTCTCTCTTGAGTTTTGTCTTTTGATATCTAGGCACTGGATAATGGAAGCATTTTAATAACTGAAGCAAACTTCGGAGACAATATGCATCAGTCGATGCCATCGCTGATGGAAATACATTTTGTACACTCGCGTGGATGCGTTTTTGTCGCGTTCGTTCCGTCGTTTCGTTGGCTCTTGGTGTCTTCTTGTTTCTTTAACCTGTGGGATTCAGTTTTATTATTTTGTTTTCTTTTCTTCCAAATGGTGTCTCTTGATTCTTAGGTCATGGTTGAGCGAAGCTGAAGATGACTGTTCACTTAGCATTTAGATGTGCCTCACTGAAGTGCATAATATTAGTAATTTTTCAGTTTGAGCAAAACTTTTGGCCTGTTTAATTAACGAAAGGTAAGGCTTTGGGTTTCTTTTTTCTTTTCATGCATTCTTTACCACAGTGTATTGTTGGCTTCCACTATTTGTGCTTCATTTCTGTTTCGCAGGTTGTTTCTTTTTATGTGTCTTTTGTATTTTTGTATTCTTTATTTCGACCAACGAAACAAGTTTATTTCTCATCATTAACTCCAATGAGCAGACGTACAATTCTGACGATGGAGGAAGCGGACTGTACACGACTTAACACAAACTTCAAATAAGGTGAAGAGATTTCTGTTTTAAGCATTTTTTTCAAACTCATTGACCCTTGTTAGTCATTCCTTTTTTCTCCGGTAATACTTGACGCTATATTCCGTGGCTCGTGTATACCGCTTTTTTAGCTGATTATTTCTTTTCCATGTTTGTTTTCGATGGTATTTTTTGTGGCTGCGTGTGTCGTTCGCGCAGTTTTTGATGTGTGCTTATGTTTTTCTCGTTTCTGGTTATCTTTTGAGCTCCGAAATTGGAACCCGTGAGTAAGCTGACAATGACTGGACATAGGACTCTGACTGATTTGTTTTTAAATTAAAATAAAGCGTCTTTTTGAAGAGTAATCATTCTTATTTGACAACCTTTAAATTGTGTTTTCAAGCCAGTGAGGTTTGCATTGTTGTAAGTGGCTTTTTGCTTCAATTTGTCATTGCATTTGGTTTTTGTTTGTTTTGATTATCGCCGTTTAATTGACAGTGAATTAACTTGATGTGGATTTTTCTCTCTCTTGAGTTTTGTCTTTTGATATCTAGGCACTGGATAATGGAAGCATTTTAATAACTGAAGCAAACTTCGGAGACAATATGCATCAGTCGATGCCATCGCTGATGGAAATACATTTTGTACACTCGCGTGGATGCGTTTTTGTCGCGTTCGTTCCGTCGTTTCGTTGGCTCTTGGTGTCTTCTTGTTTCTTTAACCTGTGGGATTCAGTTTTATTATTTTGTTTTCTTTTCTTCCAAATGGTGTCTCTTGATTCTTAGGTCATGGTTGAGCGAAGCTGAAGATGACTGTTCACTTAGCATTTAGATGTGCCTCACTGAAGTGCATAATATTAGTAATTTTTCAGTTTGAGCAAAACTTTTAGCCTGTTTAATTAACGAAAGGTAAGGCTTTGGGTTTCTGTTTTCTTTTCATGCATTCTTTACCACAGTGTATTGTTGGCTTCCACTATTTGTGCTTCATTTCTGTTTCGCAGGTTGTTTCTTTTTATGTGTCTTTTGTATTTTTGTATTCTTTATTTCGACCAACGAAACAAGTTTATTTCTCATCATTAACTCCAATGAGCAGACGTACAATTCTGACGATGGAGGAAGCGGACTGTACACGACTTAACACAAACTGCAAATAAGGTGAAGAGATTTCTGTTTTAAGCATTTTTTTCAAACTCATTGACCCTTGTTGGTCATTCCTTTTTTCTCCGGTAATACTTGACGCTATATTCCGTGGCTCGTGTATACCGCTTTTTTAGCTGATTATTTCTTTTCCATGTTCGTTTTCGATGGTATTTTTTGTGGCTGCGTGTGTCGTTCGCGCAGTTTTTGATGTGTGCTTATGTTTTTCTCGTTTCTGGTTATCTTTTGAGCTCCGAAATTGGAACCCGTGAGTAAGCTGACAATGACTGGACATAGGACTCTGACTGATTTGTTTTTAAATTAAAATAAAGCGTCTTTTTGAAGAGTAATCATTCTTATTTGACAACCTTTAAATTGTGTTTTCAAGCCAGTGAGTTTTGCATTGTTGTAAGTGGCTTTTTGCTTCAATTTGTCATTGCATTTGGTTTTTGTTTGTTTTGATTATCGCCGTTTAATTGACAGTGAATTAACTTGATGTGGATTTTTCTCTCTCTTGAGTTTTGTCTTTTGATATCTAGGTACTGGATAATGAAAGCATTTTAATAACTGAAGCAAACTTCGGATACATCATGCATCAGTCGATGCCATTGCTGATGGAAATACATTTTGTACACTCGCGTGGATGCGTTTTTGTCGCGTTCGTTCCATCGTTTCGTTGGCTCTTGGTGTCTTCTTGTTTCTTTGACCTGTGGGATTCAGTTTTATTATTTTGTTTTCTTTTCTTCAAAATGGTGTCTCTTGATTCTTAGGTCATGGTTGAGCGAAGTTGAAGATGACTGGTCACTTAGCATTTAGATGTGCCTCACTGAAGTGCATAATATTAGTAATTTTTCAGTTTGAGCAAAACTTTTGTTAATTAACTTGATGTGGATTTTTTTCTCTTTTGAGTTTTGTCTTTTGATATCTAGGCACTAGATAATGGAAGCATTTTAATAACTGAAGCAAACTTCGGAGACATCATGCATCAGTCGATGCCATCGCTGATGGAAATACATTTTGTACACTCACATGGAAGAATTTTTTTGACTCGATCAGCTTGAACCATATCAATTTTCCACAGGATTACTTGAAGATTAAATTGCAAAGAACGTATACCTAAAGCTTATTCGTAGATATCATTTAGTAACTCCTTAAAAAGGACAGTAGATTGTTTCTATGTCAAATTTGTTCTGCTGTTGACATGAAGTTAACTTTGTTTCCATTTCTTCTCTGTTAACTCTCCAGGGACTAAATCCTTGAAGCAAGGTTTTACCAAGTGGATGAACTTGGGATGACCACCGAAGATAATGCGACTATCCATTCCAATTAGTATTTTGTATTTTTAGTGTTTCCACATTCTTGCAACTTGTCCCTTGATTCTTACTGATGTACAAACGTAGTCTAGGTTCCTTAGATTCTGTTGTGAGAAGTGGGTCTTTGATGTCTCTGCAAAGGATGTTGTTTCACTGAATTTCCATATAGTGATGGAAAGTATAGGTCTACATCGGCGGAAATTTTGTAAATGAGCCAGTTCGGTATTCCTACAGCGTATGCCCAGCACAAGGCTATTAATATGGCCACGTGCGCGCACGATAGTCTGTCCTATCAGCGCAGCCATAAGCTGACTCGCGCGCGCCTTGTTCCCGAAAGACCTTGGCTTTATGAATACCCAAATAGCTCATTATGCTCACGAATCTCAGTTATTGACTCTGATCCCTTAAAAGAATCTAAATTTGTTTCAGAAGATGCTTATTGTGTGTACTGTTTTTCCTTCTATTTGTCCAGGATATGTTTGCGAAGAATGAAGACAGTCGAAGAAAAAGCACCGATCTACACTTTCCATTTTGGAGTTATTGGAGCATTATGGTTTGAGAATTTCATCACGTAATAGTTAGATTACTTTATTTGGTTGGCAACTTTTTTTCCCATAAAGTATGCACTGTAAGATTTACACACATTATGAGGTATAATGTTATCAATAAGAGTCTTTTGTGATGTGGCAAAAGTAAAGAAACCCACTTTTAAAATGTAAACGCACTATGGACCATGAAAATATTTTGCTTTCATTTTTTGTTTGAACAGAGTTTTCAAGACTTTCCATCACCGTCAGCTGTTTCTAAAGGAATTTTCGTGTACATCGGGAGTCTATGGTCATCAGGCTCGGTCAGTGAGCTTGGTGCGTGCTTGCTGTGGTGTCCGACTCAAGAGATGTGGTGTTTTGTGAAAGGAGGGCTCTGCTCATTTGTTTGTCTCCATCAGCCAACAAGACAGAATCCACTTTATTCTTCTGATAAATGAGTATATTCTCAATAGGAAAACAACCACACTAATGGTGGACTTCGCAAGTTAGCAATGTTATTTAGTGTTTTGTATTATAGAGCCCATTGACAGGTAGTTGGTATTCCTGATATATTTCGACTGACTTGTTACATTAAAAGTGTAGAGAAATGTTCTAGGAGTAATAGGTGTAAGCGATTTTAGATGGGAACAATGAAACTCGGATGAAACTGAAGCATGCATAGCTATTTCTTACTGTCGGAAATCGAAGGATGAATGTTACATTTGACATAGGCAAAAATCCTCAAAATTTCATTCACCCTAACACAACCACTTAATACTAACACCAACACTGACTGCCATTACTTATTACTCCACCATCCACCAAGGACACAGTGCTAAATTATTGCCTAATACAAATGAAACATTCATAGGGCCTATGCAGAAATTCTTTAGTAGATGTGTAAAAGCATTAAGTGCCGAACTACGTCGTCTGAGTTTTAGTGTTCCCGCCACCTCAATGTAATGTTACATTAGGACAACACTGTATGCTTACTTTGTATTATCGTATAATTTAGCTGGGAATTTTTATACTAAAGAATAAAATGTCAAGTAATTTACCACAGCTTGCATTGAGATGTATTCCTGGATTCTTCAGCTGACCTACATTCCCGTTCCAATATTCTTGTTGAAACTGATGATTATTTAAATATATCCATGTATGGGCGTTGCCATTTTTTCGGGGAGGGGGTCCTGGGGGAAGCATTCATTGGTATCAAACTGATATTATAAGGGGTTTTTATTTTAAGTAAATTATGCGATTTTTA
Organism: Acanthaster planci; assembly: GCF_054643075.1. Taxonomy (NCBI): domain Eukaryota; kingdom Metazoa; phylum Echinodermata; class Asteroidea; order Valvatida; family Acanthasteridae; genus Acanthaster; species Acanthaster planci. The sequence continues at coordinate 5,067,231 of NC_141787.1, forward strand.
CTCCTTTCAATTTTTAATTTCTTTACTTCTTTTTTAATCATTTTTTTGTCGGGGGAGGGGAAGCGCCCCTTGTTTCCCTTTGTGAGGCTTATGTAATTTGCAATTAATATTTTGTCGATAACAGTGATATTGTGTGACCAAACTGAATAATGGAGATAAATATAAAATTAATGGCGGACTGACATGTCCTGCACTGACCTGCTTTGAAATGGTCGTTAACTAATATTGGGTAGGTGAGAGGCTGTTTCTGCAATGCAGAGTGTCCTACGTTCGAAAATGAGTAAATTCAAGTTTGACCCGTCTTCCTGAGGAAAGTCCCTGCTTGTTGTAATCAGTTGTCATCGGATAACTATCGCGCGGATAGAGAATGAAGTTGGTTTTAGCCGGTTAGCCGTAGAATACATGACGTCTCCAAGTCGTTTTTTGACCTTGCTGCCCCGAGGGTTAACATGAAGTCTTCCAATTTGAAGGCTCAAAATACAAACATGATTGCCCGTAGACGAAAAAGGAAAATAAATTCGGGCGGAATTTCTCATTCCGCACGTATATTCATGGGGTGGCCATTTAGTTAGTGCGCATGCGCTTGAATTCGATAGTAACACATAGCAACGAAGTTATTTAAAAATTGTTAACGAACTTTTCCTAAGCAAATTTAATGAAATCTGAAGATAGAATATCCACTAATACCGTACAGACATCTTCTCTGTATATGAACAGAACCTAGCTTTATTGTATCATATTTTTCCTTTCATCTGAAGAAGATTTTAAAATGGAATTTGAGACGCCCCTATTTTGGGGATTTGGTTAAGTTTCTCCAAAAAGATGTAATCGTTAATTTCCTGAAATTTTTATATGAATATCATTTCGTTCACATCGAGCTTCCTTGACGTATTGCAAGTTAAGGATTTTCTCCAATCGCTCTGAATGCCGTATATGAATGCATCAGGAGGTTTCCATGACAGGTGAGTTTACTTTTGAGTAATTTTTTTCGCGCCATTCGTACTGCGTCCGTAATTGTGCGAATTGCTCATACCATTATACGTGCACTGCAACTATAGGTGCAGTCATAGAACCGTTCCGCGGTTACATTGTTCCTCGACAAAATCTCTAGTCTGACTTCACGCATCTTAATTTCAGTGGAAATGTGTGATTGCATCAGCAGTCGTAGTTGGAATCTACATTCACCTACAAGATCGACGCTTCTTTGAAACCATGGACAGAGGAGCATGTGGCATGCATTTTGTATACAGGTGTGTTTGTGCACACACATGTACATCCTCCATATGTTTGTACATGGTCTTGCATGCATATTTTCTTATTCCCGTGTTTAACATTCAAGTTGGATCACGTAAGGCAGAATTCAGCCTTCGCGCTCATATAGTAATCATATACTGTACATGTATACGCTTATTGCATAAAAACACTTTTATGTGCAGGTAATTTAGCTTGGATTTCAGAGTGCTTATTCACAATACAAGCACTTGGTAGTGCATATTCCAGTAACGTACCAACCTATGGCCACCCCCCAGTTTTTTGTCAAGTTTTTCTAAACTTGTATGATTAATTGGAAAACTCACATTAATGTATTTTATCACAGATGTCTTTAAGTATGCCAGGAACATTAAGATTACCCTAACCCTGAAACAATTAATATGTGAATGAACTCTTGAAGCCTGATTTCAAGCAACCTTAGAATTAACCTCTGATGCATCCTTACTAGAAAATGATGCAATTTATTGTTAACCTGGTTCTGCTTTCTTTGTTTGTTTGTTTGTTTGTTTGTTTGTTTGTTTGTTTGTTTCTTGGGGTGTTTGTTTCTTTGTTTGTTTGTTTTTTCAGCTGACATATCCAGAAGCATCCAGTGATCCTTTGAAACTTTGATGGATTTGTCCTCAGCGTTGGATTTCAGCCTAACAAAAGATATTGCTGATGGAGGTGTGGCGAGCTTAATAGAAATGTGTACTGTGTTGTTCCATTCCTATAGACACACATTGTTACACATACTGTTTAAATATTTTATCGGTTTTTGATTTGGGCTTTTCATAAACAAAACGCTGATCATATTTGCCGCCTTCGTTTTCTACTTCAAAATCTGAATAATTAGTTAATATTAACAAACAGTCGGGGCAATAGATATATTCATTATCTTTTATTCTTTTACTGTTGTGTGAACATTTGTCTTTTGGTGACGGTGGTCTATAACTTTTATACCAGTTAATTCATAAATCTTATTTATCTTATCTTATTAAAAGCTTATTTCCTTGTGTTATTTAATTGTTTCTCAAATCTTTTTGGAGAAGACTGAAACACACTGTTACAATATGCACAAAAAACAATACAGCTGTAGTAGTAGGAAACTGAGAGTTCTGGACCACACGCCCTTTTCACCCCCTTTCACACATCACACTCACCGCTCGCTACGCTCGCTCACCTTTTGACCCCGGCGCCGCTCGTTCTCACTGCGTTCGTAGTTCGCTCGTTCCACTCGCTCGCTCGCTCGCTGGCTAAACAACTCGTGACTAGCGCCGGGGATTTCCACTTCACTGGCCTTGAACTTTTGACCCCGGCTGGCTAAACAACTCGTGACTGGCACCGGCCTGCACCAGCACTCACTCACAAACAAAAAGGGATTTTCCCTTGCGAACAAGTCTCGACTTGCCCGTTATAAAAAACGAAAAAATAAATAAATAAACAATACATAAAAATAAATGGTAGATAAAACTACAAACGTGAATTGTTATTTTGGAAAGACACGACAAATTCGATCGACTTGATAGATTCGTACGATTGCTTTAGTTGTTTAAATTCCAAAAGTTTACGCAAATGCATCGATTGTAAAGAATGTCACAATTGTCACGAATGTCAAGACTGCGTCAGATGTAAGGACTGCTCCACCAGCGACGATTGTGGTAGATGTATAAATTGCGTGGCTTGTTTTAATTCATACGACTGCAGAAATTCAAATGCCTTGGACAGTTGCGAGGACTGTTACGAGTGTGCCAATTGTATCGAGTGTTTTGGTTGTACCTACTGCACCTGCTGCGTAAATTGTGTCGAGTTGGAAGGAATGGATCACGTGGTGCTCGTAGACGGCAAGCATAAAAAGCTGAGGCACGCGCGAGAGAACGAGTCATTGCCCGATTCAGCTACTAAACTCGACGCGGACTTATACAAAATTGGATTAATTATTAAATATGACGCTGACGTCGAAATCCCGTCCGAATAAAATGAAAAAAATTTAGAAACCTAATTATAAATAGAACATGTCAACTCAAGTATTTATCGTTTCAGACGACCACGAGCGTCTCAATGCCGACAACTGTGATCCCAATGTTACCTATGGCCCCTTTGACCCGAGTAAATTAATCATTTCAAATCCCGTGGTTAAAGAAGGGATCTACACTTCACCTATTTTTTACCATCACAACGACCAAAACAAACGCCTGTTGATTATGACGACGGAACCCTGTTACAGTATAAACCCACTTTACAAATATGGCACTCGAGATAAAACGCCCGAAAACACCCAGGGCCGTCAAATTTGTTACCAGATACAATTACCCACGGCAAGCGTACTCGATCACATTAATTTGGCCGTTTATAAATTTATCGAGTCTCAAGGGTCTAATCTCCCGTCTAACACCGTAAATGCCTACAAAGCCAGTCACGATATCGATGAATTGAACAAAATCGAATATGTAGTTAAACCGCCTTATACGGCTAAAAACCAAATGTACGTTAAAATAGATCCCTATGCTTCGCTATTTGATCACCAAAAAAGATCTATCGACTCATCAAATATCGATAAATTTATCAATAAGAGATGCGACGCGCAATCATTTATTTGTGCAAAAGACGTATACTACGGTACCCACGGTTCACTGTCTTGCGGAGCCAGTGTCAGGTATAGAGTGACAGCGGCAATGTTGAAAATTAGAAATGACGGTCTAATTTCGAGTAAGTCGTTGTTGCAAGCGTTTAGCGGATTTGAATTAAAAGACGATTAAATTTGAAAAATCAATTTAACCTCAGTTGGTAACAACCGAGGTTAAATTTTTTTACTTTAAATAAATAAACCCTTATATAAAATGACTGATGCGGAACTTTGCCACTTGCTGAATCTAAAGGAAGTACACATAATTGGGGCAACGAGAAATGTTCAACCGAGGCCACCTTGCGATCACCAAATACTTGAAACGGGTGAAAGATACACGTGTAAACATTGCGGTCAAATTTTTGGGTGGGTTTCTTCGTACACCCCAGCAGACATGGGAGATCGGTACTACAAGCATCACGTTTGGAAAAAACCTAAACCGCCAAAATCGAGAAAAACGTTGCTGAAGTATAATCTGTCTTTTGAAAACGGCGAAGCGGGTGAAATAGAATACAAGTTGAACCAAGTTTTAAACGGTAAAATCTCTCGAGGTAAACCGTTGGAGGCTTTAATTGCAGTCTGTTATCAAGACGTCACTGGGGAAATCGAATCTGAAGTTAAAGAACTTTTTCAAGTCTCGGATAAGCACTGGAAAAACGCTATGGAGAAGTTTAACCTCGCAAAACAAGACGTATAAAACGTATATTATAAAATGGAGACTCGTACGTTTTACTTGACCGAGAGCGAGCAGACGTTTAGATTGAAAAACGAGATCAACAACACAAAAGGAGACAAAGTAGTCCGAGTAAAGAATATTCAGTTTGAAGCTGGATATTTTAACGTAACAAACGCTACTGAAATTGAGTGGGATACAAACTTGGACGGTAGGCCAGCGGGGGTACTTGGCGAACGACCGCCCGGTATGCCCTCAGTGGAAAGAACGGATTCATCTCCCAATCCAGAATTAGTACAAACAGCTAAAAACAGATTGATCGAAGCAAATAAAAGAGGCGAGTTAGAGGAAGAAATCAGAATCATCGCTGATGAAATTGAGCAGCTAAACCAAGAAATCGCAGCTTTAGAAGATCAGTTAAACCAAAGACAACCATCAGAAACGCGAGCTCGTTTACATTTTGATCTCGACGATAAAAAAATCAAATCAGCTTCACTGCTCGAGGGGCAAGGACAAACTTTAGATGAAATCTACGAAGGGAATCCACCAACTCGACCTACCACCACCACCAACTCCCCCAGAATACCCAGAAGAGAATTAACTAAAAGACTGTTTTTGACGGGGCTAACTGGGCCTATATACGACAGACTTTATTCGCCAAGCTCATCCGAACCATTACCCCAGGGCCAAAGAGGAAGCATCGTGGTATCCCCCGGTTATTACGGCATAGACTGGTTTCACTTTTTGTTAAACTCGATACCGGGCGTTTCTTTTAAGGTTCACTCGGAATCTAAACGGGTGACTTTGGCCATTACGGACCCCAATCTCAAGTTGCGACTAAATAAAGAAGTGTCCAAGCTATTAAACTTACCCAAAATAAAACTTTTACCCAACGTTATTTACGAAGGCAAGTACGATTTAAACCCCTTGAAACTCGCGTTTATTCATTGCGAACAATTAGATACATTTGACAACTTTTATAACGGGCAGTCTTTAGACTTGCTGTACGTGATAGCTACCGAGCCTCGCACCCGTAATCACTGTGAAACGCCTAAAAAGTTAATCGACAGGAACATCAGTGAATTGACTTTTTCTGTTAAAAACGACAGAGGCGAGCTCTTGAATAACATTGGCAAACTTTTAATCGAGTTAGACATTTTTTAAAACGCGTAATTATAAAAGTAATAAGATGACGACTAACATATACCCTGATTTAAGTAAACACCCGGATTTGACTGAACAAGCGGAGACAAAGGTTTACAGGCTAAGAAAGATCGAAGAAATGAAATCCCAAATCCAAAGACAACGCGATGCGAGGGAAAATAGCTACAAAAAGATCAAACGACTTTTAACCGCGCTCGGATATGTGGAATATGGAGTAGAAGCACTGGGTGCCACATCGGCAGCCGTAGGCATTCCTGCCATTTTGGGAGTGATCACCGGTCCCGTCGGACTCGTGATGGAAGGAATCGCTATCGGTGCGTTTGGCGCTTACGCGATTCTAAAGTACGCCTCCCGTAGACTCACCCACAAAACTAAAAAACACGATCAAATTCGAATTTTGGCAGACGCTAAATTAAATACCATCGAAGAATACGTATCTCACGTGATTGAAGACGGTGACATATCCCAGGAAGAATTTGTCCTTATTTTATCCGAGCTGAAAAAGTTTAACGAGATGAAAGAAAAGATTAGATCGCGTACGTCTACAAAATTGGAAGAAACTAAAGCGAGCACCAAAGAAGAATTTGAACGTCAAGTCAACGAAAGAGCAGAAGCGCTTGCCAACGAACGAGCAGCGGTTTTAAAAAAAGATCTTATGAAAAAACTTGGCGAATAAGTTTTACAAAGTCGGTTGAGTACAAGCGTAGAGGGTACGACCGGAGCGAGTACGAAGAGAATCCACCCACTTATCGAGAAGCGACTATTCCAACGGCACCTGTAAAAGACTGGTAAAGATTATTTTTAAAATTCTTTTAAAATAAATGGGAGGCAATTTTAGTAGTCTAAATATTTTAGTAAACGAAGACAATTCATTTACAGCCGAGTTTCCAAATTTAACGCACGCGTATAAATTACCGAGAGTAACCACGGATGAAGCGGTTAATAGGTGGTCTGCTGAGGCGATATCGTTTTACCAAAATCAATTTAATTTCGCGGTCTATTGCGCGACGACGGCCTGCGGTGTGGGTTTTGATCTGCTGTCCGACCCCAATCCATACGTCTCGGCTTTATTTAACTTTCACGTGTATTACACCGTACGAAAAATATTTTACGACTGCGTGATGCCCATTCCGAGCGACAACGTATTTGACGCGTTACACAATAATAACGACCATCGGAAGTTTACGGACACGTGTCTTTTATACGGAGTAGACCCGAATAAATCGTACAAACAAACGAGGGACACTTTGTCGAACGGTTTAGGCACAGCTTACTACTACGACTATGGATATATACCCGTTCCAGGTAAAAACTACGACGCACACGACTTACACGTGACCAACGACAAATACGCAGGATCTACTTACATGGGATTTGGTTGGGCGAAGCCACCTAAAGGCTCCGGTCACGCGAGCACCTACACAGTTACCTGGATTTCACAGTCGGACGCGGTTACGTTGGCCTGGTGGGACTTCGTTCCTAAAAAGTCTTGGTTGACGGACGTGGGAATCACCAAGGTAAATGAATCAATTCGAGCTTACGTCTACGCATTACTAGGGGCACAGGCGCAGACCAAGACCAGCGTTTTGGCCACCGGCACCGGATTAGACGCGCGACGGCAATTTATTACGATCGTGGAATCTTTAATTAATTCGGGCCCCGATCTCGAACAGTCGATTGACCAATATCAAGATTCGCTACGGTACGCAAAAACGCCTTTAAACTTCGTAGTTGCCCCAGGTTTGTACCTGGTACCCTCGGATATGGACTTACGCATCGGTACGTTTGAGGGCTACAACAATAATTTACAAGTCGCGACTGCAGATATGAAGACTGGATACGTACCAAGTTTAAATAACGGAATGAGTGGAACGAATACTGATGAAGAAGCAATCAAACCAGAACCATTACCGAAGAAGCAACCAGAACCAGCTCACAAAGCGAGCAAGCCTTTAGACGCCCACAACGAAGAAAAACTATCATTAACCGTTGGAGCCGTTGCAGTGGGTGTTGTCGGGTTTATATTATACAAGGTTTTCACTTAAACGTTTTGAATTAAAGCAAAAAAAAAAAATTCACCCCAAATTCGGGATGAATTTTTATTTATTTTTTCTTTTTTGTCCTATTTACCCATTCTTTTGCACGTACGTCAAAAGCAAAACACCCGCGCCCACGAACAAGGTCCAAACGTGTTCTGCCACCCATCCGACAGCTTTACTCGCCACGTTAAAAATCCAACTCAAAATGCTACCGATGATCCCAGGCAAAGCTCCTAAGGCACTCAACCCGAGTTTCTTTAATACGTTGGCTAAATTTTGTAATTGTCGTTTGATCCAATCGGTAATTCCACCTTTTGAGGGAGGAGCAGGCGTTGGTTTAGGTGCGGGTTCAGGCGTTACACTCGCTCCGCCAGCTCCGGCACCCCTGACGCTGGCCACGATACTACTAACGATGGTGCTCACAGCTAAACCAAAGGCCGTTAAGATGCTCACGAGTGTAACGCCTTGTTCTCTAAAAAAATAAAATATTAATTCGTTCGCGTAGTGTCAAATCCGAATCCATTACTGCCGTAATCGTTTCTTTAATTCGATTAATTTGACTCCTCAATCGATCGGTATTTCTATTGATGACTTCTAATCTACCCCGTCTTTCGACTCGTAAGTTGTCTAATTGTCGTTGAAGTTCCGTACGTTCTTCTTCGGTTGTCGCTTCTTCCAACTCGGCTTCGAATTGTTGAATTTTTACGTCTAACTCATCTAATTTACCTTGATTTAAAATTAATTCTCCTTTTACCGTTTGTAACGATTTATCTAACGCGACCAACTCGCGGTAGTTTAGTCCTTCGGTTTGAACGTCTACGTCAAGGGTGAGCTCTTCTACGATTTCACTTACTTGATCTGCGGTCGCGGGTAATTTTTCTAACTCGATTTGTTCTGGTTGAATCGCTTCTAGACTCTGACTAGCCCGAGATATCTTTTTGCCATAATTTTCAAATCCTAAAATATTTTGAATAAAACCCGTCCCGGAATATCCGACCTGTCTCGCGTGTCTGGCGATTGTATCGAGGTTTATGGGTCGACCAACCTCCCCCTTCCTTTGGCTAGTTAATGCTACTTCCCTTCTTGCCCATTTTTCACCACCTTTGAAAAATAGTCCTTTATTTCTTCGATATGTAAATAATTCGTAATTGAGTTTATGCGGTATGTCTGTTCTACCCATGCTACGGTAATTATTATAAAATTCATCGACTTTTAATTTAGTTACCTCTGGGCCAGAGCCGAGTCGGGTATTTAGGTCTAATTTTGGATCGATAAACACCGTTTCTACTTTTAATCCGGGTGATGAAGTCGGAATGCCATTGTAATCCAACTCAGGATCTTCTTGTTCATCCATAAAGGACGTTTCTTGGTCGTTTTCTTGATTTTGATCGTCCAAGAGAGGTATTTCCTCGGGATCGAATCCTCCTTCTGCCATTTCTTTTATAATAAACTTTTTTAAGCGGTGGGTAGGCTAGCGGGTAGAATACCCTGCGCCACCAACCAACCTTGGGTAGCCAATGCACCACTGGACAACGCGGTTAATTTTAATGCGTCTTCGGCGGACAACCTATTTAGATCTGGTGGTTTGATTTTAAATAGCTTGCTCGATAGCATGGCGTATCCGAGTGAGATTCCTGAAACGACGGCGCCGTGGTAAACCGTATTGGCGATTCCTTTTACGTCGATTGATTTAGCGTTACTCATATTTAATAATAAGGAACTCTTAATCCATAACCAAATCTGGTTCTTGGTTTGCTAGCCTCCGGCTTGGTTGAACGCTAATTTGTCGTGAACTGGGCTGGACACTGGTCGACTTATTTTTCCAAATTAAGTAGATCACAACACCAGCGATGCCCAGTCCACCGAGTATCAAGTTTCTGTTCTCGATGGCTGTTTTGGGTAAAGCTAGATTTTTTTCTTCGTTGCTTTCTTCGTCCGCTAGTTTCATCTTAACGAGTTGTTGCTTCATCTTTTTGTTATGTTCCGCTAATTTTTTACCTTGCTCTACGCGCTTCGGATTTTTAGCTTTAGTAACTGACTTAACTGCTTTCTGAATTTGGTTGCTCGAGTTCGCTTCGTTGTTTTCCTGTTGCTGATTCACTTCCGTTTCTGTTGACATCCTCTTTTATAATAAGAGAACTTTTGTTGAATTCTAAATGTTTTGTTGTAATTAACGCTGCTGTAATTGGAGACAGGTAAACTCCGTATTTATAACAAACCTCGGTAAGTAATCTACCCATAGTTTGATTTATAATCGGATCGTCGTTTAAGTCCTTAGTAAGCGCTTCTTCAGACTTTAAGTTGACGTTGAATCCGAGTAGATCGATCGGGGTGGCTATTCCTAGTAGGCGAGAGTACAAACTTAAAATCGAGTGACCAAGGGTTCTGACGATTTCTTTTCCAAACTTAACTTCGTAGAGGTTAAAAAGTTTTTCTTGATCTTTTGGTGACATGGCTTCAATTTCTTTTATCGTGTATTCTTTGCCGAGGTATTTTTTGCTCTCACCCGAGGCAGTTATCGCGCAGAGGCGGTCTTTGACGTTTGAGGTCGATTCAATTGAATCGCTTTTTGATTCGGTGAGTATAGATTTAATATCGTCCATTTTATTATATACGTTTTAAATTTGTTGTAGGTATGCTTTAGTCGTATGTACTCGATCGTATAATAAGTCAAGTTGACTGCGATAACAAATTGAATAACTAGTTGAACGTATTGTAACAGGACTACCATTTTATTATAACAAAAATAAAATTTAGTTACAACCGGGCTGACGTAACCCGATTGTAACAAAGTAAAACAAATAAATAACTAGCTAAAACGTATTGTAACATAGCTATTACTTTGTTACAACTGGGCTGACATAGCCCGATTATAACAAAACTTAATTAGTTTTATAGTAATGGTGTGAGTATTCAATCTCAAGATTATCGCTCTTTCTAGCGAGGTTACACTTACGGCAAGCTAGTACGCAATTCGATTTGATATGCCCAATTCTATTATCTAGTCGTCCAATAGTACATAAATCGTCTCTATTATCTATAAATTGCATTTTGACTTCACAATCTGGATAGAAACAGCGGGAATAATCTTCAATTAACCCGCGGCAAAAATCCGTGTCAATAAAATTATTGGGGTCAAATCGATTGTATTTTTTGTCCTTTTGCCGAGCGTTGTGAATCCAATTTTTAATCGTTACTTTAATTGGGTCAGAACATATTTTGCAATGATATCTTTGTATCTCGTGAGGGCATATGCCTTTTCCTCGACATTCTTTACAATAATATCTTATTCTCGCGTGCTCGCAAATCGATGCTCCGTCACATTTAGCGCATTGATCTTTTCGTCTGCCATGCTCGCAAATGCCGTTTCCACCACATTCAATGCAACAAGATTTTTGTCTGCCGTGAGGACATTTATTTCTATTATTAGAAACTTTAGCTGCGGCGTTACAAATAATACACCCCGAGCAAAGCTTACCGCTATCCGTAACTTTAAAAAATTCCAGCGCTTTCAACTTATGGCATCGTTTACAAATTTTAGTTTCCATTTAAATTAGATTACATTTGTTCATACATGATCTCATTTTTATTTAATGAAATAACAAGCCGGAGGCTCCGTATTTAACACCAATTTGCTAAACCGAACGTTACGTAAATATCTTTTGATTTCTTCTCTCTTTTCGTCTGGTACTACATCGTTTTCGTCGAGGCATTGGTCAAAGGAACCGCGATCTTTACAGTGGAATATCGCCGTCCAGGCGGTATTCTCTCTGAAGTCTTTTAACACCGAGTTGTACTTTTGCGTTAAAAGCCAGCAGCTGTGGAGGTAATGTCTACCGCTAAAAGCCATTTTAGACAACGCGCAAACTGAACCACTCTTAGACTTCTTACGATACTTAATAAATTGATCCGCGGCACAGTCGTCGACGATAAACAAAGTATTTATCCCATCGAATACTCTCTGATAAAGTTCGATCGCCTCATTTAGTTCTAGTTTCTCTCGATCTAGGTCACAAAGATAGACATTTTCATCGCTGTACACCCACAACCTGTCCAGATACGTTTTATTCTTAAGGATCGTCGGGCATATAATTACAATAGCTTCAAACGCAAAACGATATTCTGTCTCTAAAAGATTTAAGATCCAGTTGGTCTTCCCGCTGCCAGTTTTGCCCACGATCAAAGCACAATGAGGATTTTTAAACATCTGGTTCGCCCTTCGGTCGTTCATTTAATTTTAATAAATCAAACTTTTAAAATTCCCGTCTTCTACCGTGAGTTGAGAATCCATCACCAAAAATACGTACATCGTCAGCGGTCCTGCGGTCTCGGCCGTTCGTTCCATCTGTATAGATATGTCTCCTCCTCCGCCTAGAGGTCTGCCCGAACCGTGAGCAGAATTGTCGTCGGAACTTCTGAAGTCGAGCCATAGACCGTACTTGTCCTTTAGGTAGTCGGCCATGTCTACTCCCAACAAGGATAAATCCGAGACGACTCCTCTAGCCAATTCTTTATCCGAGTCTCCGAAATATTTAGTAACTTCGTTCCAGTGTTGATATTCAAACAGACCCTGCGAGTACAATTGATTAGGTCTACCTTCAACTGTCACAATCGTTTTTGTGATATGCGGGTTGTAAAATTTTTGCGGGTTGCGGGTCGTCGGGTCTTTAAACAGGATCAAAATTCCTTTCAAGCTCCTGATCGTCTGGTCTATGCTAATGTTCCACAGCGTGTCTGACTTGTTTACCGCTTGCTTCTTCCACGAGTGAATCCGGTCGAATAGATAATACATCGTCTTCTTGTTTCTCAAGGTTTGCGCCAAGTCTCGATTAGTAACGACTTCGTATTCCAAGGTAAGATCCGAAATTTGATATTCAGCCGCGGTATCTGAAGAATTAACCACTTTGTCGTGTCCGTTAAAAGTCAGTTGGTACGTCAGAGGCTCTTTAAACCACGAAGGATAAAACGGAGTATGATCCGTCAACATCGGCGTGTCCAGTGGAATCGCATACCTGTTTTTAAAAGCGTCGGCAATTGCCTTGTCTTTACCGTCGTTTGCAGCGTCATTAGCATTGTCAGCCCCTAGACGTATCTTGGCTACGTTTTCTTTCTCTAGTCCAAAATACGCCATGTTTTTGGTCTGCGACGGGGGTAACCAATTGTCCTTGAAATTGTGAAATACGTCCGCATCCCGGTAACTTACGATTTTATTTCCCTGGAGGGATATATTTATTTCCGTTACCAGGTTTCTCGCCACGTTGTTATAAACCGTTCGGTTATCGTCCGAACCGCCGTCTAGATCCAGTTTAAAAGCCAACTTTGCCGTGCCGGGTACAATGACGTCATCAGTGCCTAAAGCGGGGAATTTTACGTTTAACGTGTGGCGTGCGTCTATAGTGCTCGGGTTGTGCGTAATGGTGACTTCGCGCCGCTCGCCTTTGATCGCGCGAGGAACTTTAAGTCTGCGACTCGGGTTAAGCTTTTTGGTGTACATCTTACTTTAAATATATAGTAGTTTTATTAATACTATTCTTATTTACGATTCTTATTTTATCATTTTAAAAAGAAAAGAAAACACGACTAACGTTAAACCCGCTGCAAAAAACAGATCTTCGTATTTTTCACTTTGGGAATTATCTAACATATGGGCGATTTCAGCATGCATGTCGTCGATCTTTAGCTGAGTTTCTACCTGTTCGGTTTGAATATCGATTAATTTATCTTTAATTTCGTTATCCATATTTAATTTAACCTTATTTTAAAAATGGCTAGTGCTTTAATGATGGTTGGAGGAGCGATAGTAAACGCCTTGGCATTCACGGGCTCAAATTTTTTATTTAGCAGTTTATCAAAAAGTAAAGTCGACGAAGAACGAAAGCGACACGACCTCGCGTTAGAGCAACTAGCGCAAGCAAAACAAGAATGGGAACAAAAACGCGTACACATGCTAGACTTTTTGAACGAACGAATGCGACAAGAACGCGCAAGCCAGCAGACATTTGTAAACGTGGACGAAGCGTTGCGGGCTTATTCTGAATTGACCGGTAAGAATATTATCCCGTTACCGCCAGAGCCTAAGTTATCCGATTTTTACGAGCCTTCCGAAGATCAAAAAATTCGCGAGTTTGTTTGGATTTTAGGTGGAACTGCGATAGTCGGGTTGCTAGCTTATCGGTACGCTTAACTTTAAAAACTAGTATTTTTAAAATGGACCAAACTTTTAAAAAACTATTTTACAGTCCACAGGGTTACTGGCGAGGAGAAAGTGCTGTCGATCGTCTACACGAAAAGACCGGTGCGGACAAATCGGTTATTAGGAAGTGGCTAAAAAAGCAGGCCGTTTGGCAAATATATTTACCCGCACCACATTACGTACCCAGACCTACAATGTTGCAATCAGAATCGGTCGAACCTAATTACGCGCATCAAATGGACATACTTTATTTACCCTGGGACCGAGTTAAAAGAAAAACGTTTAAGTACGCTTTGACCGTGGTAGACGTGGGTTCGCGGTATAAAGAGGCAGAACCGTTGACCAGTAAAACTGCTGAACAAGTGAGCGAGGCAATAAAGAAAATTTATTCGCGAGTGGAGCGAGCGAGTACGAAGCGCAGCGAGAACGAGCGATCACCTTTAACCTGGCCCAAATTAATGACAAAAAATAAAGTACAAATTCAAGTGGGTGAACCTGGGGTACACAGATCTCAAGGAATCGTAGAAAGGTTTAACCGCACTTTAGCTGAAAGGTTATTCGGCCACCAATACGCTCAAGAAATGTTAAATGTAGGTGTGCGTAACGTGGAATGGGTGGTGCGTTTGCCCCAGGTCGTGAAATCGTTAAACGAGGAAAAAACGCGTTTAATAGATGCCGTTCCTGCAGAAGTCGTCAAATCAGACCGAGTGAAACAAGAACCGAGTGCACCTGTAAGAACTACCCAAAGAGAACTTCCTCCAAGTGTATTAGTTAGGTACCTCTATTACCCGGGCGAGCAAGAGGGCGGCACCGTCAGAAGGGCAACAGATCCGATATGGTCCGTGGACGTCTACCAAATTGAAAAGCGAACCAGTCAATTTAAACGGGTGAAAGGAAAACGCGTCAAAACGGGCCCAACTTTATACTACCTTTTAAACGGCCCGAATAGGAGTTTCGTCAAAGAGGAACTTCAGGTAGTACCCGAGGATACAGAATTACCGAATTAGGTAATTCCCGCCAGCTCACTTCGTTCGCTTATGCCCGTAAGCCAACGTATCGATTCCCTCGGTAATATGTAGCGCTTTGTATCCAACGGCGACAAACTAAGTTTATTTTGTGAAATGGTGAACACCCGATGTTTATCCGATCTAAATAATTGTTGTTTATTGCAATAATGCGTTTTGTCAAATAGGCAGCTTTTATACATCTCGTTGGTCAAGCTTTTCTCAGTTACTACTTTGGAAACCCCTGTCGCCTTCTTTAAATTGTGATCGGTAGTTAATATCGAATACATTTTTGGCCTGATACAAACGGCTTCTAAAATTGTTTTACCGCCAAACTCGTCTTTCATTTTGCCGATGACTTTCTTATTTTTGACGCTGTAAAGCGGATGATCTGGCGGGTAATTACTAAAGTCAAATAAATGGCGCTTTTCGTTTAAGTAACCAGTTAAATCGTCGGAGCTTCACTCGATTTGAACTAATAGAGAATCAGTGTCCGTATAAAGTAAGCGTACTTTTTCACCAAAAGTTGATTTTAGTTCGTTGTAATAAAAGTCGTACATTAGGCGTGAGGTCAAAATACAGACGGTTTAGAAACAGTTGAACGGTTGGTGTTAATCCCCCTTCATTCCGTTCGTGTTTTGGTGTTGGACAGTTCAACGGTTTGAAAAGAACCGTCTGCCCTGGACTGTATAGCTTCATGAGCAACCCTGAAAACAATGGAGTTTGTGGCTTGCACAGCCATGGTTGTGAACAAAAGATCCTATTCAGGGAGAACTTCATTGGCCCTGGTCAGCCTTCCTGGGCTGGCCGTGAGGATTAGTGGTTAACACCTTGTGATAGGAAGACACAAAATCAACTGCATTCCAGGCTACAGACATTTATCTAGCTTCAGATACGTTTTGAGTGGGTATTTCATGACAAAAAAGCATTGCCCCAAGATAATTGTTCGTGTTTAAGCGTTTTTTAGACTGGAAAATAAATGCGTTTATATGGGAGTGACGGGGAATGCCAAACACGGTTGCCTCATTTTACCGCCTAATCTATCGTCTATGAAAGGAAATATTCACGTAGACGCAATGTGAATTTATTTGGGACTTCTGTCCCGTGTACCATATTCTTTGAAGGTAATAAAAATATGTCAAACTCCGCATCAAATAGTGCTGGAAGTATGTGTTCGGTTCAGACGGGGCTTGGACATTTTTTGCCGAACTTCGGATCGGTTGGGTTCGGACATGTACACACATGTACAAGTACAATGCACATTGAGACATGAAAGGCTCACTATGATCGTGCTGCAAAGGCCTATAAAGTATTTCTACGTGTAAAATTATGAATCTGCCATCTCTCTCGATCCGCGAGCAACTTTGATTTGAATACTTTTTTTATAAACTTTTTCCCAGAGTTTGTTTTCGAGTACATTCCGTATAAAGTTATTTTGAGGGTTTGACAGTTCCCGACCGTGTTTTGCCGACCAGAAGCGGTTGTGTTCGGACCAACAAAACGACCGTAAGATTTGTGCAAATAGAAAAAACAGCATGCTCAATTAGGACTTCCCTCCAGTACAGAATACAAGATTAAAATCAAATTTCGAGCAAATTGTGTTTTGGTTATTTTTGCGAAATAGATGGCTTTTGAAAACTACGAAAATGGCTTTCGTTGCATATCTGAGGGGGAACCTTTCCAAGGACGGCGTGCACGTGACCAAAGGGGCGATTTTTCATCAGCCTCTTTTGAAGGAATAACAGCATTTTGTTATTTGAGATCTGGCAAATTCCATTACAACGCATGTGCACTACGATCAAACCCTTCATGGTCAACTGAAAGGCAAGGCCACCGCGCGAACAAAAATCTCCTCGCGCTGCGCTGAAGCACAGCATGCACCGAACCGCTTGGCAAAATTTTCATCCGGGGATGCCTTGGATCGAACGCGAGTCCGACTGTGATCGGCATCCAACCAAAATTCGTTTTGCACTCCATTTATGAGACCATTGGCCTAATATGGAACGTCATTACCTTAATATGGAACGTAAGGGCGTGGCTATCGTAGATTGGCAAATAAAATAATACATCTGAATATACATGAGCACGATTGGATGTAGTGAGAATTTAGAAATGTTATGCAGCGACAATGCCGTACGTTGCGTGTTCTTGGTTGATTTCTGAGTGATTCTCACCACATGCCTTTTACAACCATCTCATGATGCGGGCCATTGTAAGTTTTTAGTATGTTCACGCACGTGTGGAGCACGCCGTATAACTCGTTATCCATTTTTCGTTGTTTTTTATTAAGTTTTCTTGTATTTTTGTATGTTTTCCCGCGTGCCATCAATAAAATGCCTTATCAAAGCCGTACATCCGAACCAAACAGTTTAGTTCGGTTCAAAAGTGCCTTGTTTGATGTTTTTTGCCTCGGTTCGGCGGTTCGCCTGCAGCACTAGATTAAATTGTGTTTATTGTTTTAATTTACTGTGCATTAAAGTTTAATAGGTAAAGTCAAACACCAGAGATAAGTATAAAACCCGACATATTTTTTTTTCCAACAAGAATTTTGTGCAGCCACAAAATTTACAAAGAGTACAAAAGAATGGTACGTACAAAACATATTGCAACGTGCACGCATGTACTATTGACTTCAAGAAAAAAACATGTACTTGCATCCTTAAATCGTGCAGGTGCAGCTTCGAAGTAGAAAGCGCGTAGTTCGCGTACGTGTCTTCCTCGATCCTACACATGAAAACCTGTGACTGCGCAATGCTGAGTCCCAGCTTGTGCACACGGGCCAAAAAAGGTTTTATCTGTAACTACATGTTGGCGAACAGAACACTACGTCGTGAATGATTCAGGTAAATACTATTTCGAGTTAGTATATTCGATTCTGCAGGTATACAGTTAGGTGTGTATTTAACTCACGATACCGAGACAAAATATCAAGATTACAGGGTATTGAGACCTGAAAAGACTGGGTCTGGAAACTGACAGCGCAATACAACTACTCAATACACGTGTTTTATCAGGATGTTTAAAACAGTCTGCCGATCTAAATCCTCCTGTGGAGCTGCAAAGTAAAGAGCTATTGTTATGACTAATCCACCAGACCGCGGAAGTCTATGATGCCGTAATGCGATGAGCTGTCCATTGTTTACTGGAAGCTGCAGAGTGCAAGGTGTACTCGACCGCAACGGTTTGGCCAGCCTCGCTCAAGCGTTCGTCTGTTCAATGTTGACCGTCCGTGAGGCTTACCGTTTACAAAGCGTTCGACACTTTCAAAAGCGTTTGTATTTTGACCTCACGCCTTAACGTTTTTGAAATATCGAGAATACTTACACCGCAATAGATTGGCTTATTTAATTTTGTTTTGGTTCGGTACATCTCCACAAACGAAAGCTCACAATCCTCAAATGGTACCGTCGATTTGTAATTTGGTTTATACGTTAATTTTTTGTATTTTGCGGCGTCTTGTTCGTCCCTTAGGAGGTGGCCGTCAATTCGATGTCTTACATTTTCCATCGTCTTGCCAAATACCGAATTGTTCATCAATTTGAAAAAGTCCTTCTCAAAATAATTTTTTGCTTTCTTGCGCAATTCGGTGTTTTTGTCAATATAGTTGCTCATCCAAGGCCATTGTTTAAACGACATCACCCGGTGAACTTGTTTTAAGCAAATCCCGAGTTCGAGATATTTTTGCAATGTACGATAGTGAACCACATATTTTTCTTTAGTGTTGAGAGTGCATATGAGTTTGTCGACCGAGGTTGGTGGCTCACCTTGGCCAATTAAATTCTGTTGATAGACCGAAAACCATCCCTTTGATACAGCCATATTTTCAGGCGCTAGTGGAAAATCATTGTGGGCGTCGGGTAGGTGTTTGGGATACTCTAAAGTGACTTCAAATATATTGCCTACGTCCGACTTGGGTGATATCCTAGTGATATTTTCTATCGTAAATTTGCGTAAGTCTTTGACCCACTTAAATTTCCCGACCGGCAAAAACTGAGACATAGCCCAACCATATAGATTATTTGCGTCTAGGTACATGATCTGTGACTCCGGCTTATCGGGGTCGTAGTCGGGTAGTTCTGGGCTATTTGCCTTTGCATATCGCTTTGCGCCCACACTCGAGATACCACCTCTTTTTGCCCTTTCAAAAAACAAGTGCTTGTCAATGTCTGTCAGTAGTTCCAATTGTATACCCGAATGCTTTAAGAGGGCATCCCACGACAGGCCTGGCGCCGTATAATAGTTGGCTGGGTCAAGGCCGTAGTTCTTCTTGCATACCTTCCGGAAGTTTTCAAATACACCCGCGA
The DNA here is from genome assembly GCF_054643075.1 of Acanthaster planci. Classification (NCBI taxonomy): domain Eukaryota; kingdom Metazoa; phylum Echinodermata; class Asteroidea; order Valvatida; family Acanthasteridae; genus Acanthaster; species Acanthaster planci. The sequence continues at coordinate 5,086,482 of NC_141787.1, forward strand.
GCAATAGCGTGTCCGTTTCCACGTATAGGTCGTGGTAGTCACCTAGATTTTGGCAGCCAAAGGCTTCCCATACTGTCTCCGCACGAGCATATTCTTGCTCGGTTATCCCTCCCTGCTTCAGAGAACTATAGAAAGCGTCTACTGGTGGGAGTCGTCTCTCTTGGAACCGATCAAAAGAGTCTATATACTCATAGGGGTAAATCCCCTTTTCCAAGAGTAAATGACTATTATTTTTAAACCTTTCGCAAAGTAAGTTAAAATCATCGGGGGAACAATTTTTAACCAACCGATCTAAGGATGCCGCCATAAAATGAAAGGAGTCTAAAAATCTGAGTTGGCCAAAAGAAAACGAAATGTAATTTTCAGTATTTTTAGCGATCAACTTGATTGATTTTCCGTAAAATTCGTGAGCGCCTTGCATAATCAAGTGTGCGTCGTATTTCTCCAAGTTGTGTAAGATCACCGGAATGGGTGTTTGATAGACCACTATTCTTAACTTGAGATTACAACTAGCGTGCGCTGGGCCTCGGTACTTCCCCGTCACGTGACAATGATCTCTAACCTTTCTAAAATTGTTAATGGGCTTTTTGCAATCTAAGCATTTCCATTCTTTGAACTCTTTTTCTTTGCCTTCGACTTTAACTATACGGCAAAACTGGATTTTTTCTTCTTTTGTCTCTGGTGTTTTTGGAATATCACATTGACAGTGAGATTTACCCGCTTTTGCTCGATCTATAAACTTTTCGCAGATCCAACATCTATTACATTGTTCGTAAATTTTTTGTAACTCGGGTGACCAAATCAACTTTGCTTTGTTTTTAAACGTTTCGTTTATATTCTCCGTTTCCTGAGAAAGTGATTCTACAAAATTAACAGCCGCGTCTTGACCTCTATATGTTTTTCGGCTAGTGCAAACTCCATCGCATCTAACGACAGCGTATGAGTATCCACAAGGCTTGTGAATCTGTGTTTTGAGAGTGTTTGTATCGGTCGGCGGTAATTTTTCTAAAACAGACTCAAAATCGGCGTAAATGACAAAAGGCGCGTCTTGCTTATTTTTGTAATTTTTGAACTTGAGTATATTTTCGCCCTCGGCCGGCATTTCAACTTTACATGTAGGAACGTTTAAGCCTTGGCAATCTTCTTTGTGGCTGGCTAACTTTTCTTCCGTTAGAAAAGGCGACATGCACTTGAAACACCAGTGTTTTTGGCCGTTGTGATGATCGATATCACCCGTCAACCGAGAAAAGTTTTTAATCCAAGAATAATGGTTCTTCTCGCCCTTGTTAAATAAAAGTAAATTGATCGGTTCTTCTGGCCGCTTGCTTTTGTGAAGAATGTAAAGACCGTCTTTTTTGGTGTAACCAAACACATTGATTGCCAAGCTATTTTGCGATTCGATACGAGGGATTTGTGAGATCGGTGTTGGAAAGCTTATGTTTGTAAAATTTAAACCATCTGATTCTGACCGGTAAGTCGAAGGCCGCTCGTCATGTATTTTATATTTTGAATTTGTTTCTAGCTGACTTTTGACTCCGTCTGAATACAGCTTTAAAGCTGCTCTCAACGCCCATCGGATACATTCTTGATCTTTATTTTGGAAATTTATGATTGCTTTTTTGTCTAACAGTTCCTTGGGCAACGGAATGTAAGAAGAACCCACTGGATTATATTTAACCACGTTGATGTAAAAAGCGACAACTTTGTCAAAGATCCAACCCGAGCCTTTTTGTGTATGAGCCTCAACCTGTTCGATTTGTTCTTCGCGTTGCTTAGCAAGTGCATTTTTAACACCAGGTTTATTTGTTACTACGTCTTGATCACTCTGAAAGGGAAAGGTGCCGTAGTCAATCGTTCCGTCAATTTTTTCCAATCTAAACTGCACTTTAAGATTTGTTTGTAATTTGTAACTCCCAATTTCTTTGAGTTCAGCTAACGCTGTTTTCTCTATCAACTGCTTGTAAAAATCAAAAAAATGTATTAAATCGTCTTCATAAAAGCGAGGAATCAACTCCCAATTACGAAAATTATCTTTAAAACGCCTTATACGTTTAATGTCTACTTCCTCGAGTTCTTTAGGTTGTGTATAAGCTTTAATCGCATCAATAAAGTCCTGTTTGGCGTATCTGTCTTTGTTTGCATAAGGAATATTATATTTTTGTACCGTTTTCAACAGCTGCCGATATGACTGACGCGGGAGATATCTAAATTGTTTTTGATCTGCCCGTTTAGCTTCAATGAGCTCGGGTTTAGTGTGAGATTTACGGGTGATTGCCGGTAATGAGATGTTATACCGCTTGACAAAATCTTCTAAAAACGCCTTCTTAAATCGATTAAAGTTCGTTAGTAGAGGCCGGTGTTGTGGGTTGCTCATGTCTCTATTTATATGTAGATCTCTAAAATGTTCATCATTTTTTCTGACACCTTGACTTGACATGTTTTTTTGTATATTGTTATTTTCATATATAGACCATTTATTTAAGGCGGTTGTAAATATAACGTGTTTTGCTTTGAATAGAGCCATGCTTTAAGTAGAGGTCACGAGTTCAGACCGGAAAAGCAAGGGGAAATCCCTTTTTGTTTGTGAGTGAGTGCTGGTGCAGGCCGGTGCCAGTCACGAGTTGTTTAGCCAGCCGGGGTCAAAAGTTCAAGGCCAGTGAAGTGGAAATCCCCGGCGCTAGTCACGAGTTGTTTAGCCAGCGAGCGAGCGAGCGAGTGGAACGAGCGAGCTACGAACGCAGTGAGAACGAGCGGCGCCGGGGTCAAAAGGTGAGCGAGCGTAGCGAGCGGTGAGTGTGATGTGTGAAAGGGGGTGAAATGGGCGTGTGGTCCAGAACTCTCAGTTTCCTACTACTGCTGTATATTGCAGTTCATCAAATACATTAAAAATGCTACCAAGCAGAACATACATTTGCATGCAATCAAATCTTAATACAAAGCCCACGAAATGCACTACTGCATTTATGCAAAGTATAGGTTCCGTAAGTTGGACACATATACTGTCTATGACATGGGCAATATATAATGCCCTCTTGCACTTTTTGAGTTGGCATTATTTTTAGTGAAAACACAATTGACATACATCCCCCCTTTGGGTCAATTAGGATACCTCTCTCCATGTCTCCAGAACATTCCATTTGGTAAAAATTATATTAAACAACTAAATATTCAATTAACTAAAGAACAAGCGGGGATCACAGAATACAAATTAAACCAAATTTTAGCGGGTAACATTTCTCGAGGTAAACTAAAGTCGAAGGAAGTCCCGCAGAAAGGAGACCCGAAGCAGCAAGACTTATTAGTGACCCACAACCACCCGAAGAAGGACCAAGTGAAGAAATACCAAGTGGAGCTGATACAATTAACAAGGACGTTATAGAAGAGCTCAAAATACCGTTAAAAGAATTAGAGAGTGACGACATATTTGACAACAATGATGACCACCGCGAGTTTATAGACACTTGTCGACCATACAACGTCGACCCGAGTATATCGTTGAAACAAACGAGGGATACCATATTTAACGGCTTGGGTACTGCTTATTATTACGACAATTGATACATACCTGTTCTAGGTAAAAATTACGATCCATGCGACTTACACGTACCCAACGGCAAATATGCGGGGTCTACTTTTATGGGTTTGGTTGGGCCGATCCACCCAAAAGCTCGGGTCACGCTAGTACGTATACAGTGACTTGGATCGCGCAATCGGACGCCGTTACGTTGGCTTGGTGGGACTTTATCCCGAAAAAAATCGAGCTTTAACGGACGTGGGCGTCACAAAAGTAAACGAATCTATTCGAGCCTACGTTTATGCGTTGCGGTGCTCAGGCTCAAACAAAGACCAGCGTTTTAGCCCCTGGTACTGGATTAGACGCCCAACAGCAATTTATAACGATCGTGGAATCTTTGATAAATTCAGTGCCCAACTTGGAGCAGTCAATTAACCAATTTCAAGATTCGTTACAATACGCAAAAACGCCGTTGAATTTCGTAGTCGCACCGGGGTTGTATTTGGTGCCTTCTGACATGGGCTTACGCGTCGGAAGTTTGAAGGTTACAACAACAATATGCAGATCGCGACAGCAGACATGCAAACGGGTCACATTCCAAGTTTAAATTCTAGCGAAGTGACATCACCATCGGATTTTGATGGAGAAGTTACAAAACCTGAAATTTTGCAATCGGAACCTATATTATTACCACAACCGGAAAAGAAACCTTTATACAATCACAACGAAGAGAAATTGTCGTTAACTGTTGGAATTAATGCCGTTGCTGGTCTAGGTTTCATGTTGTATAAAGTAATGAATCAGAATTATAAAAGGCAAAAAAAAAACTCTCTCATTGATATCAATGAGAGGGTTTTTTCTTCCTAAAAATATTTACTAACTTACGTTTTTTTTATAAAAGTCAAAAATCAAATAACCCAGCGCTAAAAACAAAGTCCAAACGTGATCGGCGATCCATCTGACTGCCTTGCTCGCCACGTTTAAAATCCAACTCAGCACGCCGCCAATTATACCGGGTAATGCTCCCAAATCTTTCAAACCGAGTTTCTTCAACACGTTTGCCAAATTGTGCAATTGGCGTTTTATCCAGTCTGTTATGCTTGGTTTGGGCGTTGGTTTAGGTGTTGGCGGTGTTTTGCAATTGTGTCAAGCTTTACAAAGTTATTGGGGTTTCTTTTGTCGGTTAACAACTCTTTGCCATATTTACCACCTGCTTTGTAAAATAGGCCTTTTTTTCCCCCAGTCAAAATTTTCATAATCTAAAAACAACGGAACATGATTTCTATCTATACTTAAAAAAATATATAAATCGATTACCTTGTCATTATTTACCTGTATTTTAGCTCGTTCTAATGCATCTCTTAAGGAGTCTGCCTCTGGTGGATCTGTTTCATTGGTATTGTCCCAATCTTCTTCTTGTTCTACAAATGACGATTCTTGCGTTGTATTAACTGTATCGTCTAATGTTAATTCTTGTTCTTTTTGTTCGGCTTGTTGTTTCCCTAGATCTTCTAGAACAACGTCCGGGTCAAATCCACCTTCTGCCATTTATAATAAACCATTTTTAACCGCTGGGTAAACTTGTGGGTATGATACCTTGCTCCACTAGCCAGCCCTCTGTTGCCAATGCGCCGCTGGTAATTGTAGTCAGTTTGGCTGCGTCTTCTACCGACAGTCGATCCAAATCGGGCGCTTTAATTTTCAATAGTTTTTACCGAGCATGGAAATGGAAATTACTTAAACTACTGCACCGTGATAAATGGTATTTGCAATTCCATTTATGTCTACCGCTTTTGAGTTACTCATTCTTATTATACACCAATTTTTACATACCGAGTTTCTGTTTTAGGCGATAGATTGATAAATTTTGTTTCCGATTTTGCTTCGGATTCTGAATCGCTTGTTTTCATTTTAGCAAGTTGCTGTTTCATCTTCTTGTTATGTTCTGCCAGGCGTTTGCCCCTCTCGACTCGTTTGGGATTTTTAACTTTGGTCACCAACTTCACTGGACTGTTGGCTGGCGGTGGTGGTGTTACTTGTTCCTCGTTTGTTGACATCTTCTTTTATAATAAACGTATTTTGTTGATAACTAAATGTTTAGTAGTAATTAAGGTTGCTACCAAGGGTGATAAATAAACCCCGTACTTGTAACAAAGCTCGCTCAAGAAATGACCCATTGTTTGTGATATGATTGGATCGTCGTTTAAATCCTGCGTTAGGTTTTCTTCAGATTTTAAATCTACGTTAAATGCCAAAAATGTGGGTGTAGCGATGGCTAAATGTCGTGCTACAAGCTCAAAATTGAGTTACCCAACGTTTTGACAATTGCTCTGCCAAATTTTATTTCGTAAAGACTAAACAATTTTTCTTAATCTGCTGGGGTTAAAGATTCAGTGTCTTTTACAGAACATTCTTTGCCTAAATACTTTTTGCTTTCACCTGAGGCTACTACTGAACAGAGTCTGTCTTTGACGTTGGGCTTGAGTTCGACTGATTCTGTTTTGACTCTTGAATCTGCTATTATGCTTTTAATGTCATACATTTTATTACAGGATTTTTTAATTTGTTGGAGGCTAGCTTAGCACGGGGGTATTCAAACGTGTAATACGTCAAGTTAATTGCAATAACTAACTCGGCAACTACTTGAATGAATAACTGCAGCACTGCTTTATTTAATTATAACAATGTTGTTAAACTAACTAGATAACTAGTTGAAAATTTGTTAATTAACTGATTTGTAACAAACTGGGGGCTCCGTAAACAACACCAGTTTACTTTACTTTACGTCTCGCAAATGCCGTTTCAACTGATTTCGTTCTTCATCTGATACAACGTCGTTTTCGTCTAAACACTGATCGAAGGAATTTCTATCTTTTGTGTAAAACATTGCAATCCAGGCGGTATTTTCGCGGAAATATTTGAGCACCGAGTTATATTTTTGAGTCAACAATCAACAACTGTGATTAAAGTGTCTCCAGCTAAAGGCCATTTTAGTTAACGCGCACGTGCTGCTTCCTTTGGATTTTTTGCGATACTTGACATATTGATCGGCTGCACAATCGTCCACAATAATCAAAGTATTTACCCCATCAAAAATATTTTTATTCAAGTTGACCGCTTCATTAAATACGAGTTTTTCTTGATCTAAATCGCACAAGTGAACATTCTCGTCGGTATAAATCCATAGCCGCTCTACATACGTTTTATTTTTAAACAACGTCGGACAAATTATTACGATCGCTTCAAATGCAAAACGATATTCCCGTTCCAAAAGATCCAAGATCCATTTGGTTTTACCCGATCCCCTTTTGCCCACAATTAGGACACAGTGGGGTGATTTATGCATGTTCATTTATTTTAAACCCGATTTAATAAACCAAACTTTTAATAAGCCAAACTTTTCAAATTCTCGTCTTCTACCGTCAATTGCGCATCCATTACAAAAAACACATTCACTGTCAAAGGCCCGGCAGTTTGTGCTTCACGCTCCATTTGAATCAAAATGTCAGCACCTCCACCAAGCGGCCTACCCGACCCGTTTGCCGAGTTGTCCAAAGGCCGTGTCCGATTTATTTACCGTTTGCTTTTTCCAAGAATGAATCCGGTTGAATAAGTAAAACACAGAGCCTTTGTGTTTGAGCCTCAGCGTTTGGTCTAGATCTTTGATCGTCACTACTTCGTATTCCAAAGATAGATCTGAAGTTGAATATTCGGTCGGTCGATTTAACTACTTTATCGTGATTTTGAAACGTGAGTTGATAAGTTAACGGTTCTTTAAAACCCGATGGATAAAACGGAATGGCGTATTTATTTTTAAAAGCATCGGCGATGGCTTTGTCTTTACCGTCGTTGGCAGATTCGATGGCATCTAATTTGGCGACGTTTTCCCTTTCCGACCCAAAGTACGCCATGTTTTTAGTCTGCGTCGTGGGTAGCCAATTGTCTTTAAAATTGTGAAATATGCCCACATCGTGGTAGCTGACTATTCTGTTGCCTTGTAAACTGACCTTTAACTCAGGGATTAGATTCTTTGCCACGTTGTCGTACACGGTTCGATTGTCATCCCATGCTCCTTCGAGGTTCAACTTGAAAGCCAATTTTACGGTCCCCGGTACAATAACTTCGTCTATTTCCAATGCCGGGAATTTAACGTTTAGCGTGTGCGTCGCAGCTATTGAGCTCGGATTATGCGTAATGGCGACTTCGCGTCTTTCACATTTAATGGCACGAGGAACTTTTAGCCTGCGGCTGGGTTCAATTTCTTTGTGTATTGTGTATTTATGTTTTATAATAGACTGTTAATTTAAACAAGAAATAAAACGCAATCAACGAAAAGAATAAATTTTCCAATTGATTTCGCTTGTGAAATGTTTCTGAAAGCAGATATAAAAGCATGTCAGAGTTGTGATCAATGTCAGCTCTCATGTCGTCAAGCATTTTGTTCGTTTGTTCTTCAACTTCTCGATCCATGTTTTAAAATATATAAAATAAAATATATAAAATAAAACGGTGAGTGTATTAATGATGGTCGGAGGGGCTAAAGTAAATGCATTAGCGTTTACGGGGTCAAATTTTTTATTTAGCAGTCTGAGTCAAAAACGAGTCGCCGAAGAACAAAAACGACACGACCTCGTGTTAGAACAGCTGGCGCAAGCTAAGCAAACCTGGGAAGAAAATCGGGTTCATTCGTTGGACTTTTAAACAAACGTATGAGCCAAGAGCGCCCGAGTCAGCATGAATTTTACCGACGTGGACGAGGCATTGCGAGCTTACTCGGAATTAACGGGTAAAGTATTGCCCTTGCTACCGGAGCCCAATTTGTCAGATTTGTACGTACCTTCGGAAGATCAGCGAGTTAGAGAATTGGTGTGGATTTTAGGAGGCACAGCCTTGGTCGGTTTTTTAGCGCATCGATGTAGTTAAGTTCAGTTGGTTGACTTTATTTTAAATGGACAGAGAATTTAGTAAATTGTTGTAAAGCCCCCAAGGCTATTGGAAGGGCGAAAGCGCCGTAAATAATTTGCATCAAAAGACGGGTGCAGACAAGTCGGTAATACAGAGTCGGTTAAAAAAGCAGGCCATTTGGCAAATTTATATACCTGCCCCTAGTTACATACCAAGGCCAGGTACTTTGCAATCGGAATATGCCGTTGTAAATGACACACATCAGATGGATATGTTATATTTATCCAGGGATTGCGTCAAAGAAAGACCTTTAAATACGTTATAACAGTCGTGGACGTGGCTTCAATGTACAAAGAAGCCGAACCTTTGACCAGTAAAACGGCTGAACAAGCGTTAGAAGCCGTGAAAAAGATTTACAAAAGGGCGCCGCTAAATTGGCCCAAGACTGTAAACGTAGACTCGGGATAGGAATTTAAAGGCGAGTTTTAAAAAGTTTTTTTAAACAAAGGCATCCAAGTACAAGTGGGCGAACCCAGAGTACATAGGTCGCAGGGAATCGTTGAAAGATACAACAGGACATTGGCTGTCAATTAATTGACACAAAGCCCGCAGAAGCTATCAAATTAGACCGAGTAAAACAAACACCTGCAGGTCCTGAAAAAATAAAGCGCACGAGTCAGTTTAAACGAGTCAATGGCAAAAAGGTAAAAACGGGACCGACGTAATATTATTTACTCAACGGCCCCAAACGAAGTCTTGTTGAGGAAGAACTCCAAGTGATACCCGAGGACACCGAAATGCCTTCACTGAGTTAATTTTTAACCTTTTTTGACCAAACGCCAACGTATCAATGTAACGACAACTTTTTCTGAATAATGGTATAAAGCTGATGTTGATAAGAACGTATAAGACACTGATTGTTTACAAACTTTGTTTGGTTAAATAGGCAATCCCTGTAAGACTCGTGTTGTAAGTCACGGTCATTTACTAGCTTTGTGACGCCTTTATTTTTTTAACGTTTGCGCCGTTTTCGAGTTTGATCGAATGCATCTTTGGTCGTATACAAATGGCTTCTGATATGCTTGCTCCACCAAATTCATCTTTAAATTTACCAATGACTTTTTTGTTGGCTTTGTCATATAGCTCGTGATGTTTAATAGATCCTGATAATCGTCGTCTGTTTTAATTTCAACGAGTAAACTGTCGGTGTTGGTGTGAAGCAAGCATATTCATTTGTCGTCACGACATTTTAACGTGTTGTAATAAGAGTCGTACATGAGCATCTTTGAAAGTTCCAAAATTGTAAACCCGACGTAAATCGGTTTTTTGAGTATGACTTTTGTTTTCATCATTTCAACATGACTCATGTCACATTCTTTGAAATGCAAAACTGGGTTTGGATGCCATGTGTTTAAATTTTTTAACGTCAGAATCGTTGTTGTCGCGCATTATTTTTGCGTTACAACGTTTGCGAACATTTTCCATCGTTTTACCATACACCGCGTTACTGGCGAGTCTAAAAAAGTCTTGATCAATGCGATGTTTGGCTTCTTTACGCAATTTGGTGTTTTATCGATATAACTACGTAACCAACTAAATTACATAAATTGCCTCACACGATGTACTTGCGTCAATTTGACCCCTAATCGCAAATATAATTGCAGTAGTCGATTATGTACTACATATTCTTTTTTGGGATCGAGCGTAGCGACGAGCTTTTTCACATTGGGAGCTTTGTTACCAAGCATCAATTTTTGTTGTGGGCTAAAACAATCGAGTTTGATTTTTTGTTTTCGGGGGCTAAAGGAAATTCGTTAAAAAGATCGTGAAAGTGAAATGGCACTTTTAAATTGACCTGTAGCATGTATCCAAAACGATCCGTGGGTTTTAAATTGAGAATAAAGTCTTCGGTAAATTCTCTAGATTTTCTACCCTTTCAAAACCTCCAAGTGGTAAGGGTTGGCTCATGGCCCGTCCGTAAAGATTGTTTGTGCCGAGATACAACAAATAACTTGTGTGCTCGTTTGGGTTATAATCGGCGAGATATTTGTTATCAGCCCTGGCATATCGTTTACCACCGACGTTGGAGATGCCACCTCGTTTGGCTTTTTCAAAAAATAAATGTTTGTCATTGTCTTCGAATAATTCAAGTTGTATGCCAGAATGTTTAACAACGCGTCCCAAAAAAGCTCCGGCGACGTATAATAATTTGCTGGATCTAGGCTATAATTGTCGTAACACGTATTTCCAAAATTTTGAAACTCATCCGCTAAAAGCAAAGTGTCTGTTTTAATGTATAGGTCGTGGTAATTCAGTGTCAGTGATATTCAGTGTCAGTGACGCTCGATCGTTTGAGCGAGCTATAAAACAAATGTTGTGGTGGAAGTTGCGTTTCGTTAAACTTGGCAAATAAATCTATGTACTCGACGGTTAAAGGCTTTTTTTCGTAAGCAAACTTGCGTTTTCGAGTTTTGCAATGTGCTAGAGTTTATTTTTTGGACACGCTCTGACAATATTGTCCAACGAAGCGAATCGAAGTTGACCGAGGCTAAACGAAACGTATTTTTCGCTACTTTTAGGAATGCAAGAAATTATGGCCGTGCGGTCATTGCCTTTAAACATAGCCGCTCCTTGCATAATGAGATGCGCGTCATAATTTTCCAAGTTGTGAGATATAACGGGAATCGCCGTTTCTTTGGGGCACGAGTCGAAGTTGTAAATTGCAACAAGAGTGAGCTGCGCCTCTAAAGACACCCGTAATGTGACAGTGATCTCTGACTTTGGGATTTTTTGGTAAACGTTTTTTACAATCTTTACATTTATTCTTACCTTCCACCTTGATTGGGTTATCGCAGCAACATTCGTATTTATAATAACAAAAGAGTTTTTCCACATGTCTAACACTTTTCGGCTTCTCGATAAATGTTTTTCTTCTTCGGGCGTTAGTTTAAGCGGTTTGGGGTTAGCAAAATTGTCGTTAATTTTTTCGACTTGTTCCATGAGACTTGCAACAAATACTTTACTCGCATTTGGTCCTCGGTAAAGTTTTTCGCCCATTTTACGATTGTCATATCGTATCACTGCGTAATAAAAACCGCAAGGGACGTGTTTTTGTAAAGGAGACAAGTCTGGTGTTTTTTCTAAAATTGATTCAAAATCTGCATAAATCACAAATGGTGTTTTTGTTTATGTCTAAAATTTCTAAATTTTAATACGGATATTCTTCGTATAACCCCTGTTATGGCATTTCAACAAAGCAAGCTGGGCTTCCTTCCCTGGACATTCTTTGTAATGTTTAACACAATCATCTTGCTTATAAGAGTGTGTATTGGACCGATGCCATAGATATTTTTTCTCGTCGTGATTGTTAATTTCTGATCCTAAAATTTGTTTTTAATCCAACAACAGTGGCCGTTAACAGATTCAGTTTCTTTAATGTATAATAAATCTATCTGAGGTAATTTGTTTAATCCCGCCGGTGCAAAATTCTTTGAAATCTGTAAAATAAAAAAAATTCCTCGTTTATTTTGCATTGATTTTTCTTCTTTTTCTGGTGATATTTCTTCTTCTTCTGTTTCGCGTAATATTTGAGCAACTCTTTTTAGCACCTATTTCTTCTTATGGCTCTGGATATTCGTATCGAAACACGTTGATTGTAAACTTCGTTGTAAACTTCTGGTGTATATTTTTCAAGCGCCGCCTTCAGACACCATCGTATACATTGTCGGTCTTCATTTTTAATGTTAATGACGGCTTTTTTGGCGCTGACGTGTGCGTCGAGTTTGATATAACTGCTTTCACCAATGTACTTAACCATGTTGATGTAAAATGTAGTTATTTCGTCGACAATATAGCCCGAACCTTTATGTACAGAACGTTTTCAATTTGTTCAATATGGTTGTTTCTGTGACCAATCATTATTTGGTCTAACGAGTCGCGTGTCGTTACAATGAGGTTTTCCGTAGAAAATGCCCATTGTAAATATTTGTCTCAGTCGTCATCGGTCTGCGTTCTGGGTTTAAAAATCTCACGTCTGTAGCCCATTAGAGTCTAATTTGTCGACGTGAACCAATTTCTTTCCATATGATTTTATGCGAATCAGTTTGCTATAATAGTTGAAAAATGTCATTACGTCTGCAATGGTTTGATCCGGTTTTAATTCAAAATTGACGCTATCGTTTTTAAACCTTGTGGTTTTCGTCATGTCGACGCGATCAAATTTACCATGACTTGTATAATCTTTAATTGCGCTTATGTAATCAGATCTTGTAAATCGTCCGTTTTGTCCTGTGGCTGTGACCTTTAAATGGTTTTTTTCAACAAGTTGCTTGAGGTGTTCTTTTTTGTGTCTAGTGATGTTTGTGTAATCTTTGAGATGATCTTGAGTCGCTTTGACGTAGTCTTTTTTGACATGTCAACGTTTTCTGGGTGGTGGTAAATAAACGTTGAAATCTTTGACATATTGTTTGAGACTGTCTAGCGTCCACGATCTAAGCTTATACGGTATTAATAATTGTTGACTCATCTTTATTTTTCCTACTTTATTATATACAGAATTATAATTTTTATTCATTTTTTCAACTTTTTATATATAGTCAATTTATTTAAGACAATTTCACTTTTCCATATTTATATGCAATTTTTTTAGGTTTTCTTAAGTAAGTTGTTGTCTTGTTTCAGGCTCATTTGAAACTTTCTTCTGAATGGGCCCATGCCCATCTGACAATTGCTCGTGTGCCATAATAAATATCGTCGACACTCATAAAGGAGTTAATATCACATTTTACATTTTAATATTGTTCCAAATTCATAAATTGGTCACATTCCCATTTATGCACCAACATTGGAGTAAGAATCTTAGTGTATTCACCGTTATTTTTTTAATGTAATTTTATATACATACGTTTCCTGCCATATTGACTATTTGTAAAAATAGGCTTTACTACATCATGTATTTTGTCTTCACCGTTTTCCCAAATCTTACTCTCATTTAATTTTTTCAAAATGTGCTTTGGAATATTTTGGTCAGTTTTCACTTTTAACTTGATAAATTCATACACTCGTTCATTAATTTGATTTAAGACTTTTATTTCTTTTTAAAAATAATGGCATATTTGATAGCCATTAATATTTGATGGTATTTTTTCTTCTTGAAATTTATAAATTGGTTGTATACCATAACATTTTGTTTCAGGTATCATGATTACAAGTTTATATTTTTCGTCTTTGTGGAGATAATATATGCTCGTTGTAAAACCATTTGGATTTTCTATAATGAGATTCTTTGAATCAAAAGGCCCATATATGGCGTTTGAATCTTTACAATTTTGATTGAGCAATTCGTGACAGTCACTTACAATATATCTCTCATTTGCCATCGTTTTAATAAAGTAACATTTGTTTAAACCAATTGCACACTAAAAACAATTTTGAATTTAAACAACGCCAACAATTGCTCTTGTATTTTCCATGTATACAAAAGTAGCTTTGTGGCAATCGTTGCATCTTTGATTTGTTTTTCCGTGTGAGCAAACGGGTCGACACTCTAGACTTGTATACTTATCTTTTTTAGGTTCGCAGTTTTGCCAATTGCCATCTGTTTAAATTCAGTAATGTGTTTGCAACGATGGCACCGTTGGCAACATTTGGTTTCTTGAGTTGTTGACATACTTATTAATAATATACTTTATTATTTAAATATCATTTATTTAAAATAAAATAGTATTCTGCATTTCTTTATTGTTCCCGCGCCTGCGACATAATAGGCCGTGGGGGAAGTCCCACTATTTCTACGCTTGCTTGGGGTGGACTTTTTACGCTTGGTTGGGGAGGACTTTCTACGCTTGGTTGGTTTGGGAATTCCAGTTTTTGGGGGGATTCCCCTTATTCGGTTTGGGATTCCACTTTTGGGGGGATTCCCCTAAAACCCCGAGGGGAATCCCATTTTGGTCCAGCTTCCCCATTTCTAATACTACTAGCAGTTCTGTCTTTACTTTGAGTAAGAATGCATTCGGTATTTGCCATTGTGCAAAGCTTTAAGCTGTTTGGTTTGCTGAATACACAGATATGCTCTGAGAATACCTTCTATCACAAATTTTGTTCTAAGCATATATTTTGCGATAAAATTGCAGTGAGATTTTTTAGAAGCCGGTTTGAACCCTTTTTTTTCATTGACACCTTTATCTGAATTTATGTCGTTTTTGGCAGTTAAATTTCTCGTGATATGCTTTTTGAATTGTGCCAAATGTTGTTCATATAGTTTGTATTTTGGGGGTGTGCATAATAATGTTGGGATAGGGTAGGTGGGGGTGGCAGTTCTACTTAACTCAAGCAAGTCATGCGAAAGCAGAAAAATAAACTGCTAAACTAGTTTTGTGGCCTGTTTTGATGAAAGACCCCCCAATCCCCAAGCATCACCCCCAAAAAAAAAATTTGACAAAGAGGTTGGTATCCAAACACTTTAAAGGGTAGGCTACGATCTTTAAATCTTAGAAAAGATATTAGAGGGCATGAAACTAGTAGGCAAAGCTGTAAGTTCTGTGATACACAGGCTTCGCGTACCATGTCCGTCCTCGCTCCAAAATTTTGAGGTTTTTGTGTGAACAGCGCCCTCTCTTGACTTCACTCAGCTGCCTGAGCTTATATACATGTACATGTATATCGTCGCACGCTTGTCACGCATGTAGCTCAGGGCATGCAGGCGGAGCAAGCGTGTGGCCGGCCAGGCTTAACTTTTGTTTGAGTACCGTACTGTATCTAAAGTGAGTATGAAATGATTTTATGTGTAAAAAACGTGGCATTTTTCTCCAAATTCTGAATGGTTTTTCATGAATATATCAATATTTTCACTGCAGAATTTTAACTCCGTAGGACATTTTATTGCTTTGCTCTCAGAGAGGGTAATAACCTGGCTTGAGAAAGGTACATGTAATTACTAAATTAGGCCCAGGGGTAGTGAGCCTAGTCACCAAGTTGACCAGAGTGGATAAACTTTACAACCATGGAGAAATAAGAACATAAGTGACCATTTTTAGTTTGCTAAAAACTGTTTTGTTGAATGTGAATCGTCTGGAAACCAGGAAAGGTCTGTGTTTGTTCAGAATCACTCTTGGGACGGTGTCTTTAGGCCTACATGCATAATCATGGAGGTCTTTTCCTACCTCCATCATGCATGTACATGTACGTACATGCACTCTAACAGTAACAAGTACTTAGTGGCCACAACTGACTGTCAGGTAAGTCAGGTAACACATTAACCCATAACAAATGCAATATACTCCTGGGAAAGTGATCAATGAGTATGGAATATTTTTGTTGCCAAGGGTTATGTGGTAGAATCCCAGTACATACTGTACAGTGTATGTGGCCAACTTCGACTTTCACTTGACTTTCCTCACATGGTACACCCCATGGTTCGTTGTCCTCTGTGCTCCAATGAAACATGAATATTGAAGACAAATTGAGACTTGGAAGCAGTGTGGTAACTATTGCTTTCTTTGCCGGATGTTTGAGAAAACTTTGATATCGTATTATTGTGTGGAAATTGAGGGAAATTATTACTCCAAGAAGATACTAGAGGTGAAAAAACCAAGTATACCAAGTTAGGGGGACAGCGATCACGTGATGTGATTGATTGGGTGTTATCATAATCAAGGGAAGATACTGTAGTGAATCTTGTCAAACCCAAAGAACATGTACATGTAGGTAAAGTTGGAGCACTTCACAAATACACACAGAAATTTTGGAATAAAAAATGTACTTACATGTACCAATAAACAAGAAACACCACTCTGTCTTCTGACAGATGAGGAAATTTCTGAACAGGTTAGTGAGAACTCAGAAAATCCCGATAAAATTTGTGTACTATCTTGATGCTATATTGCAGTATTCTCATTTCACAGTCACAACGCATCATTGCATCCCTTAAAAACCTTTTGAATTTCCTTGTTTTGGAATTAATCTGTACTCTGCCTGTCCTCTTTGTCATCCAACACTTGCCACATTTATTTCCTTCCCTGACAAGTTTTGTCACACTTTCGTCAATGAAGTCCAGACTCCAGATGGTCATTAACATTTCATGGGTCATCTTGATTACTGACAGATCGCCTTGCAATGAATCTGCCGGCCAAGATCACAGTTCAGCAAGCTTGGCAAGCATGGCGCAGTCTGAACGGCCTGTTTGCAGTCTACAAACCGTCCGGCTTGCCTCCAGTTGTTGTCAAGAAAATGATACAGAGCGCACTTATTGAAGGTGATGATCTTAGGACAATCACTGATGTGGCCCGTGGCTATAGCCGTTTCTCATAGAGACGTGTTGTTGCTAGCCATAGCCACTTAGTTCAGACAAGGCCTCATACATGTAGTAAATCATATCAGTATGTTCTCTGCAGGTAAAGACCAAGTGTCTATCAAGTGTTTTTGATTGTCCCTTCCCCCCCCCCGAGTTTTCTTTGTAATAATACTCTGTGGGATGAGCACTCTTGTTGGGGCGCACGGTCATACTAATGTTGCTATAGCATCGTGAAGAAGGCATCATTGTTCCTGGAATAGAACATTTTCCCATAGATTGACCGCAAGCACTTACATGTACCACTGTTAAGCAAAGCATGTACGCTGTACACTGGGTGATATGCATATGTGAAATACATACAACAAATTTTTCATCTGTATGTGTACAAACCCTTTAGATTTGTATATGAGATTGCTCTCACTGGTTCTTGTGCATGCAGGGTGAAGTACACACAACAAATTGTTGTCTGAATGTGCATATACTTCAGATTCTGTGATAGTTTGGCATGAAGAGGAGACGATAGATTTTCATCTGTATGTGCATAAATCCTTGAGATCTACATGCATGTAAATTTGCCCTCAATGTTTCTTGTACATACAATGTTTCTTGTACATGTGGTGTACACATAGTAATTTTCACTTGAATGCACACAAACCGGAGAGTTGACACAGTTTTTTTGTGGGTATGGCTTGAAGAGGATGCAGTGGATTTTCATTGAGTCTGAATGTTGTCACAACCCTGACATATACATGGACATGTACATATGTTGTGTGTGAGTATAAGTCATATGGCATCAACGGCATTCAGTTATTGGCTCTATAAAGCTTTGTACATGTAGAAGTTCAGTGTCGACAGTTTTGGTGCGAATTTGTCAATGTTGTCTTCCAGATTTAAACAAACTTGAACAGCGCCCACAGAAGTCCCTCGTCAAGGTCATTCAAGATGTAGCGAGGATCGACGAGGACCCTTATGCACTGACGGCAGTGCAGGTTCCTAGCTTTGCTGACCATGTACTGGTCAGGGGGCCTCTGTACACAGACATTAAGGTTGTCGTGGCTTCAGGAGGGCTGGATAAGAAAATGTCTGGTGTTATGGGTATGTGCTTTTCAAGCCATTCATTGTTTGAAGAACAAAGTGTCAGAAGCACATTGAATTTCTGTGCGTAAATTGTACCATGGAGTTTTATTTCAAGAGGCACACAATAGAAGACTTATTCAGTGATGTATTTTCAGTCTGATTTTATTGGCCTTTTGTGGTAGTCAGTTGGGACAAGTGAAATAAAATCTGTTTCTCTTGTGACTTTTTGTTACCGTCTTTCTGCATCAAAAAATTAGGTCCTTCGCAATGAAACACAACCTTAGAATTTAAACTTGACCACAGAGCACATTGCAGAATGTCCTATCAGGTTGTTGTAAATGGGTTATCGTAGATAGAATTCATACTCGCGAGTTTACTCGTTGGTGCGTGAACCTACATGTAGCTGGCTTCCCTCTGATCTGCTGTGCATCTTGTGATTGTTTTTTTATTCTTTAACAGTGCTAGCTGTCAAGCATGGCACCAAGGACATTGACACGTACCATGCATCACGAATACCTAAAACCTACACGGTCAAAGGCCAGTTTGGTTTTGCCACGGACAGCCACGATGCTGAGGGAAAAATCTGGCAGAAATCCACCTACCGTGAGTGAGATTTGTATCAGTTTGTCAGCCTTACAGACACTGTAGGTTACATTCCTTGCTTTGTTGGCACTGTGCGTCCCCAGTTTACGCCCTCTGTGGTTCTCTTGCAAAACAATTATGAAAGCTTGAACTGCGCCATTTTCTCTTCAGATATCAAAGCAATTTTTTCAAAGAAGGATTTCATCCACCCACACAAGCAAAGGGTATACCTCAGCTATCATTCTGGTTTTGTAAGCACTTACATGTAGCCGTTAAATATGGAAGAAGAAGTGATTGCAGCATGGTATCTTGCTTGAGAACACAAGCACAAGAATGGCCAAGCTTGGTTGAAATTCCTAATCTGTTGCCTTTTGCACCATGCAGGTGTTTAAATTGATGTAAAAAGGTGATTTTGTCCTCAATCAACAGTATGACTATGGCATAGGAAAGGAGCTTTCATTATAATATACTTTTAAAGCATGCAAACAAACACTTTGTCCAAAACAAAAGCATAAAAATGTTAACCACTTCCTGCCGGGGATTCCGGTACCGGACACGTATGCTTATATGCGTGGCCGGGGTTGGACAAAGGGAACTGGGCCTTGTAACAAAAGACTGTACTTGGAACAAAAGACTAGGCTGCTGGGCATTACCGACATTTTTTCACTCTTAAAAGTGGAGATAATCCAGCCTTGTTTTGAAACAGTATACCATGGTTTGGGGGGGCATTTAGAGTGAGCGGATTACCACCGGGGACAAAAGTGCTCCACCACCGCAGCGATGAGCCACACAGCACCGGTGCATGCTAATCTGGCCCCTATTGAAAAGAGGTCAGCAGCGCACTGTGCCAGGTTCGTGAGCAAAAGGAAGTTATATAACACTGCTCAATCTGGGCTCTTTTTACAAGGCTGCAGGCCTGGCTGAAATATTCGTGTGTCAATACATTTTATCTGTCAGGCTAGAGTGGCCACCAGACAGTAGTTTGTGTGGGCGTAAACGTCCACTAAATGAAGACAGGGATTTTTAAAGAATTTTGAAAACAGAAAAAAATGATAATTATCCCGCCCCAGCATCATCAACATTGATAACTGCCACTGGCACAAATTGGTTAAAACCCTTCTTGAAAAGATTGTGATTAAATTTTGAATTCCAGATCATGTGACTCAGGAGAAGTTTGACCGAGTCATATCCAACCTGCAGAGGAGTCACCAGAAGGCCATGCTCAGGTCGGTGGAGTGTAGGTCTCACCCTGGCTGAATCTACCAAGTGGCCTAGAGAATTAAGAAAATGGATATGGGCAAATAACAGTACAGAAATAAAGTTGATAAGTTTGCTGCCAACCTCATTTATATGTAGCCAAGTGAAAGTATTTTAGAAAAGAAATTAAACGCAGCAGAAAAGTTGGTCCTAGTCATGGCAGGTTAATTAGTGGCCCATTTGCTCTTTTTAATGTCATTACTTTACCATTCAGTCGCTAATATATTAAAGTACACATATATGCCTACCAGTACTTAAGCTCAAGGTGCTACCGGTACCTTGGTTGTCATTGTGTTGCCCATAAACATTCCTAAAAGCCATCTCAGCTCCCCTGGGTGTGTACAGCTAAATGCTATAAATGGAAATCGGTCATAACTATCTTTACCATCACAAGTATCCATTCAAACCCTTGGGTGCAGAGAGGTGGGTGGAGAGAGGCCGGTGGGGTAAAGTGACTTGCCCAAGGACACACCGTACTCTGGATAGAAATTCCAGGTCTGATGTTTGGAAAGTGTAGTCCCTAACTACTAGGTCACACATCTCCACTCAAAATTGAATCACAGGTCATTCAAACATCGTCCAGGCTCAAGGGTGTTATTGATCTCTGTCATGGGGCAACCACCTTGCTTTTCTACTATTCAAAGCAATGTAACGAAACTAAGGCTGGAAGGGAAAATAGTCTGTACCCTTTTATTAACATAAGAAGTTTTACCATTACCAGTGGGTCTGTAGGGAACAAGACAAACATTGCACCATCATGATAAAGGTCTGTTGAGCTAGGTTTTAGCTGAAGCACTGTGAAGGAAATTGGTGCTTGAAGTCAAAAACCACGCAAGAGCTGCTGTGACCAAATACTTCTACATAGTGTTACATTTTGGAAAATCTGGCCATGTTGTCTTGGACAAAAATGAACAAGCCTCATTTTGTTATATCCCTGCAGCAATTCTGGGGTGGACCTTCAGAGCCAGGAGGCTTATGAGCTGGCCAGCCGAGGTCTTCTTCGGCCATTCGGTAGCAAAATACCCCCGCTCCTACTGGACATCCGATGCATACAGTTTGCGCCGCCGGATTTTGAGCTTGGTAAGATTTTTTATCACAGAAACATTGGTCTTGCCATGGATACAGGCACTGTTAGGTGTAACCCTAATATAAATCCAGTCCTCGCCCTAAAGTTTCCTCTATTCATAAACCTGCATTTTACTCCTTTTTTTAAACCCCAACCTTCATATTTACCCTGTGTATTGTCAGGATTTTTTAACCAGTGTGTGTGTGGTGTGGTTAAAGAACTTTATATTTATTTTTAGTATCATTTCTTAAAGAAGAATATTAAAATGACTGAAATTTGCCTTAGGTTGTTGAAATAAATAACCTTGTGTCTAATGTATCCTCACCGTTGATCTTTGCATCAGTATTTTAGGGATATTCCAGGGCCTTTTATAAGATGTTTAACTGGTGAATCAAATTTGCTGAGTGCAATACCACCACATTATCTCGGTGAGGACTTTTTCCCAAACTGCAAATGAATGCATTGCACAGCTTGAAAGCAACAAGTGCCTTCAACTGTCAGGGAATGAACATAGACAGGTTGAACCGGTATGCATGAGTGCTGAAAAGAACAAGCCTAGGAAAAAAAATTAATAAATTGAGAAGAAAGGAGGTGAAAGTCCCCAATTTGCTTCAAAACACCTCGGAATGACCGCCTTTCACTATTAATGGTCTGTTGATTTGCCGTTAATGAGAGCTTTGCCTCTCCAGAAATAACCTTTGCGCCCCCCCTTGTGGGACACACCCAGGTGATGCTCATGCCATCATGTGGATGCATATCATAAATTTGTGTGTTTACATTCAATCTGTTATAGTAGAAAATTCCTTTCGTGGCCCTTCGACCCCTTTAACCACTTCCTGCCGGGTGAAATTTGCATATGCAGCATGAGTTTCGAGGCGACTTTCAAGATTTTTCAAAATTCTTTAAAAATTCATAACTCCATTTACTGGATGCTTACACCCACGCGAATGGTGGCTACTCTAATCTGACAGGCAACCTCCATTGACGCCTGGCTATTGCAGCCCAGTAAAGAGAGCCCACAATAGTGCGGTGTTACGGAATTTCCTTTGTTCCCAAAATTGGCCCAGTGCATTGCTGAATGGCTGTGGTGTCTTTTCAAATGCGGCCAGATTAGCGTGCAGCGGCGCTGTATCGCTCATTGCTGGAGTGCTGGAGCACTTTTGTCCCTGCTGATAATCCGCTGGCACTGAATGCTGCAAACAGTGGTATACTGTTTCAAGACAATGATGGATTACCTCCGCTAATGCCAGCAGCTTGGTCTGTTGTTCTGAGTACGGTCTTTTGTTACAAGGCCCAGCTCCTTTTTGGACACCCCGGCTGTGGGTACAAACCCCAAGGTCTCCAGTACTGGGAACCCCGGCACCGAGTGGTTAAATCAATGCTTTCTCTTTTGTAGAAATTGAGTGCGTCAAGGAGTCTTCCCAGTACCTCCGCAAGATTGTCCATGACCTGGCGCAGGACATGAAGACCTGCGCCGTGGCTACTCAGGTCCGCCGGACGCGAGACGGTCCCTTCACCGTAGAGCACGCTTTGCTCAGGAAACACTGGAGTCTGCCTTACATCGCCGAGGCCCTTCGAGTTGGCCGACCACTGGTCAAAGAGGCATTGTGCCAGACCAGGACCCAGATAGAGGGAGTCCTAGAGGAAGTGAGGTGATGGTTGCAAAGATACGGGAAAACATTGTGACGGTCTCTAGGAGACAGAGATGGCGGCATGGCAGTAATGGAACTTCAATGAAGTCGTGCTGCTAAAGTTCCACTAAAAACAGATGGGAATTTGTGCAATGTAGTAATGAATCTTTTGGGGACAACAGGCCTAGACCTTTACTACAGCGAAGCTACAGAGTCTTTACTAGAAAAAATGAGACGGGTTGTAGGGATGACTGAGTCTACATTGTTCACCCCACAATGCCTGTTTCAACAGGAAGGAATAATGTTCTTCAGCGTTTGGTGCAGAGCATGCATGACCAAGTTTCACTTGAACTGAACCTTCAAATTCCCTCCAATCAGGAACCAGAGAGGGCGACATTCTTCACTGGGGAACTCACCTCGTGTGTACGCTAGTCTAAGCAGATGCCATCAGTCATTTGTGTTTGAGTATGGGCCCCGAACTGAACCAAGAAAGGGATGTTCTTTTCTCTAGCAACGGAGGCTCCTTTGGAAGGAACTTTTCTTCACTGGTTTACGAACGACTATGAGAGGCATACATTGCATGCATGTCGCTACCAACGAAACAAACACTCCCAACCATCATGGCTCTTTCCAACTGGCGAGGGGGTGCTGTTGCTCAAGACGGTTACGGTCCCTGCCTGAGCACTGGGCACATGCACGAGCCTGGTCAGAAAATTTCTGCCATCCTACACAGTGGCCTCCACCTCACTGATCACACCACCATTGCATGAGGCAAGCATTTGGTAATATCAACCATACACTCTGCATTGTAAATGAGAGGTGTTTATTTTTACCAGAGATTATCGTGCTGCTCCAGCCCTAGGCGTGCAAAGACACAATAAATAGAAAGCCAGCAATTAATAACCAAGATGTCCAAGTCTTTCTTGTGAGTTTAATTCCTGACCCACAACCACTGCTCCCTTCCGACATACCACTCATACATTTTTCTCCATGGAAAAAATTATTAACAAAACTAGGAATGTGTAGGAAAAATTCTTTGGTGATTTTTTTATATCCAGCAAGAAATGAGACTGAGGGGTACCCCCAACACGTCCAATCGCTATACACACTCTAGACTTTTGTTACCTAACACATCCCCCAGATGTCTGAAAAGAATTCGTCAGATCCAGTGAGACAATGACCAACACAAAGCAGGGGGGGTTCTCTGTCTCATATCTTGCTTCATGTGGTTTTTAGAACCAGTGAATATTGAAATAAACTTTCGTATTGAAATGTTCTAAAATGGTCTCTCCTCAAATTTAACCATTTGTAACACAAGCAATTGTAATGAAGCCACAGCAATGTAATTATTAAGCCTCAAATGTTAACATTATTATTAAATACTATACATGTTAATCATTCTAAAAGTAAGCATTTGCACTTTTCCTAATGCTGTTTCACAACCATCCAGCTTATACAATTCAAAGTAACCTTTCTTGAAGAGTATCTTGACAAGATATTTAAAAATATATTAATGTGTATTCCAAATAATTGGCCAGTTTTGAGTGCCCAGTAATATACATTGCTTTGAAGTGAAAATTTCATGAAATTTATATGTGAAATTTGCATAAAACTTATACTCCTTCACAAGGGATCATCATACATATATATGGGAAGTAAAATATTTCCATCTAGAAAACTACAGTTTGGAAGTGTTTAACATGTGATGAGATACGGTATTACATATAACAAGAGCCAAAGGAATGTAAAATCATGTCAGTTTAATCCCCCCCCTAAAATACACTGATAAAAATCAGTACCATATTGCCAATAATTAGTACAGGAATGTGATCAGACCTTTGGAGACGAAATTCAAGAGTTCTTGTTAAGGTTTATCTCTAGTGTGAGTGATAAACGATGACACAGAATTCAACACAGCATTGGCATCCGTATGATCATTTTCATGTACATGTGAAGTACGCTGTACATGGATGCATTGCAACAATGGCTTTGACAAATGTCAGACTCAATTTATTGGTTCTTTTAAGTACTCTTGTAGTATTCAAAATTTGTATTTCAATGTCAAAGACAACTTTTACATCAGGAGATGGCCGAAGAAAGAATCACTTACAAAAAATAGTTCTTTATACAGACACCTTACCGGTGTGTGTTCTGGAAGCACACTGTGACAAATGGCATTTTATACATTACATTGGGATGAACTCATATGACAATTTGTTCACAATTCTGTTTGATTGACTGATCACATGGTATTGTCTTCAGTTTTCAGTCATCAGAACGATCCATATTTGTAAAAGTATTGCTCATTCCTGTACGTCTATGAAAACATGACACATTTAGCTGAAATAAATTTTAAAAAAAGTAACAGACGAACATGGAAATGCACAATCGATGGTAACTTCTTTTGACTATAAGTTAATCTTTAATTTGCATTATTAAAATAAGCCACCGTACATAATAAAAAAGCACCTAATTTTAATGTGTATAATGCTGCCAGTATAAAAATTTTGAAATTCTTTAAAACCTCTGCACTGCTACACGCGTAGTTTACCCACACTATAACATCTCCACTGGCTATCAAGTTGTCTTGTACAATACACAATGTCCAACGACCTTGTCTGGGACGTTTTGTTTTTTGGGAGAATGACATAATCTCTGTAACACTGACAAGTATCAAAATGCATTTCAAAGAAATTGAACAATTCTGCCAACCAATCAAGCAGTGTTGTGGTCAAGACCTCTTTCGGAGTTTCTGAGAAGTTGGGAACATTCTGCATTCTGTTAGACCGTCCCCAGTGAGACTCTGGCTCTGCACTGGAACTGGCAACCTGGGCCAATTTCATAGAGCTGCTTAAGCACAAAATTTGCCTAAGCATGAAAAAAACCTTGCTTGACAAATCAGGTTACCAGCCAAAACTTCTTGTGATGTATATTGATTTGGAATGGTATTCGCCTGTCTTTTGGTTAGCATGACAATCACAGAGTTTGAGCTGGTAACCTTTGTTTTCTAAGCAAGGATTTTGTGCTTAAGCAGCTCTATGAAATTGGCCCCTGCACGAAAGACAACCTGTATGCAGAACAATCATAAACACGAAGTTACCCTCATCTACCACAGTATTGGAATATGTCCCATGATCAATGCTGTTTCTAACCATCTGCATATAGACAAAGTGGTGTGACCCAATTCGCTCAGAGCGGAACAAATGAGGGTGTGCTTTTTAGTACTCGCTGCATAAGGCGCACAAGTATATTTGCGTTTGACGTTGGAGCGCACTGAGTACGTGCAACTAAAATTCTGGCTTGTATAGCCTTTGTGCACACGCAGAACGCATGCAAGAACCCACTTGTAACTACCTGTCTCTCTTTCGCCGATTGGGGGTGCACTTCAGCTCAGGGTCAATTGGGAATGGTCCAATGGGAACACAGTGTTTATTCCAGATGGACTGTTCCACTGGAACGTTGTGTTCTCAGTGGAACGGCCACACTTTCTGGAATGAGAATGTGACATTCAACAGGAAATCTTCAGAGTGTTCCGAATGATGAGACGCTACCTTAAGACCACGAGACCATTACAAGACCTGCCAGACTGAACTTGGGTTAGGAGCTATTCAAATGAATTGCCAGAAAAGTATTCGTTAATCATTGTTCAGCCCGATCATGACTTGTGAATGGTTTTGTGTCTTGTGATGCTCTCGACTGCAGCACTGTGATCAAAAGATCAAACAAAATCGGCGGATTAATTTATCTATTTTATACAGGGGTTTGCCTTTACACTTGTATGCATATTCAGACTGTATTCTCAGTGCGCTCTGTGGCTTGTTGAAAAAGAAAAAATCACAAGCTTGCTTTATAGAACCCACGACTTCTTGCTTAGTATTGTAGGCATCTTTATCACTGAGGTTGCCAGAACAGGTGGCTGGCTCAAATCCAATGCAGCAGCGGTTACCGCAATAAGTCAGTGATATTAATTTGGCTTTGCGTCAGGGATATCATTTTACCTACATATGTGATCTCATCAGAATATGAGCTTCCGTGCCTATTATTGTATATATGAAACAGGGGCTACAGTTGTACAGCGTATGGTAATAGGATGAAGCTAGTCAGGGGTTATCCTTGCATCTGGAAAATTAATACCAACATCTACTCCAATTTAAACCGTACGTAAAATGGAAATGTCTCGCCTTAACTTCAAAATCAACTGATCATGCATATTGACGGGGAAAAA
This sequence comes from Acanthaster planci, assembly GCF_054643075.1. NCBI lineage: Eukaryota > Metazoa > Echinodermata > Asteroidea > Valvatida > Acanthasteridae > Acanthaster > Acanthaster planci. Next base: position 5,113,029 of record NC_141787.1, read on the forward strand.
AAAGCAAACACAAAAATCTCACACTTTCTAGTATTTGGTACCAAGACGTTCACATAAAAGTGAAAAAAAAAAAGTGAAGCTTCCAGCTTCCATATACACCTGCTCGTGTTTAGTTATATTCACTTAGCATGAAATGTTAAAGAAGCTAACAAGCTTTGAATAAATACGTTACATTTTTACAAACTTGGGGCTACAGACTAGCTCTAAATTACAAAAATAACGGTTAAAAAATACTCCAGATCTATCTTAAGATAACATGTACATTACACCTTTGTACACTGTATTTGCTATAGTAAGATGCACTTCACTGTGCTGAAAACATTCAGTCAAATTTCAGAGCCTCTGGCAGACTTTCCAGTCAAGTTGAAAGGGAATGTTTCTACCAACTATGTACCCAAATCCTTCTGGCAAACTAACTATGCTTCACGTAGATTTGCAGAGCCTTCAGTTATTCCCCCTGTGCTTTGATACTCGTTCAATGGACCTTTGCCATGAAATATGCAAATTGGATGGGCGCATGCGCACTACTACCACTGGTTGGCAAGTGCAGCCATCAATGCTGTCAGAAGCGTAGGCGAGCTGCTAGTAACCCGAGGTTGGAAAGTAAGAGTTCCTTGTTTTTAAGTTTGGCACTCATGTCAAACTACACTAGCACAGAAATGGTGATAGTGACGTGAATGGAGATTTGTATTGTTACGTCAAAGATTTAAGCAAGTTTGCCAACCAGTGGTACTAATGTGCATGCACCTGCCTTATTTGCATATTTCATGGGAAAGTTCCATTGTAACTGCATTTAATTTGATACTCATATGACTTCTTGAACTTACTTGGGCCTGGCCCAAGTATCCAATCTGCCAAAGCAGTCACTTGCGAAGTATCCCACAATGCAGTGCAAACCATGGCAGCTTAGTCGGACAATGCAATGGAATGCTGACACTGTTTTTAATAGCTCACAAATATTGTTGCACGTGGTGGTAATTTGGCTCAAGTCAAGGAAGTTCTGAAAAAGGAGGGCAAGAAATGTGATTCAGGGAACTAGGGCTGCATGGAGCCACTCAGGAGACTTCGTAGATGGTTGGCGAGGGAGTATCACGATGGTATGGAGCTGCTGAGGACCTGTACGGCTGACTTGGGTAAGCGTCCCCGCTTGCCTCCATACTCTCCCTCCAGTACCCCACGGCTGACTGTAAGAAAAGTCACAAGGTTGCTAAAAATTGAACAGGTTATCTAACAGATAGGGAAAGGTAAAATAAAGTAGGATTTACAGGCATTGCTAAAACCAAGCCTATAAACTTCATTGCTTGTTATTTCTGCTGTGGATTGCAAGTCCCACCATATTGTTGAGGATGCTGTGGGGATCCTGAAAGGTTACAGCTCGATTCAAGTTTTCCTTGCACCAAAATCTTCATTTGACGGATATTTTGGCCTCATGAACACCAAGGAATACAGAAGTGCTTTGCTGTAACATTGGGGGAGTTGCCTTGAATGACAGCTGGTCCCCCAAAACTCAGGCCAAGTTCAAGCAGTGACTCATTTGTTGATAACTGGTCAATTGTTTTTTGATAACTATACACAGGGTATGTCCTGGGCACCCGGAAAAAATCAAGTGGCAGTTGCCTAATGGTAGACACTGGTTAACTTCACCTGAGGTGAACCAGGGATCTGTTCACCAGGTGAACAGTGATCTGGCCTAAATTAAAATTCTGGCCCAAGTCTGAATATTCAGAGGTGACAAGTTGAGATGATGTTTTAGAGTTCTACACAGAAGCTCATCAATGGTTAGAATTTTCGCCCTCCATCAAATCTTGCGACTTGTTTTGCTCTAATGAAGGTATATTCAGGGAGTCTCTCTAAACTGTAAGAAACACACACTGTAATATTGACCGGGATTCTCAAATGGGCCAAGAAACAACTGGAACTTCTGTTCAATCAGCTTTCCCTCATTCACAGCATCAGGTTAGTCATGCCTCGCCAAGTTATTTTGCAGTTATTTGTTAAAGCATGCAGAGCAGAAACGACATGAAAATATATTTATGCAGAATGTCTGACGTGCTATGGTATGTGAACGCAAGCTAATACTGAAAAAGATGCAAAAACTCAACCACTTAACACTAGATGTTGTGACTTCCTCTGTGAAAATGAGCAATGTTGGGCATTTAAAAAGTGGTTGGAGTTTGCACAAGGATTGATATGTATTCTAAACATGGTTCTATTTTTTTAGAGCTCTGTGTATTTGGTAGATAACACTCTTAATATAATCAACTATCAAGGTAAAATGTACCCTTCAGCTAAAGCCACAAAATTGGGCACAAACGCAAAACATCTATATACCCCTGCTTAAATTTGCCTTATTTTTTAGTTAAACATGGTAACATTACTGGAGTGTTATGTGTTTACTGGGATCTTTTTTTTAAGGAATGGGGCACTGAAAAATGTTCACAAACACGAGACCAAACAAAGTGAAATTTAGGACCTGAGAAACTGAAAACAATGCGCAATCTGGCTCATTTTCACTAAGCAAGTCACAATTCTGCCAGCTTAATGACCTTCTCGGCACTGTCTAATGATCTCCCCCTTGCTGAAGCTCAGCTCTTGACCTCTGCCGATGTAGCTCTCCAGCGCCACCATGTACTCTATCACACCATGCTGAGGGGGGAGATGTTAGTTACATTGGTTAGAGGGATCAAGCAAAATAAAAGCACAAATGGGTTACCAGGAGGTGAGCGTAGCAAGCACCAGGGAACAAATGAACTTCTACAGCAAAACGAAAAAGCATCTGCACAATGTGATCTGAATCTGGAATTGAATGCAGTTTCTTGGATGACGTATTTTTCAAGGCATCATTCCAGCATCGAGAAGCCTGGTTTATTACGAAGTGATGGGCATGGGCATTGCCAAAACTTTTCCCGGAGGGGGGGGAGGGGAAGAGGAGCATCCAATGTTCCCCCCTTCCCTTCAACACGCATGGTGATATATGTAGGTTGTTGCCTAGTAAAACTTGCATACATCTTCATAGTGACAATGCAGTCTCCACATTCGCACTGTCAGAATAAATTCCTGCAGCATTTTTATGAGGAACTTTCCTAACCCCTCCCATATCCACAACTGCGATGGAACCCAATGACCCATTTCCCTGTGCTAAGATTTCAGGGGAATCGAGCTCTTGTGTAAACATGGTAAAGTACCAGGGCCCTGGTCTCTGCCTCCTGCAATCCTGAAAAGACATCCAACACCCAAAGATTTTGAAGAACTATGCATTCAAAACTGAAGTGTTGAATCTAACATGTGAATGTTGTCAGTGACAACACTTGGAAAATCTAGCATGAAGTTCAAATCCAATATTTAAACTATATGTACACACGTATGATGCTGATTAATTCAGGAAAACAGTTTGTAAGATAGTGAATAAAGTGTTGAATGAAACACTGGATTTAAGATTTAAAATGTTGGATTTAACATTTCAAAGGCTGTATTAAAACAATCACTGGATTGAAACCTCTTAAAAGTATAGTCACTGACCAAAAGAATTTTAGTGTTGGATCCAACACTTCAGTTTTTGAGGGGGGTTAAACTGGAACTCAAACAGTTGTCACATTGGTGCAAATCTGTCTATTTCCAAGGATATGGAAGACTTTGCACTGATACATCAGCATATCTGTCTATTTCCAAGGTGTATATCTGACTATGCAGGGAGACTTTTCTCTACCTCTCATGCATTCCCTCAGCAAACTTAGAACTTCACTGCACTAAATTCACAAGGAACCTACAGCCATTTAAAAAACGGCAATAAGGCCAGACTTCAAGTCCCTTTCCCATTTAAGTCTAAAAATAAGATGGTACAGTATGAAAAATGTCTACATCAATGTTATGTCAACAGCACTGCTAGGAATACTGGTCTTTGGATATGGGCAGGTAAGAAAATGAAATATTCCGTCTCATTTGAAAGGCTTGAGTTTTAAGATCATTCCTGGCTTTCATTGCAGCTACAAGACTGATCATTTTTGTTGTTCAGTGATCATGTCAACCACTGATGGATGTTTGTCCCAGCAACCAATGCAAAAAAATGTATATTCTGGATACCAGGCAGTTGTCTACTGGCTGCTGTATGATCTCTGACAGAACTGGACCATACTTAGTCAACTGAGATAATGGGTCTGACTACAGCTCTGAATCTGAAGCACGCAGCAATGTCTAACAAACCACCATCAAGGCAAGCAGTTTGTATCTCCTTATCTCTGCTGTGCAAAAGACTGCGATGTTTGGCTTTTTAGGAAGCATTTCTTTCCCAATTTCTACAACAACCGGTTTGTGATAGGAAGTTTGGGGCTTTCCAAATAAAAGCTGCATGTAGACTTTCCTCCATGCAACATGCACTTCTACATCAGCATATGCACTTATTTAAAATTATCTAAGAGGAAGTTTGAAAATCGGTGGAAACAGGCAGTGTCATCAATATGTATCTTTTCAATGCAAGCCATGCACAAGCAGGCATTTTATTTCAAATGTTTTATAATATGGCTAAAAGGAACAAACAGTGCATGATTTTCGAATTCCAGTAGCAAGTGTTGCAGGTTTTGTTAAGTATCGCATGCCTCCAAAATGCGGTAAGGACAATTCACTGCAATAGAGAATTGTGAGTAAACAGTACATATGAGTTACTTACGTGTAAGTTTACTTCAAAGAATTACTGTAACAACACAAAAGTATAAAACAAAAATGGTTTCAGTTAGCTCATTAGTAACAAAAGAAAGATGGAATGGATGGTGATTCTTGCTGGAAAATAGAGACTGGAATATGACTTGACGTACCTGGGAGCTACTGCTGTTGCCTGCTAAGGCTCTTCTTTCTTGGAGTTCCTGTGATATCTTCCTGGCTACTCCAGGGCTCCGTCCATTGGCATCTCGCACTCCTGTCATCATCTGCGTGGCGCCGACTTTCCCTGGGGGAGGTGGGGGCACGGGGGCCTTGGGAGGCACTGGACTGACCAGCTGCCTCTTCTGCTCATTGGGGGCGTCGGTCGGCACTGGGGGCGGGGTCCTGTTAGGCAACCCGGGACTCAGCCGGTTTGGGGAAGGGGGCACAGGCTTGCCAGGCGGGGTTCGCCGAGCGGCCACGGGGCTGTTACGGTTGGGCGAGGGCGGTACAGGTCTTCCCGGTGGTACAGGGCTGATACGGCGCTGACGTACTGCACTTGAGCTGCTCTGCTCCTCAGTCTCAAGAGAGTCGGGCAGCACTGGGAGAGGCTTGTTCGGGTCGAAGGGGGGGCTGACTTTTCTCTGGCGGTCTGGGTAGGGAGGGTCTGCATGACCGTTCTCCGCAACAGGTGGTGGAGGAGGCATGCGGCGTGGGATGGTGCTGTGGTCCCTCTCATCGGCAGTTGACGGCAGGGGCGGGACGGGTCGGCTTGGCAGCCCAGGGCTCGGCAAGGGGTCATCCTGAAAGTCAGGCCTGCTTAAGCTTGTGGATCGGGGGGGCACAGGGGCTGGTTCATCCTGGCTGGCAACCGAGGGTGTGCTGGCTGAGAAAGGTGGTGTCGGGCGGCCGGAGTGGCTTGGGGGGCCTGGCAGGGACTTTCGGGGAGGTTGCGGCAGGGATTGGGGTGGGGGGCCAGGAAGGGACTTCCGTGGGGGCTTGTCATCCTTGGGCTTGCTGGCCTGTAAATGGGGAGACAGGGGCTGGGTGGAGGGGGTCATCGGAAGGTAGAATTCTTCTGAGTTATCTGGGGATGTCTGTTATTCAGATGGGATGCAAAGCATTAGCAACACAACCTAAGATCAAGAGTTGCAGGCAATGTTGAATGCACAGTTTCTAGAAAATAGTCACTTCTGAATGCTTGTTTGATTTGCGTGTTTCTCACGATCTGCTTATTTTTGACCATTCTTCTCGGCAACATATCAAAGCTCAAAAACCACATAAACAAATGAGTAGAGTGTGACAGCTACTGGTATTGAAATTCAGGTTGAGTTTCTGAATATATGATCAAACCCGTCCATTTTGCAATACTCCATTATAGCAGTTTGGAATATTAATATTGATGCACATGGTAAATCAAGGTCGGAAATTTTTACATTATCAAAAGTGAGTGGCAGTAAACATAATGTACCATTTATTTGTTAATAAATAAATATTAAGAATGTGTATAAAACACTTTTGTAACTTTGTAACTACGTGAGGTTTGCAACTGTTTCAAAGTGGCAAATTAAAGAGAAACAAATCCATCTGAAAATCTCCCACTAGCTACAGCCTAAATACATTGACATAAAACCACTCTCTGTGCCACTGTGAATTTACACACTTTAAACGCCATGTATCCTACAGGTGGGTAAGGTCTTTTTCTTATAATATCCCCTAAGTACAGATAATTTAAAAACTTCACTGAAAATTTGCTTTTATAAAAGCACCTCCTAACTTCAATGCAACTGAAGTGAGTGGAAATAAACAAGATCATGTGGTAATTTCAGAGGCAAGAGTCCCATACACAGAAATCGCTTTGACACCCTGTGCACAACTCTATGGGACTGGTCTGAAAACAGCATTAAGGTAAAACACTTTGATATATTCCCTGCTAAATTTGACATTTAGGATGTTATCACTTCCTGATGGCCGATGGGAATTTAGGGAAATATGAGTGATGTCCGTTTATCAAACTCTTATCATTTCTGATTTAGGAAGTTTTTTTGGGGGGGAGGATTGTGAAGGGGAAACTTACCCGAGTTGGAGCAGGAGAGGTACTTCTGTCTCCCCCGGCATTCAGTTCAGAGACCACTTTGGCCTGGCCAAGGAAATCAATTTTGTTCAAGTTGTCGATCTTGGCTTTGGGCGGTCGGAACAGTGCCCCTTTTGGTAGTTTCATGATATCAAAAGGGGCGCCGGCCTACACAGGAAATAGAAATTTAAAAAATCAGTCATCGGAAGGAAGCATTTTTATAAGCATAGAGTGCAGCTTGTTCACATTGCAACCCTACATGCATTTCCACCTGGGCAGTTTTTCTCATTTGCAATGTGAATATGTGACCCACACTGTGAGACTAAGCCACAAGGCCAATTTTTCAACGATTTTGTTTCAGTTTGCATCAGAAAGAGCAAGCTAGGCTCTTTACTTCGATGTAGCATTCATTTTCCAGGTAAAAATAGGCATCGTGTTGGAGAAAAATGTTGAGGGTTCCTATTGATTTACACCGTTCAAGGCCTATCAATTAAATGTGGCTCTAGCACCTTGCAACTCTTTTTTACTAGGTGAGTTGCACAATGAGGTTTTGTGCCGGTAACAAGCAGTTTTGGTGACAGTGAGAAATTGAGGAAATATCAGTCACCCAATGTGTTCAAACAAGCGGCACGGTTGCTGACTATTGTTAGAATGCAATAATGCATGTTGACACTGGCAATGTGCCACTCTTGAGCAAACATAGAGGGAAAAAAATGTTCTGCCAATATAGAAAAGCCCACGTGGGAAGATTTAATCTGCAGGGAACTGAATTAAGGTAAGTTTCCACAAGGACACGGAAGAAAAAGTCCAATTGCACAGCAGCTGGAGTTCAACTTTCCGTACATGGGCATTTTTGAGGGAGTTGTCAATGGCGTCGTGTTTGGTCTCTGGTCTGGTACCCTGCGCTGCCTTCAAAAGCTGTAGGCAAGTCTCCCTCTGTCCCAACTTGTAGTAAGCCCAGGCCTGATTGTGCAGAACCTGGAAAAGAACAATAGTGCAAAAACTAAGGGATGTTAACTTTACAGATACATGGAGCCGTGGTTCATAGTCAAAAGTTATAAAAGTTTACGGTTACACTTGAGAAGAAGTGTTTCACTTGATGTTTAAATTTGTGTGCTCTCAATAACAATTCAACTACATGCATGGTGTGTGATTCTAAATACTTGATCAACCAATGTATTTTAAAATATTTCCCAGCTTCATGAAGAGACTAGCGTATTACATGAAAACCTAAAATAACTTCTGACAATTAAATGTACTTCCTTTAACCTCTTGCGGACAGTATTAATTTTGGCCACAAATTCTGACTTTAGAGGCCAACTTTTGATATACAGCTGAAAGCCTTAAATATTGACAAAGTAAAGACATTTAAGCAGTATTTGTACAATGTTTCTTACTACAATCTCACATTTTTGACACCCTGGAATGTGCCCACAGAGTGATATTTGCTGACTAACCAGGCCTTGAGTGGCAGTCAAGTTCATTTGACTCTGCCTCGAAGGACTTCTAAGACTTTGGGTGCATACAAAGCAAGGGGGAATTAGCATGTTAAAACACAAGCCAGAGCTGAGTAGGGCACACACGGCAGTTGAATCCATCAGCCATGCCTAAGTATACAACTGGCCAAATCACATCAATATGTCCTATAGGAGGAAGTGGTTGAGGAAAAAAGCCTCCTACACCGTAAGAAACTCCCTCCTCCCTCCCTCTGCAAAGGGATTTGACTCCACCCACCTCAAACTCATACAATTTGTACATCAGGCCCAGCTGCTTGTAGTCGATGAATTTGTGACCTCTGAAGCAGTCCAGGCATTTGTCATATTGCCTCCTGGCCTGGTCTGGCCTGTTCATCTGGCATTGGACGTTGCCGTATTGGTAGTGACCAATAGCAAGATGAGGATCCTTGATAGTGACTGTTTGAAACGCCTTCAAAAAAGGACAGGCAAACAAGCAAAATCTATTCAAACAACAATATAAATGTGACAATTATGTGATCCATTGTCTAATAATTCTGAAGTCATTGACAAACTTAATCTTCCTATAAGTTTAACATGTTATGCAAGATAAGTTTAAAATCTCTCTTCAGGCCTACATGTACATGTACATGTATGCCTGTGCCTCCGAACGCGTTTTCTGCTGCAGTCCATGATTGATAGATCATTGTATATTCTCATAACATTTAATAATAAATTTGGCTCAGTTTACAATCTGTAGTCAGGACCTCTGTGTCCTCAAATGGATTATGTTGCAATCAATAACTGTTGGTATCCTACCGGTATACTGTACTTCGTATATTCTCATAGTGTGCAATGATCAATGTACATGTACATCAGTTTGATACAATCTCACTTCAGGGCTGATATGCATTCAAAGGCATATGAAGCTTCAATTGATTCATTTTGCTGGTTCACTGTCTATTCTTATAACATTCCATTGTTAATTTACTAAGTTGTTTTCACTTTCAATTTGTTACATCAAATTACACTTGCAGACAGGGCACTGCTCCACTTTCAGTTTTGGTGACAAATTGAGTCTTGATGCACTTCCCTACAAATACCATCACTGTTCACAGAGGAGATTCTGTTTGTTATTCTAAGGATGCATCACATGGTATTGACTATGATTAGTCTTTGACATGTGACCAAAAGACTACACCTTTTATAACTACATGTGTGGTAACAACAAATATCATTAGAAGACGATTTCCCACAAATGTGTGCAAGACCACATTAAGTTCATTGCAAGTTTATGATCTGATGATCGACACCACGGTTGGGTGGAAATGTATTTGTTGACAGTAAAGTTGGGAAAATGCGCATGAATTCATAATTACACATATACATGTACAGTTTACTTCCAGATTGCAACTGAAATACAATTTGCATTTTTAATTAACCAGGTATTTCTTAACCTCACTTCCACTTGTCATACAGTACCATTTGCTTCCATTGGTAGCCTGGGGAACATTGTATTTTCCTTCAGATTCAAAAGATTTAACAAGGCATCTCAGTGAAAGCCACCATTTTTGTATTCTGAAAGTTCTCCCTTCTTTCAGAAAGCCAGGAGCTTGCAATGTTCACTCTGACTATTGAAGCCAACAGCCAAGTCCAAAACGCTGTAATATACTTTGCCCCCATTGTTGAGTCTGGCGAGAACAATTTTACCATCAAATTGTACTATGCGGGGGTTGCGCCGCTGGGTGCTTAGCTTGACATACACGTAGTCAACGTGTCAGATTTGACAACCGGGTCTGGTCTCACTTGTGACAAATAAAAAGATACTCCAGAGAAGCAGGCGTCCAGTAGCTTCACATGTGCTGATTTATTGTAATTCAGATTTGATTGGAATCACATTGATAATCGTTCCCGCAGTCCCAGGGAAGGAGGCAAACAATCTGCACCAACCGGCTTGGCGTAGGGTTCACAAGACGCCATTACGAAGACCCACCACCTTCTTCCTCCCTTTCCAAAGCCAACTCCTTTTTCTTTTCAACTCGTCTCTACCAGCCAAAAGTCTAAGTTATTGCAGACATATCCCTCCGCTGCATGGATGCAGTTCTATTTTTAGACTAATTTGCATATACGGCTGGCTACCTTTTGGCAGTTGACTTTAACACTATGTAGACGTGCGCCCTCTATTGGTCCAATTAGTGAACAATCAAGCAAAATCATAATACGTGTTAATCGTTTCCCCACAAAATGTCAAGCACTTTGCAGAACTAGAGAGCTGTGATAGAGTGCTATGCAAGAGATAATATTCATGCCATTGCTGGAAAGTGACCTGTTAAAGAGGGCTTTATGCTGTAAACCTCCCATAATATTTTGAGAAAAACAATGCAACAACGAGGTACAGTGACTCAGATTACATCACAGTTTTGCTCATAAATATGCAAATGCACATTAGCATAAAAACCCAAAGGCCCCAAAATACAGATATTAATAAGAAAACAAAAATTTGAAGGAAAACGAAAATGTACGTACCTCATCTGCTTCTTGAATGTTGCCCAGTTTCTGATGCAACATTCCGATGTTAAACATGATCTTGGCGGTCGGGTCTATAATTCTCAGCATCTGATCTAGGGCAGGCCCAACCTGTCCCCGCTCAAACATGATCACACCCTCGTTCCAGATGGAGATGGTGTCCCTGTGTGTTGCCTTGGCACCCAGCGTCGGGCTCGGGGATGGGGAAAGACCACTGGGTGGTGTTGCTGGGGGAGGGCGGGGCGGAAGAGAGGGGCTACTCCTGCTGGTGCTGGGGGCAGCTGGTGGTGGACGCAAGGGTGGTGCTTTGGGATTAGGGGAAGGGCTCCTGGGTGGGTGACGGATCGGCTGGAAGTTACTGGATGGAGTGGGTGCGACCAAGGAAGGGGGATGGGGCGGGTTGTAATTTGGGCTTGGACTCTGCAGGGAAAGGAAAGGAAAACAAAATCACTGATTCCATTGGCTTCCATATCAGTTTAGACACATGTATCCATAGGCTGGGGGGGCATCCAGAACACTCGCAAAATGGCAGGTAGCAACCACACTGCCCTGGTGAAAACAACTGCAACGACCGCGCGTGTATGTATTGATCAAAGAAAAGATTGCATAGCCCGATCCTCTGACTGGCTGATTCATGCGCCTCACCATGGTCACAGTTGTGGTTGCTACCCACCATTTTGCGAATGTCCCGGATGTTCGCCCTAACCTACATCCAAACATGTCTTTTTAACCACCTTTATTTTCCATCTCCCACTCAAAACTTAAATTATTAAGCTTTCAAGTTGTCACTAACGCATTGTTACCAAATGGAAAATATTCACTAACTTTTGTTATAATCATAATTAGCAATTTGGCAAGGAAAAAATGTGTATGTATTTAGCACTGTATTCAAGACATGAAAAAAAAATCTGTGACTGCACCATGTGAGTCTCTTTTGTGAATGAGCGATGCTCTCAAAAGAACTCATTATCTTAACATTTTGGAAAGTACCGGTATGCTGTGTCCAAAATGTAGAGTCTGCCAGTCTTTTCAGAACCCTACTGACCCATAAAATAGACTTGTCTAGTTCTTACACAAACCTTTACATGTACATGTATCTCATCGCTACTTGAGTCAGTGGCTGCAAAAATCAGAAATATCGCTTAGCTAAAACTTTGGCTGTTGATTAAACTTTGCCAGCTAGAACCTTGAAAGCATCAATGTATTAACCAGTGTCAATAGCCTCCAGAATTGCATTCCTAAATATCCATAAAGGTTTGATTAAATACTGTAGAGCACATGTATGTGTCACATCTAAAAATTGAAAAAAAAAAAAGAGCCATTCATAATTTTACACAAACGGTGTGATTCACTTCCAGACAATAATAATTTTCATCAGAGGACCTGTGGTTTTCCTGTACATAGCTGTTTTGTCAATTACTGATCCCACGCTGCTGTTTTTTTTATGCGGTCGTTATAAATATTTCAAACCAAAAATGCCAGGGTAGGCTTTTGAATGCCATTATTGGTTCAGTGCATTCAGCACTATCAAGACATGGTGTGGGCTTCAAATGAAAAATCAGTCATGCGTAATGCATACCATACTTGTGAACTGGTGCATGCGTAAGGCAGAGTGTTTCCAAGAAGGAAGTGCTGGTGCCCAAACATGTAAGGTACTTTATCACACAATGCCCTATTTAGAAAAATAGCAATCTTTTTTTACTCTCACTGATAATGGAATCTGTGTATCTATGTAGACAGCATTGTAGCATCCTTGAAGAAAATATCTCTTTTTGTAACATGTCTTCAGGTCCAAAAAATACCCCCATACATGTATCTTGAACCAAGTGTACTTTATCCCAATAATTTTTATCACCAACTTTTTGTAAGTGCCCTTTTCTCCCCATACATGTTCTGTAACGGCCCCCTTTCCATGTGCTTTTTTTATGCAAGAACTTCAGAAATCATCCAGCTATAGAGTGCCATTTATTGTCTGATACAGTCCTTTTTGAAATATGAATAGCAACACCATTAAAAATAGGGTTGAGTCAATGTGAGTAATTTTCTATTCGAATATTCGACCTTCAATTTGATCAAATGTCCAAATATTCGGTCGTACCGACTGGCTGATTGTTGATCAACAAAACATATACAAAATCAGTTACAATAACGCACACAATTGAACATTATTATCAATATAATCGCTTCTCACATCTAAGAGTATCTCCACTCATGATTCAGCAAGATTTAAGAGATAAACAATTCCTTTCAAATTGTTTCATGAATAATTTACTTCTTAAATCATTGAAAGATTTCTGTCACTTTTCATTTAAATCTGCTTGAAACAAGCCTCTATAGTGCAATTTTTCTCATTTAAAACAAATGAAAATGTTCCCTTTCTTTTCATGAATTTTGCATGTGAATGTTCAAATTCGGAAAATGATACTCGAATATTCGATAATCGATCGAATATTCGGTTATTCGGATATTCAGCAAAGGCTCAATTAAAAGACGGTGCTGAGGGTGACAAAAACCATTGTCAACCTTTTCAGCATGAATTTACTCCCCCTTCCCAACATCAAAATGGCCTTGCTACATCACTGGTATACATATGGATCACACTGCGCGTGCAAGTACATGAACAGTGGTAAACTGTCCTGCCCAAGAACACAAGCCATGGTTCAAGCCACAATAATTCTGACCACATTTTGACCGATAGGCTTTAAAAGAACACAGAGGTTTGAAATTCTCTCTCTCACCCTTCCTCTTTTGCTTTCAGCCTCTGGGACGGCCAGCTCAGACACGACTTTCGCCTTGCCTAAGTAGTCCACTCCTTTGATATTCTGGACCTTGGCGGCAGGAGGACGGAAAATGTGCTCATCTGGGACAGCAAACGGTCTCGCCAGGTTCCCTTGCTGCCAATGCAAAAAGTGACCCCAGAAGTATGAATTCCCAGCATTTGGAATACAGAGGTCAATTCCAGATGCTCACAGGCAAACTGTCACATACCGGTAGACAAATCCAGAGATGTCTCACTGGAGATTGTCATGGCTCCCTTTTATGGCAGAAAGCATCGTGTTAGGTATTGTACAGAGTGGCTGTCACTGAACAGCGGCTCTGTACAACAGTTTTTGCAGTACTTACAGCCATTGGAGGGGGCCACCACAAATGGGCATCAGCTCAGTTAACGGATTTGCCTATAATTACATGAAGCATTTATATGATATTTTCTGTATGAAAATCAGTCTTATATGTCAACTTCACTCTCTCTGTTACAAGCACACAGCTTCATAAACGTAAAGGACGTAATATGAGTCTTTATTTGGAACCGAGTACAGCACAAGCCCCTCTGGGATATTTGGTTGCACTTTTACACACATTTCAGTCATTCTACTCTTCATAAAGTTCAAAAACTTGAAGAGAAAACAAGCTTTGGCATTAACGGAAAAGACACTGAGCACTATGACCAAATGAACCGTGGAACAAATTTCAATTTTTTCCGTGTTCCAGACTCTTCTTTAAAGCATTCTAAAGTTCCTCTCTTTGAACTTAATGTGCCACACCAGATTCTAGAAAAAATATATTAATAAATATACAGGTTGGTTAAAGGAGGAGAATATTTTTCTAGTTTTATGCATTGTCGGCAAAAACAATATTTTCAGGTTCAAAGCCTATGAAAGCAGCAGTAACCATGGCTACATTTTATCTGTAGAACTCACTTGTTTGTTTGGCTCTGTTTGTTTCCAGGATGGCATACACTTCCTCAAGACAGTTGGGTGATACTGTCTGTCACCTACTCTTTGAATTTCCCTCCTCCAAAGAGGAAATAGTCCCCTCCCCCAAAAATACAACTACTGTACATGAACCAGGGTTTGAGAGTCTTTTTGTGGTTTGCACAGTAGCTTTAATTTCTCTCTATATAGAACATCCTTTGCACCCACATACAATTTACTTATAAAAACAATTCACTGCTTCGCTTCTCCAATTTCATCTGCAGTTCCAACATCTAAAACTGCCTCTGTTGTATATCATATCCATGTCAACTTCCCACATACTTTGTTTTTGAAACCACAAGATCAACACCAATTTTCAAACCTTTCCTAACCTTTCCTGTTCAGTGACCAAGCATAACTCTTTACTGAGAACTGTGAACGGTTATAGCGCGTTGACTCCAGCCAACTCAGACCTAGAAATTTACGGTCTTCCCCTGGACTTGGCCTAAAACCTGAGTCAGATCACCCTGACCGCAGGGTGGTCTTTACAGAAATGAGGAAGTTGATGCATCCGTGCTAGTATGATTGGTTTGACAACTGTCATACAGGTAGTGTTCACTTGCGGGTCATTCTATAAATTTGAATGTCAAAAAGTGTGACTTTTTTGTGTCTATAGTACAACCTACCAGTGTAATTTGACATGGAAATATCACTGGAATTGACTTCAGACTGTTTTTATTTGTTCGGCAAGTAGTTTCCATTACTACTGTAGAATAAATCACTCCTGGAAGCATGGTATGCATGATTGCAGCTCTTCACCATGTTCACAGGCAGAAGGAACATCAAACACCTGTACTTGTCATGTGTTGGCACCTCTTCACAGACACACAACATTTTGGCCAATATCAATACACATGAAACACAGGTAACATCTTGTCTTCTGTTGAGATGAGGACATTTTCATAATGTAATAGTTGCATTTCCTAAGTAATGGATAAATGCTTCTACTTAACACTCACAGTGAATTGTAAAATGAACAGGATCACCTGTTGAAACAATGAATGAAGGCAGAATGTGAAAACTTTGTACTGCATTTGTACTTCAGACAAACACTAAATCAATAATAAGAAAACTTAAAAAAATGATTTATGTTGGTGTTGTATGAAAAAATGAGTTTTTTAATATTTTGCAATGGAACAAATAATTTCATGAGATGACAGATTGAGCATTCTGTTTCATGTGGTAAAAATGCTCAATCTATCACCTCACGAAAGGATTTTTTGTTATTATTATAAATGTTATAACTGGTCAGGGTTCTCCCCAGGAATTTTCAAAACTGTGGGGGATTTCCATTGTGGTTTACCAACATTTTGCGAAGCCATGGCATGGGGTTGGGGGCCCGCCCCCAAATTTTTGGGACTTTGGATGCTCTCAGCTGCATTTTAGAGCATTTCCTGGGCTTTTCAAATACCTTTTCTCAGGAAAAACATACGAAATTCAATATTTTTTTTGAATTTTGGATATCAATATTTCCAGTTTTCCTTTTCTTTTTGTTCTATGATGCGGTATCGGCGGCTTTCCTTCCTTCGCCGGCGCCTTCCGTGCATGTGCTGCAGGTGGCTGCTTCGTCTGCCTCTGGATTTCCCTCAGCGTGAACTGCTGATGTTATTGGCTTAAGAAAAGAGCCTATCTTTGTTTGAGTTTCTGCCATTGTGCATGGGACAAAATGCGAGAAATATCATCCCTGTCAAAGATGCCATTTATACTGTTACACATTAACATTTAAAGGCACATACATTCAATGAAATGAATCTAAGTAAACGTGAATTGTATAACGTGCAAAGGAAAAAGAACTGGCAAATATGCAGAGATGCATGAACGTGAAATATTCTTTGACTTATGCAGTAACATGAATGTGCAGATACCAGGTGCATATACACCATACGGTGTAGAATCTACAGGTACACTCCCCTCACCAGCATATCCCCTGGTGGGAGGGTTTTCAAATGCAGATACCGTGTAGTTCAACAGAACTGAATTGCATGGCCTATACACATACATTGTACAGTTTCAACCTGTACACAAACCGGTGGCCCTCCACATGAAGAGTTCTCGCTAGAGAGTATAAAATCATATTGACTCCACAGGATTGAGGGTTAGGGCTAGCTACATGTAGGCTAGTGGGATGTGGTTCATTTTATGCACACACACACGTCTTCTCTTGTTTCTGCACAGAGCGGAAAGGTGAAACCTCCCACCTACGCCCACAATTATAATTTTAGACTCTTCAGACCAATGGCCCTTACCAGCCACACCTACTACTACATTCGATGGCTGGCATCAAAGCTAAGCCATTAGCTATTTTCCCCACTGTTGTTTGACTGAATATGGACAAGAGGCAATGTTTTCAGCAGAATAAACAGACTTTCACCTCCATCTGTAATCACATTTCATTTCACATTCCACACTCCATTGTGTAACAGTCACATTAACTTTGAAAAATGGCTGACTACTGAGGTTATGGTAATGTGTTCTCAGTACCTCCATGACTGTACCAACATATACTTCCAACCTGCTTTATGCTAGGGGCAAGATTGGACAAAAACAAAATAATTGCGAGAGATTCGGAGGGAACAAAAGCAGCGTAGGGTCTAAGATGTACCCGGTACATTCGTGTTTGCCTAAAGGTACCCCTGAAAATACATGTACCAATTTACTGTGTTCTATATCAACTTTCATAAATAAAAACACCTTCATCCCAAACTCAGGATTTTCCAGATTTTAAAACACGTATGTCAAACCTTGTTCATTTCATTACTATTCCGATACTGTCACGGTCATATGCTCCACTGGAAAAACTTAGTACTTTCAGTTTTGCCCCTACGGCTCATGATTTCGCACGGCATAAATATATTTACTACTGGTAAGTATTTATTACAGAATCTATGATTTGCTCTGAAAAAATTGTAAAAATCACTGGCCTAGCAAGGTTCATCACACCAATAGGACCCTACATGTACATGTAGGTATTTCAAACCCAGCTATTCGGCCCAGTACAGCCATCTATGATACATGTACAGGTGGACAGGTACATGTACATTTACATGGGTACACTAATCACAGTACCAGGTACAGTACATGTATTTCCTACGTCGTCGTATGTGTTATGGTTGTTGACCTTGTATCAACTTCCCCCGGTCACCATGCACTTCATCCACAACCAACATGTCCTTCCTGGCAACACGTAACTTCCAACAGTTTGAACAGGGAGTCAAGTTCTGTTTTTAGGGGAAAGGTTCCATACTGGTTCATCAGGAGGACAGATATGACTGGTTAATGTGCAAAGTGGTATGAGAACATTGGCATACACACAAACCAACAGGTAAAAACCACGCATTGGAATTCTCTTCTTCTACAAGTCACCAAAGGAATTTCATAAACCACAAACTCAAGCAAATAATGTGTCGTGTATTTTCACTGTCAGTGAAACAAACATCAAACATTCAACAAATTAGCACAAATTGGTGCAACTGAACGCTGATTATTAGCATGTATTGTTCGAGAAATAACAGAAAAACCAACAAAATTTAAATAAGGCATACACTGTACAGGTAACTGCAACAATCTCATTATGGATGAAACTAAAACCCATACCACTGGAAAACAAGCCCAGCTTTGAAAGCAACTGTGCACAGACCATGGGCTGGCTTACGTGTCTAAGAAAAATAAAAGTCCATCAAAAGATTTACAGTCAATGATCTTTACGTTAGACCTGTCCTTGAAATGTGACAATAAACTGACCCATCACAAAAGATGAATTACGAGTCACTGGGCTGTAGTTTGAGCTGATATCATCCAGGAAATACAAGGAAATGGTCTACATGTACCTGAGCCACCAATCTACATGTAGAGGGTGATTTGGTCAGTCTAGCATTGCCAATTAGAAGAACTAAAAATGTGGTATTCCTAGCAGGTTGACAGCACTTTTGATTACCTGTATGAATGAGTAATGAACTGTGACCGAATGACTTTGACTTTATACAGCAGCTCACCAACAATGGGCAGAACGTCAAGAAAATAAGATGAAGAGGGCTCGGTCACATAGAAAGATTCATTTGTATTGGTTGGAACCATGTGGTACATGTATTTCAAGTAAATTGCGACAAGATTGATGTCTTATGGATCCATTTGCATTATTTATGAATGTCCCAGGTACATTATAAATGTGAAATTATCACACTCATCCGTAGGGTATAAGGACCATATTACAACATATGATCACAACTGGTAATTGTCTTCACTACACAAGAGAGTAAAACAGAAGATGGAAATTATCTACACATGCCAGGTAAATCTCTAGTTATCAACAAAAATATTTCTGATTATATATATTCAATATATCAAAATTGAAAAACCTACTTTAAAATTCTTATTTTCACACAAAACAGTTCTTAAAAAAGTTACAATGACAAGTTACCCTACTTGGCACAAATATTTTAAGATTTGTAAATATAAAAAAGGTTCCCCAAATATACATGTACATGTATGTGCCAGTTTAACTTGAATTCATGTACAAAGTGTATCATTCATTGTTGGAAAAGTAAACATTACGTCTGCATGTTTACATATCCCTTCAGTCCTCATTCTGTGCCTACCTTGACTGCTGCCAGAGCGGTGTCAATGACGTTGTGCTTGTTCTCTGTTTTGCATCTCGACGCCTCTGTCATCAGTTCCACGGCCCACTGGGTCTCTTTCAGGGCAGCGTAGGTGAGGGCTAGGTTGTGAAGTATCTGTCAGCACCAACAATCAGGATAGCTTCATTTCTTCCAGAATGTTTCAGTTTAACAAAAACAGAGGTGCCAGAAGCAAGGGTGGATCCAGACTCGAATTGTCACAGAGAGTCAAACTTTTTAGGAGGGCCAAAAAACTGGGGTTTTTTTATGTAACCTTTATGGCCTTTCTTAGGGGCGATGCTTCAAATTAGGGCTTCTCCCGTGATTTTACAAGGAAGGGAATTCGAATAGACCCCCAAAATACCTGTCGCTCATGTTTTAAAAAGTAGCATTGGGTTCCGGGGGAGGGGGGGGACAAGGCATGGCCCCAATTTCACCTCTCCTTCCCCCATCTGCCAGCGGGCACCCACACCACATTAAAGATGTTTTTTTTATCTAAAAGGGAAACAACTTTTCCTTCTCTCTTTTTTGTTTTTTTTTATTTTTAAAAGATGGAAATTATTGTCACAAATATGTCCCACTCCCATGTTAGGGCTTGTTTGCATTTGGGGTACCCTGTCCTTTTTGTAAATACCAGCTGTCACCACCACTCCTTCCTCTTTTTTTTTTTTAGAAATGTTGGATCTTCTAATCCAGAATTTCTTCGATTTGGAATTGTTTTATCTTTCTTCTGCTGATGTATAATAGTAATTCATTACTATTATACAGCAGCAGAAGCAGAATTTTGGAAGAAGAATGCCATATCAAACTGACACATTTCTAGAGTCAAAACACCAGCATATATGTGTATTTAAAAAGAAGTACCTGTTAATTTGTGTGGAAGTTTGACAAAGAAAGAGGCTCAAATGCACTGCACCTGAGGGGAACAGATTTAAATTGTAGGGTCAACTTGTGGATGTTTATTATGACAATCAAAAACTGTGATGGTCTTCCCTGTTTTTGGTCTTACAAGTTTCGCTTGTGGTATTGTGAATACATGTACATGGATACATACATGTGCAGTAAAATCTCGATAAGTCGAAGCTCAGGGGAATGGACGAAAAGTTCGAATTATCCGACGGTCGAGTTATCGAAAGTTACTCGCTTCAGTGTACATGCAACCTTACTGGCTTACGGCAGTTGGCCTGCAAGCTGAGTCGAACACGATGTGGATTTTTGGCGATCCCTACTGCCCAAGTTTTCCTCAAACATCATCATCTGTGTCTACGTCTTGAGAATTCATTCATTTGCTTTGATCGGGCTGTTACCGCATAACGCAGCGCGGGCAAGTCGGTCAGGGTTTCCGTGCTGGGTCACGTGATACATGTACAAAGCGCTTGAGGATGGATCATTCATGCCTGATTTAGGCCCTGTCCGAAACGGGCTTCCAGAGCTACGGCTAGGTCTATTGTTTACGCATCACAGCCTTATTTTACGGTTGCGGTTGAGGCACACCCAGTGCTTGTCAACGTGACAATGGCAGTCCGCGTGAACATGCTCGTTTCATCTAAGAAAAGTTGTACGCGTGACAGTAATGACTCATAATGAAGGCAAGCGTTCTTTCATCAATTTTTATTCATCATTCTTCAGTGTTTTTTTTCAACTGGCCTGCCAAAACTTCGAGATAAGCGGCTTTAGTGGTATTGACATTTCGAGTTACAGATAAATTGTACATAAAGGCCTATTCTTTTGTAGGGAAAACAGAAAGACGTCGAGATAAACGGAGTTTTGACTTAACAGGCTTCGACTGATCGAAATTTTATTGTACATGTTACGCCCCAGTTGGGACTTATGCTATAGTTGGGGCGTAATATATAAAACAAGTTAGCTAGCTAATTAGTGTGTGTGACCTGAGTAGGCTATCAACCCCCTGGGCCTATCAACTACATTTTTCCTACAAGTTTACCTCACACTCATGTAACTTGTACTGTAGCCCTAGCTGTTTGTAATCAATGAACTTGTTGCCTCGTAAGCAGGTACGGGCCTTCTCTAGGCTCTGCAAGGCTGCGTCGTAATTCTGCTGTTGGTAGTACGTCTGGGCCAGCTGGAAATGGGCAATTCCCATGTGCTGGTCCTTCTCAATGGATTTCTTGAAAGTCTGTATCAAACAAGGATCAATGCATAGGTCAGAAAAATTACAAAACAAATCTGCTTAAAATAAAAGCATTTTTTTATATAACATCTTTTATTCACAATTTTGGAAAGAACTCCATATCAGGACACTACATTAGACCTCGTGCACATAGTCTATTTACTGCATTTGGGAATTTTTTCATCTTCCAAAAATTGCAAGATCATACTGTATGTTTCATTAAATTGATTCCTACAATGCATTGCAGGGTACATGTAAGTCTTTTTCTTTTCATAATTTGTGGCTCTGGAGGGTATTTTTCAGAGAAAAAGTCGAAAATTACAGTCTTACACATGCAGGTCTGACTTCCATCTCATGAATAATGGGTACAGAACCTGACAAAGATTTGTCCTGGTAAAATTTCCTAAGTATTCAAAAAATACTCACTAGTCTACATGAATGCACATTCATTTGCTATGCCAGTACGACAGCAAAGGCAAAAAGTGAACCAGCCAAATATCCATTGCCTAAACAGCTGCAAAGTTTGCATATGAGTTGGAGAGTGTGTCATTTATTTCATGGGAAGTCACTTGTATTTCAAAGTAATACACCTAACAATAAAGTGTGCTACATGTAAAGCACATAATTATGTCTGCACGATAACCACACGCACCAAGGATTTTTTCACAATCCCAGCATGGATCATAGATGCGTGGAGCTCATATGCTCCAACTTTGTCACTGTCCCAACTGGTCATGGACACTAATTCAATTAGTGTCATTTTCTGTTGCTCTAATTAGTAATTGGAGCAATTGAAAATGAAACGTGTAATTAAACGCAATTAAATTTTAGGTAGGCCTAAATGGCCTATGTCAACTAGTTGACACAACATATATACCGGAACAGCCCAAGTTACTGACCTGCGTAGCATTGTGAGTCTTGCCTACAAGCAACTGAATGTGGCCGATGTTGAACAGTATCTTGGCTGGGGGCTCCTGGATCGACTGCAGGTTTTCCAGCGCTCTGACCCGCTCTCCCCGGTCGAACAGCTGCGCCGCCTCGTGCCAGATCACAATCGTGTCCTTGTGTGTCTGCTTCTCAGCCATTCTGTCCAGAAAATGACAAGCATCGAATTTAGGTTCGGGCTTTTCTTTAATTAAACGACAACACCCGTATCGTCTGGAGCGTTATCGGTTAAACTGCCGGCGTTGTAAACAACTCATCCCAAGAGTGGCAAAATCCGTGAATCATGTTTCCGCGTCCCTGACACAAGGAACGCGGAAGTATCCTCACTCGTACTCTACTCCCCGATCAATGATGCACAGGTGGGGTGTTCACGCGTCCACTGTGTGTGACCCGCTTCTGAGTTAACTTGGCCTCTGCTCCTTGCTCCGTGACTTGGCTAAGGCTAGATGCTGTATGCGTTATTGGCAGTCGCAGCCAAGTCAAGTATCAATGACGTCACAAGCACGACTCAAGTACACGTCCATGACGTGCATGACGCCACTGATTATGTGGAAATGTTTACAATTAAAATGACTTTACGAGGGTAGGTTGCTCATGACCGGTGACTTCGCGAACCCTGCTTTGACTTTGGTGTTTTAACAACACGACCAACGGCCACGATGATACATACATAATCAAGTTGGGTTGAGGGTATTATAACTTAATATCGTGCCTTGTGCAGGCAAAAATGTTGGAGTCGCGGGGGCATCGGAACTTGTTTGAGGTACCAAGAGTTATTATGTTCAAAATATTTCGGGGGAGGGCCGGGTAAAAACACGGATTCGGAGCCAACGATTTTGAAGCTATTCTACAGCCGGGTGTTGTGTCTGGTCGGTAGTTCTACGTCCCCTTTAATTTTGTCTTTCACTGCTAGCCGTTAAGTTGAAAGAAAAGTAAATCCCGGGATCGGTCGGGCTGCGAGGATGATGATGCTGACGGGATCAATCGTCGCGACCAGGCAATTAGCATGCCCTACGTGGCCTTCAACTAGATTGAAAGTCCCGGAAAAAACTTATTGTGTCATATTGTAGGGAATTTCACCATTCTTGTGAAATGGTGAAATTCAAATTATTTGAAACATGATGATAACGGCTAGAGGAAAATATTTTCTGCACGAGGGGTGTTGTTACGTTGATGTACCTTTGGCAATTTTATACCCACTGAGCTTCAGGGACCGTACAGAAGAAGATTA
Organism: Acanthaster planci; assembly: GCF_054643075.1. NCBI lineage: Eukaryota > Metazoa > Echinodermata > Asteroidea > Valvatida > Acanthasteridae > Acanthaster > Acanthaster planci. The sequence goes on from NC_141787.1 coordinate 5,136,387, forward strand.
GAAAGATCAAAAGGTAGGCTTAACACTTATAGGCTAATCAAAGTTTCAAATAAGTCCGGAGGTTAAAGTCTAAAAGAGAAAAATGTAGGCGGAAGAGTAATGGAAAATGAACTATATCGTCCGTAATCCTCGAGAATGATGTTAAAAAGTCCTTTAGTCAAGCCAGCCGTCTCTGTTGCAAGTCGGCCCCCAACTCGTTAGCGAGTTGAGTAACTATATGCTACGTGTACAGGTGATGACGGAAGGGTGATACCGTCCAGACTTGCAATCACTCAACATCCATCGCATGAAGCATGAAGCTGTAACGTATCTGGGGATGTGAGTGTACATGTACATGTATACTGGGATGTATTGCAGAAATTCATAGAGTTTAGTATATGAGTAATATATTTTGATTTGTAAAAGATAATTGTCATTTAATCAAAGGTAAGTTCAATATGTGTAGGTGTTTATATATGACGTGCATATTTCTTACAGGTAGCGGCGTCATACAGTAGCCAACTCAAAATCTATCAGATGAAACGGAACATCACAGTCACGGTTTCCAGATGATGCACTTTTGTCCTGCAGCTTTATGTCTTCAATGCATGAGAACTGTTTCTTAGGTTGAGGCCCGGTTTGGGTTATGAGTACGAGTGTTTTAAAAAAGTGCACCCTTTTCAAATATCATACATAAAATTTTCCATGTCTCCACAACTGAGAGCGCTTTTGTGGTAACCAGGGAAGACTGTTTCTGTGTTTTTCTAGATTTACACTGACCCCCCCAATTTACCAAATTTATTAATTATTTTATGAATGAGCACGTTCTGAACTATATGAGAAGAGGATAGGTCATATTATGGGGTAAGACAGTTCATTCGACGTCTTATTTGCCCAACTACTTTGCATGGACTCATGAAATTAACCAAAAGTACCCTTTTTTTATTAATACAAAATGTATGGTTGCACAATCGCCGGCAACCGTTTGCGGCTGAGACTTCTGGCTTGAACTTCTGACCTGGCTTGATGTATACACATGTATGCAACCGTACGTATGAGGTAAGCTACCAGGCTGAAGGTAGCCCGCGATTCAGAGCGAGGTTCAGCCCGCGATTCAGCCCGAGATTCGGATTTTCGTCAATAACAAAACTCCATGGAGTAAAGGGAGGCAGAAATTTTTCCACTTTGCGGTACTCTGTTCCACTATAAACTGAACGAATTTTTGAATGTTTTTAAGAATAGCGGTTTTTCTTGATGAAATTGAAAAAAATAACATCCATTGAAGGGAACGGTTTTATAACCATTGCTTATAGATCAGTTTCATTTCTTTTATTTGGGGGACTTGCTCTAGGCCATTCACGATCTAGGATATTAAACAGACACCATTCCATTGTATTGTTGTAACTTGATTTGAGAAAAAAATTACCAAAAAATGTGATTAATACATCATGTTTATTTCATTATTCCACTTGCTTCATGGAATGGCTATATGGAATGCCTATTTCTGTGTCAAAATGCCTCTCACAGATATCCCATTTTTTGGATACAAGAATGCGCATATTGCCACAATTTGTAAGTAAGTGGTAATTTAGATGAAAATGTACCCTATATGTTAAGAAAGCGCGTGTTTTCCCAACTTCAATGCATGCGATGCACCGTATATGTATGCTAGCATGGGCCGATTCATTTCCAAATGCGCATGCGCTCTACTAGAGTGATTGCGTAATGTACCATCCAGGAAAAACACAAACATAAACACATGAAAATATGTAATCGTACTGATTTAAATGTACATGTGCTTAAGCAAAATAAAATAAACTCGATTAGTAACAGTAATACCACCCGACGGGTTATGCATGGGCTTGGTGCATAATTGGTACAGTGACGCTTTTTTTTACCCCCTTTTTCCTCAGAATAGATGTACATGCACCTATACTTAAGAGCCTTGTTACCATGAGAAGTGTGATTTAACAACTCTGAAGTAATAAAAAGACCTTAAAATTAAAATATGACGAGGAAGAATTATTTTCACTCAAACAAGAGGCTTCTATTCTTGGCACGTTTAAGCTTGTTAAAATACAGTAGCACATCCATGGAAAAATTAAATGTGAAAAACCTTAGCCAGCTCCGGTTTTTAAATCAGATTCTCATGAGGTAGCATATATGACATTCTTTGAACATTGTTTTCTGCTTTAGTTTAGAGAAAACATGGCGAATGAAGGAAACAAGCTGCACGTGTAAGTATTTTATGAAAAAAGGAAAGCAATTCTGAAAATGAAAGTAAAACTCCGATGAGGTTAAACGATATGCAGTGCACTTTCTTTGCTATTTTAGTTTATAACAAACCAGTTGCATATAAAATATTGGGGAAAATTCAGCTCAGAAAATAAAATCTTCTCTCACTCTGAATCTAAAAAGATTTAGCAATTGTGGGCAATAAACTTTAAAGTGCTTCTCCAGACGTTTAAAATGAACGGTTGTTATTTCTCCTCAGCCAATTTTCATGACAATATAGAGTCCAAGATGCAGGTGTCTTCAACCATGGGGCTAGGCCTACAAGTATAATAATTATACGGCATGCTATCCCCGTATAGTCAAAAGCATTTTGAAAACACTCCTTGTAGTTGTAGCAATTTGAGTTTCATCACGCATCATAATTGGAGTGCTTTATAGACACCTCGTCAGCATTCTTTCGTCGGACAAAATTAATTAAAACTAATGAGATTAAGGTAAAACTTGGGACTTCTCGCGGCCACCATGAAAACATGGGGTGGACTCGAACTTCCAAATGACATTCACAGGCCAGCAGGACCGGACAAACGAGTTAATTGTCCATAAATTCTGTACGGAGAGACAATTGAAAGTCCGTTATATCTTTCCACGCAGCGTGGAGCCAAGATGCCTGGCGTCAGGTTGTTCTCAAGACTACCAGTTCCACCGACACAGACGTGAAGGGCTGGTGGTCAGTGTTAAGTTTGAAAAAGCATGATAAAGCACTATAAGCAACTATGATGCAACTCAAGTCTCCAAAGGGAATTTGCATGGCCTTAATTTCCAAGATTCAACCATATTTACGTAAAATTAGGGTCCCTCGAGAATACACTGCCACCTGGAATACAGTTATCAGTTCCAGCCAGACCGGAGACAAAGATTGATATGGGAACTTGGATGTAGATCACAGGTGTGGTCTTTTCCTTCTGATTAAAAGAAAATAAAAAGAAAACATCTTCACACTAAAAACCGCCCATCCATAACAGTTGTTACTGGGATTATGTGTTACCATGGGTCTGGTAATGCCAGTTATCGATCAAAAACTATTCACTTTCAAGCAGGGTGCATTTGCTGTATATGAACGGAACATCTTCAGGAAGAATTTTCAAACACGTAGGATACATTTCCTTCAAAAGTATTAGGCATTTATATTATATTGCCGGCTTGACAAACAAATACCCATCAGATGTAGCCCTTACTAAATGAGGTGTCACCAAGAATTGCCGATTCAATTAATGCTAGGCAAAAGAAAATAATTTATTTAACATGTAGGTTTCAATTTCGTCTAATTTCCTCTTAATGTAGAAATGTATTCTCGTATGCAGGAACGGGACACCTTTGAGAGGCGCTACGACACGGAAATAGGCATTTCTATATATTCCATATAGAAAAGAAAAGTATTCTCTCTTAACATGTAGAGTACATTTCCGTCTAAATAAACACTTGATTACAAACTGTGGCAAATGGGCATTTTTGGATCCTAAAAACGGGATATATTTGAGAAGCGTTTTGACACGGAAATATGCATTCAATTAAACCCTTACTGAAATTGAGTGTGGCTAGGGGTCGGCCAATTTCAGTCCTGCAAAGAAAAGGAAAATATTTCTTAACATGTAGGGTACATTTTCATCTTAATTACCACTTAATTGCAAATTGTTGTAAAATGCGCATTCTTGTGGAACAATGAAATAAAACATGATGCATTAATCACGTTTTGAGGTATTTTTTTCTCAAATCAAGTTACAACAATGGAATAGCCTCTGTTGAATATCCTAGATTGTGAATGGCCTAGAGCAAGTCCCCCAAATAAAAGAAATGAAACTGACCTATAAGCAATGAAATAAGATTGATTATGAAACCGTTCCCTTCAATAGATGTTATTTTTTTCAATTTCGTCAAGAAAAACTGCTATTCTTAAAAAAACATTCAAAAATTCGTTCAGTTTTTGGTGGAACAGAGTACCGCAAAATGGAAAAATTTCTGCTTCCCTTTACTCTATGGATTTTTGTTATTGACAAAAACCCGAATCTCGGGCTGTATCGCGGGCTGAATCATGGACTGAATCGCGGGCTACCTTCAGCCTGCTTGTGCTTATGAAGCCACTGTGGCGACATATTCTGTGTCTTGTTCCCAGGCGCACGCATTATCATTAGCTGGATAACAACATTTGCAACACCAACCAGACTATTGTTTTCGATGTTCAACAGCACTGGAGCTTGGAGGAGCTTGGACATCGTCAGATTGTGCTGTTTCTTCAACTCCCTCTTTCTGCTAGCTCTTTCTCAATCAACCAAGAAAGCAATAAAATTCTGAAAATGGCTGAAAGTGATTGGGATCAAGTTACCTACCTCAGAAAGAAGGCTCCAACTGCCAAACAAGCCAGATCATCACAGGTATAGTGTTCATGGCGTTTATCCAACATGTCCAACATGTCCACAAATAATGGGATTGATGGAGGTAGAAAAACAAAAGTTGCATCATCTGATCATTGTCGGTATTGCAACGGAATTAGGAATCCAACGAAACCAGAGCACATTTTTACATTTTCTTCCTGTATTAAATTTGAATAGCTCTTTTTTTCTAAAGGAAGGTATTTAGTAATAACACTTGGCTTACTGTCATCAGGTCATGACTGTGACGGTTGTTAAAAATGCAGTGGCTGCACTAAAAAGTGTAAGCATGTAAAGTGTGATGTCATCATGGTCATTTAAGATCAGGAAGTGCTGTAGCCTCTACAAACGAATGGAGTAGGCATGATTGTTGTGTTGGTTCACACGCTGGTACTCGCGCAAATGTCTTTTACACACATAATTGCATGCGATGTATTCACTTTGGTACTCTATTGTTTCCAAATTTTAGACATGTTATACAGGTCTACATGTTTACACCAGCCAGGTACATTGAAAACAGTACTGTCTACAAGGAATAATATCAGACTTTAGTTCCCTTAAAAAATCCTCCAAGGGTATGAATCTACCAAGTAATAAAAGAAGAATAAGTGTCCTTTCAGTTAACCATGCTACATGTACCCTTTCTAACTTGGTGCACTTGAACAAATCTCAAAATCCTACATTAATATTTAAGACGTTCTTTAAAGTTGATAAATCCTTGTAAATCATAATTACTTCCACTCATACATACCCAACTACAAATTTGTTATGAAATTATTTTCTTTGGTGGCATGTTTTAAAAAAAGCTCATTTAACTTCAAAAAATTAGGCCAAAATAAAACTTCCTTTGATCTTGTAGCAGATAAGTAAAGTTGAGATTAATGAATGGACATTTTGAAAGCTTGATAAAATTTCACTTACAGTGAAATTTGAGGTAGAAAATGTTATTCTAGCAAAACACAAGAGGCAAAAAATAGGCCCAGGCCTACTCCTTTTGTATGCTTTGTGACTTTGAGGGTCATTGGCCTACTGGGCTGTGCTAGCACCTTGGCCAGGAAAAGTCAATTTTTTTTCCTATTTTAGCAGAATGTTACTGCTATCATATACCCAGCTGCAGACTAGTGCCAGTCCGGTAGACTATCTGAGTATCCTTGACCCAGTGCCCAAACCCCCCCCAAGTGTGGGCTTTGATAAAAAAGCTTCAGTGATCGAAAATGTACTGCCATAGAAAATGAATGACCATGTTAAGACAACCAAATAGAGACCAAACTTTTAATGACTGAAACAGTTTAAGAATAGCCTGAAATTGTGAGTGAAGCCGCATTTATAAGAAAAATGGAGCTTTAAGGAAGCTGTTTGCAAAGTCCCCAATTTTGGGGGGTGGGTGGGTGTAGGGTTAAGGATATGGAGGTAGTCCAGTAGACTCGGGCTAGTCTGGGGTTACACCAAGCCCCCAAATATTTCCCAGAAATGACAACACAGACTCAGTTAAATACCTTCAAAATTGCTTCTCCAAAGCTAAGAGATTGAGAGTTGTCAGGGGCATTGCTAGAAAGAGTGAAATTTTTACCAATTTTGGCACGTGAAGACAGACATACATGTATGTTGAATATACTGATCTAGTATTGGCCTACTAATGCAGAGGTCTGTGTAAGGATTGTCTTACCAGTTATTGTTCATTGCACTACACAAGTGATAGACATTTCAAAGGATGTTTGAATATTCATGCAGTGCAGGCCTTCAGTTAGATTTTGATACAATAAAAAACTAATTGTTTTGAGATACAGCACAAACTTGTATTCCAAGAGTAGAAAAACCATGCAGAACAAAAAAGCTCACTTTACAAAAGTCTCAGTAATTTCTGTAACGTCTTAGCATCCCATCAATCAAGTTTAGAAGTGAGACTAAAAATGTGTTCTTCTCCAGTTACATGTTTTATTCTATCTTGGTTAAAATGATTTCCCTTGTTGGGTGTATCATTCCTTGATTTGTTGCTAGGCTGTCAACAGCGCGATGAGAAGAGGTGATGCTGTGGAAACAAGGTTGAAATGTAAGCAAATAAATTCATTGTAGGGCCGTTTTCCAATGCTCAACTTCGTCTCCGTCTCAGGCTTCGTGTTGGAAACCAATGCCCGATTGGGGGCCTAAAGTGTTTAACATAAATTGAAGTACTGTAATGTTTGGCTCTTTTGCATCTGACTTGATGTTTTGTGGCACTGTCAAACTTACTATTGCACTTGCAACCCCAAAGTCAGGAAGTAAAAAAACAGTTGAAGCCTGAGATGGAGCTCCAGTCGAGTATTGGAAAACGGCCTTGGAAACCTGAAACTTCAACTAGCTTCAACTCACCATTGTAGCCAAATCTATAACTAGTCTTTACATTCATCAGTCTTTCCAAATCTTTTGGAAATTATGTGGTGGATTTCAAAAGATTTGGGGATAAGTTTGAAATGTAATTTTTTTCTTACCATCTGCAACTCATCCCAAATTTATACATCAGTGCAAGAAGCAGATCATCTTGCTCATGTAGAATCCTTTTTTCCCAAACAATGTCCCTTAGAATTCTTACAGAAAGTTGTTTCAGAACTTCAAACAAGTGAAATCATGATTTTGATAAAATTTGCAACAAATGTGGGTGGTTCAGAATGCAGTGCACCACCAAGAGGTTGCTGCAGAAAGGCTCTTTCCACAGTGCATTGTGGGAAATGGTAAACATATTCTTTTCGCTGGCTACACTGCACGTTGGAACTTGAATTTTGATTCAAGTGATTATTTATCTTAGTAGAAGATTCGTGTGTTTTGAGCGTCAATGCTAATTGATCAAAATGGTGTTTTTTGTGTAGCATGAAATGCCCTAACCTACAAAACCTTTCCCCAAGTTGTCTTCAAATAAGTGGAATTAGTGGCCGGTCAGCCGTGTTTTTTGTCAATTGTTGACTTGACAAAAATGGCCTCTCCTTGCAATCTCTTGGGGGCACAGTGTGCTGTAAATTGCCCCAACTGAATTTCTGAAACCCCTTGATTTACACTCTTTCATAGGTTTTCCAAATTCCACCTGACCAAGTGATCCAATCAGTTGGCCAGGTCACTCTAATGTCAAACTCCCTCAAACATGACATCTCGACCTTTACACAAATTGCATGTTCTCAGATACTTTTGGCCTTTTGGCTGTTTTTTCTTTTGACAGTTAATGCAGCACAGAATAAGAAACGCTCAACTGACTGCAGTACGGCAAAGCTTGACCGAGAAACAGAGGAATTGCACCGTAAGTTGGCATAGGCTATCCTGTGCAGTGTTGTTTTTCCCTTTTTTTTTGAATTTCGTTCAACTTCTCGGGAGGTTTTAGTCTGTATAATTGGTTTTCCATTGCAGACGAGCGTCTGTGATATTTGTGCGCATATGCTGATTACTCATGCAAAATGATACCCCACTTGACCCCCCCAGCTTTTGATGACCAATCAGAAGACTTGTTTTATGGCTCTTTGCCTGCAATCAGCTTGGTGATGTAAAGGAAGACGTGACATGCATGAATCAATCCCTGGCCTTGTTGGCATGTCGTACTGTGTACTTTTGTTAGGCTTACTTGCATTTAGTTTTGCTTAGTTGAACTGAAGTTGGCCCATATTTGTGTGTGTAAGCATTTGCCATCCAAACTACAAAAAAAAAAATTGCCACCGAAACTTGCTCAGTTAAGTTTTCCAGTGGAGGGTGCCTTACTCTGGTCAGCTATTCTAATCATCTGACAAAGTTAGCTTAGGCTGCATCTGAATCTCTTGTCTAGAGCTAGGTCTTGGTCTTCACTCCATTAGAAATGCGATTGCCCATCATTTTTGTTCTAATGAAAGCCAGATATTCAAAAGATAGTACATGTATGGAAATTCATTTCATCACCTTTGGCGTTTTTGCTGGTGGAAGTGTTGTCACATTTTTATCCAGCAGAACTTTGCTGTTTGTTGGTTACCAATGTGCACTAGCCAAATGGGGACTTTGTACCGTTCTCCTCTTTCAATGACAGATGAGCGAGTGAAGCTGGAAGTTGGCAAGGTGATCCAACGGGGCAGACAGCAGAAAGAGATGACGCAGAAGGAGCTGGCCACGGTGAGGGAATTTATCTTTGAGAAGTCCATCGGAGAGCTACATTCGAGTTGTTGGTGTGTGGTATACTCATGGTATGACCACTGTAATGTTGACTCGCCTCTTGCAAATGTCATCACTGGGGAGGACCACAGGCCCAACAAATTCTGCAAATTTGTTCGTGCATCTTTTGCGAAGTGAAGACATTGTATTCATGTCTTCCTGCGTGTGGACATTTTTGAGCTGACCAAATTTGTTCAGTCTCTTAGAGGGAGAAATCAGGAACTGGTCAGAACTCTACACTGACATTGAAAGTGCACCAAGAGATTATGCCGGAAATTGGTACCTGAAAAGGCCCAACTTTATCTTACAATGAGTTGTTGTTGGGACAGATTGGCCAGGGTCTCATTTCACGGCGCTGCCAAGCACACAGTTGTATACTACCAGAGGCTCTTGTGTATTACATGGAGACTGTAAGCAGTGAGCACCGTAAAAGGCATGCTTACCTTGGAGGAAAAATTGGTTGAATTTGGTGACTAAACAGTGGAAATCTCTATGTACACGTAACTGTTAGCACAACCACACCAAGCACCGCCATAAAATATGCTTGCGGTTGGCAACTTTTTTTTTACTATACTAAGCACAACTTTTCCTGCTGACTGTTAAGCAGTGCCAATGAAATTGGGCCTAGACACTAGATGTTTCATTCATGTCTCACATCAGTGAGTATGTTTTCTTCTGATGTTGGTCAGGGTTGGTCAGACTGTGTTAAAATTCAGAAAGCAGTGGTTTATTTATATTGGCTCTCTGTATGTAAACCTAACACTGCCAAATGCACATAGAACTTGCAGTGGTCAAACAGCATGATACACATACATGTATATTGTCGATTCAACCATTATAAATAAAAGTGTCATGGTACATTGTGTAGCTACGAAATGCCAAAGAAACCTCAAAACATTTCATTAACCATAAAGCAAAGAAGCACAAAATTTGAGTTCTAAGAGGAGAAATTCACAACGCTGTCCATCGGCAGGTGTTGCTTTAAAGAGGCCAGGTTTTGCCTTCAATGTTGCATATATCAACCAGAAGTTTATTATCTTCTTTGGTTGTTGCCCCTGCCCCGGCAAATTTTTATATTTGTCGTGATCACGCTTTCCATCTTCAAAGTGGTTTTGTTATTTAAGATATTCATTAATGCCTTTATTTCTGTCTTATAAAGGTTGTGCATGGCAGCCATCTTTCAAGTGACTGCTCTTGTTACAGCGGGATAGCACAAAAGGTCTACTCGTGTTTATCCCTGTGGAACAAAAGCTCTTATTGGAAATATGACTCACATACACAACCTTTATTTCACGTTCTGAGGATGTGTGTTCTCAAGTGGCTGAGTCCCCCAGCTTTGGCACAAAGGAAGGAGAAATTATTTACCATTGAGCCAAACTTCCGCAATTTGCTCACATTAGTGTACGTTCTTCCACAAAGATTCTGAGGATTTGTGTGCATTGTAATGAAACTTGGTCATGCATACAAAACACTGCATTCATATTATCTTGATCTAGCAGATGGTGTGTCCCACACGGGCTCCCATTAGACGGCAATACAGTGCCATCTGTCATTGCTACTTGCAATCCATAGTACAATAAACTTGTTGCTTCAGTGCTCACCAGACTCATTCTTTTTTTCCCTGGGCTGAATTTTCATTACCAGAAAATCAATGAGAAACCGCAGGTCATTAACGACTATGAGGCAGGTCGAGCCATCCCCAACCAGGCCATTCTGGCCAAGATAGAGCGAGCAATCGGTAAGTGCTAAGACGAGGGCTGTGCAGTGGAACGGGCTGCCCAGGCACAAAGACATTTTTGTATGAAACTGGTTCCAAAGTGGAACCAGAAACCCATAACGACTTGTTAAAAATTGTTCAAGGATAAAATTGGCAAGAGATTTCTTTCTTTGTCTTTCTTGATTTCCCTCATGGCTCCCCAATGCTGCATGTCTTATTCAGTAGTGTTTCATAATACACTGTATGTGATTCGTTCTGCAAAAATCAGGGCCATTTTTTTCAATAATTTTGTTTCAGTTTATAGTAGAAAGGCATAAATAATGGAAATGTACTTGGGCCATTTTCAGAAGCCTGGGAAGGATTGTCAGCGGTAGGATTCCCAATGTTTTTGTCATGCAAATAATCTAGAATGGCCCTATTATGCAGGTGAAGAATGCAGAGGGCTCCTGCTGCTTTACATTGTGTGTGAGGTTCATTTGAAGACCCTAAGCTCAAAAGAGGCTCTGGTGACTTGTCACACAGAGGGGGACACATACACTAGGCTGTACTTTGGCAAATCAAAGTGTGTTGCACTGCGTGCCTTGCACCATGCAGTATAACTGTTTGCCCAAACCAGAGCTTGTCACAATGATGGACTCCTAAAGAATTGAAAGAAGCATTGTGCATGAAACTTTCAACTTTTTATTTCTGCCAGTCAGGGAAATCACAGATGTGGCTGTAAACGTTGTGTTGTTACGTCAGTGGTCACAGTACTGATTTTCTTTCCCTGCTTTGTTTTGATAGGATTGAAGTTAAGAGGAAAGGAAATTGGACAACCGCTTGGGAGTAAGAAGTAATGGGACTTACTTCCAGATGCGGACACCAGCCAACCCATCAGAGAGGAGTCATCATCATTATCATCATCAACATTGTTACTATGGGAACCGTTTAATCATCTCATTGTAGGCATCGCACCAACACCACAATCTTAATAAGCAATGTACAAAACTCAAAATTACGGAAAGACTTCTTTCAGCAACCTATTTTCTGTATTTCGAGCCCAAAGGTTAGGGTTTTTGTTTTCTTGGATGAGGGAGGATCATTTGGAGCTTTGTTCCAATCCAAGCAGAGACTGTGACAATAAAGTTGTTTCTGAAAAACCTGTTATAAACTGACTCCTGTCGCATAGATTTTAAAGTTCCAGGCAACAAGAAGGCCCTGGAGATTGCATGAGAGACTTTTAAAGACTTACAACAAAACAGGATAAAGTCGCTGTACAGCTGTTTCCATTAACCCTAACAGTCCTCAATCCTTCACCTGTTGGAGGACTGAGGACTGTTAGGGTTAAAGAAGCAGTGTTTTGAGCTTGCTGGTTGTCCTTCTGCTCATGGTATCCAACAATTTGTCGCCTGTTCACTGCTGTTCACTTTCTTTACCCACGGACCATGATTCCATTGAGAAACGACTTGGTCCTTTTGCCAGGTTTTCAATCCCAGGTTTAGTTTGAGATATTGCAGTAGAGATGCAAAAAAATGACGTTGTTTCATTTATTTTGTCGATCTTCTGTGCATTAGAATATCTTTCAGTTCCCATAATGCTATTCCTTTAAAGCGGGTGAGATTTTGCAGCCTTTTAGCAAAATGTAATCTGATCCCACAGAATGAGTCTTAAGTTAACCCTAACTCCCTAGGGTGTGCACAAAATCATATTAAAATTGGAGGATTCAGGGCTGTTGGGGTTAATCCTCAAAAAACTTTACTGTACAAATAATGAATGTTTATGAGGGCAGCGATGTGAATAATTTCATGAGTTGAGAGATGTAATGTTTCCATTCCATTTTGTTGACCCCAGTGCATTAGAACATTCAATCTGTCTGTAAATGAAAATATTATTTCCATCGCAGAGATATGAAACATTCATTATTTGTCAGCACTGGAAAGAGAGAGTGTCTTATTATTCAGAATGGTTAGAATGTTCTGTTTGGAGAGCCTTGTTTCCATTCCAGAATGGTTGGCCGGTCTACTGGGAGCACTTCATTACCATCCGAACGCTACCTCGAAATGGTCCATACACAAAGTGGACTGTTCCTTTCATGCGTAAATGTTCCGATGGAATGCTAGAGTTCCAGTTGGAATGGTCCAGTGGAATGCAAACATTCCCAACTTCAGAGACGCTCCTTAAATCCTGTTGGTGGACAAGTCACTACTTTACTTAGTTCAACACAGGGTTTTCCTGTTCGAAACTGCAACCAAAAGTTTGTGTTGTGTGAAAGGCCGAGTCTGTGCCTTCCACATGCATGCATAGTGCAACATTCTCGGTCGAAAGAGTTGCAACTGTGTGTATGCCCACTACGCTTGCAATTCAACAATACATTCAACTGAGTTGAATTTCAACAGTCACTGTTGAATATACCGATGAAGTCACTGGCATGTTATCGATGACCGACTGATCCGATATTGGGAATTACTCAGGTGTTGTAGTAAGTTTTTCATTGATTCAAGAGCATATAGTTGAATATGTATGTCTAAATCTCATGGTTGAAAACACTAGAGTGTCCTGGATTTCAGTTGTGCAAGATGTTTCAGAATCCGAAACCAGTAAGATAGGTCTGACAACTTCAGGCTCAATTTAGGTCTGTTTTGTGACAAACTGGTACGACATGAACAAAATGGCAACCTGCATGGGACAGTTTAGTGTCTATTATGAAATCATAGTTATGACAAATATTTGAAAAGAAATGTATGTATATTAACTTGCTGTTGAGTTCATTTCATAGACTGGATGTGGCTTTCCAAACGGATGTTAACATCACAGTATATGTTAATATCCTTTAGTTCAAGGATGTTTGGGGAAACAAGGAAAATTTGTGAGAAGAAATGGTGCTAAGTGTGCAAATAAGGATATTAAGTGTGCAGAAAATTTCCAAAGCCCATATGCAATCTGTGGGTTTGTGTTACCGCAATATTGCCATGGAGGTCATGCATTCTGGGCAAACAGAAACCTTGACCTTAGTCAACTTGGATAAGATTTTAGAAAAGACACCTTTAAAGCATATTTTGGACATTAGATTACCGAACTTTTAGTGTTGTAGGGGTTACAGGAAGCAGTCACTACATACTTACATCTAAGCCCTGCGGTAATCTCTTCAACTTTTTCGATTTTAAAACAAAGTAACGATCTATACATTCATATTCACTCTTTGGCATTTTTCTTTCTGTCACTGTAGAATGTAAAAGTTAAGATGCTCGATGGGTGTGATTTTTGTTCTAGCTTAACATTACACAGCTTGCAGAATGCAAAAGGTGATAGGAATTCAAATGGAATGACTGTAACATGTGTAAGGCACTCATATGTTGTGTTTATTCGAGTATGTCTGTTATACAAATAGTGAATGTTTATGAAGTGTAATCCGATGAAGTGACAGATGGAATGTTCTTTTCCACTCAGCAAATGTGAGTGGACTGAGACTTTCAGTGAATTTCTTCATTCAGTGTTTCCATTGCAGAAACATTTATTTCTCTTATACAGTGCCTGAATAACTGACTTATGTTTTCAATTTCCCATATTCCTTTCCGAATCAAAATTGTGAGAACAATCAACAGATGTTCCTGCGTTTCTTCAGACTGCCTGGTCAGGTAGCATATTTTAATTTTTTGTTTTTGTTCTTTCTATTACAAGCATCAGCATCACTTGGAAGTTCAGAATTGTTTTTTTGTTTGTCAAATAGAGGAAGCCTGTTTGGTTTTTATCCATACTGCTGCCATGTTGTCTGTGTGAGGGGCCAGGACCCTGCCTACCATTCATGCATGTAGCACAACATCTTGTCAAACTCTGACTACCAAGGAGTCACTATTTTACAAGAAGAATAATTCAGTGGCAGGGGATCAACCACCCAGCAACCTGACCACAGGGATTTATTCAGGTGTTTTTTAAAGTTATTCTGTCATATCTTGAAGAGAATAAGATCTCACCCCCATCATAATGTGGCAGATAGTTGAGCACCCATGCAGTGACAGGGTATATTGTCTGTAAAGGGCAAAATATTGAAATACATCCAACGCTCTAGTATTGCATGGGTGAATAAAAAGACAAAAACTGAATATGTCAGGAATATTCATTGTTATTGCTGGTAAAAAAAAAATAATTATGCAAGCTGAGCTCTTAAGTGTTGTTTGTTGATGTTAATCAGACGTTATATGCATTTGAGCATAATTGTTTGGTAAATTGACAGTTGAAAGTTACTCTTATACATGACTACAGTTTAATTTGGGGGGGGGCTCGGGTTTGATATTGGAATATTCTTTGAAATCCATTTTCATTTTCATGTTATTACTGATTGGGTTAGATATGTATTTGCTTTCAAGTAGGCACTCCTTTGTTTTCTTGTTTGTCAACCCATAGTCGGTGTAATGGCTTATTTCAAGGAAAAGTAGAAAAGTACATGGGTGTTACGTGCTTCAAGCCAGTAGCACCAGTCTGTCTGGATGGACTTTTTTTGGTATTAATTTTGTTAGTGTAAGAATTTCCAACTTTTGCTGGTGGGAAAGTCATCGCATGAAATGGGTAAACTTTGAAGTTATATGTCATTACTTATTACAAAAGGTTTTTAAGTAGTGAGTTTCAAATTTTCAATTTTTTCTGGATCTACAGAAGTTACTTCTTGTTGGATTACCCAATAACTTTAGCTTATGTAAAAAAGGCTCTTCCAAATGTGACCTGCTCTGCAAAAAAGGGTAAGTCGTGTCATACCAAAACACGTAATGGCCTGTTCTATTTGAAGAGGGCAAGATTTCTTCAAAAATGTGGTTTTGTGTTTTTTCCTTTAATAGCTTTTAATATTTATATTTTCAGGATTTGCGACTACAAACATTGATACTGATGAATAAAGATGAAAGATCGATCATTCAGTAAGAAATCCTATATAATATTGTGTTTCCAAGCGCTACATTTTATGAGCTTTTTTATTGAAAACAAAAATGTGGATATACAAATGCCTATATATCTCCGGAATGGTGCGCACTACAGGGGGTCATTCATGTATCAAATTGTAGCTTGTGATGTACAAAATGCTGCCATATCAAAAACTCATAACCTGAATCTGGTGACTTATTACCCATTTTTCTAGAGCTGGTCACAAATTCCTGAACTATGCAGGCAAGTTGGGAAGACTTTTTTCAAGGGAAGGGAGATATACTCTTCCAAAACTACTTGGTAACTATAATTTGAGCATTATTATCCTCCTTTTACCTTAGTGTGTGTCTAGTGAGACAAACACGTTCAAGGAACTTAAAAAATGTTTTGCAATGGTTAAACTGTGCATGTGGATCTTCCTATTTTATTGTTTCGAAAATTTTGTCATGTGAGGTTGACTAGCTGAAGTTTCATGAAAACAGTTGGCACCTATTCATCAGTTCCTGTGGTCAGGTATCGTTACTGAAAGTCAGTTGTTTGTGTTTTGTTGGATTTCTTCATTGGGAAATATCGGGAAACTTAACAATGTGAAATGTTGCAATTTTTAGATAGATGGCGCCCTGTTCTGTTTACATCCACAAAAGTTTGTTGGCCTTTGTCCTAATGAAGACTGGTGCCATTTGTTGTCGTCATGTTTTTATACGGTCATGGCAGGGGAAGCTATGCGGATGGCTGCCCTGCTAGTTTTTGTCCATACCTGCGTCGATCAGCTGTGAAGAGTAACAGTTTCCACCCTTTTCCATCCCTGTAAAGTCATGTTTACTACGATATTGGAATTTTCGAATGACGTTGTTGGTTAATGAATTACGTAAGTATTTTTTTGTTTGGGGAAAAGGTAATTTACCCGAAAAAATATCACAGTAATTTCTGGCCTAACGTTGTACTCAAACTAGACCAAGCCAAGGGCTTTAGGATAGGCCTACTTCGAGAACTCAGAAATCCTTTATGCTCCGTGTGACTTCGAGCCAATGGAGTTTAGATGGCGTCGTAACGCTATGGGTTTTTGGAATCGAACTTGATACGGCTATGCAATCAAATTTCTCCTGACACTGAGTGATATAGATTAGGCATCGGCTGGCAGTCATGACGGTGAGTAGCCCCACTAGTGACGTGGCACAGACTCTCAGTCCCGCTCTATCCTTAGCTACACATCTGTATATGCAATTTGTGTCAGTGTAGTGAAAAAGTTTGGCTCACCCTCTTATAATCATAGGCGCAATTTTGTTAGCACACGGAATTGATCCTTAGCCTCTCTGCTTTCTTAGCGCCATTTATTGAATGATTTCACTCACGTTCTGGCATTTTCCATTCTTTTTGCCTTCACCCATTCAATCTCATGGGCTCGCTCTCACAGTCGCCATCTTTAAAATAAGGTCTTGAACATTACATCACTTGACCCCTCATTGTCTTGACGGCTGTGCTATGTCAAGAACTAGAAAAAGTGTTGTCACCTTATTCATAGATTGATGTCTTCAGCATTTCTGCAATAACTGACCTTTATTGAGATGTTAGTGTTTCTTCATCAGATTTACACTTTTTGGTACCTGTACTGTAGTTTTCAAGTCATAATGAAGCTCATCTAGGAAGATAAGTGGTGGCCATATGCAAAATGTTTTTCCCAATTACCTTTTCTTTCCAGTAAGCCAGGTTGGTATTCCATCAGTGCATGCCCAGTACAAGGTTATTCGAGAACAGTTACACACGTGTGTGATAGTCTGTCCTGTCAGCAAAGCTGTACACTGACTTATGCATGTTCCTTATTTGCGAAAGACCTTGGCTTTTTGAAATACCCTACTTGCTTGTTAATGGTTCTAACAGACTGTTTTAAAGAGGGGAGTTCATGTGATGGATATTTAACTGTGAACTGGTACTTGGAATGTTATTTTGCCCTCCCCTTTTGTTGCATATTTATCGTACCTGCAGAGTCATGAGTATGCATGATCAGTGCTTTGGCACTTCAACATTTTTCTGTCTGTCACAGATTTTTGTCTGGTTTCTGTATCACAAGAGAACAGGTGCAACTTCAGGCTGTACTTGCCGTAAGAAAAGTCTTCCAGAACCACAACTTGGAAAAAGAAAATGAAATAGCCCTGTCCTGCAATGAGATGCTGTAAGACTCAATTTAAAAAAGGAAACGTGAGATCGAAACTTTGATGTGTTTGATGAGAAACTTTTCAATTTTATTCTGACCTGTCTGTGCACACCTCAGAATGGAGGAAGAGAGCTGCATTTGGCTGTGTCTTCCTGACAGCCTGGTACTGCACATCTTCAGCTTCCTCTCTTCACACGAACTCCTGAGGGCAGCGCAGGTGTGCAAAGCTTGGCTGTGTATCAGCCACGATGAACTGTTGTGGAAGGCCCTACTGTACGGGGAGTGGAGGATCGATCATTGTCTGTCATTGCCTCTAGGTTGGTGCTCAAAGCTCAGTCCTGGAGCTGTGAGGTTTAGTGCTGCCCATTCTCAAATAATTTAGCATTTGAATATTCAAAAGTACTTTGGACTGCACATCCCGAACTCGCCAGGGAGAGATTTGCTTACAATGACATTACTCATATTTCACTGCAAGGACACACTAGCTATCAGAAAGCGATAATAGCTCCTAAAAAGCTCATTTTAGCAGGGAAAATTTGAAGTATTTACTTGGGAAAACTCTCTAAAATTGTTCAGACGAATCTCATACAGTTTGCGCACAGTGTGTCAAGTGATGCCTGGGTGTGGAACTCTTGGTTGATATTGAATTTTTGGAAAAAGTCTGGTGTGTTAAGACCTTTTTTGTCCTAGGGTCAGGCGTAATGCGATAAGGACTAGATTTTCATTAGCTGTGTGCCACTGTATATGTAGTACTGCATCCACGTGTATCCTGGGCTCGGTCCCCAAGCCCACAGCTGGTTTTAAAGGTACCGGTTGAAAAATGCCGCATTGTATTCTCAATGCAATGTTACATAGTCTTATACAGTGGCATATCTAGAGGGGGCAAGGCAAGAGGGACGAAGTTGTCCCTTGCCCAGATGACATCTTGGCTATTTTTGTTAAGGAATCAAAGCACCAGCATTCTAGAAATGGTACATCAACATTCTTGGGAGGAGGGGGGGATTTTCAGTGTTGTAGACTCATAAGACCATCATGAGACTATAAATCCATCACAAGATCTTTAGTCTTAGTTCAAGTCAACAGCTATTCAAAGAACTGCAGGAAAAGCATTGCTTGGTCATTGTTCACTCTCTTATTTGTGACTGATCTTGTGAAAGGTCTTAACTACAACACTGGGAAAAATGTTGAGAGTTTTTGGAAAACTAATTGGTTTTGTCATCCTTGAACCTTGACATGACATCGTTATATTTTGTATAAAACATTGTCACCTAAGCTTGAGCTTATGCGGTCATGGTTGCACCCTGCAGGCTGCCCGTCCTACTTCCGTGAGTTCCGACGCCTGCAGTGCCATGTACCCTGCCTGGAGGTACAAGTTCTTAGAGAGCACACGGACCAAGTGCTTCACGTCAGCTTCTCCCACAATGGCAAACTGTTTGCCACCTGCTCCAAGGATGGCACCATCAAGGTAAAAAACATGGGGGAAATCAACCCAGTTGGGTGGTACACCTTGCCTGGAAATTAGCCGATGACCTATTCATCCCCATATTTTCTTGGTTGAATTCGAGGGACACCTAATAGTCAACTACCTGCTGTGAGCGGCAACAGGAAAGAGCATGTTTCCATGGGAACTCATCACATGCATGCACAGACTGTGCTCTGTAGCCAGGCCCGAATTGGCATCAATCAAATAGTGTTCTTCCACTGATTACTCTCTCGCCCAGGCATTGGATCAAGGGAGTAACCACCCAAAATCTCCACAGATGGAATGTGCCAATGCACTCATGAAAATTAAAGGCCGTATTCATAACAAAAGACCAGGCTGCTGGGCATTACCAACATTTTTTCAATCTCAATAGTGGAGATAATCCAGCTCTTGTTTTGAAACAGTATACCATGGTTATGGGGATTTAGCGCGAGCGGATTACCTCCGGGGACAAAAGCTCTCCACCACCGCAGCGATGAGCCACACAGTACCGCTGCACGCTAATCTGGCCCCTATTGAAAAGAGGTCAGCAGCACACTCTGCCAGTTCTGTGAACAAAAGAAAATTACATAACACCGCAAAATCTGGGCTCTTTTCACAAGGCAGCAGGCCTGGCTGAAATACTCCTGCATCAATAGATGTTGTCTGTCGGATTAGAGTAGAAACCAGACGGTCCTTTGTGTGGGTGTAAGTGTCCGGTAAATGAAGATATCATGATATCAAAACAATGATAATTATCCCGTCCCAGCATCATTAACACTGATAACTGCCACCGGAGCGAAATGGTTGAGGCCATTTTTCTCTGTAATTTTGCATTAGTTTGTATCAGGAAGAACAAACTGAGCTTTGACTTTGTTTTGATGTTTTACTCCATTTGGCATCCCGATCAAAATGGACATCGTTCTGGTGAAAAATGTGGACGATTCCTATGGATTTTCGTTTGGCAAGATTTAATGGCCTTTAACTCGGAATGTTGCTGTGGCAACTTGTGACACATTTTGCTCAAGGCTGGGTCAATCTGCTCAGACCTAATTCCCTCAAAGGCAGGACCAATAGATATATTTTGTGTGGTGATCTGCCTTGTTGAATTCCAGGACAGTAGTCCATCATCAGCACCAAATCTCACAGTGCTGCTTAGCACACGATTTCATGCTTACAGAGGCTCCACGTATTTTGTGGAGACCTTAACCCTAACCCCCTAGGCTCCTGCACTAGAGAGCATACTGAACGTCACAAAATCCAACAGGTTCATGTACTTGCCTATGTACTTGTACATGCAGGTTACTGTACCAAACCTGCTAAACTCCAACAGAATGAACCCATTGGAGTTGGAGTGATATGGTATGGATGGGTCTATGCAGTATAGGATGACTTGCACTGAACAGTACCAAACCTGACAAAATCAAGCATAGTCCAACAATTGGTACAGCAAGCCAGACACTACACACAGTGACCTGCGTGTGTCCCAACTCACACAGAATCCAACACCATCTCCCTGGGCCTTTCATCCCAAGTCTCACAAAATTCAACAACTTCCTCGGGTACGGTACCAAACCTGCCAAAACCTCACAAAACCTGCTGTTGGAATATGGCAGGTTTTGGGCAGTTAGGGTTAAGCAGTAAGCACAGTCAAAGGCATATTAACATCAGAGGAAAAATCTTCTTAAACTTAGTGATGCAACAATCGAAATCCCTATGCATGTGCAACAGTTAGCACCATCACGCCAAGTGTCGCCATGAAATGGTACTTAAGGTTAGAAAAAAATGTCTGCTAAAGTTAGCAGGACTTTTCTGCTAACCGTTAAGCAGTTCAATGAAATTGGGCCCTGAGCAGAGGGAGGGTAGGAGTCCAGCTGATGTGCAGTCCTTATTTGGGACTTATCCCCGTAGCCCCGGTGAGATCATTTGCCACATGGTGTTTAAAAGATGAAGAATTGAAGGAAAGTCCGTCTTTGGCCTTACAGTTTGCCGTAATCGGTTGCTTATACCTTCCTATAACATCTTAAGAATTGCAGAATGCTTCAAGAATGCAGTTTAACAACCAGTTAATTGCATGCAGGTATTTCCCTTTTTTATTTCATTGTTTATCATCTCCAAATTGAATATTCAGTAATCAATCAAATATTCAGCACAGCCCTAATTTTGCTGGGCTGCATTGTGTTTGTATATAATCGTTAGAGCTGTAAACTGCTCCACCTCATTTCTTAGGGCCTGTTTGTGTTCTAGGGATTCAGATTGCAATCAGTGATCTGAGGCTGGTTCACTGACACCAGAACCTTCCTAATGGATTACATAAACCAGCTTTGGGATCACTAATCACAATCCAGATCCACTTGAAAGGCTCTGTGAATTCACAGGTATTTCACTTGAACTGTGCGATCCCATTGTCAGTTACTGCCCTACCCAGACTGAGGTTATCCATCTCGTTGACCCCTCTCTTGAATTTGGTCCTCCAGGTCTGGAGGGTTGGCCCTCCGATCTCGCTCAAGTACAGTCGAGCGATGAAGGACCTGTTCCGGTGGCAGTACACCCAGTTTTCCCAGTTCAACGCCAACGACACGCTGCTCTTAGTGTCTGGTGTCCACTTCGGACCCAACAGCACCTCTGGGGAGATCGCTGTATTCAACCTGAAGGGTTAGTCTAATTTTCTTTAAGCCACATGCCAAAGGTATCATTCTGTAGTGAAAATATTGACTTTTTAAAATGGCAAGATACCGCACGCACGGTACTTTACAAAGATGGACTTAACAAATGCTGACCCTTGGTGGTCATTTGTCCAAATTTGTGCAACATTTGTTTCTGCATGGTTGTTTTTTAAAACTTCCAGACAGTGTCACAGAGCAGCATTTGTTACAGTGCCCAGCCCCTGGTCATAGTCACCTGAGGGCCTAACTCGTGCTCAGCCTCCACAGACTAGCTTAAGCCTTGGTGTGTGGCCTAACTCAATAAGAGTAACTCGTGTGGGAAGAGTATACATGAAGACATCACCTGGCACTGCGTACAGAATTTGTCAGAACATATTTGAACATCCGCTTTGTTTTAACGTGAACAAGTCCTGTATGTTTGTGCATTGTGCGGTTTGAAGTGATTAAAAACACAAACTGAATCCAATACTTGTTCATTAAAGAAATTATTTTATAGTGGGACATCATTTCATAGTCTTGAATGATGGAAAGAAAGACAATCTCAGTGTTACCAAAACTTGTGACAGGTTGATGATTTTTGACATCAGGTTACGAGGTGATAGATGACAGCACACAATTATTTTGGTCTTTTTGGGGTTGCAGATGACTTTGCTCTGCAAGCTCGTGTACTGAATAAGCCCTATGATATCTTTGGCTGCTGGCTGAATAACACCTACCTCTTGTCGGGCAAACTCCATTACCTGGGCCACCTGTCATCTTGCTCAGCCCTCTGGCTCAACAAAGCCACCCAGGAGGTCCTGTCTGAACAGGAGTCGGTCATCATGCGTCTGTTCAAGTTCCTGAACGTCAATGCCAGCTCAGTCCGCAGCATCACTGTGGCCAATTGTCGCAACCTCGGCAAAGGCGACGACCATGACGAGCCATCGGTGGTGGGGAACTACAGTGAGTATGACTCGTCAACCCAAGCAGGCCTTAATTCCAGTGGTCCGATGCCAGACTCGAGCGAGAGTGAGCTGGACGGTAAGGCCGGCACCGGCTGTTACATGTACGAGAGTGACACAGAAATGACCGCCAGCGAAAGTGACACTGGACAGAGCGGGATGGATTTACTTCAGGTGTTATCCAGGGACACGCGTCAGGGGTCATCCAGGGACCCAGGTCAGGGGTCATCCAGGGACCCAGGTCAGGGGTCATCTAGGGATTGGGGTCAGGGGCCGAGTGAACCAGTGAAAGACAGAGGAGGCATTAGTGCAAGTGGGGCTGTACCCAAGTCTGGTGCTTGGCCTCTCCTGCATCAAAGTCAGAGCGACCCCTGCTTGCCATTAGACGCTGACCAACTGAGGAAGGCACGTGCAATAGCAAACATTAATCAGATGTATCAGCAACAGCAGCAGCTGCTGCAGCAGCAGTCCGGTCAGACGTCACACCAGCAAGGGCAATCAAAGGAGGCCAGCTCCGAAGCTGCACCCTCGTCCGTTCTGGGCCAACCCGCCCAGTCCCAACCTCAGGAGGTCTGCACCAAGCGAAGCTCCCCGGCCAAGAGGGATGTCAGTGACGTCAGCGGCACGCCCCCAGATGTCCTGCGCAAGAGCCTGCGCATCGAGCCGGTCCATGAGGGAAGCCAGCCTGGCACCTTGTCATCGACGTCTCAGGGGAGCAGTGCTGCCAGTGGCCGGGGCCAAGCGGACTCCGACGCATGCTGTACGAGACTCTGGCTGAGGGTCCGGAAGGCAGAGATGAGGCGTGGAGGTGAGAATTATGACGAGGACCTTTTCCGAATTCTGATTGAGGGGATCCATCCCAACGACTGGACTGGACAGACTGAGGAGCACGGAGACACAGGGGCGAGTTGGAGTACCAGTGATGGGCGCAAACCTGCGAATTCCTCAAAGCCTGGAACAAGCAAGGAGGGTGTATCAACAAATGCAGGTACATATATAGAGCATGTTGAGGTCCACACCAAGACTGACAAATGTAGCTATGTGTTAACCACATGCGGATGCATTACTTGTAGCTGAAAAAACTCAGTTTTTGAACCAGGCAAGATTTATTAGTCCACTGTCAAGATGCAGCCAAATGCCACACACACTGGCAATTGAGAGTCATATGGATCAGTATTTGTTTGTTTGTTTTTTTTTCATCGCAAACCTCACATTTTTCAACCTTCTAAGGCACAGCTAATGAGTAAGATTTGCTGTGTGCAATATGAGACTTCCCAGACATTGTGTGCACTATCCTTACATACCCAGTGTGGACTTGTGAACAAAAGATGTCCACATGATGCAGGAAAGGAAGACGTTCTGTGGACTTACACATTTCCACAGGACGTTTCCCCTTCTCTGAAAAAGAGGTTTAGAGGCATTTTGGGGTTGGGGTCATCTGTCGTAAAAGGAAAAGCAATAGTCAAGAAACCTTGTACAAAAAGCCAGCTGAAAGTTGTGTTCCCAGTTCAAGCAAAAACGAGTATTTTCGTTGTATTTTCTTAAGTGCACAAAAAGAAAGGAATGTCCCCTTTAGGTATGTAAGGTAAGTTTGTGGGTGTGAGTTTGTTTCTGCATTCAATTGGGGACCCTGAACAATAGAGGACAATAAGGTCCCCGATTGACAACTATGTACAAAACATATGGGTGGTCTTCTAAAAAAGTTAAAGTACAAACAAAAGAGGAACAATAGGGGGTCCCCAGTTGCAGGCAAATACACACTTGTGTGTGTGTGTGCAATACAGATGGAAGATGGGGTATGCATTTACATGTACATGTATGTCAACTGCTGGGTGCTTGGGGACCACTCCGTGGTTTTAACCTGTTTTAATGGCGTAACACATGGATAGGTCCTGCTTTACCACACAGTACGCAAAGGGGGCAAAGAGTGTATAGTCCTTGATGGTCAATCAATTGTCCTCCCTTGTAAATGACTGTGCTTAGTCTCTAGGATATTATTGTTGAAACAAAAGCAAACAAAAGCAAACAACAAAGCAAAGTTTGTAAGGAAGTTCCACTTTTGATACCCATCCTGAGTATAATATTGAATACTTGTCATATGTGTTTTTAGGCTCTGTGCGTGAACAAGAGAGGGCGCTTTGTTACCTAGAAACATCACAGTGGGGTTAAACATTATGTTAAAATCATACCATGTTGGAGGTTCCACAGAGTCACGTGTAGAATGCACAAAATCTGTGCTAAAAATAGATCTTTCTCAATGACCTCTCAATCATTTTATGCACCGCGTACATGCATTAGATTTACTGTGTTGCAAGATTTGCACAGCATCAACAATTCACAATGTAGTGTGTTACCAAGATGTTCCCACTGAGAGACCCTTTGTTTTTGCAGTGCATTTTGAGCAGTGGATGACAACCTCTACGTGCTGGCTATGTTGTGCATGGGAACCTTACTTGAATTGTTCCTCAGTGGGGGGTTTTCTTGGCACAAGTGAATGGCCTGTTTGTTTCACATAGATCCAGATCCCAGCGCTGGCTGGCTGTATCCATTAGGCGAGTTCTGGGGTCAGTGAACCAACGTCAAATCATTGGCTGTGATCGGGATCCACGTAAAATGAATAGGCTCCCAGTGTTTTGTGACAATAAATTAACACCCCCATCTATCAAACATGTCCATAATTGGTCAACCCTCACCAACCTGCACTCTCATGCAAAGTGCGGCTAAGCCATGCTTTCGTTGACTGTCAACTTGACAAAATGACCTTCCCAGATGATGACTTCTTGGTTGTGTATTTTTATTGTATTGTGAATAGTGCCTGTTCTAAAACTATGGCTGGCTGTCATTGCAATAGTACAAGAGTAACTCACAAAATATTAACAAATCCCCAGTAGCTATCAAAACACCATGTGATAATATTTGTACTAAATATTTGATAAAAATGAAAATACTACCCTCTTTAAAATAAATGGCATAAATGTACAGTTTTAAGGAATTTGAGGTAAATAAAAATCAGCCAACAATGATTTTGCTGTAAACTTTGGCCGCCTATACAACTTGTAGGTAAAATGAGAATAGTCTATTGCCTGTGTTGCAAACAGTGTTCATGCATATTCATCATGTGACAGGAGAGGCCAGTCACTCTCTGCAGCCATTGGATCTGAGGGAGAGTCAGTCCGTTGGTGTCGGCTCCTCCCACTGCAGCTCCAGTGATGCCATCCTCTCCAGTCCTGACTGCGACCAGTCCTCGCTCACCTTTGCCGCTGACAGCAGCAGTGCCAGCGACATCATCCGGGCCTGGGGCAAGCACTTCACCTTTGGCAGCACGGAGAGTTTAGACGAGGAGCCGCCCATCCACTACCCAGACCGTTGTCGTGGGTTCAGCGACTCTGAGATCACCCGGGGTCACGAGCCACTACAGCAAGACAACCTGCCGCAGCAGCTGCAGCATCAGCAACATCGGCAGCTGCAGGACAGTGAAGATCCCATGTCCAGCAGTAGCCTGTCAGACTCCCAAACCCAGGACCATGCCAACCACCATGCCCACCATCATCACCACCGGACCAAAGTGCGACGGCGCAAAGTCCCAGCCAAGGTTGAACACCAGCACCTGATCTTCACCAGGGGCAGCCTGGCATACACCCCTCACCAGATCGGCATCAAGCGAATTGATGCCAACATGGCAGACACCCTGAAGGGTCCCCTAGGGGTCAGCATGCAGCCTGCTAGTGACCGTGAGGAGCCAGGGGAAGGTAGAGAGCCACAAGGGGACGGACAGGACCGGCCAGGGGAACTAGAATTTGACAAAGTGGATCATGTGATTGAACTGAATGGCCATGCTATAGGGATGGCACTGTCTCCAGATCATAGGTAAATGTAACGTTCATTCAAGATTTTTTAGATGTTTGTAGATTCATAGACACAACTTTCTCTTTCAACATCCAATTCTGACTAGAACCACTGTTCACCTTGTAAAGCTTATCAGGCTAATGGGATTTGAAAGGCTGAGTAATCATACTTCATACAGGGGTGTGATGATTCAACTTTTCAGCAAATTTTTTTTTTTAAGATTCTTGTACTAAAGTTCAGCTTTTTGTTCACGTGCCCTTTGCAAAAGTTTAACTTCTTAACATGTGACCACTCACAGCCAGGCTCATAAATATTCATGATTTAAGGGCCAGATTCTCACTGGTCCATTTGCCATCATGTGTCACTCGCTACCTTCGCTGTAATATCAGGCATGCATGTGAGCATCCTAGTCAAATATGGCAATGTGGGAACGGTTTAATGAAGCTACTTTGGAACTGTTGCCGGGGTGAAGTGTGCATGCGCAAGCATCACCTTAGCTATGCATGAAAAGACGGTAGGACATGCGCATGCTAAAAAGCATTTTAAATGATGCCCAAAATGACGTTCATGTACGGTAAACAAACTTAACATAGTTTATATTGGGTGGATAGTCGATGTTCGATCCCCTCAGTATCGGAAGTTGACAAACTACCTCCCTTAGATTTACTTGATTTGTTAATTTGTCAACTTCCAATACCTTGGGGAGCCAGCTTCAAATATCAACTCCTCATACCATGTTTCACTGGTGTCCGTTAATGTGCCGGCATTTCCTCTGGCGCTGTCCTATCCCTAGATACCTGTATGTCAACTGTCGCTGCTGGCCACGCGACTACATGATCGCCGATCCCCTGACCCCACCTCCAATAGCTCAGGAGATTGAGATCCGAGTCTACGACCTCATTAACCTGACCGAGGTCAAACGCTTCCACGGCCACAAGGCTTTCTCCCCAAATGATGAGTTCAACCTCATCTTTCTCGATGTCAGCGACCTCTATGTGGCAAGGTAAGGGTCAAAGTTCATATGCAACTGGGCCTGTTTATGGAGAAACTAGCAAAACCCCAATTTTGTTGATTGTCTGTACTTCACATGTCATTTGTAGCCTTAGTGACATAGTTATAGACCGAAATTTTTATATGAATGTGGCAAAGTTACATGTAATATTTATTAATATTTCATTCTGGCTTGTCACTGACATATAGCAAGTTCTCTTCTCTCTCAGAACTTTAAACAGCTCGCAACAACACGACTGTCACTGTTACCTCGACCCCCAAATTTCCACTAATTAGTTCCTATATTAGAGTGTTGGTTTGTATTTCAGGTGAGAATAAAAGGATAAGGAAGTTTCAATGTCAACTGTGCTCATTTTGCACATGTAGTGCAAGATATAACCATTACTGATGAAATCATATCACAATCTGATGCGCAGTGGTGAGGGTGACATGCATATTTGTCACCCGGTCGTGATCATTTTGGACCAATGAAAATAAAGTATTCCAGACAGATATAACAATTACATGTACTCGTGACTATTTTAGAGATAGTTGAAATGTCTTGTGGGCTATTACAAGCCCTGAGAAGTCAGAGTACTTTATGGTTGTCCTTCAGTGCAGTCCCTTTGTTGGATGTTTTATTCATTTTTCTCCATCCCATGGTCCCATTGCCAATAGAGATGCTCACCGCCTAAGCTTTCACTTTGCTTTGAAATATGCTCAGGGTTTTATGGTGAGGTAATATAAAACTGATGTTTTTTTTCCTGGTCTGACACAGTGGGGCGGAGGATCGACATGGCTACATCTGGGATCGTTACTATGGCAACCTCTTGGCCAAGTTGCCTCATCGTGACGTTGTCAACTCCGTGGCTTTCAACCCCAGGGACCCTGAGATGATGATCACGGCCAGCGATGATCACACCCTCAAAGTTTGGTTCTCCCGACACAAAGCAGCGGTGGCCAAGGATATCAGATAGTGAGCCCCTATCCTTTCACTTCTGACCTACACTCAGCCAAAGTTGTCTCTCACCAAGTTTGCCACTGTATTTGTCGATTCTCAGTGTCTATAGATGTAATATAGAAACTGAAAATCTCTCTGTAGGTTATGGAAAGGACCCTTTTTGATATGTCTGAGACTCTACAGATGTGAAACAGTTCAAAGTCGCTACACCAAAACTTATCACATCCTAATGGTACATTTATCCCTGATTTTTGTGACACACTATTGTCATATTTGCCTGTATTGGCACATTCAAGAATTCAAGAAATTGAGATTCTCAGAACGTGCTCTTTACGACAGTATTTTGTGACAGCAGTGTTCTTTATAATGAGAGTTGACTTTAAGTCAATATGACAGACTGTCAGAGACCACATCTGATGGAAGTTATACTATTAGGATGGGTACTACAGATGTGTAGGGTTGTCATTGTAATAATTTGTTTCATTTTTGAAACTTTTGAAGCATAAATTGGTTTGTTAATGCAAGCCCTTTGTTACCTTTGTAATACCGTGTGCTATTAAAAGTAAAACTTAAAATGTATGTAAATTTTGAAAATTTGTTCAAATGGATTGATTTTAAGCTTAAAGGAAGAGTGTTCAGTGGATTCATTTTTGGCAGGGAAATCATTTTACCCAAAAAGTTTCTCTTATATCAGTTAACATCCACTGTTTGATAGAGATAACACCTGCATTGGATTTACTTTTGTTTTAATGCTTGCAACCAATGGAAAGGAAAAGTTGTCAGACAGAATGTCATTGCTGTTACAAAAGCATTTGAAGTTCTTCAGTGCTAAGGACCTGTTCCTTTAAATATTTTTCTGTTAGGTTGGTTTTCCTTTTTCTTTTCCTTTGTAAAGACACATTTTTGTTCTACTTCTGTAAAGAATTTCATTCGGCAAACCTGTAAGAGGTTTTTTCCTGAAATTTTTAAAAATCACTTTAAAAAGCTGCAGATGTGTGCAAAATCGTATCTTTTAACATTGTTATTCTCCGTTGAGCTTCCTAAGTACATTTTCTCACATCCAAAGCCGTTTTTGTTTGAAACTAGAACCCTCAAAAGAGTACAAACTGTGAATACTCATTTTAAGTGTCCAAAGGTTAAGAGAGATGTGCAAGCATGGCAGCCTTGTCAAAACAAGTCTTAACAAGGTGGATGTGAGTTTCACAAAAGCTGTCAAAACAGTTTGACTCTGTGATATAATGCTTCACTTAAATTCGTAGGACCCCTGGTATTTTGCTGGCTATGACTTCTGACCTTTAACCTGCGACCCGAGACCTCGCACAACAACAGCAGGCAAAGGATCTGAGAGGCACTGAACCATCCATCCATCGCTGAAGCTGGAACGCAGTCATCAAGTTTCACAGAGCTGTGATATGTAGCTACATGCACCACTGCTCATTACCTTGGCCCTGTATCTTCAGCTGTCATGGGTTGTGACTGATGGCAACAACACGTGGAAAAGACACTGAATTTGTAACTTGCAAGTAATACTGACGTGCACTCCCATAAGGGAGGGTCAGAAAATAAGAACAGCTGGAAATGTCATCCACACTTTGCTGCATTATTACATGCTGCTTGTTATTGTTTGAATTTTATTCTGTGCAATTTTAAACTTCCTATGTGAGCATATGGAAGGAAGGTTGCAAGGTATATTGCAATTTTTTTTTGTAATTCTAAATCATGCATATTAGCATCGGATGGACATATAAACGTAGGCATGCATATGACGTGCATGTTGTATATTACTGCCTGCTACCGTTTTATTCTCCACCCTGTCCCCTTCATGAAAATATGTGTACAAGTAAACTTGTAACTTTGTAACCATTTAAATTGCACAGTGAAATATAATGTCATTTGGGTTTGAGGGACGTTGCCAGACCTCACAGGTTGAATATAGGGGGTCTCTCTATCCGATTCACATCTGTGAAGTTTATCAAATGAGGAAATAGTTGACAGTTGGATAAGACCAAGTAAGAAAATGCAACATTAGGTTGGGATAAAGTAAGAGAACCACCATGTGTGGAGGAAGGCAATTTTGGAGAGGTGGGTTTTCCTTCTTGAAGTCCCATGAGTGTTTGTGGAATAACTTAATATTTTGGGGGGGGGGTCTACGTTGAAATGTAGATTTACATGTAGTGATATGAAAAGTATGCTTACTGCGACAGTGTACTTGTAAATACAGATTATTTTAATACCTGTGGTGCTTATCGATACAATTCCTATTCTTAAAAACATTTTATTCTATATTTCAGTAAGAAAGAAATACTGTTGCCTTGTTTGCCTGCAGCAATGTACAAACCAAAGAAAAGTATTTTCAAGAGGGATTCTTTGAAGTAAATTTAGTTTTAACTTTTTATCTGCCATTTTTTTCTGAGACAAACCTGCATGTGTTTTTGCATATTAATGAACAGAATCTCCCCATTTACTGCGTGCATTCACACTTAAGATTGTTGCGTAATGCGTGGGACAAATGGCAAAAAGGGAGCGATTTTTATGGGTGAATTAGGTGACCATTTTAATGGTCCCAGGTCATTTCTAGTGGCCCCCGCCAATGGTGGTAAGCACTGCGAGAACTGTTGTATGGAGCCACTGTTTTGTGAGTCATTCTGTACAAAACTGAAATCATTGCTTTCCACCATTAAATGGGGCCATCAGAAATGTCCAGTGAAATATCACTAGAGTCATTTATAAGCAACACCCACCCATCACTGAGAAATTGTCACTAATAATGCACCAGCCTGCTCAAGCGGGACTTGGATCCATGACCTCCTGCTTGCAGTGCCTGTACCGGCCTGTGAACCACTCAGCTATTAAGTGGTGTCAGGTTCAGCTGGCTGGTCCAAATCCAGTGTAGAAGCTTTGCATGGTAGCCATCTTGCAGGGCAGTTCTTTTGGTCCACAGGGAAACCTCTTTTGTGCATACACTGTGGAACAAAAACACTGGCCTGCAAAATGGCAGCCGTGCAAACCCTCTATAGACTGATCTGGTGACCGGAAGAAGGCATTGCTTCAATGGCACCAGACTTACAAGGAGGTCATATGTGCACATTGACTGCCTCTTGACCGAGAGAGTTGTGACCATAGAGCTGTATTAAATTACTAGAGTGTAACTTATTTCCTGCACAGAATTTTGACCTTGTCTGGGCGCAGATAGTTTGAAGTCGTACACTTGAATTTTTCTCAGACCAGTCTGTAACGTGTATGAGCCACAGTCCCAGAATTTTGGTCATGATGTATATTACAAAGTCACTTTGAAAATCCACATCATCTCTTTGGAAGAAGTGATATGAAACAAACTTAAGGTAGAATTACATATGTAGGTATCAAATTTGCTGCGAAGTAGCCATCTGCGTTATGCTGCTGGGTCATTCTATAAATTCAGGGATTTTTTTCCTGGTCTGTTACATCTGACACATGATTTTGTAGGTTTAGAGCATATTCTTTAATTTCCAAGAGAGCTTAATTGATACAAATTACCTGCCAAATAAATAAAAATGGATTGAAGTCAATTTCACTGATATATCCTACGTCAAATTACACAGGTCAGGTGTAACGGACAGAAAAATATCACATATCCAACCCACAGTTTATAGAATGACCCTGCGGCGTCTCATTTGCAATTTCTCAATGTTTACTTTGCAATAATCACGTGCAATGTCTTGAAAAGGCTGTTACTAGAAAGTGTCCAGAGCTTTCCAGAGCTGTCTTGAATTTGCAGTTAAGTGAATGAGAAGAAAATGCCTAGTTGACAAATTTGTATCAGTGCTGCAATTGCTGGTTTGCATTTGTGAATCATGCCTTGTGATAAAGTCAGTTCCTTATTTTGGGGGCATTCAAAACACCCAAACTGCCATTGGTACTGATTGTTAACATGTAGTGGTTTGATTACACAGCAATGATGGAAGTTGGCCCTCATTCACACCTGAATCTTATTTTAAAAAATGATGTATTCATTTACACACGAAAAAAGTTAACAAAGGAAACGACAAGGCCTATGTTTTAAACACAGACTTTTGTAAAGAACCTGTGTGCTTATACCTTTAAGTCTCTTCTCTAAATGAGGAAAATTCAATACTCATCCACCTTCAGGTGAAAAAAATTCAATACATCATTGATCTCAGGAGTGCTGTGAGGTGATCAAAGGACCAGATTTTGCTGGTCTGTCTAGAGCTAGGTTGAATAAATGTGTCCAAAACACTCTCTATTGACTATGAAGACGTAATCATGCAACTCTGTGTGGCTTAATAGACCCATGTTACGGGCATCATGATATTGGAAATTTGAATAAGTGTAAAATAAAAAAGCACCAAAATGCTGTATGAAATGGCAAACCAGGGAATGAAAATAAGGTTTAATGCGACAAAGAAGTGTATTATCAAAGATTCTGTAAACAATTTGTGTATACCCTTGAAAACTGACATAACATTAACTTTAACTTTAATAAGGTAGTCAGCGTGTCTTGGAATATTCCTCAATAGTTTGGTGCCAATATTAACTTTGATATTAGTGAACTGTGTAGTGGTCTTAGTTTTCAGGTCCCCCAAGGGCATGGGTGATGATTATTGTGTCTTGAAGTAACCTCAGCACAGGTCTGCATGAAGTCTGAGACTAAAATCAGGCTGTGACCCGAATGTTGTGACTAGGGCTTAAAATAACACACATCTATGGAGGGCACAGACTAGTGGCTACGGCCACTTGCCTTTACACTAGTGTTACTCTAAGCCACAGCCGGTTGATTAAGATACAGCCTGTACTGTCAGTGACCCTTCAAACGGAAGTCAAGGAACCTGACCAAAATGGCAACCATATGTTGACTATTGTTCAGTTGTGTTTTCTCCACCAAGTCAATGGTTACAACTGTCCTGTTAAAGGTGTCAAGTACATGTAGATCAGTGTTTCATTGTAACTTGTAGGTTGTACCCTAAAAGGAGATGAACTACATTAAAGGTACATTTCATGAGTGGTGTATTCAGTGGGGGAGGGGTGGAGCAAGTTGCCCCAGAGAGATGTCACCATTTTTTGTTTGGAACCGAAAGTGTCCCCATGGGGACAGTCATTTTTAGGAAAAAAAGAGTTCATTTTGAACACTCTACCAACAACCTGGATATGCCGCTGATTTGTATGCACATGTTGCCAAACATTTCTCTTGGCCAGTAGCTTACAATGTGGTTCTAACTCGAAAAGAGAATGTGACAACCATTATTGTTTCACTGTAGCAGAGTGTATGCAGAGCCCCATCAGTGAGGAAAAAAGTCATTTCAAAACAGGGCACTAGCTGGTCCAGCAATGTCAGAGCCCCATCAGAGAGGAAAAAAGTCATTTCAAAACAGGGCACTAGCTGGTCCAGCAATGTCAGAGCCCCATCAGTGAGGAAAAAAGTCATTTCAAAACAGGGCACTAGCTGGTCCAGCAATGTCAGAGCCCCATCAGGGAGGAAAAAAGTCATTTCAAAACAGAGCTCTAGCTGGTCCAGCAATGTTAGCTACGATTGGGAATCTTCCGTTTCAACCCTGTCTTCTCCCCTTGAAGAAAGGAAAAAGCAGAGGTTTAATGCAGGGACTGAAGCAAGGGATTTGAGAATCAGTAAACGTAGTAAACAAACAGGACAAATTCAAAAGAAAAGTTCGTAATGTTTCTTTCAGCTGTGCAGTTTAGAAATGGAGCAACCT
This sequence comes from Acanthaster planci, assembly GCF_054643075.1. Lineage (NCBI taxonomy): Eukaryota > Metazoa > Echinodermata > Asteroidea > Valvatida > Acanthasteridae > Acanthaster > Acanthaster planci. The sequence goes on from NC_141787.1 coordinate 5,170,497, forward strand.
TTATTGTAATACTAAGTAATTAACACCAGAAATAACGTGACACTAGAAGTCACCGTCCATGAACTTAGAAACTAGAACAGAGCTATTGAAACTAATGCGAATTCAGTCCAATCTTGGAAAAACTGCAGTATGTTGATAACAAATTGACCCAACACTTCATGGGACATGTTAATCTATTCTGGCAAAGAGCTTCCAAACTATTGAAAAACATTATTTTTATTATTTTTGCTTGCATAAATGGCTTCTCTGCTTCGCTGATAAGAGAAAATTTTGATTAAAAAATGGAAACTATACTGCATTCTTTCCAACTTGTGGTTCTACTTTTCACTAAAGGAATAACTAGTACAGACTAAACGTGTCCTACAAAACTATCAGTAAATGTACATGTACAAATCTACATGAGAAGTGATCTTTTGACGTTTGTTTTCATTACAAAATTTCAATTACATTTTATTTTTTGTATCAGTACAACTGTTTTCAAGAGTTTTAATCTGACGACTCTATGTACATGGTTGGCAACATGGCCGACAGAGCACCTTTCAAATTGCACAAAAAAATAGTTTGATGCAATGGGGCCATATTGTCTGTCATGCCGGGCCATCTAGTAAGTATACTTCACATAGAAAAAAAAAACTTGGTTACACTTACAAAGGAAGTTAATAAAAAGAGACAGTTTTTTGTGTCATCTCAGAAACACTTTTATCTCACTTGTACTTTTTTCTGTTTGCTGTTGAAAAACCTTGGCTGTACATGTAACACTCTGTAAGAAGTTATACATGTACAAAGAAGCTAGTTTTCAGTACTGTGATACTCTGGAGGCTAGCACAATATAACAAAGATGCCATCGTTACATGTTACATGTCCTGCAGACAAGTTTGCAAGGGAGACTAGGCAGTCTTTTCCCTTCTGACTTGCCCTTGAACACAATTTAGCTGGGTTGCATGAAGGTTTCACAAGCTACAGACTATAAAATTTAGTCTTCATCTAAAGCATGCATTCTGTTTTAAGGCTTGGAGTCAACGTATGCAAAACTAGAAAATGGGTAAAAAAAAAAGAGATTAAGGCAATACACGCTTGTCAAGAAAACAGTCTAGCTTAGCAAATTCTATCCAGTTCCACACAAGAAAGAAAATGAGAACGCACGCTTGGTGTCTCAGGTTACGGCTTGTTGCCTGCACTACTGTGATAAATCCATAGTTGGGATTTTGGACAAGCCCTAGCCGCTAAACTCCAACTCTGACTTTGGCCAAATCTATGCCAGCTCAAGCTTCGGGAGTAAGTACACGCTTAACAATTTGAACATTTCACAAAAGCAAGGCAAGACTACCGCACCAAGAGATTGCTGTCTACACAGATATGACCTTCCCTTCAACACTTTGCCATTACCTCCTCTGAACTGCTTCAACATTTACCTCCAAGTAAGGAACCTCGATAGAGAAGAGTTGTATTAATGTTAACACTGTCAGTTACATAGAGTTGTATTAATGTTAACACTGCCAGTTACATTTACATACATCAACTTCCGTTTTATTCATTAATGAGTCATTAATTGGTCATTAACCATGTGATAGTTTTTCCATATAATCTGGAAGTCTAAGGGACAGGTATATCCCAATTGATAGTTGCTATTCATACTTTTCGTGTGACAGAAAAAAAAATCCTCTTTTTTAGGAACATAAACAAACGACAACAAAACCTTTCCGAACATGTTTTCGACTCTTGCAAATGTTTGAGAAAGTGAATAAAAAAAAAAAGACTGGGACGGGATTTGAACCTGCCACCTCTAGACCACCGTACCAGTGCTATGCCAACAGCACCAGCACCAGTTGGTTTCTCTTCCCATTTATCAATATCTTTGTTCAGGCGATCTAAGTCAGAAGCCATACAACCTGGACACCACGCAGCAAGCTTTCTCAACACAAAATGTTTCACATAAGCCATATTATTGCTCGGAATGCAATAAAAACAATAAACAATAAAAACAAATCAGTTATTTTTGTCAACATTAAAACCCCATGTAAAAGCTCTTTAACCATTTAGGTTTAAAATCCGTTTTCACTGGCTGTTTAAAAATAAAAAACTTGCATGCTCCTGCAAAGATATATTTTAGAAACAAAAACATCCCCAAACACTAAATACTACACAAAACATTGTGTAATGCAGGGTGTGCCATATAAAAAATACATTGGTTTGTGCATTTGAAAAATTCTCTCACATTAGACAGTGATTGAAATTGGAATAAAATTTGGATAAAAATCTGAATACATACAATTCACTGGGCAATCAACGCAATCAGAACAAATGCAAAAGATACCAAGTTGCCACTTTTAGATTAATTTTTCCCTCAGCAATTCTTTAATGCTGTCAAGATATAATCCCATTGATTTCTACACCTTTATACAATGGGCATAAATTGGAGGGGGGGTTATCCTCTTCACTTTTTGACCGGGAAGGGGGAGACAGGCTACAGAATCATCCCCCCAATTTTTCGCGAAGAGAGAAAAATAAAGGCTGATTGTGAAGCATTTTTCGGACTTCCCAACAAGCAAACTGTATTCAATTGCACTCAAAAAAGGACAATATAAAAAGCCATCACTACGCCACTCTGGTGTAAGAATCTGCAGGAATGTATCACATATTACATGTACACTACCCCTCCCACCACCCCCCTGTCTTATAGTGTCAGCACTCCCCCTTTCAAAGCTCCATGGTCAGGCAAGTCATCCCACCCCTCAAACTTCCCCATCTTCCATCCCCCACCCCCCATTTCTGGCACAGATTTACGCCACTGCTTTACACTTCAAGATAAGAGTGATTGGGCAGAGTCACTGAAAATTCAGCAAGTATGAGGGTTATATACGTGTGACTGCCTCACACACACAGATTACAACCAAAAATATTGAAATGTTATGAATGCTGAATAACTGCAACATCGAGTACACAGGACTGCTTTTAAAACATTTCAATGATACACTGAATCATTCTTTGATTACATGAGTGTTGAGTAACAACTCATTTCAGGAAATGGCTCGTCACAAACTTTGGCAAGAAATAAAAAAAAAACCAATAAGATTTACAGTACTCAGTACTGTCCAGTATGTAACCCGTGGCCAAAGAAATGGTTTGAAATACACTTTAACTCCAACAGCCTTCAATCCCACCATTTCAGTATGATTTTACATACACAGTGGGGATTAGACTTAATAAAAAGCATATACGTATACCCATTCCTCAATGTGGCAATATCACCAAGCTGATATTCTATACACCACGTACTTATACCATACTTGTAACCTCAGTTCCAAATGAGTGAAAAGCCTGCATTACCAGCGCTGAGTTCAAGTTCTCCAAAGCAAGCTCACTTAAATTATATCCACGAGTATCAATGGAGTCAAGGCAATGCACAAAGACCATGTGGACAATAAAAATGCTGTGACAGGTACGCTGTACCTAGTTGGTTCCTCAGAGGTCTTTCCCAAGCACAGCCCAAGTAGTTGATAGACTGCTTTTGAATTAGTAGGGAAAGAAACGTTTGGAGAAATGGCTTCCCACAAGTGTGCAAGAAACGTACAACTACATGTAACTTGCACTAGGACTGCATGTTACTTGCAATACTTTGAACATTTTCAGCAGTAAACTTGTTCTTCAAATCATCACCCACATTTAAAAGCCAGAGTGCTCTACCATGAATACGTAGTCTTGTTTTCAGGCTTGATTTTTTTTTTAATGCTAGATTTTATGAATGGTTGGTAGATTGGGAAAGAACTTGATGACAGACCATGTCACATGTCTAAAGGGATTTTTTTTTTACAATTTCTTAGTCACCGGAATGTAACATCTCCATGTATCAGTTCCATATCTTCAAAATGAAGACGTGGGCTCAATTTCATGGCACACTGCTTGACAGTTAGCAGAAGATTTGTGCTCACTAAAGCAGAAAATGTTTAAACAGTAAGCAATATGTCAAGGTGGAGCTTGGTGTGGTTGTACCTGGTTGTGCGCATAGAGATTTCCAATGTTTCGTCACTATTCTGAGACAATTTTTCTCCAAAGTAAGCATGCTTTTTTACCACGTTTACCGCTTACAGTCTGTGACAGAGGCACAGAGCCTCTGTCAGTGTAAAATCAAGTGCTTAGCAGAAGTGGGCCCTGGTTTTGAAAGCAGTTTACGAGGGAATAATTGTTGAGTACGCTTTTCCTCAAAATCAAAATTGTATTGGTTGGTACGTGATCTAACCATCTCATCAGCTTTCTCCCTTTCATCATTCCTTTATTTCAATCAGCAAGCTACTTCAAATGATCAGCCACTTTATACCACTAACTGTGTGAACTAACACATAAATCACACTGTGTCTCACTGTTTGACGAGGAACTGACTGGCCAAGTGCACTTGCTAGAGAAAGGCTCTGAAAGTTCATACAAGCAGTGAATAATTGAACTGAAATCTTATTAAACACCCCTGTGTTGTTACATAAGCCTATCACAAGCGTCCAAAAGTGTGGCAGGATATGACAAGGCTGGTAACATTTCCACGGTGACAGAAAAAGGCAATGCCCTGTCATGGAAACCAGACCAACATGGCTGCCTTAGGTAAGGATCACCCAAAGACACAGCACATTGGCAACAGAAAACAGTGCCCTAGTCTTTTTTAAAACTCACTTTTTTTCTTGTAATATCAATACAAGTACGTACCAGCAACATTAATTAAAACCTCTGAGTGCATTTTACAGTGAGCTAAAAATGCTTCTTTCCAATTATCATAAGATGGAGACTGAAAACATTACAAAGCTAAGGAATACAATTAACAACCAAGACTTTCTCAGTGTTGTGAATATTGTTTGTTTTTATGTTTCTTGCAGTTTTCCCCTGGTCTTTGGTTGTGGCTGCAAGTCATTGAGAGGAGAGGCTGGTACCTAGAGAGGTTTCTGCACTAGGATGCATCGACATGTCAGGGCACCATCCACTTTGTGCAGCTCGCTGTTAGGGATGGGTATCCGCACGTCGTTAGGGAACCTCTCTTCAAAGATCTGTGTTGAATAATGAAAGTCAATTTCTTCCCTTTAAGTCAATCATGGAGGCAAAGCCAAAGAGAGAAATTCTAAGGGGAGAACCAAACGCATGTATCTGCAACCTTCCAAAAACGAAGGAGGGGGGATCCCCATCTCTATCTGCTCTGATCGGGAACAAGAGAAGGTATGCTTTGCAGAGCAAGGATGGCGCTTCAGAGGGAACTCACTGCATATGCATGCAGGTTCCTGCGCAAATGCACATTTGGCAGGAAAAGTGCAGAACATGCCCTGCTATTCTCTGTTTATATCAACAGGGCAAAAGTACTTGTAAGTCAAAACAGTGCTCACCAAACAATATAAGGAGTAGAATTTTCCATCCAATTAGGCTTTCATCTGAGCTGGGGAGTTGGACATAATTATGGCCTTGTGGGGCCAAAAATTCCTTACATTTTCCTATGGCCTTGCGAGGCCCAAAATTCCTTACATTTTCTGGTGAGCACCGCTTTAGGTTTGACCTATTTAACTTACATTTAGTGGTTCGAAGTTCTAATTTATATTTGTTCATTGTCTTTTGGAATGTATAGTCTCTGCGTGAGCACCTGACCCACGCCCACGTCCAGTTGAAAATCTTCTCATCAACATGTCTCTTCTTTGCCAATGAGGGTGCACTTCAGCTCGGGATGGATGACTGACCTAAGCTTCATTCGGCATGTTAATGTGTTCCACTGCATGATACCAATTTTGTATTAACCACTTCATGCCGGGGCATTTTTCAATGTTGATGATGCTGGGCCGGCACGACTATCATTTTTTCCATTTTCAAAATCCTTCAAAAATTCATCATTTCATTTAACGGTCGTTTATAGCCGCACCAAGTAATCTTTAGCAGGACTCTAAGTTGACAGGTGTTCGTCATTGACGCCCGAGTATTTCAGCCAGGCCTGCCTGTAGCCTTGTAAACAGAGCCCAGATTGTGCGTTGTTATATAACTTTCTTTTGTTCACGAACCTGGCTCAGCGCTCTGCTGACCTCTTTTCAATAGGGGCCAGATTAGCGTGCAGCTGATGTTGTGTGGCTCATCGCTGCGGTAGTGGAGCGCTTTTGTCCCCGGTGGTAATCCGCTCGCTCTCAATGCCCTAAACCCTGGTATACGGTTTCAAAACAAGGCTGGATTATCACCACTTTTGAGAGTGAAAAATGTCAGTAATGCCCAGCAGCCTGCTCTTTTGTTCGGAGTATGGTCTTTTGTTACAGGGCCCTGTTTCCTTTCTCCGAGTTCGGAGACCCCAGCCACGCATATAAACCATATGTCTCCGATTCCGGAGTCCCTGGCAGGAAGTGATTAACCTTGAACTCATCCATTTTTACATGAAGAGGGAAGTTTTCCTTGGTTAGTCTTGATTACCTTGTAACTATTAGGATATTCTTGCTTTGTGCAGTGGAGGAGATATCCCCTGACGTAGACACAGTTGGCAGCTGCGTCATCAGGAAGGGTCAGCGTGCAGTAATCATAGTCGCTCTTTTCTAAAATTTGCTGTGAGAAGGGCAAGAAAAAAAAAATGGCTAAGAACAAACCTTCAGTTCAAACAGCAGACCATAACGAATGGCCTTATTACAAGTGCACAAAGCCATGTAACAATACTGAGGACACGATATAATTATGAATCACAATGCTGAGGTCACGATACAACTATGCATCCTGATGCTCAGGTCACGATACAACTACGCATCATGATGCTGAGGTCACGATACAACTATGCATCATGATGCTGAGGTCACGATACAACTATGCATCATGATGCTGAGGTCACGATACAACTATGCATCATGATGCTGAGGTCAAGACTACGCATCACGATGCTGAGGCCGCGATACTATCTTAAGGTCACTCTTCACGAAGCCAGACAGACATCATTGTATCCCCACCATTTGGCAAAGTTGAACTTGATCCAACCCGGCCGGCTGTCTGCGTCTGTGTCAGTCGCAGTAAAACATTTCAATATGTTGATGTATTATTTGCGATGCTGTCTGTAATTCAATGCTTCGGAAACCAAGCTTTTGGCAAAGGTCCTGCTGAAAGTCTGATACCCAGACTGCTGTCTTGTACCTTCAATGCAGACTGTGCAGCTGGGCTGCTCCCAACTGCCAGGATCCCTGGCGCAGCCATACTCATCATGCTCTTCAGGTGCAAGTGGTCGGCCACCTTGATGGAGGATACCGGATAGTTGGGGAAGGCTTTGGCCAGGGCGTTGGCTCCTTGGCTGTTCGTCCGCTTGGAGATACCAACAAAGAACTCCTCGCCTGCCAAATGCAAGACAGAAAAGACAGAATGGTCGTGTGAGGTTCATCTGTTAAGCTCACCATCCTCCATCAATGAAACTTCAAAACATATTATTGGAAAAGGTATAAACAGTCTACTAATCAATGTTGTTTCTTCTGTGCTAAGAATTGATGGCTTATTTTTTATATTGGGTATGTTTCCCTTCAGGGACGTATACTTGTATCACTGTATATGCAACTGTATATGCAGTGTAGTCCGGGGACTTTGTGAAAAATCCACATTAATTCAGCTTGGACTCCAACCCATGACCTCCTACGTACTGGAGCTGACATCTTATCACTCAACCACCAAGCTTGTCTGGGCTGGATGGCCAGTTTGAGTAATAATTAGCACCAGGTTCTCCTCGTAAATGTAAATTAAATGTAAATTACATGTGATTTTTGCTCGGGGCAGATGTAAAGTTTTTCCTTGGTGAGTTTTTCTGTGTAGCCCTTCACACCAGAGGATTTCTGCTGGCATAAACGTTTGAAATTCAGGAGCCTAAATTACTCTTGAAAACAACTACAGTGCACTTGCCTGAAAATATTCTTAGATACAGTCCACAGTTAAACAACTGATCATATTTCATGCTTAACTTGAGTGTCAGTCTTTGGATAAAAAACTAATCCAACTGGTGGGCACCGGTATAGTGTAGCTTGCTCTTGAAACTGTCGATAGAATAGACAGTCAAACAGAAGACGCCTACGTGTAAATGTTTGAAACTGTACGTGCACAAACCAGTGACGTGTGTGCAGATATGGCGATCAACTATGCATTACACTTACATGTACACCATCCGCTGAGCTTTCAATCAGAGCCAATGGAGGTCATTTACTATAAGTGCATTAACAGGCTGACATATGTATGCCACTAAAGAACAAGAACAATAATATTGACCCGTAATGTGCACTTATCAAGGAGCCAGCTCAAAGTGTCTGACATCATTTTCATCCTTGCTCACTGGGCGGGCTACATGTGTAAAACCCATGTGGCGAGTATACAACTCGATGCTGGCAATTCTGGCACAAAGCGCTCATCGAGTACAGTATTCTATATACCCATATAGGTACCCATTTATATCCCTGGGTGGAGAAAGGCAAGAGGGAGTAAAGTGACTTGCCCACTCTCACAACATACGGTATACCCAGCAACTGGATTTGAACCCCCAACCCTACCGGTATGTTCGTGATTCCCAAAACCTTGGACCACCAGGCAACACGCCTCCACAACGCATTCAAGTCTCTTCCACCAGCTAACAACAAATATTTTTCCCATAACCGGTGAGGAGGTGAACACAAATATTGTGCTCGTCTTTTGGGACCATGGATCTCACAGTTTTTTCTGCCTCCGTCAGTGCTACATTGTAAAATAAATGTTTTTGAGGAGCTATGAACTGATGGAAAACATCTGTCCTCGACCGAATCTCCAGAATACAATCTCTTCAAGGAGGTTGCTATGCTCGCAATGCAGTGAGACGAGTTAAAAGACATCAAATGATCAACAGCGGTGGTCTCTTTTCTGGCCTACACTGCCTTGAAGTTCCAAAATGTAAGGGCTGGCACGCTGGGTCTGGCATAAGTTACATGCAGACATATACCACTAGCAGATGAGATACATGTGTGTGCAATATGAAAGGTCTCTGGTATGGCGATGATAATCCGGCAATTTCATACACAATGTAAACACTCTATCCAGGACAGTCTTCAAACGTGTCAACAACTGAACTAACACATCCGTGGCCGCCCAATAACTCATATTTCAACATGATTCATCTCTGTTTATTGCTGCATTATTTGGGCCATGGGGGGTCCCCAAAGCCAGGCCTTTTGTCAAGAAGTGATTGCACAGGATGTAGGGCATAGCAGACGCTGGATTGTATAACATTAATCTATGCTTTCCTGCCTACAGCTCCAGCACTCCAATCACCAGTTCTTGATTACATTTCTTGCAGTGGGTTTTGAGGCGAGAGATGACATCCCAGACTGCACATCTGAAACACAAAAAATGCTGCCGGCAAAGGATCTGATGACTTTTAATCAGCTCCAGTTGACAGATTAGGAGCATGTTTACATACAACTGGACCCAAGCAATGCCCTGTGGCTTCCCTAGTCTGCCCTACTGCACTGTGCATGTAGCTTGATCGTCATTAATCATTCTAAAATGTTACAGCCAATGGAATGCTGCACCACCATGTCATCCAAGAGTACATCTTGAACCATTTTCCCACTGCAATCTGTTTACTTTTGTAACTCAGAGATGTTCTTTATTGCTTACCTTGTCACAACTGGAGTTCTATTACTGGGTGGGGATGTCAACAAGGACCATGGCTCCTTTTCCCCAGGAAACAGTATTTTATTTTATGAAAAAATGGAGGAAAGGTGATTTTGGGACTTCTTCACTTCATTTCCTTCGACAGAAAGCCCCAAAATTACAGTAACCCCTCATAAAGGCCACAAAAGGTTACAAAGGAATACACAAATTTTGTGCCCTCATTCCCCTTAAAAAAATTGCCCACCCCAAAAAAAAAATTTGGTTCCCGATCCATCCTTGGGTTTCATAACTGTGTGTCTATTTTCCATTTGGTTTCATTAGTCTTTTCAAACCTCAGAGTATGAAGCCTGTCCTGCGTTTTTTACATTGTGTCATTAACTGCTCATTAGGAATCCAAGGGAAAACATCTTCCTCCTCCTAGTCTGGTTGACTGTCCCCTGCATTGTCAAGCTCCACTAATCCAAGCACAAACATCTAATCAATTCCCCTAAGGTGTTGCCTTGTGTTTCCTTGACGACACCTAATCATCTTTGCTGTAGCCCTGCTCTTTCTGTTGTGATCTTCGGCTTTCTTATAGCTCCATTTATAATGTCCCTCACTTTGTTCTGGACTTTCTTTGTAATAAAAGGTACAGTCTATCATTTACAGCTATCCATAAATTTACTGACAAAATTACCGTTGAAAGGTTATACTCATTTCAAAGGCAGTTGTGGGACTAAATTCCCCATGAAATTATTTCCCGGCAGGCTGTCACTTTGAAAAGAGCACTGAAAGAGGACCATTTCCAATAACACGTCGAAAGATACATTTTGGGAAATGGCCATTAGTAGTTAATGGTAAAGAATGGACAAACCTTGACAAGATGCGCCCGCACATGCAGCTACTATAATTCATCCGATCAGTGTGACATCACGCAGCTGTGGTTGGCAGGAGAATGTGTCACAAATGCTGAATTTGGGCGTAATTCAAAATATGACTTGGGTACTTTTGATTTGAAATCGAGATGTTAAAAGGTCATTTTTCTCAGAATATACAGCATTCACTGAGCTAACTCTTCATCGGGTTAAATGTTACGCACCCTTCTTTAGGTTTGGAGCACAAATGAACATAATGCACAAGCGACAAATGATGGACTCTACATGTACACCTTCCGTGACTTTCAACCTTTGATGAGGCAAACTATAAAGTAATACCACTTTTAGAGTTGGAATGCTTCGATTTATAGGTACTGTCTATTAAGCCTCATCTGAGTTCTCATAATTTTCTCTTGCACCTGTACCTCTGAGATGGTTTCCCCATTCAATCAAGTGTTTCACAAATGCCTTTACAATATGTAAATGCTACAGTACATGTATGTTTGGACAAATATTGAAGCAATGACCATATTGGGCAAATCAGAGTTTTAAAAAAAGTGAAGGGCATCTATATTGATGATGATTAATTTGACACTGGCATTAAAATGTACCTCAAAGACCAACTGGCATAAGAAACAAATTTAAAACAACACAAACCCACAATGAAAATGGAAACACTCCTCTGACGATCAAGATGGCAGGATAGACAACATTACTTTGAAGGTGTACTAGGATGAGCGGCTGGTTTTTGTATATCTTCACCACCGTTTTGCATCAGCTGGGATGAGATATTTTAGACAACCCTAACCCGCAAGGGAATTTCTAAGCCAGTTACTTTCATGTGGCAATATGCACGTCTACGCCGGGTATGCAAGTTGAATTTCATGTGAGCCATCAGACCTCTGTGTCGAGCTCGTGAATGGTGCATATCCAAGGTGAAGCAGACGGTGCCGTGGATTCATGGGGGGGGGAACCACAGAATATTTGCTGCTTGATTGAATTAAGCCAGAACATATACAGTACTGGTATGTCAAGATGATGACAAAGCTTGCCCGTCTTTACAGGGAGTGAGTCCAGTCATTACAGTGTAACCTTACATTTCTGTGTAATTCCTGCCTAGTGACAAAACGATGGATTCTAGACATGCTCTGATGCAAGGTGTACAGGTGAGTGTACATGATGTACCCTTACCATCTTGTGTGATGCCCTATCCACTTTGTGGTACACCCAATGCTGTGAATTTAACTTTGTGCTGGATGACGTGTACACACACAGGGATTTCATGTGTCGCACAGTGCACAGAGGACATTTAACTGCATTCTGGTAAATGAGTCAGTTCGGTATTCTAACATGCATTCATACGTGGGTGCCCAAAGCTATTGTAAAAAGCTAAAGCTATAAAGCACTATTGTGAACCGCCTGTATTCAAAAGATTTACTGTGCACTGGATGAGGATTCATCACAGCATCAACACACTGTACGTACAATGTATGTCAATAAGTGCTTGATGTCACGCAAGTTAAAGTCAGCTTCTAGTGTCATGATCCCATGTAAATATTCACTGTAATTGTTGATAATAACACGGGCAACATTCTGCAAAAAGAACAACCAAACTGCCAAAAAGAAAGCCTCAAAGAAAAAAGGATGTCTAAACTGTCGTCAAAATGTAACAACCATCTTTAGATGAACAACATCTGAAGCCTGCTTCAGGAACACATCAAAGTTCCTTTGCTTCATTGGTGAACTTCTTTGTTCCACATTTTCCTTGAAAGTTGTTCTCTGGGCTAATCCCCAGACCTGCAAGTCCAAAATGCAACAAATTTGCAGAGGTTCATCTCTTAACTGTGGCACAAACTCCACATATAATGTGAATGTGAAATAATGCAATACTAACTCGCTCAACAGTGAACATTCACGGTTAAAACATGCATGCACTTGAAACTAACCTTGGCAACTGGATAATCAATGCACACATGCATGTGTTCACCCAAATACAACAAAGACAGAACTGTGTTTCTCTCTGTGACCTACTTATCTCACTTGTTTTTCACCTTTCCACCGTGGACATCCATTTTCATGAGCTGGCGTGCTCATTAGCCCGTTTCTTTTATAAAACGCTCGTAGCTCAATTTCTCGCCTCACCTGTGAACAGCACATCGCCTCCATCCAGCGTGGCGTTGGGGTCCTCAATCTCGTAGATCTGCTGCCTCAGGTCATCACGCAGGATCCGTCTGATCTCATCTACCTGCAGGCGAGGAACAGGATAGACATGGTGAGACATGTGGCGAGCAAGAAGGTGGGGAGGGGGAGAAATTGAAAGAAAAGGGCAGTTTGTCACAAATGTGGTTAAGGTAGAGGGGGGAAGTTAAAGCAAGTCTAAAGATGACGCGACAAAGAAAAACACAGCAGAGACACATGGTGACACACATGGTGACATAGGGGGTGGGACAACAAAACATGTTAAGATGGGGATAATTAAAAGACTGTTCTTAGGATGAAATGTTGGAGGGGGTGAAGGTAATAAACTGTTGTGAAGAAGGGACATGTATAAGGGTGATACAGGTAGTGGGGGGAAGGAAACACAGACTAAACAGACATGAGGAGACTGCTTGGTGAAGGGTGCTGTGACACCAGACAAGAATAGAGGACATACAGAGAAGTACATGGGGACAGGAAGGGGAAATACATAAAGTGAGAAACGAGGTGGAATGGAAACAGAAACACGGGGGATTAAATGCGGAAAGTTGTGACAGAACGGAAATGATAGATAAGAATAATTGGAATGTAAATATAAAATACTGGGATATGGAAAGAAGGAAAATGAAAAAGAAATTGAAATGACTGAAAAAAAGCATCAAATGCAGTGTGCACATCAGATAATTGGCAAAATACAATGTATATGGTTCTATGTGTACAAAGCCAGCCGACTAGACAATTGTATTTACTGAGCTGGCAATCCATTAAAGGTGAAAACTGAAATAAATTGTCATCAGCAATGGAAAGTTTAGGAAGATAACAAGCTTGCTCATAAGAGAGACTTGTGCACAAGAGAATAAAGATATTCCAATTTTTTTCAGCTAACTTCTAAATAATTTCACAAATATTACTGAGTTCATCTAAAGTTGGTCACTGCAAGGTCTCAAACACCAGCTTAATGAGGACAAATGTAAAGTGAACTTTTCCATTTAAGACAGCTAGGGGTTTCTTCAGCAAATGAACATTTTCCACGATTGACAACTGTACATGTGAACAACAGAGTGCACGATGTCCTTGAACAAATCTGATTTTACTATATCAATGCCAGCTTCTCGATGCGTAAATGGATTTCAGCTAACCACAAGTCCCCATCTCGGCCCACAAGTCCATATACGGTTATCAGCATCAGAGATGCCACAAAAGGGGCGGAGCCAAATGTGATACACTGTGGCTCCTCTAAACTTCCCTCTCACCCCTCCCCCTCCCCGACAAATAAAACTCAAACTCCTTCACGTTCGTCCTGAACATTCTTAAAACTTTAAAAACCGCAGCAACATTCCCAGAGGACATGGGCTGTTGGAAGCGACTGTCGGCATGCTGTGTCAGACAGAGTCTGTGATCTAATACAGTCTGCCACATTCTCTCCTGGTGGGCCAATTAAGCAAATGACTAATGCTGAGTCCTGGTAATACCCACCATCCAGCTTCCCTGCTTCCATTTTTTTTTTCAAACCTCTCTCACTGAAGGCAATTAATGCCCCTTGTGTACATGTACATACATGTGCATGTACACTGCATGTACGCGTCAGTTCTCCCTTTGGTCTAGCCATGATTAACACCAGTGGCAAATTTACCTTACGAAAATGTTCACAATGGATGGTCCACAGTGTTTTGGACATGTGCAGAAACCACGCAGTGAATACTAACAGTAAATGCAGTAATATAATACCCACACTGGTACCGGTATAACTGGAATTTCATTGTTGCTAGTCACTTTTGTCGCCGACACAAAAAAAAAGACTGGTCGGTGGTACTTGAGCGCACTCCCTTTGCATAGAATTCACCAAACCGCATCATTTTGGTTTTCATCAACTGTAACCGAACAATGCGTAACCCAGCTCTGTGTAGTTTTGTTTTCAGGAGAGGAAATTTTTTCTGAATTTCTAAAGTTACGAGGGTTATAATTTTTCTAGGTATAATTTGTCTTAACCCCACAAGTATGGATGGATCAGATAAGGTCCTGTAGAACCTTTCACCTTAAAAGAGCTGGCAAGGGGGAAGGGGGACAACTGGCCCCCTCAACATTTTTCCGATATTGCAGTTTCTTTTCAGGAGCCAGGCTTTTAGGAGTTTCTTTGGGTAACTCTCTGCACTCGTTTTGTGAAAATCGTACTTCCTGTTTTTATGAGGCAGGTCAACATACACTTTTCCACTGCCGTGCAGTTAATGCAAGCCGCTGGCATGCATGTGGCCTTCAACTTCAAATGACTGTATCAACAAAACCATACTGATATGTCACATTGAGTTGAAACTTCACATTTGTATGGATAACGAGTGTCTTTGCATGCACGCCAAATCTTTAAAATTCGGCTGACATTCCGACAGCCGAATTAAAGCATTTTTCTCCGTGGGGTCCATGTATATGTATACATCTGCTACAGTTTGTCAAGTCATGAAATCCCAAGTGCAATGTATACAGCATACATGCAAGTCTTTGCAGCACATGCATGTATTTACATTCTGTGGCAGTTCATTAGACCCAAACTGCTTACTCTGCAGTTTTCAAAAAGCGAAATGCCCCCCGCACATTTCATGCATTTCAGTTTGTGAAATTGGTCACAAATTTTAATACAGTTGGTAATGACACATCTAGCCTCCTTTCCCCTCCCCTGGGGACGGGTGTTTATTCGACAACAGGGACCAGTTCTAGCACTTTAGCAGGGCTGGTCGAGACATCACGTAACATTACATGTATACATGACCTGAAATGACTGCAATATACATACATGTATATATATTCCAGTCATTTCAGGTCATTCATGTACATGTACTGGTACCCATACATAAAAGTGTGTTATGATAAATGAGACCCGAGGTCAGGCAAAAGACCTAACCAGAGATAACCTCTACAATGTATGCCACAAAAAACAATGCCAATAAACATGCTAGCTCCTTCTGATAGCATTATGGGGTACATTGGTAAATCTAAGCTCCAGGTTCTGCCTTCACAGGAGCGCCAGCAACCAATTGGATTATCACAGCCATTACATGTACTTCATGTATAACCATACTAAGTGCATTGTATTGCAATTATATTTGTACAAGTTAACTTTTGCTAAATTTCTAGAGAGGAATGTGCGAAATAACAACATAAGCTTTGGCTAATCCGCCCCCCCCCAAAAAAAGAAAAAAAATATGTTTTTAAAAGGTATCAATTTTGTGTAAGGCCATTTAAAATTAATTTTAAGATTAACATCAGTAAGACTGCAACAAATGCAAAATCAACGAAAAGGGAGAAATTTGTTTTAAATGAGAAAAATCACACTATAGAGGCTTGTTTCAAACAGACTCAAATAAAACATGACAGAATAATTTATCTTACAAGATTCCAAAAGTAAACTTAATCAAGCGGAATATTTTATAGATTTGACTTCTTTACATCCAAAGTAAATTGAGGGTTACAACGTTCCGCTATGTACTAAACCTAAAAGAGGACATAACAAACATGAAAGCTGCCATTAACAACAATTTGTTTTAGTATGTTAATATGGGAGATGTCATCTCTAAGTATCGGTCTCCAGGAAGCCACAACAGCTCCAGCATGTTATGGGCACAAACCACACATTAGTAACTACATGCAGATTGCTTTAAAGTAATGAGCATACAAAAGGTTCCCCGTTTGCTTGGAGTCAACAGAGCTCAGCCTGTTGACTTGGTGGGAAAGTTGTCTGGAGATAGAATTAATACATACATGTATTTAAAAAAAATTAGGGCAGAGACGTGAAAATGGAGGCGGACAGTGATGTGAACCTAAAATTTCATTCTAAAGAGCCTACAGTATGCCTATCAATGAGAGGCTGGTTGGCCACCCAACCCACACTTTAAGACTGTCTAGCACAGTCTAGCAGAAACTTATCAGGTACAGTGTACATGTATGTTCAGTGTGGCCAATGCCAGTCACCCATGGACCTGTTCAGGTACACAATACCCGCTGTGTCCCCACCAAAGGGATACAGTTCACAAGTAACAAAAAAAAAACCATTTCTTGTTCCTGTATAGAGATTGTAGGGTAGTACAGAATATTGACATAAAATGAACACAATCTAGTACAATGTAACCTGTAGTGGTGAGGAAACAAGGTTTACATACTGTACATGTTGTACAATACATGTACATGTATTGTGCATATGAGTAACTACTGAAGCAATAGATGTACATGTACATCTACATGTATGTACATGTAGATCCCAAGAATATCTTCCACCTGCTTATAGCACTATGACACAAGGAAACTAAGAAAGCAACAGAATTGAAGAATATAATTCAACACTGTGACCTGATAATGTTTTATTGGAAGAGTCCTCACTGACAGGGAATATTTCAATATTCACTGCACGGCCTTCCGAGATATTCCTCATTAATTACCATGATGGCTGGTTGATGACAAATCCGCATATCAGCAGTGGAGGCTCTGTAATGCATAGTATTGGACAGAGGGACATATCCCGCGGGAAATGTGACTGGGAAATACTGACCTATTATGAAGGATTATAATCTGCAATGTGAGAAGCAGGATGCTTGTACAGATGTATTAATTAAGGGAGAACTACATACAATGTGTACATGTACATGTGTACATCTAAATTAAAATGCTTATACATGTATTATAACATGATGTTCTAGTACATGTACATGTAAATTATTGGTTACCACACAAGTGTCTCACGGAGCAGGTATGGGCCCTTTTCCAATACTCGACTTGGGCTCCGTCTCGGGCTTCGTTCCCAAAACCAATCCTCGATTGTGGGCCTGAAGCGTATAAATTAAATTGAATTACTGTAATTTTTGGCTTTTTTGCATCTTATCTGATGTTCTGTGGCACTATTAGACTGATTACTGCGCTTACAGCTTCAAAGTCAGCTAGTTAAAAAACAGTTGAAGCCTGAGACGGAGCCGAAGTTGAGTATTGGAAAACAGCCATGGAAGAATGTGGCTTGTCTGTGTCCCACATTATGCATACATGTACATGTATGTCTACATGGCAACAAACACTGTGCGACACACACTATGTATCGCACTCAGGCTAGTTCACGCTTTGAGCAAAATGCACAGCTGCAAAATCAGTTGAAAATTCAAAGGTGCTGCATTTGCATCCTGTGCTGATTGTAACATGCTCACTCATTAAACGTTTACAGATTTCTTGGTTGTGGCCAGCATGCATATTCCATCCTTATGGCCTATCGGGTTTGCCTGAAGATGAATTTGTTATGATGCTTTTGCGTGTGGAACATGGAACAATGTAGTTCACCTTGTGGTAAGAACAGTACATATGTACATGGGACACAAACGCCCTACATGTACATTATTCTGGGTCATGTAATATGTCACACAGTGTTTGTTGCCATGGATCAACCAATCAGAATTGAGGATCCAAGTTTGCTTACACACAAATGCACAACCAGTACTGTCCAACACTGAAGAACAAAATCAACATGAAGAAAGGTGTAGTAAGTTCCTGTGCACTTGTTGAATGTGCAGCAGGCACATGTAATCCTTATAAATCTTTGTTGAAACATTCAAGAGACCCATCAGTGATTAGCATTAAGCCAAGCTTTCTGGGTTTAAAAAAAACAGTTACACGTTTCCCATATAGTCGATTACATGTACATACACATGCAGGTCAGCAATGTTCATTTATAGTCAAAGTCTCAAGCAAAACAGAGAAGCATTTTGCCAACACATGATTTTATTTTAAAAAAACAAACTGAAAGAAAAGAACAAAACAGCCACATTATTAACTTTTCAGTTTTGTACCAGGCATCCACAAATTCATCCCGTTCCAGCCAATGATGGAATAGGAACAAACTCTTTGCATGACACATTTTCATTTCCTATCAAAAAAATATCCAACTAGCACAAACACACATGAATGTTACAATAAAAACAAAACCTACAATCTAAAAAAAGCATATGCTTTGAGATGTTTGGTTACCCACATAATTCCTACAGTGCATTTTCTCTTTTATATTTTTCTTTCGATTTCAAATCCCACTCTCAAAGCCTTCAGTGTACAATGGACTCCACGTACATGTAACCCAAAGCACACTGAATACAACTTGACAAAAGAAACACAAATCAAGGATAAAATCAGTGACTACTCTTCCTCTTTCACTGTGCCTCTTTCAGAGCCCTGCTGTCATCTCCTCAACTTGCTAGCTCGGGGGGAGGGGGGCTTTCCTTTAGCATTCCCAACCCAGCGATGTCTTGCTTGCTCGCTTGTCGATTGCCGTCAGATCGCACCATAATCCAGCCTCAGCAATGACGCAGTAATGATTGACGGAACAAACAGCCAGCCATTTACACCTGTGGGCCGCTCCGACCGCAGTTCACTCCACATCCATTTACGAAATCCTCCACGGTAAATCACGATTGCGGATGTTGCCGTCCCCCACTTAAGATAGCAGCCAGGTTCTTAGGAAAAGCCTTTTAAGCGGCAATACACGTGGGGTCCATGAATCTTGAAAGTCCTAGAGGCATTAGTAAATTTTTAGGTATTTCACATGCCCGACCTGACCCCCCGGTAAAAATCTAATAACATCCACTGAGTAAAGTTATGGTCACATGTCCAACATAATCCATCCAATCCCTTTCAAAATTTTTCCAAGCAAAGTACATGTGCTTGATCGCACTGTATGACACACCCGGTACTGTATGTGTTGGTGAAGTCACAGGTCCTGCTTCCTAATAGCAAACAATACAGAATAGGATACTGTGCAAACACTACACCAGCTCTTTCTATGACCAGAAAACAAAACGGGTTCATACCAAGTGCATACACGTTTACTTGTGTTTTTGCTGAATATTTTGTCTCTGTGATTATTCTACTTCAGAATATTGTTTTTTGTTTCAATTAACCCTAACAGCCCTGAATCCTCCAATTTTAATATGATTTTGCACACACCCTAGGGAGTTAGGGTTAATTACTTTTGGAGTGTTTCAGAGTATGCTTTTAACACCTGCCAGGCTACCATTGACAAGCTAAGGCTTTTTATGACTTAATTGATTTGTTTCTTTAAATTTTCCTTTGTTTTTAATATATATTATTTTATTTACGTGTACTTCTTTAATGTAAAGGCTATAAGAATTGTGTTTTGTTTATGGCTGGATATAAATAGATGTTGCTACAAACAACACTACATTCCATCAAATCCCTAACAATTTGGATATGAGGCAGGCACTTGGGCATGGCCACTCTTCCACCAACCCATGATATTAAAATTGATCCTCTTTGATTCAGATTCCAAACTGAGTGGAAATTATTCAGAAGAGTAATTTAATTTAAAGATAACAGTTTTTTGCTTTTAATATCTTTGTTACTTGGCCAAATTTCTACAAACTGACAGAAAGAATTTACCTGGATAACTACAGGAAATTGCTCAGGTCACGTTATACAATGTAGACTTAGATCAGCACTCCAGTACTCACGAACAATAATTTTTGAATTGTAATGTAACAGACAAACCCACATCTGTTAGTTTTCAAGCTCTGGTACTGACAACAAATTGTGGTAAACTGTGTTGCTCATGGACACAAACACCACCATCTCCAAGACGGAGCTTGACATCTCATTCAAGAAACTGCTTCTAAGCACTTGTATACACTGGCCACACCTCCAGGCTGAAAAGATGATCTCTAGGCTGAACTTGCCAGAGCTGGCATGTAAATCACCAATTTGATTGTCGTGACGCAGATTCCTGCAATACCACTGATTAGCAGGTGCTGATGGACAAGGGTATATTGCAATACCCAAGCAGTAACAAGCATCCACACAATGCGCGTTTCAATACATGTACATGTAGTGTGTAAGGTACAAATATTACATACACAAACTGTGCAAAGAGCAAATCGTTCAAGGAAGTTTGATTCATAAGTTGGAAAGACAGCATAAGGTATATCCGAATGAGTGACCCCAGGCTATTCTCGTCAGATTATCTTTGTAAAAGCATCTGAGGCAGAATATGAACTGACCATTAGAGCATTGAAGAAGTACATGTAGCTACAACATTGTAACTGAGCAACATGTATACATGAACACTGTTCATAAGAGTGTGATGTCCATTCTTTTGAATGGTACAAATTCGAATCCAGCTGAATCCTTATTTGTGAATTAATTTTTAAAAAAAGGTGTTCATCTCATCTGACATGTGGAACTGGCATCCGTTGCACTTTGGGGAATACATGCACTTTACCAAAAGTCGACTTTGGACTGTGTCTGCTTGGTTTCATCAAAGGTTTAAAATCCAACCCAGACATTTACCTTAGCTACGCACAAGTAGGTCACATTTTGATTGTCTGTAAATGCACAAGTTTATGTAATTCTTGAACAGGTGTATTTGAAATGACAATTCCTTTCTGACCTCACAGTGGAAGTGCAATGATAGAGGTGTGATGCACCTCCAAGGATGGCATTCATGGCCTGTGCATGGCTGAATACAGGATCACTGATAGTGACCACGTCCAATGACTTAGCATACAGCATCACTTTAAGCTTCTGGTAGCACCAGATCACGACTGATGTGGATGCCTCCCGGCATTCAGGACAGTATCAGCAATGTTGTAGTCAAGTCTTTTACCAAGTCTCCCATTGTGTGACAGGAATCAAGCCTACATGTACATGTACTTAGCCCACTGGTACCAGTGGCTACCCAAACTGTTGAAAAGAGATGGGGCCTGTGTTTGGATAGGTATAAGAAGCCTACGGTGCAATGGACTACAAAGGATCAGACATTAATGTGCATGTGCATACCAGTACACTGTATGGGTGTATACCATACATGTCCATGTTTATGACCAAGCGACACTGAGATCAGAGATCACAGGGTACAATGTAAGACTAAACAATGAACATACCCGTACACGCGCTGGTGCAGTGTGTGTATTTAAGGTATGACTGTGAGTGAATGTCCTCAGTTGTACTGGCACACACACAATGCATCAATGTCTCGTTCATCGTTTGGGAGCGAGTAATGCAACAGAATATTTTTTACTGCTCCATGCTTAATCCTAAACTTGTTTGGAAACAGCTACCGGTATCCTAATTATGGTTCATACATTACGCAATGCTCAATAGGTCCTGGACAACAAATATGCATTGCATATATCCCACTATTCCCCGGTAATTTGCGTTCTGATATGAAACATCTTCGGGACTATCATGCTTATCACAGACGCAATTATCTGCTAGTATTACACAATCTACAGGTATTAAGTATGAACATGTACATGTACGGTACAGACAGACGGATACTTTCATTTATTGATTACCTTCTGCTTCTGTCCTTTATTATTTCAAGACATATATGTCCTTGCTAATAATGGCGGGCCTTTGTTGTGGTGAGCTTCCAACAAATGTGCAGGTTACGTTGCACATGAACCTAGCGATGCAATATTATACATTCGAGTACATGTACAAGTGTATCACTGTCATGACTGTAGCTCCAATGTACATGTACGGAACTGTGCTGAATTATTCAGATTTCACACTGACTGTGAGGAAAACAAAGACATTTCCATTGTAGAAAATACATCCACGTATAGATGTGTGATGAAGTGCAAAGTGCACGTACATGTACATGAGTACATGTACTTGACTAACATGTGAAAACTACTCTCTTGATAATAGACATGTACACTAGCTACATGTACAATGCACTGTTACAGCCAATGTGAAATTCCAGTCTCTTGAATTTAAAATTGTTTTCATTTTTCCAGTTCATTTACAGCAAAATTCTGTCCAAGTAAACGGTGCGTTTTTGTCAAAGAACTGGTTTAAATAACACATAGCCACAAATGCTATTCATTGGTATTTCAACAATAGGGCAAATCGACAGCCTACTCTGCACAACTGGACACGGTTCTGTTGACTGAATTCAAGTTCCAGTAATGGGGTTGCCAAAGCACCCTTGTTACATTCATGCATGTACGTATTCATTGCCCTCATTGAAACAATTCAAACAAGAGACAACCACAACTTGATTTGGGCATAATATTGGAAATCCAATGTCTATGGATTATCAGTGGATCGGCTGCTCTTGCGGCCTGCAGTGCGTCGGCAAGCGAGCGTTATAATTAGGTGGGATATGAAGTCAAGCGACAAGGTGGCCTGCAAACTCTCATGTGCAGTCAGCCCCGGAGGTTTGAAGGATCACATTTGACATAAATGTGCCAAGGACTGTGCACGGATTCTGCCCGCTCCAAATACGAAAAAGGCCACAGTTATCAGGTGAAACCGTCCCATTCTAATACTAGGAGGGAGGGGAATAGATAAGGATATCATTTGGGATCAGCAAAAATGCCTTTGCAAAAGAATTTTTCAATGTGAAATCCTTAAAAAAAAGAAAATGTGTTCCTTAAATCTCACTACTTTTAGTGTTTGTTTTGCTGAGGCATTATGCAAATTAAATTCCAATATTCATGAGCAAACATTAGGCAAAAGCTTCTGTTCAGTAGACACCCTCTGGAATAAATTTAACATCAGATTTAGACAGAACTCTCAAGATCTTCACTCATGCCTTCAAATTCAATCAAATCCCAACAGCCACCACATCTCTGAAGAGTACAAGGGGAGATGCATGTAACTGCTCCGACTAGCACCCCTCTCACAGGCAAACAAAAGACAGACTGGTAGGACTCCATGCACCATACACATTTGAATACTGTACCCTGGTACCATTTCACATCAACAAATACTGGTCAAGCATGCTCAGTGAATTTGAGAAAAATGAACTCCTGAGCTCACCGCACGCTTTCCAACAAACGGGACATCGTTCCCATCGAATAATATGCCAGCCCTTTTTCTCGCATGGCACAGAAAGTGAACAAAAGTATTAAGGTTGGCTTTTGATATCTCTGAAGAGTTGAAGTGCGTCCTCCCTGGAAAGGTCAGTGGGAAGTTTTTCAACGAAAGCGTCTTGTGCACACCTGAAGACCATATAGATACATTCGTACAGAAATTGGTCATGCGCCCAACACCAAATGCGCATACACTTGTACACGCACACGGTGAGCTCCCACCAATGGATTACCATTGCCTATTGAATTCTTCCGTTTCTCTCAGCTTTCCCAGTCCTCATATGACACGGTTCTGGTTACAAGACAATATTGCTGGTCCAGGCAACCTTGTCCAAACAAGAGATGGCTCCATCTATCAATGAACTGCTGACAGCACGGCATCCACTTCAGAGATACCAGCCACGATTGAGCTGGACAGTTGTCATTAAGGCATGGAGGGCACCGCGAGAAAATTGTAGAAGGCCTCTCCTGTAATACTCATTTCCAGCAAAAACGGGCAGGTTTGGATGCAATTGCTTGTGACTTTGAATACCCTGCCCTATTCTGGGGGTTGAAAAAAGGTTTTTTTCTTCCTTAAAAGGATTCAGCGCTTGCCGAGCCAACAACGAACTGGTGATGCCTCCCCAACTGCTTCCTCTTTCCTGTCTTCAGTTTCCATCTCTTTCAGATCTGACACGATTCCGAGTTGTCAGGTGCTTTCTGTGCCAGGGAGATCGTGTTCTCCTAATGGCTGGGAAGGGGGGGAGGGGAGAGATGTGTGGCTGGAGCGACCAGCACTGAGCGACTGTGATGACAGGCTCAGTTTTGCTTTCAATATCAATCGAGTTAAAACGCTGGCAGCACAAACACAGACATAGAGGAAACATGATTTAGCAAAGCTTTTTTCCTTCGGTTGACGTTCTATTTTCTGCATGCGTTGGCCCAATTTCTACGAATGGGTACAGATGTTGACATTCTGTCTGCCAGGGTTTGCACTGCAGGTTTGGATCACAGCATGCCACACATGTATTTCTGGCCATGACCCTGAATAAAAGACAAGATGTGCTGGTGTCCTGACCTTTGATAACTAACCTCAATGTGTACCACTGAATGTAAACTGTGCCTGGAAGTCATCTGGAATTCAAAATGAACACTGTACATTAACCTTCTAGAAACTACCAAGAGATTTTGCAGGATTTTGCAGGTTTCAGGAATGTCTCCATGCAAAGCCAAGCCACTATTACTGGTTTCTTTGACCTCTGACAAGATTTTATCATGAAAAGAACATTCCATTAGGTTCTTGTGCAGAGAGGAAAGCAAAAGCCTCTGGAGGATGCATAGTTACTACAAGCAAGATTAATCTTTCAAAGATCATCAAAACGACTCAAACATGAACATGCCTGTGTAATCCATCTACATGTACAGCTGCAGATTTTTGCTGTGTACCGTTGATATCACAATGATACTGGAGAACTGTCTTTCTGCTCCTGGATTTCCCTTCACAGAATTTGCATAATGAGCTCTCTGATCAGAAGTATCAGTCAGTTTGATGAATATGGACTTTGGATACAGGTAGATGTATGCGTAATAGAAAACAACGACAGTTCATTCTTCAAGACGTTTATAGACCTGTGACTAAAAAAGAAACAAAGAAAAAAAAGCTCTTGTGACTTACTTTACTCGTGAAGACTTACTGGGTTTATATTATGACAGTTGATAATGCATGATTGAATTCTGTAAAGAGTATACATCCTTGTTGATGAGGATCACCTAATATAACATGACGTGTGAAAACAGCTGCAGCAATGGCTGATTAGCATGAACTGCAAATTTGCTACATGACCCTGTTGAAAATATAAATGTCCACCCTGCTGATCATAACGAGGTCAAGGACTGCCCACTCCCCCTGCCGAAGGCCGTCTGCTTCCATGTCGGATGTCTCCCCCCAACCTTTCTGTTGCCTTTGTGCGCAGACGGAGTGATGCTACTGACATACCGACCAGGCCAGGCCAGGCCACAATGTCGCGGGAAGTGTCAGAGATAATGAAGAGCCATTGCCGCGGAGGAGACGTTCTGGTAACTGGCGGCAACCAAACGGATGCATAAAAAAAAATGGCGAGAGAGAATGCCTGTAGATGTTGGCAGCTGACACGCGCTGCTGTCTGACAGACAGATATAAATGCCTGTCTGTCGTACTCTGGGTACGCAGGGAGGTCGCACTTTGGATTCAAACTATTTGATAGCGGGCATGAACTAATGTTGGTGGCTTAGTAACCATCAAGTGCACATTTAGCTGTCATATCAGCACCGGATAAGAATAAAGTTTATTCCTAAAGACAGAATTTTTTACAATTTTATGGTAATACATGTACATCATACTCTACAAAGACTGAAAGAACAGCATGTCTATTCTGGCAAGGTGTACTGGAATGGAATTGGAAACTGAATGTGCATTAATAAAAAAATTTAATCCTTAATTCTCAATCCTTTTGGTGCAGTTTGTGACAGTTTCATACACTGTACACCACACTTGGGAAATTCATGCAAAGAA
Source organism: Acanthaster planci (assembly GCF_054643075.1). Taxonomy (NCBI): domain Eukaryota; kingdom Metazoa; phylum Echinodermata; class Asteroidea; order Valvatida; family Acanthasteridae; genus Acanthaster; species Acanthaster planci. The sequence goes on from NC_141787.1 coordinate 5,196,527, forward strand.
ACACAAGAAAACTGAGTGTACTTTCATTTTCAACACCTCAAATATTACGACCAAAACAACCTGAACCAACTATTTCAAAGATGGATTTGCGCCGGGAAGATGTAAATTGATTTTGCATTTTTGCCCAGCCCGACATGTATTTAACACTGTATACAAGTGTATGCCCCAGAAGGCTTGTGAAAAACCCACAAGCGTACTCGGGTGGGACTCGAACACTGAGTATCCATGTACAGTGTTAAAATACATTGACTGGCAGGGCAAAAATCCAAAATTAACCTGAACCAAATTCTAAACTGTTAAACTGACATAATATTAAAATATGTGACTGTTGTGGCAGACATGAATAATTCTGCATGGTTCATGTGTTAGGCCATCTGAATCCAGCACTGCCTTGAAACTTCTTCATTCCCAACATGATCTTCGTCCTTTTCGTGCAAAGGGCAAATCCTCTTGGATTTCGAATTACTGTCAAGAAAATGTTTTTGATTTATCTTCCCTATGACCTTGACTTCTGATCTTGACCTCTGATCTTGGAGTGATAACTGAAAAGAAACCTTTCCCCAGGTTAAGGGCAGGGTCTCCCCTGATGTTCTGGTATGTGTAAGGTGGTCAAACATCTGCCAAACTTCTAGAGCCTGAAACAAAAGTGTTTTCAAAAAGCCCAACAATAAATTCTACATAAAACCAGTCTGTACATTTTCTCCAAATTTCCCCTAATCTTGCATTTTGTGTCCCCCTTCACCATTCTGAACTATTTAAAACTGATCTTTTTCAACATATCCAAGTTATTTTGCTTTCTCCTTCCATGTTAGCCTTTTTCAAGTGTGAAACGGTAAAATTCAACAGAAAAGTCTGAGGTGGTCACTAAAATCAGTGAGGTGGGCCACCTCACACTTGAATAGGCTGGGGAAACCCTGGTGAAAGGATATTCCCTTTTACAACACAAGTCTCATTACAGTTTCTGATTCTGTGAGTACATGTAACCACCCAGAAACCTAACAACAGTGTGTGGGAGGGGGATATACATATTTTAGGCCTTTTGAATTTGGCTTCGCCTGCTGCTATCACTTTATCTCTGGAAGTTACAGAATAAAAGTTATGTTACAACTGAATGGAATACACTTAATTCTTCCAGAAAACTTCCACAAACGGAGCACAAATATTACGCCACATAATTACACTCAATTCCCTTTTAAAGTCAGAGATATTTAAAATGTTTATCTCTTATGACCAAACCAGGAGACAAAGCCACATCTCAGTAATGTCTTTAGCTCGCTTGGTAATGCCTCTAGCGAGTTACGTGTACAAGAGCTGGATTTTACATACATGTAATCCAAATGAAAACGCTGACGCCTGGACAATTATGAGCCAAGAATGTTCTTTTTAAAGCTTTGTCATGAGATTGGTGTTTTGCAGTTCTTGTTTCAATTTTCAGTTGAACTAAATTTCTGCTTTTCTTTCCTTGAGTGTTCTCGTTCAATTTGAAATGATCACAAATAATTTGTTCCCTTGTGCCCAATCCAAGCAACCCATCTGGTCTGAGGCAGAGTGTTGGGGAGAGGGTGAGTGAGATGTCTGAGCTATTGCCATCATGACGCTACAGCCTTGCAGGTGCATTTCATCCCTTCGTCCATTCAGCGACCCCCCACGGTCCTCCCGCATCATTCATCAAAGAAAAATAAAATGCCACGGCTCATGAGCTAATATCTAGGTCCTGGCTTTCTCTTCTTCGAGGGCCACACTGTTTACATTAGGAAAACCTAACCCCTCAAAAAATTATTTGCTTTGTGCTGCGGAAGGGATAAAAAAATCAATGGAGATGGAAATCAATCTGGGACAATAAGGCACCCCCAAATGACTATTGGATATGGAGGAAAAAAAATTGGGCCATGGTGTGACGTTAGTCTACAGGATTTGTTTGCCAACTGACTGACTTACTAATCAAATACACATGGCAGAAATGCAGTGTGAGCTACATGTACAACATAAAATGAAATCGGTAAAAAATGATTCAGTGTGACCTACATACATCCAGTACATATATACATGTACATACATGTGTATTTGTTACCGAATATTTCAACCAAGGCAGTGCTATTAGGAGATACATGTGTACGGAACATGAACGGATAATGCCTTGTCTTGAGACAAAATGCAAAAGGTTGCATAACCATCTGCTCCCCTGCTTGGTTAATTAAATCATACATGGATTCAATCAAGATTTAAAGTAAAAATGATTCCTTTTTTCTTAAAAGTTAACGATTTCAATTTGTGTTTCGCAACACCCGTTTTCCAGGTTTTTTCACTTGTAAAAGGTACTTCTTTTATTTCTCTCGCTGAAAGGCTTGATCTCAAATAAGGTTTTAAATAAGGGAATAAATGTGTGCTTAAACGCAAACGTGTGTTTAAGACCGGCTAAGGGGAATGGATACAACCAATGCCCAAGCAGCAAGCGAGGGCATTATCTATTTTAGGTCTCCGGAGCCAGTCTGAAACATTAATTTAAGACTGGCCAAGCACATACATGTATTCACTCCCATTTATAAATACCTTTTGTGGTCAGAGAGTCAAAAGGAATCAAAACTTTATATGGCGGATGTCCAATGACTTTGTTGGTGTCCTGACGACGGACAGAGCATACTGTCCGAAACGTTGAGTTTCCTCGTGGTTCTTTTCAGAACCATACAGACTCACAAAGAGATTGTATCCTTGCATGGTGCTACCGCAAGCTTGCCACCTTAAACGATTTTTGGCTGGTAACCTTTTGGGGCTAAGGGGAATTTTTTGTCTTTCCTCACAAGTTCCATTAAGTGGACTTCAGGCAAACTGCCAAAATTGCAAATTTCTCAACCAATGTGGATGATCTGGAATACCAGTTCTCACTCTCATTTCTTTCCATGCTATATTTTCTCAGCTGTGAAACCACTCAGTGTGTTTCATTACAGAACGACCGACACCTGGATTCTGCGCTATATATGGATGTTCCATCAGGAACAGTTACATGTGCTTGTACACTGGACACCGTATCACCCTCGTTTACTACACCAGCACAGGATCTTGTGTAAATTTCAATGCAGATCGCCCATGTTCCAGCCTAGTCAGCGGCACATCCTTGCACTGGTGGTGCAACTAAATTGATCAAATTGACCCGATCCCCGGGAAAAAGGTGAGCCCATTCTATCTGCCCCCCCCCAAATTTTTGCAATTAACAATAAATGAATCAGTGGATGTATGTAAATCAAGTCTTATACGTGATTGCAGGCAAGCAGTGGTACCAAAAGACAAGCAAACAAACATCGAATTTAAGAGAGAAAAAGACATCAACTAGAAATCAAAGAAACACAGAACAAAACTCTTAAAAACCAAAGACTTAACATGTTTATTGCATTGACAAATTTAAAACATACAAGAGCAGTACGTGTACATGTGCAGTGTAAGAAACAAGGAAATGTGAGGAAAGGTTTCTTGCCTTAATTAAAGAAGGAGCCAAGATTGGGCGAATATTCACTAACAAAGTACTGGTGTAAACCAATTGCCTTTGGAACATATCTAGAAAAGACAACCAAGTGCATCTTTAAGCCAAGTAGTCACTTTCTGTTTGCCGCAATGCAAATTCAACCCACTTCCATTAGCCCCAGCAGCCAAACCGAGGGAGCGCTATGCCAGCGCTGACTAGGAATTTACCCGACAAATTCTATTAGAGAGGTGTCGGTCCTCGCTAGTGCACTGGAGCCAGAGACTGGTACATCCTGCTCCCGTCAGCCACCCGTGGATCCTGTATGCTCCATGCCTGGCCACTGAAAATGTCTCTGCCTCCTTCTCTCCCCCTCCCCCCCCTCAACCAGGAACGAGCCAGCGGAAGCCGAGACGCGCAGTTGTAGACCAACATCGGCATGCTCATTCTTTTGCTCTCTCTCTGTTAGGGAAATTAGCAATGGTATCTGCTTACGGGCAGGCTTCGCTCTCCGTCGGGGATGATCTACAAACGGGGTCTGTTTCTCTGCTTAAGGGGAGGGGGGGTGGGAAGTATGGCAAAGGGGGAAGTGATTATTAAAACCCTGGCAGCTCAATCTGGTTGATTGGAAAAGGCTGCAGGGAGAAAGCAGGGAGGCTTTGATGACGGAGGAAGAAAAAAAAATTCCGTTTATCATACTAAGCTATCAACTGCAAAAATGAGAGAGTTCACACCTCAACAATGCAAACATCCATTGGCATTTCTGGACTACACAATGGAACTCGGTGGTGCTAGTCAATGGCAATGTTACTCTTGCCCCATGTACATGTACATGAATGGGGTACATGTACCACAAGGGCTTGGAGCATAATGTATACATACGTAGAGAACAGGTACCGACATCCCATTCATGTATGATAGTAAAAGATAGATTATGTCTTTTGTACGCATGCATTTTCTACATGTACCAATATGTGTCATAGCATTACATGTACATGTGTACAAAGTACATGTACACCATTCGTGTGTGCAAGTACAGGGCACAGTGTTCAAGTGCAATTATAACAGCTCTGGAATACAGGCCTATCAATGATTTTTCTTCGAACAACCACCTCAATTAAGTGCTTCAGAAGTCTGATACATGAATGTAAACACTTACACAAGTGCATGTACATGTACATGTATCAAGTCTGTCTGATGTGAGGTGGTTCAAAGGTTTTCTTCACCCAAGGGGCATAGTACTCTCGAAAATTGATTCACCCTGTACACTGTACATGTGCAAAACCTCAAAACCACACTCACAGCAATTGGTTTATGGTAGTTATTTTAACAGAAAAACCTTGCAGTCTGCACAAACATCATCTTGAACTCACCAGGGAATGTCCCTGTTTCTCCCAATCTCCCCTTCCGCCCCCTAAATTTCTCTCGAGCTCAAATTGGCATGACTACAGACACCATCGGACTCGCAGTGACAGGGTGAAAAACATAACTGGCGCAAAATTGAAATTGAAATTGCCAGCGTGGTGGTTCAAGTCAGATCCGGCTTGCGGTGATGTTGACGCCCAGCATCAATCACGTCTTAATGTCGAGCACCCCCCTCCCAACTTTGCCTCACTACCCATGGTGGGTCTGTTCTGCTCAGACATCATGCCGCAGAGCGGCATAATGGCTTGTTGCACAACTGGGTCTCATTCGGTCTCACAGCGGCATGCTCCAAATACTAATTGGTTGTCAGGGAAGACAACGTTGGCCGCAATGATGTGTACATTTATGTATCTTGTGCAAGTACCGCAAACCTATCATACATGTACATGTACATGTATATAGGACGTATGTTGCTGCTTACATGATCAACATGTACACCGCAATGCTTCTACATTGTAGAAAGCATATTTACTGGTGCATCTGAAATTACTTTTGTTGACATGAATTTTTAAGCAATGGATGGACACTTTATGGATGGACACTTTATAATGACAACAGGCATTAAACTTATATGCACACAAAAGTTTAAATAATTTTGATCTGGTTAGTACCACAATACATGTACATCATACATGTACATGCAATGGTTCTTCATGCACAACAGGCACATGTACTGTGTGGGAAATTTCCTTTCATTTTTGGAGTCCATTCTGATTTTGTATGAACATGAAAGAAAGCTAGAAAAAAAGTTTTTGATGAAGACTCCAAATTCGCCATACCAATAAAAGCACCAAAGTGAGAGCTTGCATCACATCACCAATATTTGGTCACTACTAAAAGGTCTTCAAAAGAGGTGCAATCCCTCCCCTAAACAATAATCATTCACCACTACATTCTACTTTGCTTCGGAGCATACGTGCAGTCAAATCAGTTTGGGGGGATTAGAATCAGCTCCTAAAGGTATCCATGTAGATGTACCGGTAGAAATGTATGCAGGGTGCATATTAAATCCTACTCGAAATGATTCCGCTCATGCATTCAAAAGTTTACATGAAGGTGCTACTCCTGTATGAAAAATAAAATGTTGGACTGCAAGACTGTACCACTGTCAAAATAAATGAAGTCTCGCAGAACTGTTTATAAAATGATTTTGTTCACCTTGAACAAATTCAACAAACCAAAATACAAGAAACAGTAACCGACCAACACCCAGGCAAGATGGGACCTATATGTACGTACATGTACATGCAAGTCAGCCCCCTCCCCGCATCTCGTAAATTGCCCATCCATTCATCCATTAAAACTGGGAGCTTCACCATAGCCGTGGTGGCATGAAAACGATGACTCCCTGCGGACCTACTAGGCAGGTGTGAACGGTCGCACTGCTTGCACCTGGGTCTGGGGTCGGGGCCTTTCGTCTCCAGCAAGGAAGCAGGGAGAGAGGACCCAGAACAGGATGATAAGGATAGATGAGGCGGAAGGCTGGTGCCAAAGCCCTTGGGTATTGTAAATTTGTTTCTCACTAAACCTCCAACATCCCTTGTGTAAGAACTTGGCATCTCATCAGCATATACATATATCATTTAATAAACTTATTAATTCAATGTTCAGGGATCACCGACAAAGAAATGTGGCAAGACTGATATTATCAGAGTTTCAGAGAAAATCCCGAAGAAAAAAACGCAACTAATTTTGATGTAATATGCCAGTCTTTGACCTAGATAGAGAATTGACTTCTGAGCTAACGGCCTTTAACAATCCTGCACTACTTAAATGTAAATCATGGGAAGTTGGGAAGCAAACTTGTCACTTACAAGATGTCCATCATCAGGATGCCAGAGTGCAAACGATGAAATAGAGAGCACACTTCACTCTTTCTACAGCAAACGTAGGCAAGATCACACAGCTATTAAAATTGGCATTTATACTCATTTCATGGGATCAGGTCACACGGGCACTCCATTTTTTTTAAAAGGTTTTTTGTTGAGCTCAAATTTGAAAATATGTTCAATTATTCCACCTCTGTGTATCATCTTCTGAATGACCCCCAGGGATTTGAACCCAAAACCTTCACCTCGCATTTCCAGTGCTCAACCAACTCCCTTATACGTACGCATTTCCCGATCTACCCTATTTTTTTATTTTCACAGCACGACCCTCAAGTGTTGGGGGGAAGGGCAATGGGGAAGAATACAAGTTTGTGAAACTGGAAATATAGAAAGGAAAAAATTGTGTCAACAATGTAGTCTGAACTGCAAAAAGGTTCCACAGACTTCTTTTTGCTCAGAACTCGCACCCCTGAAAGTGTTTTCATTCCATGTGAAACAGGTGCCGCATGACCCTTCCTACCGTCGTCAGTTTTACCCAGTTAACACTTTAGCTGCAAGCTGAATCAGCATTACGAAGTGTCTCCTCCCCCCATAATCCTAACCATTAACAGTGTTTTCAGATGTAATAGAAAGCATGTACAATTTTGTATGTACGTGTTCGTGTACACGTCCCGTTAATGTGCAAGAGCATATGTGTTACAATGTCTAGCTCAAAGATATATGTACAATACTTGCATGAACATCACATGCACACCCCACTGTTCATGTGCAGGTGCATGTACTTAAGGCCAGGGAAAGAAACATGTGTTTGTGGTTTAGTTACACTTGTTATTGAGAGTTGGAAATTAATTTTGAGACTCCTTTATTAAAGTTTGTCTGTTTGGGTCTTTTGTTTACGTACAATTCTCTAAATAATCATCTCTGTAATTGATTTTGTTATATCTCATTGTTACAAGTTTTCATGGTTTTAAATAACCAGCTACGGTACAATCAGTTAAACTTCAAGTTAATGAAATTTCTTCATTATTCAAGGTTTTCATTTATTGCCGAAACATATTAATAAAAGTTTGATGTTGGGAAATTTGGCTGTTTAAAAAAAAATCAACTCTAGAGAGGTCTGGTTGCTGTAAGCACACGTACCGGTAACAGTTTTCTGGCCAAAGAAGCTAGCAGTGGAACACTAGTGTCTGTCTGCAGGAGGAGAGATTCTTCTGTGCTAAGGATTTGCACTCTAAAGAGCAGACACGCACAGCCCAAGGCAACACTTGTAATTTGTCAACAGCTCTGAATTATTTATGCAGGTTTGTAAAATTATGACCATGCCTGGATTACATCAAATGATGACAAAGATATACATGTATGGTGTGTATCGTGTTCAGCGGGTTAGCATAATATGGCATTTACAAATGTACATGTAGACATGGTAGGGCTCTGACTGGTATGTGAATGCCCGGTGCCATAACTTATTGGTCTTTCACAATGTAAAATCTCGCCATCTGGCTGGGAAGGAAAGGGCAGATATCAATTCTAGATCAAACCATGTTTTGTTTCCCAAAACCTTCTTCAAAACTGAAAAAAATCCTTCTGAAAACAATGCACAGCTTTCATCGGTGGATGGACAGCTAAACCAAAAGCACTCTTGTTGAATCTCCAGAATCTTCAGTGGAACTTTTTTTGGTTTAACTACCGGTCTTGATTCTGAGCACATTTGTGGCAGCATACTCCTACGCCCAGCACATTACAGTACATGGGAATCACACAGGGGCATATCGGTTCATGTCTGAAGCACATTTCTGTGGGTACCGGGCATCATGTGAGAAAATGGGTATTAAAGTGGTTAAGTAAAAACATGTATGTCTTCACAAAGCATACATGTACATGTGCACACGTTGATTTGCATGCATTTAATGGAGTCTGGACATCTCATGACCTTGGCACGTTTCCGACCACGGTCACCACAGAGCTGGTGTTTTACGTGCGCCTAGTCTTACGTTCCAGGAGTTTGTCTTTCTGCTATTGGGACTGACGTTTCCATCTTCATCTACAGTCACTTCAGTGCCGGGCCCTGCAGGAAAACAGTGCAAGTTGCACTGGTCATGATATTTTGCATCTTCCCCTCCCAAGAAAAGAAAGGCAAAAGTGTTCTGTGCAGTCTAACAAAACCTTGGCACTTGTGTGCAAAAGAGAAAGTCCAAATTAGGTTAGGCTTGAGGTTGCACCATGTACAAGGAAGAATCTCTTTTATGAGTGTGTGGTTCTGAGAAGAACCGATGGTGAACATTCGACGTTCCGAACAGTATGCTCTGTTCGTCTTCAGGAAGGTGGCTGACGAACAGAGGGTGACTTCAGGAGGGTGACTCACAAAGAGGAACAGAGCATACTGTTCGGAACGTCGAGTGTTCATCATCGGTTCTTCTCAGAACCACACACTCTTAAAAGAGATTCTTCCCTGTACATGGTGCAACCGCAAGCCTAACCCAATTCAGTACTTCCACCATGCAGAGCTTCAAGTCTTATCTGCCATAAGCCTATACATAGAGAGCATGGTGGTAACTTATTACAGTGCAAGTGCATGCAAATTCAGTCACATTTGAAGCAATTTGACAGATCAGTGTGCAAGTTGGAACGAGAGCTTTTTGGTATAGAGATACTGGTAGAATATTCGCCAGGTGGTACTACCAGTATCTTATGGTACAACAAAAGCCTACTCTGAAAAGATAAATTTGAGATCCAACTGCACACCAACAAGAACACTCATTTTGAATTTAAATGTGAAGGTCAGACAAAGAGCCCATGTCTCATTTCTCTGGGTGTCAGTATCTAACCAGCAAGTGTGTGGACGAAGGCAACCTTTGACAAAAATGGACGCACCATGAGCGAGGATTCCTATTTTATACAATAATTTATATTTCAATCCAATAGCCAGTTTACATCGGCATGCACATCAATGACCACACATCTTTCATTTACAAGTGCAGTGTGCACAATGTGTTTTTAGAATCAGGATTTTTCTACAATTGTAAGTCTTAGTCTTACAAAATTTTCGAAATGACAATGCAATTGTGTACAGTGTATATTTTAATTACATGCATCTAAAAGTTTTTCCCTGTCCGTTACGGTACACTCCCAGTGTAATAGGCTTTGTTTGGCAAGCATCGTGGACATGAACGTGTACATGAACCGCTACATGTACATATTCAGTGTACAACCAGTGCTCACTCTGCTCTCTCTGTCAACCCTGACATTCCACAGAATTTTAAGATGCTACCGCAGCAGGCCGACACTACACAAACATCCAGACATGTACATTCATATACAATGTACATGTACCACTGGTGCATACGTCCTGGTACCTGTATGTATATGTGTACTTTGTACACGGACATGTACATGCACACGTGTCCACATGTATCATGCATTAAAAGACAATTTTTTGGAGAAATATGAGACTATTAGCAGGTGGGACAAAAGTTTGTCCCGTAAATGTACATCCCCACAATAATGTTGTTAAACAAGTATAGCACATTCCAAACTACCGTATGGTGCCCGTATATGCAGTACTTTATTTAGTCTACAAGTACTGGGTATACACACTGTACAAGTGCAAGTTCAAAACATGTTCTTAGACTAGATGGTCTTTCAAGTGCATTATCAACTATTAGGGTAAACGTTTCTAAATTGTTCTCCCCAAAATCCTGTCTCTATTAAGCAATTCCTAGCTGTACTGAGTGTAAACTACGACTGGCGGATGATCCTACATGTAGGCTCACTGAGTTAATGAGGTCCGGTGTGTTGACAGTGATAATCAGGTAAGTATTGATTGTAAGAGCTAGAGGGTACTGATGTGAGGAACCAACCTCAGGCACACCGGTATGTATGTGTTTATCAACCCGTATGTCGCTATGCACTGCTGAAGTGATAAATAAATACACAACAGGCAGCATACCTGACTGTCTTAAATTGAACTATACAGCAACATCATTTGGTTCAGTTGTACCCTGCTGAAAGCAATACATTCTAAGGATTAACAAATGACATACAATATACAATGCACATGTATGTGCACCGTACCCGTACACTGAACGCATGTGAAAGAAGAGAATGGTTTATCAGGAGTCCAACAGTAGGAAGAAAATCTGAGTGAAACTCCTTTGGAATAATGGAAAGTGCACAAAATATCTTCAGCACAAGGTGATCTCTAACACATTATTAGTGGAATGCCGAGGTTTATTTGTGAACAAGGTATGAAAAATACTCCACAAACAGCTATTAATTTTTCACTTTTTAACATTTCTGAGGAATGACAGAGAAACAACGTAATCTGGTGCACTTCACACCATTATGTGTTCCACGCATGACTTTAACCGCACATAACGATAAACTGACTTGAAAGCTGAAAGATGTGCAGTCTATAAAGTAAAGGTATCCCTCGTCATTGAATTGAGTGTTCAATTCCAAACCACATTCTCCAAAATATATGCTTGGTTCATTGCCTTCACTTCTCACACCCTTCTACAACATCGTCAAATGCAGTCGTCTAACGTATTCAGTGCCTGCAGGCCATTTTCACTGCTAAGCCCTTGGTGCGGTGTGTCGCGCGGGGGGGAGGGGGAGGGATAAGCAGAGATGTTGATGTTACGGGTGGTGTCTGCACTTTTCTTGGTTGGAGCAGATCACGGCAATATGCTTGTCTGGTTGCAGCCCTGATTGGCTGGGATGTAATTAGCGGGATCCAAGGATGTTGTCATGCATACACAATAACAACCATTCGTTTCAAGTGCGCCAGTCAACTGCAATATAACCGATGCACAGCTGTATTCGTCCTCCTATTTGAGTGAAGTGAACTATTGGAATTACATGTAAAAGGACTACAAGTACTGTACATGTACGTGTTTGATCAATCCAAAAATAAGAGAGAAAATCTTTACTTGTACATGTACCTTAGCAAGGTCTATTTAATTCTTCCGTGCTCTAAATTAAAATCAGATTACATGTACATTTCAGGTCAAATTTTTCTAAATGTAAACAGCTTTGCACTAAAAATTACTTTACACTAAAAATGGACTTTTGGCTACCGGTATTTTAAACACATGTACATGTATGTGAACATTGTATAGAACATGTTTATACCACAGTACTGTACTGTGCAAACTACTATGTACATGTACTATGAATGATGTGTACTCCATTCATCTGAGATCATTCACAGAAAAGTAAACATGCACTTTTCAGCAGGATCCTGAAATATCCACATTGTATGCATGGTACATGTATATCCATGCATTATGTGCATCTACTAGTATCCGGTACATGTAGCACTCTGTTAATGAGAAAACATGAAGAGCCACTGAAAAATAACTAGAGGCAGTGAAACTACACTTATATTAATTTCAGAACTACGTCAAGGGTACTTGATAGCCAGACTCCATTGCAAAAAATTAGTGAAGACAGTGAGCCAGAAATACGGTGCCGATGTGCATAATATATGACCAAATATGGTCTGGGCCTAGAATTCAAATATTGTTAGAATTTAATAATCATTGCGATGAGACGGCACAGGTTCAGTGCAGCTTGTCACAAGAGATTAACAACGTACATATACCGCTGCCTGTGTCGCCTGGCATTACTGCAGTGACAAACATTTGATGAGCAGTGTAATTCAAAAGACATTACATGTATCTACATGTACGTGTGGTAACCTCATTATTCATAGACAGGATACATGTACATCAGCATTTTAATCTTTGTGTTTAGAAATTCATCAGATTATAATCTGTGATCATCAGACTGATCTACATGTACATGCACAAAGATGGTGAGCTTGGTTGCCATGGAAACCTACAGTTGGATGGGAAGTTACCCGTTTTTCCCTCCGAAACATGCCAAACGGTATTTTCTACAAGTCTGTATTCACCTGTGCATGTATTTCATTCTAAAATTTTGCAATTTATGTACATGTTATACAATGGATGTACAGTGTACTCTAGTGTTCAATTTATGATGCAGAAAGGACCTGCATAGAAACCAGCTTTTTGGGTACACACTGGGTATTAAAATGTAAAAGAATTTCGTTTAAAAAAAAAGAGTAAAATACAGGTGTTTAGCTCTACTGCTTTGTGCTAAAAAAAACACTTTACAAATGAATTCAGCTTACTGGACATTACCAGAGGATGCAGAGCGTATAAATGTATGGTCTTCAGAAAAAAATCAAATGAATGATTATTTTCATTTGTGCTGAATACATGTATACATGTACATGTAGGACCGTACATTACAATTAAAATACACTTGTCATTTGCATTAATTTGGGGTTTAATTAATGAAGGCTCCAGATGTACTGTCAACAAGACTGAAAATGTACATTTTTAATTAATCATCCAAGGTCGCCAACACCGTGGTCAGTCATGACGGTAGGGGGGAAAGATATCACAGGTGAGGACATTACCTTTCTAATGACTAACATCTGCAAGAATGGCTGGTATTGCTGAACACTACCCACAGTAGCTTTTGGGTGTGGGGAAAACAAACTGCACAGTGCACTGCATAAAATGTATCTGGCTAACATACATGCACGGGTGAGTATATTTAGCGCAGAATTTGGCTTTTTTTTATTGAACATTTGCCAGCTGAAACCAAGACGTCCATTCTTACATGTAGCACATTATTCGAATACGTCTCATCACAGCTGGATCACAGGTGCAGAGGTTGCACGGATTGGGATCAAAATGAGAAAACATCCAAAGTACCTTGCACTATGGACCTCCCCCCATGGGCAAAACTAAGGGGAAAAGTTGGCCAGTGACCTTTTCAACTGGACACTCAAAGCCCATATGAAGACAGTATGTTCCAATAAAAGTGTGGCAAGAGTTCCATAGAAAGACATCACTTGACACCTTGTGCACAAATCCTATGTGACTGGTCTGAAAAATTGTTTTCTAAGTAAATTGCTTCAATAGATTTACTTCAGGACATGTGATCACTTTCTGATGGCTAATAAACTACTGCAGGGGAAAATAAGTGATGTCCATACATGTACATGCATACAGTGTATGGTCTTAGCACAAGGGGTGCGCGAAGAAGTCCTACTGCAAAATGAGTGAAATCACATTTAAAACTTAAACGCTGATCCTGTTTTACAAACCAAATGGATTACTTTTAAACTAAGGCTGTGCCAAATATCGGAATAACCAAATATCCGAATAACTGGGTATTCCATCGATTATCGAATATTCAAATATTATTTTTCGAATTTGAATGTTCGAATGCAAACTAGAGAATTTTCTTTTGTTTTAAATGAGAAAAACTGCACTATGGAGGCTTGTTCCAAGTAGATTCAAATGAAAAGTGACAAAAACCTTCCAACGATTCAAAAAGTACATTATTCATTAATTTAAAAAAATTAAAAAGAATATACATTTTCAACAAGAAAAGACCTATTATTTGTCCCTGAAATCTTGCTAAATCATGGCTGGAGATACTCGTAGTCATGAGAAGCTATTAGAGTGGTTATAAATGTACAATTGTGCGAGTTATTGCGACTGATTTTGTATGTTTATTCCTCAACAATCTGCTGGTCTGTATGACCGAATATTCAGATATTCGATCAAACTGAAGGTTGAATATTCAAATAGTGAATTATTAGAATTGACTCAGGCCTCTTTTAAACCAGGAAATAAATCCCCAATTAACATTTCCTGACAGCCTCTGCTGCACAAACACATTGCACACAAAAAAATTAAGAATCTTATATGGTTTTGAAAATTTCCATGGACAACAGGTATTTTGGCATTGGCAAGCTTGAGCCCTGTATACAAGTTAACCCTCCAACACAATTATGCATTCTTGACAAAGTTGTCCTATCCGTCAGACTCAGTCAAGTGGCCCAAGGCTGCATGTGTGCACTGTTGCAAATCAAGTGGAAGAAATTTCTGACTGTTTGTGACTGTTACGGCAAATCATTAATAGCAGACAGAAATTAAAGGTCAGAGTAAGTGAAAAGTAAATTGTCTGATTCTTTCAAATGAATTATTAGTCACTATTAGCTAACAGCATTACCGATGTACTGTATATGAAATGACAAACTCTATGAAACTACACAGAATTTTTACAATAGGCTTGAATGGTACACATATTTTGGTATTACCGAATTGTGGAGTGGTAGTTTTTTAATATCGAAATATACCGACTGGTGAACCGTACAGTGTAAATACCGAAATACCAGCAAATAATGTATAGAATTTTGATACCATGGTATTCTTGCTAATATGCTTCAAAAATGAGACCTGGCACGACTCGCATACACAACCTGCATACACTCGCATTCTGCATTTCCTGTTTTGAGGGTTCACAGTCAAATAATGAGGTGCAGGACAACTTTGGCATCTTGTAATATTTTGAAAGATTAACCCCTCCATTTAATTCCAATTTTGTTAGCAGGATCAGATATTTAAAAATGTCATTTTCTCAGCAATTTCGATGATAGCATGTCCAGTCAGATAAGTTGAAACAATATTAGAAACAAAGACGCAAAGCTGCCAGAATAATCCCACGTAGTCACTTGATGCTTTTATCCCAAGTGTTCCATGTACATACTGTACCACTGAAAACCTCTCTTGCTGCTGATTTAAAAATAACAATACCTCAATTTTTGAAAATTCCCACTTTCAGCTGATTTTCTGGTGAAAGGTCACAAATAAAGAAAATCACCATATTGTCGTATTTCACTCCATCTTTTGTGTTACCTGGTACTGGTAATCCAGTGTCAGATCTGCATTGTCAATTGGGCTTGATAAAATGAAGCTTAAATCGAACAGTAACCCCAAAAGCCTTTAAAGTTTTATTATCCTCTTGCCATTGTGTTTGTGGTTTTGGTGTACATATACATGTACATGACTGGAAGTCAGAACTACACGCATGGCATATGTTACCACCTATCGCCGTTGCTTTTTGATGATGTAAGCTCAACACTCCCACTTCAAAGAATATCACGATATTAGTGAATGTTGTGCTGTTTATAATCAAGAACTATCAAGTTTTATCAAACTATCGAGTTTCTATCACAGTATTAAAAATGCAATACCGTCCAAGCCTGATACACACCCTTAACAGAAGAGGATATTTTCTTGCCTTACAACATGTAGCATGAAAAATCTGCATGTTGCTCACAAGATTCACCCTTGAGGGGTAAAATGAAGAATACGGTTGATTTCAATGCAATGTAAAAGAGTTTAACCCTAGGGCCTGTACATGTATAGGCATGTTGTGGATATTCTATCCTGGGTCCACTATGTCGCAAAATCTGTCAATTTCTATGACCATAATGCATTGTAATTATGATTTTCCAGATGAATAGTCACTTAGATTACAAGTACCGGTACATTGTACGGAACAGCAGAATCATGTCAATCGTTGCTCGCAGCAATTCAAATTGCATACAGGACGTACATGTATTAATTAAGGCCAAAAAAAGAAAGTCTCCAGTTTCTGGTCAGGGAGTGCATTGCCATTGACCGGTGCGTTAGCAAAATAAGTTTTTTTATTGGTATAATAGGATGTCCAAAAGCTGCCAAATTTGTCTGATTGACCGGAATCCTGCTACTGCATAATTTAAATGTGTTTTAAACAGAGTGCCAGCAGTTGAGTAATACATAGAGTAAAAGAGTCCCTCTAGGCACCCATACATTTAGATGGACACTTTTTTCAGATGACATCATTTACGTATTATACATACATTTACATCTGGGAACCAAACGAGGTGGTCTGATGTCCTGTATACCTCTACAAGCTGAAAATGCTTTTAAACAGTAAACAGTGAGGGCACCAGTCTATTTCAGTGTTGGTACATGTAGCTGTGGTACGCAATGCAGTGGTGATGGACATCATGCATTATACCGGTAAGTACGTAAAAAGTTAAGTGCCAAAAATAAACTAAGTCGCCGCACCACTTTTGGAGCCAGCCCCTGACAAGATACCAGACACTTGGGGGGGGGGCTAATCAAAGCCAGTTAAAATTGAGAAATTATGTGGGATCTGCCAACAGATTTTCCAGAGTCTTTTAAAGGTAGCTCATTGCATGGATTTTTAAATCTGGTTTTTCACCCTGGACATTAAGAAGAAACAGTTTTGATTCCCACTTTCTTGTCATAGCAGTTGTAATTGTATAAAGAACACATTAATGGAAAGCACACTATAAAGAACTAAATCGATGCAAAAGACATGGAAGAGATTACACTGACCATGCTGTAATTAATATGCAGACAAAGTTATCAGATTGCAAAACGTATTGAACTAGAAATACAACAGCTGGTACTTGCATGGTGGATGCAGAACCACAGTTCTGGCAGTACAAATGTGTTGGCCTAATTACAGTACTTAGTAATATATTGTTAATTTTTCTTAATATTTTGTGTTATCATTTCTCCTATTTTCTACCTAAGGCCAGCACAGAAAATCTTACAACTGACAACAATTAACTGGGATAAATATACATTAATGATCAATAATCAATGGGCCACGTGTATAAGGGGCCAATTTTACCTGAGCCTCTTCCTCAAGGCGACCCCCGGGTCTAGCTATCAATGCCACCCCGTCCCTGACCACAGCCATGTGTTCCAGATAGCAGCAGAAAGGCCGGTCCTCGTCGGCGTCCAGCTCCGACAAGTCCACCTTGAGCTTCCGAAGGGTGAGGATGAACTTCTCGTGCTGTCGGCGGGCCAGCTCCAGGTTGAAGCCGCCGTCTTCCCCATCCTCGGTCCCAGCGCCCTTCGTGCCCGCCGTCTGGTCCTTGTTGGCCAGGCTCTCCGGTAGCCGGCTGACTATTCCCGTCGCGTACATGAACGGTCTGTTGCTGTGGCTGTGCTTGCCGCTGGACGATTTCATATTCTCCATAACGTCCTATAATGTTCCCTGCTACGGCATCCAGGAATATTTCAGTCAAAAGCCGCACAAAGTGGGAAGATATCTGTACAAATATTGGTGCCGTGTACGCGATCTTCCCACCTACGAGTGTGGTAAACAATACCGACAACCTCAAAACGGTACGGCTGTGTGAGCGCGTGCATATGCACGATGTGCTTCCGACCTGCTGCACCTGTCATACCTAGTACGTGTAATTCCAACATACAGTTGAAGCTACAAACGTGTTTTAATTACTAGCAATCGGTACTCAGGAGGACTAATATATTGGCATTATTATTAAGACATTCAATTATCTATACGAACATACATTTTTCACTTAATCTACTGGAGACTTGAATGAAAATAATTTTGACATCAACTCCATGTTGAAAACAATACGTGCTAAAAGCAATACCTCGGATGAGCGCCACCATTAGTCATGTTGGTGAGTGCATTCACGATACAGTAGAAAATCTGAACAGCTGCTTCGTTTGGGTAGACAGGGACAAAAGGACACTTACAACGACCCGCATCGTATGCATACAAATCCTAAATCTTACATTTTATTCTATTAATTCCTCTGCAGTTCGATATTCAACTTCTCATGTCATGTCTCTTCAACGTGAATGCGATGTTTTGATAGAATAAAGTATAAATATTTAGGACATGCACATGCCGCAGGTCCTTTTCCGTCTACCTATCGGTGCTTGTTCTTTCATATATCATGTATGCCCAGAAGGGCTTAAAGTTTCCAAGAAATTAATTTTTCTTAAACTCACTTTTTGTGCATCTTTGCACTCTTCTTTAATGTATAAAAACTATTTAAAAATCGTTTTGGAATGTGTGTCCCGACATTTTCATGACAAGTGAGGGCGCTGTTGTCCATGTAAATCAGGGAAGACACTTCACCCTACACATTATGTTCAAATTTATCCGCAGAATTTGCATTTTTAAACACTTCTGAAAGGGTTGCTTCAATACTTGTTGCAAATATATATGTACTTATACAACAATAAATCGCTAAAGAAATGGAAATTTACTTTTCCAAACTCAGCGGCGTATCCAGCTTTACAATCCCAGCGCAAGAGCACAATGTCGATAAAATTTCAAGAGGCCTTGAGACAACGGGGGCAATGTGAATCTTTTATAAATTGCAATAGGAAGATTTCGGTTCAACTGACAGCTGTGACTAAATCCACCCCATACTGCAGCGATGTCGACTTGCTAAACGTGAACTTTTCAGTGATTAGTTAGGCCGGCTGCAGAGCAGGTATTTCTGTTATGGTGGCGTTATCATTTTACCCTCGTCAAGTGAATATAGGCCCAAGCAGGCAGATGGGACGTACAGACAGCTCGTCATACGAGTCAGGAAAATTCCTCTCGCAGAGTCCAAGCACGTCACCCAACTGAGATCTTTCTAAATCCCGATTGTTTTGCCAAACCTGTGACCGACTGATGCATTCTCTGTGTGCTTTTCAGCGTCAATTTCTCATATGATTATTTCTGAGACGTGGTTTTGGTTTACTTTACTACCCGTTTAGAAAACCCTTAGCCGATTTTGCTTTCAGTGATGACTGCGCTGGCGGCGTCGACTACACTGTAGAAAAGTTGGTAGACAATCACGGGGGATAAGATACTTCCATTCTTGTTTGGTGCCGTTTCATTGTTTTTACTGTAAGCCTATACTTTTAGAAGCAGGCATATCAATGGGTCCAGTCGTTCTATTATTTCCAATGGCTCGATGCAATCCGGTTACGTTATTTCACTTACAAAATGCTTACATGTACACGTGCGTGTGCTGCAAAAGATGTCGATACCAAAAGATTTCGATACCCAAATTTCTATTGAATATCGAACAAAATGTATTTTCGGCGCGCAACAGCGTCAATAAAAAATAATATTCCTGTGTTAAAAGCAAATTCATATACCGTTACAGAATAGCACGGAAAAGAGAGACAAATAACCAAACAAAATCCAGACGTGAAACTCAATACTGACAGCATTTGCCTGAAGCCAGGTGATGCCAAGAACCGTTGTTCTGGGCAGGTTGATAAAAAACCAAACGGTGAAAATTCTCATTCAGACGTTTTTTTGCCCACGAGCGGCGTGAAGGGAGTCACTTTTACGCCTGGCTTCGGCTGCATCCGAATCTGTTGTGTAGAGCCAGGTCTAGGTTTTCACTCCATTAGAAATGCGTGGAGACGCACAGACAATAGACCTAGTCGTAGATCTGGAATCCCGTTTCGGACACGTCCTTGGTCATTTGCGACGTGTCACCCAAAGGTTTTCTTTATGGAATAAAGGGATTGGTTGACTACCTAAATGGTGCAACGCCCCTATTTCAGCAAACACGTACGAGTGTTTATTTTCATTTCTGTAAACTACATAGCGCCTTAAGATATTATGCAAAAACGCAAAATGGTGAAATAAAATCAAGAACTGTGGACCTAACGACAGTACGTGATGCACTACCATAAAATACCTTGTGTTAAATGCATATTTCGTGTGTTTGAATGGTTGAATAAGTAGCTCATTCGGCAACGCGTTATCGGAACGAAACTGTTAATCAGTCAAAACAATGTGGAAGGAAAAAGACAAAATATTTTGAGTTGCTCAAATATTTAGGCCTAGATTTTCATGGACTTACCTGGTGACTCAAAATTGAAGCCATACTAACATTACCTTTCAGCGACTTGAAATTAACTAGTGTTAAGGCTGACAGAATCAGCTGAATTCCTAGCAAAAAGTTCAAACCGACATACTTCGTTGTGGCGAGACGGTGCACAGGGCCTCGTGATCAACGCAACGCCGCCGACAGCCACGGCGCAGTCCTCCACGAACACGCTGTCCGGTAGGTCCTCCCGGGGTTCAATCTCGCTAAGAGCGAGGTTGTTGATCTTACGGAGGGCAGTAAGGTACCTGGGGACAATTATAGAGCTTAGTACTTGAACTAATTGTTTACTAGTAATCGAAGCCCCTGTCATTTAAAACCCTAGTTCTTCGCTACTTTGCCACACTTCAAACTGAACTGTAGACTCAACAAACATTTAGAATGAAGTTTTTTCAATGACACTGATTTCATTTTTGAAAATACAATACAGAAATGTCCACTGTCTAAATCCCCACTGTTCCAGAAGAAGGACAGGCGAGTCAAGAAACAGGGAAATACTCTGGGTAAAGCTTTTCATCAGAGCATTTCGATCAGAGGTACTAGGTACCTGGAAAATCGCTCAAATTTTAATCACAAGTGGCATTAGCCTGCTCCTTGCTGGACAATCGCATCAATTTTTTTTCAGCGAGACACTCCAAGTGTATGGTTTGGTGACGAGCTGAGAGCAGGATAAAATGTGGATGAACAGGCCTACTTCCAGTGATCGCTGACGGTCTTAGACCTGAAAGCATCTCTGATTTATGCTGTCTTAAAGAGCGCTGGAATTTCGAACAGCCACAAAAGTTGAATGCTAAAGGAAACTTTAGAAATGTGCACACTGCGTTGTGTTGTGACGTTGCATTCTTGAATTATTATTAAAAGTATTTGGTCAACGTGCGTCACAGGGCAAATTTTATACAACGCATTCATACCAAAAGCGCATGTCCGCACAGATGCGACAGCAAGTCGATATAGTTTTCATGATTTAGAACGCTGCAGTCTTTGTGACGGTTCTATTTTCCACTGTAAGGATCAGGTGATCCTTTCGTTCGAAGTTGTCGGTTATTTTCCAAGTGCTAAACTTAGACTTCGATTTTGAAATATCAGTGTAAGTGCGACCCTGACAAGTAAAACGGCTTCTCATTAGTTGGAGCCAACACAGATAATGTAACAAAAGTTGTAGGCCTAATGATCTACTCCAGGCGACTTGACCAGAGTCTCAACGGACACTTGACTCAGCCTCTGCGAGCAAGAGACTCAAGTTAAAGTCCCCCCATCTGCGGACTCGACTTGACGGTTAAAAGGTGAACAACTCAAGCCCAAAACGGACTCCCAACTAGACTGTTGGCTTTTGTAACGGTAATCATATCATACTTTGGCTACTCCAAAGAATATTTGTTTTAATTTACGCATTCAATACCAGCATGCGTAAAAAGCTCAAGTTGCCATCAGCCAAATGTTGAAAAAGGCCCAATTAAAAAAAATATATAAAACGGTGTTACTCATTCATCAGTGATTGCAACTAGGGCACCCTTTTAGATAATATGGAGCATAAGTGTAATTCTTAACCCTATCTCTCTTGCATGTACCGCACAGTTGAACCTTGTTGATAAGGGCACTGTTTAATGCATTATTCTGTTTACAACAAGGACATTTTCTGTCCCAATCCTTTGTCCTTCATTGTTTTCAATCCCGTTAATACAAGGTTCCTGTAACAAGTGATCTACAAAGTCCAAAGTACATCTTCGTATAAATGAGGTCAGACTGTAAAATTTCTTTAATGCTCAAACACCAGTGACTCGGATTGGCACCAGGTGGAAATATTCCACTCGACTAGACCACTGTGACTGACTACTCAATGTGCCACACTGTGTGTAACTCGATTGGAACATACACTGACTCGAGTAACGTCCTTGAAACTCAAATGAATCCTTTGGGCACGGCCGATCTGCATGCACGATCGCCCTACGCTGCATGAAATCTTCAAATCTCTGACTTCATTTCCTGTTCTGAAACGGTCTTTTACAACTGTGAATTAATTATAGAGACCAATCGAGGCGTGCAAAGATTGGGCAATCGCCCCGGAAGACTCCACCCGAGCCGGCTCAAGGAACAAAATTCAGTGACTCATTTTAAAGAGACGTGTAGAGCATTCAGTGAGTCTCGTGAATGACAAAATTGTCGACCCTACTTGAATAAGCAGTCATGTCAAGTCACAACGGGTAATAATGTTGGGCGCCATCGGCTGATTTGTACGATCCAATCGCTCTGCGTGATTGGTCGATCCCGCATAAAATCTCGAACTTAACTTCCCTTTTTTTAAATAATCATTCACAACCCTAGACTGAAAAGAAAAGGCGACTGGCTGATTTGAGAACTATCAACAAATTGCGCAATAAAATCGACTGACTGCACAAAGATCGAGCGATCGCGCCCAACAATGACATAATGGCATCTCGGCCAAAGTTCAACACTGGCACATGGCACCTTAATACTCACTCATTATGCTGACTCTTAGCTAGATCCAAGTCAACTTCTTCATCGAAGTTGCTCCGTAACGCCTGGTCCTTCAGGCTACTGGCTAAACCTCGGCACACTAGTGCAGTGTTGCACTCAAACGGCTCCGTGCGGAATTCGGTAATCTTCGCTTTGGACATTGTCAGGCGTCTATGTATTACTGTACACCTATAACAGATAGGGTCAATGCACGTGTCGATCGATGAACTTTATAGTAGTGTAAAGTTTTGTAAACTACGAGTGGCACAGAAGAAAATGGATTAGTGGGGTCGAACTTACAGACCTATGATAAGCGGTCAATGGATATTTAAGGCCTAAAGGCCAAAGGCCAACAACGTCGAGCTTATATAGGTCACACATGGAACTTGGATCGAAGTGGTTCGTTGGTTCACCCCCCCCCTTCAGGAATTCCTCCATTGTTGATGCATGATTATGTATCATACGTGTACATGAATAATAAGCACAGAGCTGTGAGAAGGGAATACTGATTGGAACTCACTAATTTGGCATCCCCACATATACATAGCTTTTTATTTCAGTCAGTAAAAGTCATCAGGGGCCTAGCCTACGTTCGCGAGCAGGCATGGGCCGGGACATACCCCACCGTGGAAGTCTATGCCCCAGATGCTCTGACCGTAGTTGAACTTTGACACGCAAACAACCTGTACAAGCCACAGTTTAATTGATTTCAGTTCCCCTACACTCTAGGAAATTTCACTGCCGCTTACACATATTCAACACGTCATATCCCACATCACTGCAGTCAACAACGTGTAGCGGTTTTCCACGTGAAGTATGGTAACATGGGGGGCAAAGGCATTCAGGAAGGACAGCATGTCACGTTATCCTTCTAGACCAATAAAAAAATTATTCAGGGCAGATCTATGTGAAACCACCATGACACCTGTCTCCATATATTTTAGGCGGCCAACAATTCTTTTTAGTGGTTAGATTACGAACCCGCCGACTCCGAATAACACAATTTTGAGAGAAAAAAAGAAGAAAAGTACATTATTTTATTCCTTATGATGTTTTTAGTATTTTGAAAAAAGGGGACTACGTTCATTTTTTCCTCTCCAACCCTAAAAAAGTTCATTGGAAAATGGAACTTTGGAGATCATTTCCCACCCGTCCTCCAACTTACATGTATAATTTCGTTCTACGTTTGCAATCCAATAGTTAAAAATGCTGAATGTGCTTGTACTGTATGTTTACAAGGCAGTAGACTACCCGCGGTATCCAATGAAATAAGTTCTTTCAATTTCTCATCACGATTAATTCGCTTCCTCGTGAATCCTGTCCAACATACGTGACAAAACGAGCCTGAACAAAACGCAGCAAGGCTACATGTACATATCCATGTACACTGTACATACTGTAGGCTTAGTAAATGATCATGTTTGACCCAAAGGTAAGAGCTAACTGCAAGTCACTATCCGTGTGGCTTACAGTTGTGTAACACTGTAAGTACATAAAAAAAAGTCCTCGCATTTGAAAATTGTCCCCAGTCTACTGCCAGGTATTAGTACACATCAGCTGGTTTGAAATGACACATGTAGACATGGTAGATCGCGGTGTGTACAATACATCTAGTGGTGAACCTATTTATTCCTGCATGATTCATTACAAGCATACCCAACGGGACTTACAGTCGCTACCCCCCCCCCTTCACCCCGAACCTTTCGACAACCATAGATCCGGCTGTGTATGGTTGAAGTCAGATTTATTACTACACTGAGCATGAACGATTCCGGCCAGACGTCACCCATGAGCGTAGTGTACGGTGTACCCCGTTAGCCCAGCTGCCTGGCAGGCTGGACGCCTGTAAGTGTGTTTTATTCCTCCATGGTTACACATGTTGTTGAGGCGGAAAAGGAAGTACACGTTGTATACTTACAGTGACTGGTGAGCTTGGTGGGCAAAGCCGAGAGTATCATCAGTCTGTGTTGCCCCTGGTTTGTGTTAGAATTTAATTTGGCGTCAGACCAGTGCGTGAAGACCGAGAGGTCGTGTTACGCTGTGACCTCGCCGTTCGCGCAGTAAATGATGTCTGGCAGGAATATTAAGCCTGCGTGCACTGCAAATAGTAGGTTCCTGACCAGCCTCGCCGCAAACAATGACGACGCTTGAAGGCAATATCAATTGTGACTGTGAGCCCCTTTTTTATGAAGCGAATAATTGTAAAGTGGGAGTTAACAGAGCGAGTTTCATTGAAAGCTGAAACAACATATCACCAAACTCGGAGGTTGATATTACCATGGAGGTAGAATATTATGCGCCTCTCAGCTCCGTGCATCTCCATTGATCAGCGGTATGGCGCTGGCGACTGTGGCACCTGTGAGGAGCACGGAGGCAGCATGGAGGTGGGACCTTCGGTATGATAAATTCGACTTTAACAGGATGTCCGAAAGAGTAGAAATCGCGGTTTAGTTGGAAAGGAAGACCCATATGTGATGTGTGGGCAATCCTAATGAAGTGTTAGGGCACCTCTATATTTTTGTTCAACTTTTAAAAATATAGTTTAGGTTATTAGTCGTATGTGTCACCAGTCCAAGTTACCTTTGCAGCTTCGGGAGGTCTTTTATGCTGCCGAAGGATTAAAGAGCCATTTCTGAGGAAGACTTTGCAATAAAATATACCTATTTTAGTAGTGTAAGACATGCAAAGTTAATGCCATTTATTTGCATCCATGCAGTGGTGTAGCCGGGGTGGGGCACAAATTCCCGGTGCCCCAGGTGGCCCCCCACTGAAAAAACACAGGAATGGATATTGAACAAGGCTAACAAAAACGTGCCCCCATATAACACATCACTGAAAGCTGGTGCCCCCCCTATAAGATGCTGATGCCCCTTTGTGCCCCCACGTACCACTAAAATCCTTGCCATGCCACTGCTTGCCCATGGGAATCTAGTTACACTCAAACTGTAGCATCTTTTCCCACTAGTGATTGAACTTGCGACTGAGGTATGTGCTTAACCCTCAACTGGACCTCCAAAGTGCCCTCCCCGGAGGAAAAGAAATGGGAATTTGATTCAGTCCACTGTTGTTCCAGGATGCAGTACAATGCTAGTGATGACACAGCAAGGAAAGTTCAGGAGTCACCCCCCCCTCCCGAGAAAGCACTAAAACCAATACATGATCATGACATTAACAACTGGCAGGGGCAACAGTGGCCTGTTGGGGGGGGGGGCTATCTTCTTGGGCTATTGGATCATCCCCAACACTTATGTGTGGTAAGGTAAAAAAGGCAGATTTTGAGGTGTTTCTCAAACTTCTCTACCATGAAAGAGAAATTTCAAAAGCTTCGAAATAAGCTGGTGTACAACATAAGGGGTGTAAATATTCACGAGGCCGGTTCATACTTCATGTGCAAGGAAACACTTCCAACCAAATATTTACGCTGTAAATTCACAAAAGTTGAACACATTTCAACTGGAGTGAAATTTCGCTGCAAATCTCTTGTGATGTCAAATTCACTTCACAGTCGCCTGTAGTATGAATATTAGATGGACATCTGTATCATGATTAGCGCCCTCTAGTGTCATGTGGTGTCCAACAATTTCCCCTTCATGCTTTTCTAGTTTACTTAGCCAAATTTTTGATTTAAGTTTTTGCACGCCTCCTAATCCCAGGAAAAGATTTGTGCCTCTGATGATCTGAAATGTGACAATGACAAACAAAGCTCCTTAGTGTCAACTGATGTCAAGAACTTCCTCCAACCCAGCTCATTTTCAAATTTCCCATGGTTGGTTGAAACAAATCTTGCCACACTATATATCTAAATCACCTACTTGCAGCTGTGAGTACAACACACATGTAATATGACATTGTGGATGCAGCTACAAGCCAATGGCTTTCCATAGGTGCTCCTGTTGTTCCCAGCCCAAGTTGTAACTTTTGGACACAGCTTCAGATGGTATAGGCCCCAAGCAAAAATGAAAGAGGGCGCTTTGTCATTAATATTGGCTGGCCCCGTTGGCTGAATTTTCGATGTGCTGGTTGATGTGACCAGTGGGTAGTCCGTTTCCAGTGCCTTGGCTATTGCTCTTAATCCATAACAATGGAGGCAGGAACCTGGTAGTTGGCCTAACATAGATTTATTTTCTTTGCTAAACAACTTTGCTAAACTTGTTACGCCGTGCGCCTGGTCTTCAAAGGCTTTCGTGGGGTATACAGGACTAGAAATCACAACATGAAATGTTAAGAATTCAATGCAACAGTACAAAATCAACTCAAATCGGTCGATCAAAATTTATTCACTTCAAATTCAGTACAAACTGTAATTATGCACGACAATATTGTAATCAATTTTGCCTCAATGACATGAAACATTTGTTCCAAAAACATCAAATCTGAATTAAATCCCTATATTGGAGCAGGAGAGAAAAAGGAAAACATTTTCTCACCTCACTTAAACCCAAAATGTGTCCCCTTTTTGGGGGAGGGGGAAAAGCATGGCCCCCAGTGATCCCTCCCCTTGCAGCCATGAATATTTCTGTCAATGAATAAATACCAAAATTCAAACTTTAAGTGACAAAAAAAAGTCAAAACCAAAACAAGTGTCTTCAGTTTGGTCTAGTGGCAATGTGTCACATTTCCATCCTCCAGGTATCTAATTTCTACCCCTGCTTTCTGTAAATACTCTTACAATGTTCTATTTGATATACATTTGTCTAAAAGGCACCTTGTTTGATTCTAGCAACAGCTGATGGTTCCAAGGTATTTCTGTTCAGGGGGGGGGCATTCTATATGAATTCTTTGAGCACCCACAAAGGCTCAAAGTGCCCATAGTCCCAAGCACCATTTGACGTGGAATGCCATGTTCATGATTATTCATTGTTTGGGCTTCCACTAAGGCCAAAGAGCACCAACAGCTCCAAGCACCATTTGCCATTAGAGGCAAAGCAGCAATCAATGATGATGGAAAGGAGTCAATTCAGAGGTGTTTGGTTATTTATTTGAAAGAAAATTGACTTATTTTGGTCGCTTTCCTTTCTTTCACTGTTCCTGTTCCCCGCCCCTTGCCTTTTTAAATTTTTTTCTCCCACGGGAGGGAGAGGGGGAAGCACTTCCAAGTAGTCATGTGAGTGACCATCACAGAGCCGTATAGACATGAGACCATGTATGATGTGGTGTGTTTGACTCCATTTTGTTTCCAAAATGATAAATTGTAATGCATAGGGTTGCACTAATTGATTGCACTAAATGACAGTGATTCGAAATGACATGAAAAACAACAGTTAAAAGTTGGAAGATTGTTTCATGCCTAAGTATGCAGGAGAACTTAGGAACCAAAATGGCGTCAAATCTGACGAGGTGGCAACCCCCTCTCTCTTTGGAAGCAAAATGATTTCTGATCTGAGGAAGATGGAACTCGCTGTTCAGAGCCAAAATGGCTTCTAATCTGGGGATGCTGCAACTCTCAACGGCTCTGCTGGGCTATCATAGTGAAGTGCCCTCTACCGCAGGATCTGCTGCATGAAGTATTGCACCACGCGGAAGAAGGCTTGCTCGGGGGCCTCCGAGAACAGGGTGTGGCTGGCCGACTTGGAGAGGATGGAGGCAGAAGGGGTGCGGAGAAGGCCGGATGAGGAGGAGGAGGGACTGGCCGAGCTGGGAGAGGAGGGCCCACCCCCTCGACGGAAGTACCGCTGGAGACTCTGCAGGAAGGTGGCCTGGAGGAAGTGATGACAATCAGTTTGAATGCCAGCCCATTTTCAATTTCCCGCAATGTTAAGCACGCAGATTCATCTTGTGCAGGGGAATAATGTCTACGCATGTTATTGTCAAAGCCAGGTGAAAATGTTTCACAAGAAAGGGGCCACGTGCTGGGCAATCTCGTGCCCCCCACAGCAGACAATGACAATGGATTGAGTTAGATCGGGTTAATATTCTGGTGATTATATTCGTGAAAGTTAGCCTGAGGTTTGACTCATTACTAGTCTCTTTAAAACTGCTGGGGTCTCACGCAGATTAAGCCGTCACTGAATGGCTTTCCTGGTTGGAATCTCAAAAGTCACTTGGAGTTGAAGCAAATGTTTAATAACTTTCTGAAAAAGTGAATTTGTAGTACAAACCCTTATACACTGAGTGACAGTAACCTTTATATCTTAATCGTCCACATGACACGTACACTGCAGCGCATGACACCTGTAGAGACTGTGTAAATTACATCATGATTTGTGGAGCAAGTCCCTGACTTCCACACTGGGTATCTTTTAAGGAAATGACCAATATTTTGAGCACCTCATGCAATGAAATGTGCCACGCCTGGACTTATGCCATTGCAGCAAGTCCTATGGTAACAGGGTCCGATCAAAAGATGACAAAGTACCACTTGATCACAGAGTTTCCATGAAATCAGCCAACGCTGCAGTAGACAGGCATTTGGATAGCAATTGTACACTGTGAACTAGACAGCGGGGCTCATTTTTACAAACACTAGCTGTGAATTCTTTATCAAATGGCATAATGATCAGCACTTGTGCCACTTTACAGATGTTGTTCTTATTCTGATCTAGGACTGGGTGCTGGCTTCACATTTCTCTCATACTTGTTGCCATTTATAAAGGTATGACGGCTTGCCTACTATGTAAATACCATACACGGACTGTGGTCTTTGCCAACAATAATGCCTACATCAATGAGGAGATGTACATGTACATCATCCGATACTCACTAATTCAGTTCCTAATTCCCGTTTGACTCTCTGTCTATCTCGGAGGGG
Source organism: Acanthaster planci (assembly GCF_054643075.1). Taxonomy (NCBI): domain Eukaryota; kingdom Metazoa; phylum Echinodermata; class Asteroidea; order Valvatida; family Acanthasteridae; genus Acanthaster; species Acanthaster planci. Next base: position 5,226,025 of record NC_141787.1, read on the forward strand.
CAGTGTGGGATCCTTGAGGCATCGTAACCCTTGCACCATGAGCAGCTCAACAGAGGTCTCCAGTAAAAACATGATCATGGGTCTGCAAATAGTACAATTAGACAAATCATCGTCAAGAGCATACATTTTCAACCCTGATGCATACGAATAAGGACTGTCCAGAGGAGTGTATTTGGCCCATAACTGAAATAAACCGTGGCTCCAAGCGATGCTTCCAAAACAGGACTGCAGCCAAAATTCTTGCAACCTAAAGCCTGCTTGCCATGTCAATAAAATTAGTGCTGCAGCCAAACTGCTGAACCAAACCAAAAATAAACAAACATGGCACCTTCGAACTGAACCGAACCAACTGGTCAGTTCGGATGTTCGGCTTTAATATGGCATGGCATTCATAGCACATGGAATGATTGCCCCAAAACTTATACTGCAGTTATACTGCACCGGTCGGTGAAACATGGTCGGAAAAGGGTACATCTCTGACGGTAACCTCTATGGAACTCCTAAATAAAGTTTGCGGAAACAGTTCAGAAAAAAATGTGTTCTAATTGAAGTTGCTCGTGGATGGGGATAGACATGATCGAGGAAATTCATTGCTTAACATTATTAATGTATTTTATACATGGAAGTACCACGGCACATTCGTAGCATGCTCTCTGTTGTATCCATGTGCACTTAGCAATGTACATGTACCTACGCACATGTGTATACATGTCCGAACCCAAAGTTCAGAAAAAAATTTCCAAACCGTATCCGAATCGAACTCAAACCAAACCTTGACAATTAGTTGCAGCACTAAATAAAATGAGACATAGACAGCATTGGCAAACAGTCCCCAGTGATACGCAATCATAAGGAAACTCCCTATGACGGCTGAGGCTAGGACAGACACAGTCAGTCGGCAAAGTTGGATCCCTTTCAACTCTGCATTGAGTTACCTGAATTGGCTTGTACAACCAAGCGTGCAGGCAAGAATTCTACAATGTGCCTCTCGCTTGTGTGCTACGTACATAGCCCATTTTATTCATATGACTAAGAAAATAAACTTCAATTATCCACCAAAAAACAAGTCCCAGTTTACCTTGGACAAAAATTGCCTGATCACCTTAAAGAGACATTTTGAACAAGATACTTTGAAGTTTAGGATGTTCCACGGTCTTGTAAACTGACGTCATACTCTCTCTTTCATCTAGGTCCCCGGTACACAAGTGGAGATCATAAATTCTAGCATCAATTGGTCACATGTGCTCAGCGCGTCCAGTGCCAAATGGGCATGCGGTGCATTCTCATCTCAGGACCATCATTACTATGTCAAAGATGCCATCTCTTAATGTAGCACAGTGCAAATGACCACCTACTTCAACACCAAAAATGACTTGCACTGACCTATCCATGTATCTGTGCTGTACGGGGGCAGATGGCCCAGCTACGGCCACAATGGTGGGCGGAGTCTCATCAGGAGAGAGAGAAGTCTTGCTGCTGTCCAACTGATGAAGCAAAGTAAAGAATAAATAAACAACAACGAAAGTGACGGGTAAAAGAGGAACTCTTATGCCAAAACTGCAGAGAATATCTCTGTCCTGATGTTGTAGAGAGTGCCTCTGTTCTTACACTGGACAGAAAATCACTGTAACTTTACTGTACAGAATACCTCTGCACTTATACTGGGTAGAACATCTCCAGAATACTCCTGTGCTTATATTGATTGGAATATCTCTATACTTATACTGGGTAGAACATCTCCAGAATACTCCTGTACTTATATTAATTGGAATATCACTATACCGATACTACTCAGAATACCTTGCACTTACATTGGACATTATCTCTGTCCTGATACTTTGCATAGAAAACCTAGAGCTACAGTCTACTAGACAGAATATCTCTTATACTTTATAGAACATCCCTGTACCTACATGTATACTGTATACATTGCGTGTATACTTATGCTGGACAGACATTGACTTGCTACACGAACTGAAGATAGCATATGTCACGCACACTATAAAGCTAACCTGATTTCTTATCCTAATTTTTTCCTCAATTGCTCCCCAGTGACAAATATGAGTTGTTCTGTGAGATTGAGTCACAAGTCACCAGATCCACTTTTGAGTTATAGGCCTTTTAAAGAGTCTCGTATTGTGGAAATTAGTATGACCCTCAATTTTTTTCAACCCCAACAATGTCCACTTTCATCAGGATACCAAAATGAGTGATACATCAAAGGGCTTCACTTGCTCTTTCCAATGCAAACTGAAACAACATTACTGAAAAAAAAAATGGCCTTATGAAACATTTTGACAGAACAGGTCACAAATACCAGGGTAATAAAGGTCATGACATGAATTAAGTCAGTGTCAATGAACAGATCCCCGACTCAACATCAGGAACTTCATGCTATACCTTACTGAGGAGTTGAACGCATGTATTGATGCAGGAAATGAGCATTCCAAAGGATGGTTGGACATCTGTCTCTAGAGCCGGTGTGCTGAAACCAAGACCTAGTAACATCGGATACTCCAAGATATCAACACTCTGTAGATTAAATACAAATGAAACAGGTGTAACACTGAATACAACAATAAGTATACTTTCTTTGTAATATGTTATAATCACGTAACACTGTGGGTTCATCTGCATGGGAAACCCATCTAAAGTCACCCATACAGAGAGAAATAGTCCTAAAATCAAACTTTTGTTGAATGTTTGTTTGCATTAATGACAGAATGCCATAATTTGAGTCCTCTTGTCATGTGAATAAAACCCAAGTGTCCAAATCCCTTGGCTGCGGCTTGAAATTACACGACTCTATGTAAAGCGGCTGCATCCACAACCATAGGCTCCTATGTAATTACAAGCAGCAGCCAAGTGATTCGGACACAGCCTAAGTAACTGATATTATCCTTCCCTGTTGCTAGCTCCACACTGATCTTTTTAGAATCACACTGCAGCTTCTGCAAGCGTCCAATATTTACAAAGAACTTTTGGGTAGCAGTTGTTCAGATGTGCTTTGTACAGTTACAGATGGCAGAATTCTGGCTCACTGGGTTCAGGAGAATGGTTAGCAGATCAGGGCTGAAATGTCTCAGGGCAGCCAAGCCATGGCCGAGAATCACCAGCAATCTGTCGTCAAGAGCGCAAAAACAATCAAATGAAAAAAATATGACTATTGAGAATAACAAGTCCTATCATCGTGATGACTTTTGGTGCCCTTTTCAGAGGCCTGGGGGAATTCTACAAGCAGGAAGATCGTTCCAAGTGCAGAACCTTTTTGGTTGGCTAAAAGTGCAGCTGTGAAGTTAAAAAGGGGGTGTATTGTTGGAGTTTGAAAGAGACGAGTTGTCATGAAACATTTGGTCGAGAATTCTGAGAAGAAAAAGTTGCCTACTTTGCTGGCCTTCGGCTATGAGGCCATACACATCATACTGAGGCTTTCTCAAACTTAAAGTTTTTTCATCTTGCTTCCATTTGGTCACTAGCCTGAGAACCATCTGTACGCCTTTGATGCCAACAATTCCCAATCCTCATTTCGGTACAATTCTTCCAACGCGTCAGGGGTTAAGACTGATGTTCAGGTTAATCAAAAAAGATTACCATCTCTGGCTTTCTATTACAGTTAACATCTGTGTGGCATAACGCCGACTCACATTGAGGTGGTCTCTACAAAGGCGAAAACCTGAAAACAGGTGCAGCCAAAAGACGGGGACCAAACCAGGGTTTGCAAAATGGTCCAGGGTCTCACGGGACAGGTAACACAGAACACCCCCTTGATACTGCTCCCTGCACCGATCCCCTGCGGGAACCAAACCTACCTAGCCTGGATGTGCTGCACCTCTGGGCTGAGTTTGCCCTCTGTCAGGTCCGTCATGGATGTCTGCTGTCGTAGCCTCACCGGGGTGCCGTTCATGGTCAGCACCATCCGCTGCTGCTTGTTCAAGTCTGCGTGCTTGGCGCTCCTCTGCCAGAATAAAAAAAAAACAGAAATAAATTCTCATGAAGATACCAGACTGGTCTCAAGCCTGTTACCTTGCACTTCACCTCAGTTAAAACTCAACTAACCTGAACATTTCTTCATTGGTTTCTTTCCCAAGAGCTCCTACGGAAAAGGTTTATAATTGACAGGGTTTTACCCTCTGGTTAAATAAAAATAAAATAAGTCAGATACTGCAATAGCCTTGACCTGATCAGAAGTTACCTGCTGCAAAAGTTCACGGGCCGAGTCCCTGAACCTCACTGGACCTCACCCGATTTCCTCACATCTCACTACAGTAAAACACACCAGCAGAGAACTACAGGATCCTACAGCTGTGCTACTAAATCATCACCTCCCGCTAAAGTGCAAAACTTCACTTAACCTTGAGTCTGTTCCCTCCTGACTCATCACTGCATGATGCTGCGGCAGCTATGGTGTGATCAGCAGCACAACTGTGGTGTGCGATATCAGCTTTGGTAGGATCGCACAACCTCACTGAACATTGAGCTTGTTATCTCGATTTGATCAGAAACACAACTGTGGCGCACTGAAATTCAAACCGCTTACCTGACAACTCTCCTCTGTCAGAAACAGTAACACGGTGAATTGATCAGTAATGCCATACAGCTATGGCACAACAACATTACACAAAACAGCAGCATCCTTGAACCTCACTGAAGCTCAAGTTGGTCACCTGACAACTCACCTGTCAGACCCCGCAGCAGTGTTTGCCTAATTAGCAGCACCATTCAGCTGCGACACAGGGACACTTAGCCCCTGTTCAGCAATCAGAACCTCACTGGACCACAAGCCCGATAGCCTCACAACTCACTTCAGACACTGCAGCAGCTAAAGCCGGATCAGCAGTGCCGCGTAGCTATGGAGCAGTGACATTCCAAAAAAAACCAAAAAGCACCAATCCAGAACTTCACTGGACGTCCAGCCTGTTCACCTCGTCACTCACCTCAGTCAGATACTGCAGCAGCTTTGGCCTGATCAGCAGTGCCATGCAGCTGTGGCACAGCGATGTCACCCCCAGCAGCAGCACCTGGACCTCGCCAGTCCTCAGCCGACTTCCTAGGTCCTTGGCAAAGAGGGAGAGCTGGTAGATGAAGGCACTGGTTGTCTCAGCCTCCATCAGACAGGCTCGGCTCTGGTTGTATCGCACAGCATCCAGGCACTGACCCAAGGGGAAGGGAAATTCTCAATGTTCAGACATGAAATTTATATTAAAAAAAATCCTTTTTGAAATATTAAACTGCTGGAAAGTGCTTAATAATTATAATTTGATTGACCTAAAATATACATTGAAACTAGTGTCTGAAAACCAACTGATATTCAGACTCTCATGGGAAAAATCTTAAACTCAGTGTTATAGCAATCCTCGTTTAAACCCTTTTTTACTTACATATGACTTAACTTGTTTTCTTTTTTACTGTATTCTTAAAGTCTCCATTAGTTAGAGGCTGGGTCTCTGTTTGTGTACCATTTTTAAATGCGGGGTTTTCTTATTGTGCATATTCAACGAAGACAATGCAATATTAGAAACAAACACACAAGAACACAGAACAAGACGGTGCTTGTCATGCTCATGCAATAACCCGAGCAGCAACTTGAAACAAACCTGCATCATGCGTTCCCGATGAACTCCAAAGAAGTCCAAGGCATCTGATAGGAAACTGTGCTGCAAAGTCCCCAGCATCACCGTCACCACGGAGATAGAATGGCGATAAATGGACAGCCAGGTGAGTGTATCTGCCTTCTCCGTCTGTATACAGAGAACAAAGGAACATGCATTCAAAATAGTCTCTGTTACAGCATTTCAGGAAAACACAATTGCCAGATGAAGTCTCAAAATTCCAGGACAATTATTTGACCTATGTCCAGTTTGACATGTATGAAAAGTCACTAGAGGTCTTTGGAGATGCGACGAAATATAACAGACTGACCACTTTCGCTTTTGGACCAATCTAATTCCCCAAATTCTTCTAGATTTTAGGTATTTTTCCCCAAATTCCCTGACTTTTCCATGACTGGAAATAAAGGAAACTCAAGTTCCAGGTTTTCCCTGTTCCTAGGATGGCTGGAAACCCTGGGATATGGAAATGTTTGTTCCTTTCCAGCCTACCCCTATCCCCACAGTGGTTGGTCAAGAAGTTTCGCTAGACACAGCAACTGTTAAAGTGTGGTGTCTCTCAATGTAACAACACCCAACAGGTCAGCTTCCCCCCACGGCAAAACAACCTTGGAGTCCAAGCCTGCCAACCACCACAAGATCTACCAGTGGCAATGGAACTATCTCCCATTGTCCAAGAATTGATGGCTATATTCTTGCAAGTGGTTGCTCAATACAACAAGGGCCTGCAGATCTCTACAACTACCACATCTACGGGGAGCTCATCACAAGTCAAGTTAGGAGATTTGAACGCAGTTCCATCAGGTGTTCGAAACTTATCAACAACTTGACTTTCCTGAAACATTGCCGTGACTCCAACATCATCCTAAGGGGACTTTGCCTCAAGGATCCCATCAGAAACCACGGTCCAGCCACATACTCCAAGATTCCAACCGGTCTCTACTGTGACTCCAGATCTCAAGAACCAGATCCCAGCTAGCATCACTGGACAAGCAGATGAACAACTCTCGGCAGACTCTTCAAGATACGATCCAGCCAAGAGATTTCTCCAAGATTCAAGCCCTCACCCAGTCATCCAGCCTCCATGCCTACAAGACTTCCCGCCGCAAGCAGATCAAGAAATTTGCCAAGCTGTGCCCCAAACACCTTGTTCAGAATATATCTCCTTTTCCACCTCAACAAGGCCGGGCCACGCAACTTCGATCCCAGCAAGCATTCATCAAGAAGACAGTAGTGAACCTCACCCAGCGACAACTCACAGCATCAGGAACCAAGGTCCTGTCCTTGGGCATGAACTTTGCTGTCCCACCAAAAGCCATCCCGGTTGAGGACATCATCCAGTCTACAGAACCAGTGCTACAACACCTGAACAAGGCAGCAGCAGGGGAAGTCTGCATCCAGATCCATCAAGTAAGCCAAGCCGCCCAAGACCAACCTCTCAAGACAAGAATTCACAGCACCCAAGAACCTGCGTCAAGACGAGTCCATCGACATCCTGCCAGCAAACAAAGGTAATGCAACAGTAGTCATGGATAAGGCCGACTATGTCAGTAAGGTCACTGACATGCTCTCCACCCCTACTTACCGCCCCCTGCAGAAAGACCCCGCTCCGTCTGTTGAACTGAAGATCGCCAGCAAGTTATTGGCACTCCACCGCTCCGATGCAATCCCCTACCAGCTATACAGACAGCTCAGACCCTCCAGCTCCACCAGCCCCTGGTTCTTTGGTCAGCCGAAGATACACAAACCCGGTGCCCCACTCTGTCCCATTGTTGGCTCGAGAGGAGGCCCCACCTACATGTACAACACCACCAAGCACCTTATCACAATTCTCCAACCCTTGGTGGGTAAATCCCCACATCACGTGTCCAATGCTGATCAGTTTGTTCAGATGATCAAGCAACTGCAACTCAGCTATAATGACATCATGGTCAGCTTTGATGTTATTTTCCTCTTCACTAATGTCCCCACAGGCGAGGCATTCCTCTTTGCCAAAGAACGTCTACAGCAAGACCCCACTCTCTGTGAGTGCACAGCCCTATCTCCGGACCAAATCCATGACCTGTTGCTAACCTGCGTCTCGTTTAGCCAACTTCAGATGGAGGGACAAGTTCTTCCAACAGTCATCTGGGACCTCCATGGGATCTCCTCTATCCCCGGTCCTGGCTGACATGTTCATTGAAGTCTTTGAGAGTACCGCACTTGACACAGCAGATCACCGCCCAAGCACCTGGCTACGCTATGTGGATGACGCCTTTGTCATTTGGCCACATGGCCCCCAGCACCGGCAAGCGTTCCTGGATCACCTAAATGACCTGCATCCCAACATCAAGTTCACAATGGAACAGGAGGAGAGGAAATCCATTCCTTTCCTGGATGTCAAGGTCTCGTGCCACCCAGATGATTCCCTGGGGCATACCATCTACAGCGAACAGATGGTCCCCAAGACGCGTCAGGGAAGCTATCGAGATACACAAACTCGACACAGTACTCCAAGACGCTGGATTCCACATCAGCAGCATCTGGCACTCCATATTACCCTCCCAGACCAACGGGTCATCTATACCCACAGTCACTAGTTCCTCCTCCCACTAAACCCTATACGACACTGCCACGCATCAGTGAACGCACTCAGTAGCCTTTCGGGCCAGCAGATTCACCGTCAGCAAGCCTTTCTACTCCAGTGCACCCTTAGCATTCTCCCCAGCACTTATAACCAGCATCCTCAGAGCCAGGCTACCAGTCCCCCTCCTGAAGACAAACAGAGCATACTGTTCGGAACGTCGAGTGTTCACCATCGATTCTGCTCAGAACCACACACTCAAAAAAGAGATATTTTCTCCCTCATGGGGCAACCGCAAGCCTAACCTAATTTACCGCATCTTGTTGCACATGGCATGATAACAACATACCAATAGTTTGGTTGAGCAGAGAAAACCGAGTGGAGTGGGATTTGAACCTGGTATCTCTGAATTGCTACGCAGATTCCTCCCTACTGAGCATCCACACCCATGTTGGTGATCGCCCGGTCAGAAACAACGACCTTGAATTAACTGGAAGACCGCCAAAGTTGGGTCAGACAGCTCCATTAATAAACCACCGGAACAGCATTCCACAGGCAATCGGTTCCAATCCTGTTTCAGTTAATACTTTCTTGTTCAGTTTATTTAATCAAAGCCTGTTCTTTATAACAGAAACAAGAAGTTCCTTTTCAAAGGCTTTTTCAGCATTCCATTCACCAGCTTTCCTACAGCAGAAGCTAATAGATATAATACGCTTGCACAGAGAACACCAATTTCTCACCTTGGCTACCTTGCTCCAGGTCATTGCATCTTCCCCATTCTGTTGATGTAGTTGCAACAGTGGCAGGCATATCTGTTGTACCAGACCCGTGGTCTGCATGGATTCTGCAGCCTGCCAAGTACATCATGGTAAATTACACCACAAATGCTGTCAATTGTGATATCCCTAGACGCACTAGTTTTCACATATTCCATCTTTCCAATCCCTGAGTTAGGTTTGTGTAATGTTTGTCTATGTTACCCGCTTTCCTTGGTTCAAAAATCAGGACAGCTTTTTTTTTGTAGTTCAGCAGCCCAGTTCCAAAAATTCTGCACAATTGTTTAACACCACAAAATGTTTGAAATTGTTTGATCAAATTCATGCAGGGTGCGAGTCTGTAACTTGGACAACAAATAGACTAAGCTGAAATCATAATTGTCAAAAACTCAAGAGATCAAGGTTGATGCAAGCAAAATGCCCCTTGGTTTTCAGAATTCTGAAATACTTAGTCCCCCACTGAGCAAATATTCAGACTTGGTGCCCCATTCAGAATGTGAACCTATTCCTAACCAAGGTGACTGCAGCTGATTCAGAAACTCTTACGTGAGCATTATGGAACTGCATGAACACAGTCGTTGCCATATCTGTGACACTCCTCAAGGTTTGGTGATATTGGTGTTAATTACATGGTGCAGCAATGCTACAACTTCACAGCTGTGATCCTACATGAGCATATTAACCCATACTGTCCTCCAGGCCATCTATTTACATGCTTGATGCACATGCTCAATTGCTCTGGACAGTGCAGGAGAACTAGGGGTCTAGTTACACCTCCTTCACAAAATAGACCTCACTCCTGAGTTGGTCATTTTTGGAGCTTGTCCCTTGCGTCTTTGCTCTAAATTTTTTCCTGCTGAATGGGATGGTACAAGACTGTTTTAGGATTTTTTTGTGAGTTCCAAGCCTCCTTTTCAACTTTTCCTTAATCTGGCACAAAACACTAAAGCATGTTTTATCACAAATATCACATAATTCACCAGAATAGGCAGGTAAAACATTTTCACAGGATATATTTCATTTCTTCTTTCATTGATGCTTTCAAGTTCAAAATATGAAGAGATACTATCCCTTTCATTTCAATATGGCCGATTCATGAATAAGGTCCATATTTTGGCTGAGCAAGAAGATGCAAGTGCAAAATTCTATTCACGTTTGTGGCTAGCTTCAAATTATACTTGCTACAATGGTGTGTGTTACCTGTGGAATACTAGCCAAGTCCAGAAGCAGTAACAGCACAGCCTCAGAGTAGTGTAATCCCTGCCTGACCTGCAAATGTAAACAGCAGCGAGATTGGCTCTTCAAACCCTGGACCAAGAGAGGGCACAAGTTCCTCGCAACGGAAGCTTTTTTGGTGGGAACTGCACTTCGCTGGTTAACAGGTGACTGTGAAATGCACGCATTACAGCCACGTGCAAACCAACAAAATGAACACTCCCCACCAACCTGGCTCTGTTCAACCAATGAGGGGGTGATTCTGCTCAAGGCGGATTGCAGTTGAACACATAGCTGGATCAGCGGCAATCACTTTGCAACACAACACCAATATGCAACAGATCACTCAAAGGCAATGCGCAGCCTCAGGCTTTCCTGTTTTTTGTAAGCAATTCTATGACAATCCCAGGCCACTTTCATACAAATGCAGTTAGCAATGTAGACAAAACTCTCTGCTGGGCGTGGAGAGGTGCCCATTTTCCAGCAGGATTGAATGCAGTGTAGGCACAAGCGATTTGACTGACTGTTCAGATAAAGTATACTGTGTACAGGCCAAAACTGAAATAGTAATTGGATATTTTCTGTCAAGAATCATACTCACAGGCAGTTCTATTTGCCAACAGTAAGATAGCATACTTTTCAAGTAGGTGAAAGAATTTGACAATACGAAAGGCCACGTCACCAGAATATATGGCACATTTACCTTCAAAGGGCCAGGTTATTTTGTTGGCTGAACTGTCTTAAAATAAATGTTGCACTGGAATGGCACATCTGATTTTCACAGAATTGGTGTCAAGTGACTGCAAGTTCTCACTGAAAAAATTCCTTAAGGTTTGGCTTGTGGAAAAAATGAAAACGTGGGGGGGGGATGCCCCTAGCTCTTTTGGGGTTAAAGACAAAGAATCTCATTTCACTCACTTTACACGAGTGACATTAATGAAGGACAATTCTCAGCCAAACGTGCACTACAAGATTACCCAATCTGTAAGGCCAGGATTTTGTATACCGACTCTACAGCCTTTTTGGTCCAACTTGCAATTACCTGTAGGCAGGACTGCAGGGTGGTGAGCAGCAGGTTCAGCATGCCGTGCTGTCTGAGCAGCGGCAACCACATGCTGGTTCTTGTCTTCTCACCGACTAGCAGCTCATCGAGGAGATACGCAGCGATGGTTGGCATCTGTTTCAATTCATAAAGAAAGAACTAAATCACTGCTTATTCATGGCGGGACTGTCTCTAGTTACTTCGGGTGCTTTTTGTTTTTACGTTGGGAGCAGAATTGGATAATCCTTTGCAAATGCCCTACGTATCTAGTTACCTATTTATGAACCTCTCCATGACCTGCGGATGGCACAAGGTGGCCTATCCACAAAAGTCAGAGAAGATAAACACATGGTGTGCCTGCTCTGGTTTGTACATGAGTAATGCTAATTGCATGTGAATAAATTTTCAACAGAATGAGCAAAAAACCCACATCTTTTACTCTTCTGATCATTTCAAAACAAAGGTCAAGATCACCGTATTGAAAATCTGTACAATTCATCGCAGACATGCAGAATTGTATCATCATCCACAAATGAAGTCAAACACATATAAAAATGAACAAGCAAATATTACAAGAAAACAAAGTCCTAGCTCTCAAAGTATTTTCCCCAAAGACCTTCCTGAATCTGCCACAATCTTCCATGGTGAATGAAACCAAGGCAAGTTCTCAGTTCTTGAATTTCCACACCCCCTTATCAGAGCTATGAGGTGCTCCATGTTGAAGTAATGCCCTGCTATATTGTCCCCAATACTATATCCCGTAAAATCATTCTGGTGAACTTCCTGGTAATTTTAAAAGTTTCGTGGATTAAACCTTCCCAATAAGGTTGATGTTAACTGTTCTTATGATGTCAACTGTTCTTACCGAATATTTGGAAACAGCTGGCATACTGGCAAGTTCCTTGTCTCTTGTCTCCAGTCCATTTGTGGACCTAGTCCCTGCCACCCTCCCCTGGCCACCTGGTAAAGCTAAATTGTCAGCGGTCAGACCACTGCCACCGACAGACCCTGTGACAGTTCCCTGGCCATACTCCTGACTCCTCCCACTGACAAACCCCTGAGCAGACCCCTTGATAGAAGGAAGGGACTTATTGATGTCACCCTGGGACTTGAGGTAGAACTGGCTGCTCTGTTGCAGTGCCAGGCATATGATCGGAAGGAGAGTTTCCATCGTTTCCACGTGGAGGGCTGCAAATGAAAACCGAAGTGCACAAAGCATGACAGCGATCACATGAATGTGACCATGGGGAAACAGCCAATGTTTACGAAACTGCAAATCACGTCACTCCTTAACCACTTTCCATCAGATGGCATGCTGACACTCCAGGTTTTTCTATACTCCTCTCCTAAGGGAGGGCATTTAAACATGACTCGGCAACTTCTGTATGCAGAAGTGGATGAAGTCTTTACTCAGCCTCATGCTTGAGTAATTACAATTGGGTTTGCACATGAAGAGGCTCAAACCGATCTGTAGAGGTACAGTGTGTGGAGCCCTCAAGCCAGTGTGGGTCACAGCCTGGCAGGGCAGTACATATCACCCAGGCACACTCTCTCACAGTTTCAAAAAGGCAGAAATGTGAAAAGAAATGTCACACAAATGTTGAACAAATAACCATTGGGGGTCGGTATTTGTAAAGTCCAATTTTGTAAAGGACTACGGTTTTGTTATCTTGTCATTTTAAGAAGTCGGCATTTCGGGCCAAAAAAGTGCCATGTCTGGGACAAGTTCGTTGTAGAGTAATAAGGTAGTGAGTACAATAGGCGCACACAACCTTAAGTAAAATTCACTTCCAAGAACTCATTTAACAATGAAATTCTTGCCAGACAAACATTTCTCGTCATTAGTAAATGTGTCTCCACTGTAACTCCAGAGATTTCCACTAGTCAGACACATTCATTGTGACATTGGTTTAAATTGGCATTTCAGTGAGAAGTGCTTCATGTTTGAACTCAACATTAACACCTATAGTGGTTGAAGAAATTTTACAAAAATCTACAGTTTAGCAAAAAATATGTTTGACTGATGTTGCAAAGAGTTTGGGAATGGCTAGGGAATAAAGCAATTTGGGTGATTTTGAACAACCAGTACTGTGGAAAAAAGAATTGATATACAAGTGCTACCTTGCTTGCTGGTGCGTTGCTTGAGTAACGTAGTGAGAGCGGCCATGATGGCTGTGGCAGCGTTGCCAAGTCCTGGTGAGTCTGAGTCGGTGATTCTCTCCAGCACGTCAACCAGAATGTCTACATGCTTCCACTGACTGACCTGGGTGCTGGACCAGAATTAAAGAAGATGGCAGCATGACTTTCAATGGCCTACTTTTATTGGACCAATTTATCAACCTATTTATCAACCTATTCAGTGACCGACACAAAATCTCCCCTTCGTGTATCAAAGGGTGGCCAAAAAATGTGACACTGTTGCTGCAATATGGCTCACTTTGTTTAACCTATGGAATGCTTCCTTGTCACAAGTAAAAGAATAAACAAGTTGAAGGATTCTTTTGGATTCAGATTCACGCTCCAATGTCGTTGGATTCTGTGGGATTTGGTAGGAAGCCTAACAAAACCTCAGAGCTTTAAGAAAAATCACACACTCAAATATGTGAACAGATTTGCTGAGAATGCAACCAAAAATGTGCATTCATGTAGATATCTGGCAATTATTCAAACCATTTGTTGTGACTGTGAGAGAGAAATAAATGGACAAGGTAGACACTGATAAAGATCACTGGTTGGTTGATAGCATATAGCAGATACACTGAAATATGCATCTCAACTCACAAAAATAGGAGTTTGCAGTTTAACCTTACTAGATTTAAGTACCAAAAGCTTCTAAATGTATTTCAGTGTTCTCCAACCTATTAAAGTAGCCTGGCACTCTGCCAAGTTTTGCTTGTCTCTCACCATGTGTAACAAGTAGCCACCAAGTTTTGACGTCTGGCGACAAAGTTTACAATGGTGGGTGCAACATTCACATTCTGGAATATTTCATCTCACTAAATTTTCCCGGGAAAAACTAACATGCCAAGAAATGCACTAAATGCACTCCAAATTGGGAGGTACTCAAGTGGGCTCCTTTCAAATATTTATCAGTCCTAACCAAATTCAAAATGTGGCACTCGGAGGACACTGTAGAAGGTACAATGTTGAGTGGATGACAGCCACTTCTTACACAAGAACAAGTCAAGAGTAATCAGTGTCTAACAGCATGGTATGCACTTGGGTCCAATCTCCTTGGACAGAGATACATTTTAGTAAGCCGTTACCTTGTCCAGTGTGTCAGGAGTGACATGTAGAGACTGGACAGCAGGGAACAGGCTTTCTGATTCAGGACAGAGTCAAGATGACAGGACTGGAAAGGAAAACAGTACAAAAGATAATTCATAAGATGAACACTTGGGGAAATTTCCTAGTGTGAATATGAGGTTTATGTTAGAGGTTTCCCAAAGCATTACACTTGTGTGGCTTCTTGAATGCAAAGTTTCTGCAAACCATGCAGGACACATGAAACACTGCAGGATGACATATGCAGAATTTCGGCCATGAAGTAAAAAAGTGAAGTCTTCAAAGCAAACACGTGATGTTACACATGAACCACTCCTTTCAATTGTGTTACTGAGTCAACTGTATGCAATCATTGTCTGTGTCTATCCCAAACCTACAAGTTTCAAGGCACAGAAATATGAGGAGATGTCATTATTGTGCCCAGCGCCACATTTACGTGTGTGTTCTTGAATTGCAGGCATATCATGCTCTGTTGGAATACTGAACTGGCTCACTGTGGTCGCTGAATCGGTCTTTACTTGTCCAGTTTCTTCTGACCTAACACAGCAGACTTGACGGAGACATTTCACCAGGTGGTTTAATCCAATCAATATCATTAATACTATCAACATCCTCATAGCATGTTTCAGTGAACTCAACAGCATAATAAAGTTCAACTTTTCAGAGATACTAACCAGGCTATCGATGGAAGCCGCAATATCGGACAAGATGGCCGACTGGACCTTAGTGTCAGACAATTCCACGGCTTTGCCCTGAGAGTGGAGGAGAACATACACACTAGTGCAGGCTTTGTGTGGGCGTGTCAAGAATATAACAGGGAAGGGAATTGTCAGTTACTGACGGCAAGTTCAGCTGCTTTGGGGAAAACCTCAGAACACAGTCTCCATGCCTCTGTAAGGTCTGAGAATGGTTTGCAGGTTGTTCACATGCCCTCAGAAGCGAGGTCAACTTCATTTAAATTTGTGCTCTGTCACGAGAGGGCTCCATGTGATAGAATAGGACCAAGCAGCAAACAACACAGTTTTGGAAGCTTTGGAAGGTGTTGCCTTGCCTGACACAGGCATATGATATGAGGACAAGATATGAGGCTCATGGATGGCAACAGAAGGTATTTCACAGGGGTATGTTTGCCATCCATATACTGCTGTCTCGCAAAATTACTCATTTTTGAGAATATGTACAACATTATGCACATACATTCCCACCGTGTGTCTACGTTTTCTTGTTTTTCAACAAAAGATTATGCACAGAAAGTTGCTTAGGGCAAGAACTATTTGTTTGCAAAAACTGGTTGCTGCTCAAAATGACATACAAATTCTCATTATGTATAACCGCTTCACAGCTGACATTTGCTTCGTACAAAAATTATCTAAGCTGTAAATTAAGTTAAAAAACCAAACAGGGAAACTGATTATGTGCCTCTATCAAATATTAAAAAGGTGAATGAAGAAATTGAATGGAGCAGGATTTTGGCCCGTGACCACCAGAGCACTGTGTTGGCACTCTATCAACTGAGTGATTCAGCCTTATGTTGGTGGTTTTCCCTAATACCCTAATAATTTCTGCCATGAGCCCCGAGCTGGATCAACAGAGGGCACATTTTTCCTAGCAATGTAGGATCCTTTGGTGGGAACCGCACATTTGATGGTTCACATACGAATGTGAAATGCACACGTAATGTTTGCGTTCATGGCTACCAATAAAATAAATACTTCCCACCAACATGGCTCTTTTCAAACGATGAGGGGTTGCTTCTGCTCAAGGCAGACAGACGCAAGGAATCAGGGCCCCATGGCTAACTCGAGAAAGAGTATCAGGCTTACGTTAGCTGAGGTGGATACCAGCAGGAGCGTACGCCAGGCCTGCACCAGCACCAACAGCTGGTGCTGACGGATCAGGTACTCCTCGAGGTCTGTCTGCTGCTCGGCCGCAGACTCCAGCAGGGAATGGACGCACTGGGGAGACGGTCAACACAGGCATAATACATAACTGGGGCAACTCTTCCAGTATAATTGAGATACATTCATGTTTCGAGTGTCACCATGCAACAGACACTTACTGTAAGAAAGTCAATATTGTTGCACTGGCTGAAACACAGTGAACTGGAGTGGGAGACCAAGACAGATCTCCTTGTTTCTGTCTAGTAACACTGCATCAAATATCTTGGGAAAATGAAGTTGCAAAGGTGCTTTAGAAGCTCTACTCAAGGAAACCTGCTTTGGGATTTTTTTCTCTCTTTTGAATAACCAAGAAGACACAAAGCTGAAAGAGAACACTGAAGCTATGGAGATTGAACGGTTAACGGACAGGGTTTGTAGCATGAGAAAACAGAGCGTCTAAAATGACTGTTTAACGCCACAGGTAAATTTGCAAGATTGGTAATAATCAAACATTTAGAAGTCTCTTATACCAATATAAGGTTAGGTTTCTTTTCCCTAAGGCTGTCCAAAATCAACTCTGACCTTTACCTTTGACCAGTGTGAGTATCTGTCCTCTTGCTTCAGCTTCCTCAGAACAGCTTTTAGACCCTTCTGAAGATTTTCACTGGGAAAAAAAAACAAATTGGAACTTTGAATCAAATATATTCAAGTTCTACCACCACCGAATGACAATCTGAAATCTGGTGTGTAAGGGTTTTATATATTTTTTTAATACATGTAGGTGTGCAATGCATTTTATTAGGGAGATTGTGGGAAAATTGGTATTTCTGTGAGCACCTAACACAAAAAGTGCACAAAACAAGTTGTTGAAGTCTAACAAGAACAGTGTCAGGAAAATCTATGCTTACTGTGACTGCCAATTCTGTGTATTTTGTGCACAGGCCTACATCTCACAACTATGCCCTCTGTGCTTAAAGGACTGGCCAAAACTTTCTTTGCGGGAGATCTGAGCAGAGAGCCCTGAAAGTGGGCCCTGACGAAAATCAAGACTGTTCAAAAGGCACTCTGGCCTTTGAGACAGATTTCAGCCATGCCAAATTCTGAGAAATGACTATTTCTGTATACCTTGAGACGTAGTAACACTCCAGTGCAAGAATCCTGAAGGCGTAGGCACGGATTTTGATCTCAGAACTGATTGCCTGGAAACACCAACGGATTCAACACAGTGGTTAACAACACATAATCATGAAAGCAGGCCTCATTCCATTTATTAAGAAATATCTAGAGGTTGGTAAACATTACAAAATGTATTATTCAGACATGCTAACAATTTCAACATCAAGAGGGACCCCACTGATATAAATTTTGTAAAATTATAGTTCGCAATTATACTTCAACATATCAACTATAGTGTAACGAAGTGAGTAAGTCATGCCCACAATTATGTGTGTAAAAGGCATTAGCGCGAGAACCAGCGTATGAACCGATATGTGTGCATACTTCATTTGTTTACACTACACTTCCTGGTTCAAATGAGATCACGCTTCAATACTCTAAAACTGCATTCTTGTATAACACTTTTAAATACACTACAAACCAACGGTACACAATGCCATCATTACACTAGTCAAGTCTACCTGTGTTCCTCCCTCTGGAACCTCAAGATCTTTAAACAGAGGGGCAGCTACATCATCCCAGAATTTAGGTCTAAAAAAATGAAATGAAAATTAACAACTCAGATGTTGTCGGGAGCAATATCATGTGATACATCCTGATCCTGTGCTTATGTAGAATGACATATCTCAGGGGTACATAATTATGTGGAAAGTCTACGGATGATAAAGTCTGTCACAAAGGGGGGCAATATCACATGAAACACCCAGATCCTATGGATGAACAAACTGTAAGAGGGCGCTATATCATAAGGAACAAGTAGATTTTAATTTAAATGTAACATTAAATTGACATCTCCCGACGCAAATCCATCCTTGGAAAAAGCTGTTCGCGGTACCCACGGCTACATCTGACTCGAACCAGCCAACTGATACCGGCAAGCTTGGTGGTCAAGTGGTTATGACGTCTGCACTAGTAAGCAGGAAGTCGTGGGTTCGAATCCCACCCTGGTACCTTGTGGTTTTTTCCACAACAATCGGGGGAAACACTGAGTATACAGTGTTACAACACACGTCAGACAGGGCAAAAAGTCCAAAATTAAAATCGACTTCAACTTGACTACAACCGTGCCAAAAATCTGATGTGTAATGTAAAGCTTTTGCACGGACGGGTGGGATCAGGTTTTGCAAAATCAGCCATGGTGTTTTTTGGGTAGATTACACAGCCCTACCTGGTGCGCAGCACAGAGAGGGCAGTCTCTCTACAGTCCAGCCAGAGTGCCTGGAGGAACCCCAGGGCAGCACAGTGAAGGTCCGGTGGACAATGAGTAGAACCCTAAAACAAAGGCCAAACAATGTAAAGGTTGGCTGTGATAGGTGTACATGTACATACATGATCATGATCGACACTGTGCTGTCGGTCAATCCTAAACAAATCAATTTGTCATCAGAAGATAACCTGTTCCCTCTAATTCACTGCCATGGAAGACTGTTTCGAAAACTGGATTGACTGCTAGCACGGCCCAACTGACTGATATCTTTTTTTCAAATAAACAAATTAATCTGGCCAAATTCAAATCAGTGGTCATGTGGAATTACACAAACGACACAGAGTTTGTTGTGAAATTCTTTCCTTTGCAAATTTGATCATGTGTTTCACTATAAAACCAACACATTTGAGGCCTTTACACTTTATTCATGGACAAACATATTTCAATGAAAAATGGATGTCAAAGGCTCCCAACACGACAGCAACCATGTTTGTTGAATGTTACACAAAACAGAAATTAGTAACAGAATGAATATGTAATTAGCCCAAACATATAAGACTGGTTTAGCACATACTTCATAAATACCTTTTGAGTCATACACTCAAAATAAGTTTAAAAAATTATAAATTTCTGACGATTCTGTCTAACATTTTGACTCCACTTTTTTCAATGATCCCTCTAGCCATGTTATTGTGTACTCCTGTCATGAATAGTTGTAAACAATCTCCTTACAAGGAAATTGGCATGCATGTGAGACGGCGCACGGCAAGCCAGTGCTTGATCAACCACTGCATACTAGTATCAATGCTGAATAAAGGTCCACTCTCTCAGGGAATACCTGTTTGACTTCTTCAATGGTGTCCAGCACAGCATGCAGACAGCTGACTTTACCAATCTCCACCTGGAAGTGAAACAAAACTACAGTGAAGATTTAAAGGTCAAAACCTTTTACTAGGCTGTGGGTATGGTGTGCTAAAAGACGCCAATTGTTTGATGAAAGGTCGGAATTCATCATTGCGACTGACCTTTGGGCTGGATGGCACAGTGGGCTTCTCACTCTCTGGCCTCTCCCCGGACGCCGGCTTGACCTTCTCCAAATTCAGGAAAAGTTCGCTCAGTCCAGGCTGAGTCTCCACGGCAACCGTCAAGAGTTCCAGGATGCCGACCTTTAATCTTTCATCCTGACACCGTTAAGTGAAGGCAAGTATTGCTAAGCAACTACCACAATATGCCTATTATATTCTTCACATACTTGTGAAAATTGTTGGTTGCAGTAGCTCTGGTTTGGATTGGTTTTCTCCCAGAATATTCTTCTGCCATATTCTTCCACCTCTACAACTGTAACTGATTCTGTCTCCACCTTACAGCTTTCTTCAGGCTTGCAAGCTATGGTGCCCAGGCTGCTTTTGAGAAATCCTTGGGTTCGTTATCAGAAATGTTCATTAAGAATCAATAATAAAATTACCTCCGAACTGAATCTGCTTACCCTAAAGAAGGTACTCAGTTACCGAAAGCTTGGCAATCACGTATTTCTGAGCACTGATTTGTTATTATATATTTTTGTCAATACTCTGATCACGGTGCTACACAGCCCTTCCGTATGAAATTACCTCCGAGTGTGCCTGCAGACGAGACAGGTAGATGTCCCTGATGGCCGCTGCCTGACTCCCAAGACAGCCAAAAATGGACATAGGCGCAACCTGACAGGAAAGTGGACAGTTTGGATTCAACTGATAGCGTGTCTGAACTAACTCTAGTCAAGTCAGATTTCCAAACTCTTGCCGAGCTCTTATAACCTCAGGCATCTTCCAGAAGTGTAGTGGAATGTGGACTCCATATGCAGTACAGCAAGCAGTTATGTAAGAACAGAGTCCTTTATCGAGTCTGTGCAATGTGATTATGTCACTACAATTCTTGGCAATGCACCTTTGTGTTTCAACAAACCTCTGCACTTATGACTTTTGGAGTTTTCTGAAACTCGGCTTTGCCCCTATCTCAGGCTTTGCCTTAATGTTTAACCTCCTGGCTTTGAAGTTGTTAGCTCAATAATATGTCAGATACTGCACTGGGGCACTGAACTACATGCAACCTTGCCAAATATTGAAGTATTTCTATTTAATTTGAACACTCTAGGCCTACATTTGGGGATTTATTTTAGAGACAAAGCATTCAACGGAGACAAAGCTATGAATAAAAAAACCTGCCATTATGTGCACTTAGGGCAGATAATTTCATAGTTACAATTTTTGAACTGCGATGAAGACAGAAGAGAAGATAGAGCAAAGATAAAGTAAAGCATTTCTCACCATGGCAACCCTCTTGAGTAGCAGCGTGGCCAGCGTAGGCAGGCGGGGGTCATGACGGTGATAGATGTAGCCGGCCACCAAGCCGATGAGGTGGGGCTGGTGGGGCAGGCCCGTGGTGTGGGAGGTCAGGGCCTGCTCCAGGGGGCAGGGGGGTTGGCTGGGGGGCCTGAGGAGGAGCAGACGGTTGAGGATGGAGAGAGACATCTTGATGAGCTGGGACAGGCGGGCGGCGGCACCTTCAAAGGAACTGGGGTTGAGATAGGGGAAAAATGTTCTTTCCATGGTAAACGTCTGGGGTTCATGGGATATTCAGGGCTCAAAATACTAGTGCAGTGTAGGGATCAAGTGAAAATCACTCCACGCAATTTTTGTCAGCACTTTTTCATTTATTTATTTTTCCCTTTTATGGAAATTGAAGCCTTCCAATTTTTTAAGTTCTGAAAACTTAAAAATCGGAACTGTTGGCAGGCATGCATGTAATGGTTTCAGTATCAAGTAAATATCAGATCCAAATACATGTAAATCAAATTGAGTGATTTTCTTTGTGTTTCCAGAATATGAGCATGCACGCACAATTCTCCCAAGATTGCATGAACGGAGCAGATTGCTGGGCCTTTGGCGTAGCACAGTATACCGCTCATGGCAGGGTACCACACATGTGCACACTATTCCCTTTCACATCATTATCAACCTTTCTAACCTTAACTGGTTTCACAACTGAAATGTGTCATATACCGATTCACTTCAGGTGACGTTTGATACAGGGTCTATCTACAACAATGCCCTCTGTGAACTGTACTTGAAGTTTTTTGCGGACTAGTAAAATATAGTACAAATCTGCAGTTTGCTAGCCTACAGGGCTACTCATGGAAAGGGTAAGTTCAACGCCTGGATATTTTATATTTCTTGTCATATACAAATTCAATATTAACAAATATGCAACAATACTACAGACTGTTTACATTTCTAGGTACATGTTTTCCCTTGAAACTGACCTTCCTTGATCGATGATTCTCTGTTCCAGGGTGTCAATGCCTGAGGCAACGATAAACAGCAATGCCTCACCTGCTGGGGTGTAGAGAAAGCCATGGATGCAGGTCTCACGAACTGACACTACACTATGGGTTGAATGAAATGTAAACAAGCAACTTCACTGATGAACATAAAAAAACACAAAAACCCCCAAATTACATGTATGCTTGAAGAAATCCCATAAAATTAATCAATGAAATCAATTAATCAATACTGAAATTTAAGCTAACATATTATATATTTTATTCTGAAAAGTTCAAAAGTCCTGCAGGTGTACTGATGATAACATGGATAAAAATGTACAGATGTGAACAGTAAAACAATGAATATAAAAGCTTAGTATGCTTTGAAGCTTTGAAAGGTGAGAGTATAAATGGGTAGGGTTTGCGGTGACATCAAGTACGGGGGAAAAAATGGCTTCTGAGAAGTGCAGTTTTGATGAGAACCATTGGTTTGGAAGGGACATTTTTACCAGTGTACCATTAAGAGATTATAAAGGCTGTGCAAAAGTAAGAGGAGAAAATCCATAACCTTATTCTTCCACGGATATTACATGTACATGGAGTTTAGCCGTTAAAACTTTATCAAATGACACCATCATTGAATCCTTGCAGAATACATGCACTATTCCAACTGCACCGAGGACAGCTGTGTTCAGTATTTGGCTCTACGTTGAGTACGTCACTGACAAAACTGAAAGACCCTATGGTTCATTGAATTTATCTGGCAAGCTGCCAATCTCAGACAAGGACATAAAGACATTAACCGCCTAAGTGATGCCGAACCCCAGGAGACAGTTCTCGAATTAGAGGAAAACGAATGTCTGAAACTTGATGAATTGGCTTCAGCCATGCCGGGCCATGTAATAAATCCTGGCTGCAATTCAGTGTTGGATGAATTTACAGGTTCTGACCGGCCCTAGCAATTGGTAAGATTAGAAGTCAACTGGAAAGATTCATTACCAATCTTTATTACCAAGAAGATCATTTCACATGATATGGTTGACATCTCATATGTCTCACCTTACAGGTAATCATCATTATCTTCATTGTCTATAAGCGATTTCACAGAATTGTATAATTTATCAATCAGTACTTGCAGAAAACAGTTTCAGCCCATATCATGCAAATCATAACTTGTGAAAAAGCATATCCCATTAATTGCTGGGAAAAAAAGGCCCATTCGTACACTCATGGTGGAGACTATACAGCCGATCATACCTTAGATTAATGAGTTCTTGTATTTTCAGTAAATATTTTCCTAATACAAAGGTTTTTCACCTAGTTATACAAATCAGAAAACCAATGCATCTGTCTTGAATATCATCCTGGAGACTTACCTCTTGACTTTGTCAGAGGCACCTTGGGTTGTTTGGGTTCTGCTAATGGCTGGAAGAACGTGGAGCACCACGTGGAAAACGTCCAGACTGCACTTGCCTGTCATGTGCCCGGACATAAAACAAGAAATTGTACACAGCAGAAATGAGAGGGCAAGGGGATCGAGGGCTGCACTGAGTCTTCGCTTTATTTTTATTCAGATTTAAAAGTACCGGCCATTTTACAGTAACGTCAAGACACTAAATTGCAAGTTGTGTGAATCAAGACAGCATTAACATGCTTGAAGCACTTGCTGAAAGGAGAATAGATTCAAATGATTCTAAGGTAGAAATCAGTCAATAAGACTAATTAATAATAACAACATGTGACAGTTTACAACAATGAAGATGGCAGCCTTTTTTGTTTTAGTGAAACAACTCATTGGGTACAGAATGAATGGCTTTATACAGAATGGCTTTATTCCTTAATTTGAACTTTCAACTGACTTGTAACTAACAAGAATGCTCCTTTTATCACTATATAAAGCAGTAAATGCAATTTCCTACATATATCTTCTGTGGAAATACACCATTGTGTGCCTTCACAGGCAGCCAGTCTGTGAGCATAGTAAATGACATAAATATCAACCTACCCACTTCTTCCCTGTCATCAAAGCGAGCGTATCTCCAATTGTGGAAAGTTGTGAATATCTCTCGCTGTACAAAGACTACGCACGCTAGCAGGTCCTGGGACGTAGCAACGTCAACATCGCTTGTACACAGACCCTGAATGCGTGATAAACAAATGAAAAAAAACAACACGGGATCAGTGTGTTGTACACAGACCCTGAACGCAACTTCATTCAATTTAAATTTGGAAGTTCTGCACAGTGATAAAGTGCAAACTGAAAGACTGGTAATTGTACCATGGAAACACACCCTTCCGAGAGGTATGAACATGAGTTCTGGGAAGATAAGTGAGTAAAACTCGGTGTTTTTATCGACGGCCCTTAAACCATCTTCTTATGATCTGATTTTCTTGCCACACTTTTCACAATGAAAACAATAAAGGGGGTTCAAAATGGCGGGTTATGCAACTTCAAAAACTGCTGTGCAAATATGACGACACTGCAGTCACAAACCTGTAACAAAGCCCGACCCAAGATGTTCTGAATACTTCAAATGCTAGGCAGCACCAAGTTCTGCTGATTGATCCTAAATACATTGCTGTGCAGGGCATCATTACACAAATATGGTAGAGTGTCAGATTGAATTGTCAATTTTTAAACCCCCCCCTTTTCTTTGAAAATGACAAAGTACTTACTAAAATGAAATTAGTTTTTCATCCTCAACTTCAACCATCCACCCAAAATGAAACAAATTCAATTTGTTTCACTGAACCTCATGTATTTCCGTTTGCCATTACAAATTCAGGCATTATCTAAAGGTGCTCGTCGACATGTAGGCTTAGCACTATTTTTCCAAGTGCAGCTATGGCGATCGATGCTTGCGTATTCACACTCTACCCAGGAAGCAGTTCTACCACACTATTCCATGAGAATACTTTAGTCCATCACCAAATAAGATTCATGCCCAGACCTTCATGTGAATGCCTGCCCTATGGCAAAAAAATGGTGAATGGATCAATGAAAATTTGGTTCTTGATCATGGATATGTATGAGGTGCAGTGATAAGGACTTGGCCTACCTGGAGGAGTGTCTTGAGGAGGCGGAGAAACTCCAGGGTGACGGGATACTCCCCCGTGGGTTGCTCCTGGCTGGCTAGCAGCTTGCCATATTCAGCTGGGTAGATACCCTCTCCACTAAACCATACCACAAGGGGGCAGGGTAACGGAATATGAGATGTGACCTTAGATGCTAACAAACTACCTTTTGAAAATGTAACTTGTGTGGGTAATTTGTAAGATTGGCAATAAATGGGATGGAACTGAAACAACTGTGGTTGGCAAAACCATGGCTGGCCCTAAGTGCAAAACCAAATAATACAGTAAAAGTCTACAGCGAATTCCTAAATGCTAAATACACATTAAATGAAAAAGCCCCCATTTCAAAGTCATTAACAAAAAAAAAAGCCGTTTGAGGCAAAATTGGTTGCCAACCAAGGGAGAACTTTTGTAAACTTTGGCTGCCCATACAGAATACCTGTCAATGTTTGTAAATAAAAGAAAGGTAATGGAGTCATTTTTTTTTTGTACCTGACTGCTTCTGCTGCATCACTGTACACATTGCCGGTATGGGGTAGGAAACCAGACTTCTGTATACTCTGCCAAACCTGAAAGTACGATACATGTGTACATTAAAAACGGTATCGATGTTTAAGTGATATTTCAAAAGGATTAGCTCAAAAATGGCTAAAATGTTTCAAGCGCAACAAAATCTAGCAAACCTGTCTGGGCTGGTGTTTAGCCAGGACCCCGATGCACTTCAGGCAGACAGACAACAGACCCAGTGGGGGATTCGTCAGAGAAGTCAAGCTACTAGATCAACAACAAAATTTGCTCATTAATGGAAAGTCATCTTAACTCCAGACAAAATTCCATCAGTTGCACAGGTACGCAACTAAAAGTCAACAAATGTCGAAAGTCAACAAGGGAAACAGGCTTTAAACTGTTTTCCATTTTGTCGTATGGGCAAGTAAGAAAGGAAAACTGGCTAATATCAGAAAGGTCTCTGGCTCATAACAAATGTAACAATGTCTAAGTATTTTGAGGTGTTGGCCTGTACTAATGATCAAGGCCCTATCTCATGGAGCCGCTTAACAGAAAAGTTGTGCTAAACTGATTTATGGTAGTGCTTGGCATGGTTGTGTTTACTACTATGCGCGCATAGAGGTTTCCAGTGTCCTTCCAAGGTAAGCGTTAGCGTAACATTGTGTGCTTAGCAGTGCCTTAACACACTGGGTTTTGAAAATCTCTAGACTGAAGACATGGATGAATGAACATCAGGATTCATGGCATAACACCGTAAATATCTACTCATGGTTTACCTTGATATCAATTGATAGAGGTAGTCTGTGATTAGCTGAAGCTCAGGGAACAGCGACCAATCAGCATCCAGAGTGTGGGTCACAAGGTCAATGATGGCCTCAGCTTGGCTGACTTGGACACCTAGGAAAAAGAGGAATAGGTTTCACAGAAAATTCATCGGGAGCTTTGACAGATCTTCCGACGTTTGAAATGGTACAAATTACAGTGAGATATTGGGTACTGGAGTCGGTGATTTTACTGGAGAAGAATAGCCATGCATCCAGCACCCGATGATTAACGCTTGCTACCTCAAATACACTGCCTTAAGGCTGGTTCCCACTTGGCACAAATGCAGCGATGAGATGTAGGTTCAAAGATTCATGCTATGACTTTGCAAACGTTGAACCCTTTTCTGTCTGCAAATGCTCTGTGACATCAAATTCGCTTCATTTTCGAATTTCCCTGGAGCACAAACTGGCCAATGCAACACAGTTACACTGGCATGCAGCTTGGACTTTGACCCCCCCAAACCGAGGAAATTCCAATCCTTACAAGACTTTATTCTGTGTTTTTCAGTTTTCGATAGCATGAGAGTGAGGTTAAAAACAATGAAAGCAGCTTTTATCCGAGGAAAAGTTCCTACCTCTTCACATCATATATTCTCTCTTGTGTGCAGAGTATACAAAAATAATACTATGGTTAACTGCTGCATGGGAGGTCATCCCTCCAGCATGTGATCATTGGTTACACACATGAAGTTCCACAACAGTTGCCAATAAGAACAGCGCACACAACAAGTGACAACTTGAAAGGTTCAAGCGATAAATTTTATTTACACACGTTTTGTGCTACTTTCTGGAAACTCCATGTATTTGGCATCCCTTTTGGGAAGGATGCATTGAAAAGTGCACTTGTTTTCAAAGATTTCAAATCGTCGTTTGCCACAACACTGAAGGTACTGTTGCTGTGATGTCAATCAGGAAGGCGATGCTTGTTCTATAGTGTAATTCGACCAACAGAATTAGAAGCCATTACTGTGGTGGCACAACGCTCATGGACATGGGGTACGCGCGTGTTACAAGCCTCTTTGACCAATAGGGTGTCGTGATTTACCAAATGTATGCGCGCGCGTCAAGCTGAAGAATGTGCGTGTGAGAGCGGCGCCACCGCAGTGACGGCGTTTAAACGGATTGGTCTATAGGGTTTTCTAACTAATTTATGGAGCAAGAATTTGCTCGTTGAAAACAGTTCTGAGACAGAGTTCTATTACCATACACAATGTACAACAATGAATCACTGAGGAAAGGCAATTTATGCTAGCACAATATCAAAGCTTCTAGTAGCTTTTTGGGGGTGTCTTCCAAGGATGACATCATAGTTTTTCTCACAAATATGGAAATACTCATCGGCAGAAAACTAAAAAAAAAGGCACAAGAACAATGTTTAGTTCATTTTCAAGGGATGTACTGGTATTTAAAAACTTGCATTGCATCGACCCTCCAAAGTTTGAGAAACCTGGAGCTGTCTGCAGTGAAGGGACTGACCTGATGGTATGTTGCCCTGTCTAATTCTGACCAATAGCCAGTCAATCAGACATTGGAATAACTGCCAGCCACTGAAATCAAAATTCCAACGGATCAGGTCGACTGCAGAATGCAGGGGGAAACAAACATAATTGTGAGGGATAAACAATGCTGACGAAGGCTGTCTGGTTCAGAACTCTGATGAATTAAAAAAGCTGCAGAATGCAAGGAAACACAAAATAATATCACTCTACTAATGAAGATGGATATCCAAATCCTTCCAAAAAGTGCACAAAATGGCACAATCTTTGAGACAATGATGGGTTTCTGTCCTTTTGCTGTAGCATGCATTTGAGTTACTTGATTCAACTATGAGCCAGAAGATATGGGTAACAGCTTTGAGTAACTGAGCTCAAGTCTGAATCAGAGACTTGATTCCCATGATTTAAGTCTGTGTCCATGTTTGAGTCAACTGATGGAAGTGTGAGTGTCAATCTTCAGTCACTTGGTTCAACATTTATTAGCTCAAGAGTTACTTCTATCAATACTGAGTGCTGAGTTTCAAGTAAGTCCTGATGCACATGCATCAAGCTGCTTATTTCATATCTGAGTCTGGGATCTGCATTAAGTTCTCAGCCATGTGAGAGTAACTAGTCATGATTCGAAGTTTGTCTGAATCACAAGAAACAATCTTTGAGTAAACTCAACTTTGATGCCTGCAAAATTTGGAGAGTTCAACCATGTTCAAATTACTTAACAACTGTCTGAAATTATACACAAGTCAATGGTAGTGGCTGCAGCCAGTTCCCATAGAGACATGCATTATTTTAAGCCAAAGCTAAGTTAATATGGCACAGCCGTACTTTCCTTGGAGGGAACAAACTCACTTTACATAGATTTCCATGAGGAAAGGGTAATTGTTTTCTGACCGATACTCACCCCTGCCCCTCTGAAACTGGACACCCAGTGAACCAGCTGGCATGATAAAAGCTCGACAATGATCACCTTCAGACAATGAAAGAATTAGGAATTGAAATAAAAGAGGGAGGTACGATGGCAAAAGCTCTACATTAAAATATGCTCACATTAATTTAGGTATGGTTTGACTGGTAACTTACAGTTGACTGTAAGTTAATTTGCAAGGTATAAAAACCAAGCATTCTGGACTGTATCCCTCTGCTCATGCTAAGGTGCAAAATGGCATGAAGTATAGAGATTTGCTACACACAATTTGACTTAATTGTTGTATTAACGACAGCAGGCACTTTTAGAAAATGATATAAAATCTTAATTCCAACTAGAAAAATACACCATCAGAATCAATGAACCCTGAGCTGGACCAAAGAGATGGGGCAATTTTCCAATCAACAGAGGCTCCTTTGGTTGGAACTACACTTCACTAGTTTGCAAATGACTGTCAAATGCACACGTTACCGTTACATCACTAGCAACAAAATGAACACTCCCTACCAATATGGCTCTTTTCAACTAATGAGGGGGTGCTTCTACTCAAGACGGATAAAAACAAGAAAAATGCGTCCCTTTGGACAGTCCATGAGAGTGGAGCAAGTTGCAGTGGAAACACTGCAGATGTAGGTGTTACTTGAACGGAGAGAAAATTAAGGAATGTTGCCTCACCCAAAATCCAGATACCTTTATTTCTCAAACTATTACCCTGAGATTTGACTTAATGGGAGTTCATTATAATATCCCTTTTGATTCCTGCAAGGCGGTTGATCTTGGCAGCTTCAGAAAGGTTCCTAGCAAAAGAATGCTCAGGGAGTTTGAGATATGCTGTGGAAAGTCTAGGTTCCTTTTGTACCTGCTGGCAGGACCACCTTGTCCTGCATCAACTTCCAGACTCCTTTCTGATTGGTGCTCTGCAGGTCCATTGACCGGTTATTGTCCAAGGGCTCCGTGAAGGACGGGAGATGTTCCACGAAAGCAAACACCTAGGGGTAAAAAAATAACATGATTAGGGCATGATGAGAAGCAGTGTTAAGTCAAGGTTAGATTAGTTTCACAGTCTAGCCAGTAACAAGTCTCTTTACAAGTCCAGTCAACAAATTTCCAGGTGAACAACGACAAAGGCACACTTTTGTCACAGTCCATTTGACCGGCTTGAGACTTGCCTTGAGACCGGGGGACTTGTGATGGACTTGCACGGTCTTTCGAAGGACTTGACAATGCTGGTCTGGACCACAATCTTAGACTGCTGGGTTTAACAGCCAAAAACGTACATGTTGAGTTTGCTTGGGATCCAAACAATAATACCAAGTTTAGGCTTCAATCCTGGTTTGGGCAAAAAGCGTTAGCGCAAATGCTGCACAGCCCTTGGGATATGCTGTCAGATCCCAAGCAGCCAACCACAGAGTTTCAGAACATTAAGACCAACTTGATGTGTTGATGTTTAAACATTACAGTGTATGTTACAAAAAAGTTCCTTTTGGGGGTGTTCAAAGGCTTTTTAGACTTTGTGTGGACATGTGAACATAAGAAATCCACACAGTGAAGAAATGAAGGTACTTTGTGCACAGGTTGGCACAACCCTGAATGTCACAGAAGTATGGGATGGCAATATACCAATCAAGTCAAAATCCTGAGGGTTTGCTCAATTGCGATGCTTAAAATTATTTTGGTTTTAACCAAAGAAAGTCTCTCACACATTTCCCTCTCTCCCTGACTAGCAACAAAACGCAAAAACCATGATTCTATCTTTTCTATGATACCGAGTTTCTTCTCGTTACCTGTCTGCTGCCCTCGCTTGTCAGTGGGGTCAGGAGTTGAAGTAACGGATTGAAGTCCAGCGGGAAGCTGTTAGTGGAGGACCGAAGGAGAGAGAATATGCCACCCTCTACATCCTACAAAAGTTAGGGAGTTGAGAAAATGGGACAAGAATTTATTCTTGAATGGCCCAATGTGACATGGGGCACTTAAGGAAGGAAATCCAACTATCTTTTACCGTATATAAACCCCAAAATGCCAGGGTCATTTGGACAGTCTCACAGCCTGGGTGATAATCCGACACCCCTCCCCCCATGTGACTTGTCCCGTGAAAATTTTTTTTAATTTAGAATGCATATAAACGTGTCCATTATGAGTATATCCTTTACACGTTC
Organism: Acanthaster planci; assembly: GCF_054643075.1. Classification (NCBI taxonomy): domain Eukaryota; kingdom Metazoa; phylum Echinodermata; class Asteroidea; order Valvatida; family Acanthasteridae; genus Acanthaster; species Acanthaster planci. Next base: position 5,257,056 of record NC_141787.1, read on the forward strand.
AATTCGAAAGCTTTGTTATTATAATCATCTCTGGTTTACGTTCTCATGCACTGTGCACATGCCTATGAACTATGGTTAAAATAAGTTCAACCAGGCTTTACAATTACATTTCAAGGACTCCTAAGCTTTCAATCAAATATGATGATTCTGATTTGTATCATCATATTTGATCAAAAGTGAAAAATTGTTGAATTACAGAAATTCTTGATGGCTGAAAATCATGGATACTTCACTCAAGAGTAACGGGTGAATTGATAACAACGTGTCTCAAGTCCCGACGACAGTGAGATGCCTTTCTTGCACATCATTTGAGAGGTTTTGATTTGACTTGAGACTGAATAACTCATGAGTGGTGAGTGACGACTTGGTTGCAAACCTGTTTCATGAGAGAGTTCCACATCTGAAAACTTTTTCCGCCTCATCAGTAACATAAGCTTTCTAACAGAGACTGCCATGATTATCAGGTTTGATTTACTAATTGCTTCCTCGCACATTCTTGCCACACTTAGGTCAACTTACGCTATCCCAAAACTCCATGCATAGTTGAGGTTGCTTAAGAAGCTGACACGCAAGATGTATCAATTCCTGTGCATGGGAAGAAATGAAATGACAAAAAAAGAACCCAATGACTGACCCACCCACCAGACTGAAAAAAGGAAACAAAACGAAACCACGCACTCACACGAACAAAGATAATTCCATGCATAAGTATATTCCAAGCATAAGTAAACTAAAGTTACTATGGGGATACATCTCTGTCCTAATAACTCAGTCCTGTATTTTTTACAAAAATTACTCCCTCAAAGCAGGGCCGGCAAGAGTGTGTACATATAAAAACCATTTATCTTCAAATTCGGTAAAAGGTGAACAAATACCGAGATACAAATTTAACTCAAACCGTTTTTAAGAAAGCATTACACAAAACAGCAAGATTAAAAATTAGCATATGTAATTTGTCCATTTAAGCCCTCATGAACAGCATCACATTTGGCCGCAAATTTCAAATTTCAAACAGGGAATATCTTTTTAATGTATAGCCATGGCCAGGACTGTGTCAACACATCCTCCGGCAAGAAATGGTTAAATAAGTTGTCAAAGATAATACATTGTGTTTATCACTGTCATTGGTGACCATTAGTACTGAGGACAGTGAGGGTGATTGTCTTGGCGCAAGTTGTTTTTTCAAATGTGTACTTACGTCTCGTCCACCAAGCGTGTCCTCTTGAAACAGAGTCAATACCAAGGTCAGAAGGGAGTAAACACTGACATGACACACCAGACTGAGAATCTGAAAATAAAGCAGAGAGATTTTTCCTTAAATGTGGACGAGTCGGGCGAGGAGGATAATTTATGCCTGAACAATTCTGTCTGGTTTGACGCGCTGGCAAAGACAAGACAAGTTGGTGGGACATTTTCCAACCTGGTTTAATCACATGCATGATGCCCACATTTACATTACACAGCTGGTGTGGGCATTTCTTTTCCTCTCATGTCGTTGAGGAGACTGGCTTGGTCCACACAAGGTTCACACAACCTGCATTATGAGGACCTCTTTTGTTCATGGGTCCACACTAGGTTTGTAAGGTTGGCATATAGTCAGCATGGACTTAGTCAAAGACAACAAATAAACCTCTGGATGCATGCAGTGAGTTCCCACCAAAGGGATGTCCTTGCCAAGTACAATCATTATCTATATGGTACAGCTGGAGTGAACACTGCAGTAACCAAATGCCACAATCACAAAGTTCCTTTGTTTGCTTGGAGAAATTGGACATGTTGACTAGAAAATCAAACACATTCAAACTTTTCACATTCATGACTCAATCATCGGCAATAACCCAATTTCCTTTGAAGTTCACTAAATACCCCAATGACGAGTAATGCTGCTTAATTGCATGCATCTGTAGTGGAAATAGTCAACATGGATGGAATATCTTGTGATGCAGGTACTTCATTATGTAACAAGGCAAAGTCCTCAGTTTGTGATGTATAAAGCAGTAGCAGTAACGGTTGTTTTGTTCAAAATTACTGCTCCAAGGGTCCTGCCAAACACTCTCAGCAACTAAACCAGTTTCAAGAGAATTTTTTGCCTCATTCATGTAGTTCAATTTTACAAACATTGCTATATTGAAAACAAGAGGTTATTGTTCTAAATGAAGTACTGAACAGCAAATATGCCGTTCATGGATTTCATTTTAGAAGAATGAGCTGAGTTGACCAACAGCCCCCTCCCCCACCAAGCCAAATCCCAGAATGACCAACCCTCCAGAATTGTTTCATGTTAGGGCAACACTTCGCCTTCTATTCTTGGCCTTATAATGGACAGAAAACAATGGGCTCATATGACTCAACAGTGGGGAGGACAGTTTCTTCAGGGTGCATTATCATATGATGCACCTAACTGATGGCTTAAATCAAAGCTTTTGAAAACATGGATTTGTGTTAGGCACAGTGTTTGATCTTTAATTACACATTCATTTATTTGATGATCACCAAGTCTTCAGCAACAGTCCTCTCAACAAGCAACACTTCATTAACCCTCAAGATGGAGCCAAAGACAGAGGTGTAGCAAGGATTAGAGAAAAAAAAAAGCTCACATGGTTGGGATTTTACAGCAATCTGCTCGAAGTGGGAAACAATGGAGGGCATGTTTTTTGAATGGAATGAAGGGCCTTTGGTGGGAACTCACAGGTTGAGCGTACAGGTTTATGCATGCTTGCCAATGAGCGTGCAACCAGTGTATGTTGGCACGTATGATTTTCACGTGTCAGTTGCGTGCATGAGCCCACCAGCCTGTTACTCCCGTGCCGGATACGGTTAGACCTTTAACCTTCCACTGTCAAATCAGTCTCCAGACAAAGTGATTCCCTTGTTCATATCTTGGACATTTTCTCCAGGAAAAGCATGGAAATGGGGAAGAGGGGAACGGGAGACTATTGAGATGCTGGGGCCAGCAGATACAAATATAACAGCCCTTTTTTTTTTACAGCATTGTGTACGCTCAGAACTACATGCACGCCTATTCTGAACTGATGAAAAGGACGAGTATATTTGCCGCGCCCCTAAGTGACTCAAGGTCTCCTGTTCATACTTGAAATGAATTGTTGAAGAGGACATGTTTAATTTGCCCTCTATATTGACTGGCCTACATTTTAGGGTTGGTTCTGGGCCTGGCATTTATCTGGGATGGATTGAGTGTGTACCTGCATGCAGTATGCCCCTGAGTAGGCTGCTGCAAGCTGGACAGGCATCGTCGTGGTTTCTCTTCAAAGCAGACGTTCATGCAGTGGCGTCTGTGCATATACTGCGCAGAGGCATTGCTCAGTGACTACATGTCATAGTGTGTTCATTCTTTGTTTCCACTGTTCAGCATTTAGAATGGATTGGTGTAGCTGATTCAAGCCGGTGCCAACCACCCTCAGGTAATTAGAGAGTCGGTGTTAATAGGTTTCTATCAGTGCGCCACCTCAATGGTACGATTCTGTAGGTTGGATGTTCTTGTCAAGGAGCAATAGCTGAGTTCGGGCGGCTTGTTCCCGTATGCTCACAAACAGTTCGATTTGTTGTTTGTGGGTTGGCCGCTCGAATGCCGGGAAGAAACAAACAACATGCAACATGGCGGCGTCCATGTACGTTACTCGAGAGTTAAGGTTTGGATGGGTTGAATTCTTTTCTACATAAACAGGAACATTCATTTCTGTGTTTGGGAAAATAATTAATGTTAATGTTGCAAAACTTCCCATTGTCTACATGGTCTATGGCTTTGGAAGCCACCTCTCCACTTTTTGCAGCTGTTCAAAAATCAAAATCTCACGAGTTTTTCCCTGTGTTCCTGTAAAACCCTGACGAGGAGGTGGTGTGTGATCCTGTTCCGAGAACAGTGTTCTTGAGTCGTGTTCCCGCCGTTTGCGAGAACAAGATACCCATGTCAAGAACAGACTGCCCTAATGCGACCAATGAGAGAGGAATATCATGCCCAGTTGCATGACCAACAATAAGTTGTAGACACTGTCTGCAGGGCATCATTGATGCTTGTGTGGTGTGACTTTATTTACAGCTCAAACACTATTAACCAATGGGGGCTGAATGACTTACACAGACAACGGCCCAAATGGTCGAATCAGAACCAACTTCATTACAATTCTCTTCAAACAACATATCAATGAGATAAAATGCAACCACAAGATTCAGTACTGAGACTGTTTTATTGACAAGGGATCATTTAAATATTGAGAGAATCCTGCCAATAGGTGCTGTCATTCCTGATAACGATTAACAGTGTCACAGTCAAATGACCAGGACTAAAGAACGGAAACTTCATCACAACGAATTTACATATTATAATCCAAGGAAAATGACAAAATAATCAAATTAAAGTCTGAAAATGTGTCATTTGTGAAAATGTGTCAGTGATATAAAAGTTAGCATTACTTGTTTAAAACACACCAAGGACATTTCTGTTAATTTCTGGTTTGAGGTTTTGTTCCTACAGTATGAATAACCAATTTCCAACAAAATGACAAAAGGAGTTTGTTACAACGTATGCAACATGCACATATCGTTGGTAGTGAAATAACACAACTATAAACCCTATCATAGCATTAAAAATGTACAACTTAATGCTTCCTGAAAATGTAATAAAACTTTATTCATCTTTTCATGCAAATAAAAATTTTAAAAAAGATAAAGATCAAAAACCAAGGACTCAAAACAACAAAAGACCAGAGACCAGAAAGATTAGAAACTGATAGCAAATTTGACCAAAAAAAACAATCAAAACCCAAGACCGACAATTATCAAGGCCAAAGACCAAAGATCAAACGCAGGAAAAAAACACCCCAAAACCAAAGACCCTGAGGCATAATTCTGTGCCAACAAGCCCCAGACTTGTTACAATCCAGGACCCAGAGCCAAAGACAATGCAAAGTACAGGCCTTTGGAAAGTCTGTACATCTATGTATCGTCCCTCTTTAAAATACTCTTTACTCTGAACATGCAGCTGATGTATCGGTAGATCAGCCAACATGAAAAGATGGGGCATCATGGATTCCGACCTCTGCCCATGTAGTCAAGTCCACATACACAAACATGTCTTGACTGGGTACGACATGACGGGGCCTCCTTGGTCACTGTCCAAAATCGCCAACCCTCAACTAGTGACATACATGTACGTGGGCCTCTGAATGCAGTAACTGACATATGATTGGATACCACTACTGAGCTCCAACCAACAAAAAACAATCTATCAGTGAGTGGATTTATCATGTAGTCTGGTTGGGGACTGTCAAACTCCTTGGGCATTAAGACTGAAAATCTTCTTATTAAAATCCTCCACCTTGCTGGAAAACAATGACACGTGGAAACTTTCAGGGAGTATGAAGCCCCCGGTAAAGCATCAATGACTGGGCACTGACTCATGCCTGCTTTCTAGGCTAGAGTTTATTATACCATTTCTACGATGCAACACTTGTTTAGAAATTATTTTTACAAATCTACAGCCAACTAGATTTCTAATGGACCACAGATACCAGGGATTTGGTGAGGATTTTTTTTCTAAATCTACAATTACTGTACAGCTGAAATAGGATTCAAAGGAAAACATATTGAAAAGCACTAATGTGAAAAGATTTGGTAATCACCATCTAAAAGGTTGTTTGTTAAAATATGTCAAAATGAACACTAACACAAATCATCAAAAATATACACAAGAAATAAACAACAAGATAACGCGAGCGGCATAAATACACTTCATTAATTTCTATGTATCTTGATGAAGTCCACACATCAAACATGGCCAATGTCACAATACATAATCACCAGCTGTTTGGCAAATACATGTACACATAACTGAAGTCAGAGAATAGACTCTTAACCGTAGATTTGTAAAAAAAAAAAAAAGATAACCTTGCTCATTGTTAGCACAACTACACCTGAAAAGGCTTTAAACTGTAGACTCAAGGAAGAGTAGTTTGCCCAGCCCACCCCTTTGAGAAAAATACATTTCCTTGTTCATTTTTCCTTGACTTTATCTGCCTTGAGCCGAAGAACCTCCTCATTGGTTGAAAAGAGCCAGGTTGGTAGGGAGTAGGCCTATTCATTTTGCTGGTAGCGAAGTGACCCTAATGCACGCATTTCATATTTGCAAACCAGCAAAAAGTGATTCACACCAAAGGCGCCCGCTTTGCTAGGAACATGGTGCCATCTCCTGACCCAGCTCGAGGCTCATACCTAGGAGAGGCTTCTTTCTGGTTAGCAACACGCCATTTACTCTAAGCATTGGAACTTCAACCACATTAAAATGCTTTATATGTTCTCCAGCCTTGCACCTGTAGAAGTTTGACCACTGTCTTTTCACAAGACACAATCAATCAATCCAAAATGTTATTGAAGTTCCCCCCAAGAATTTAAGGATCACATGCAAAATTGACGAGAAACCCTCTCTGGTATGTCTTACCATTACCCACGGATTATGCAGCAAAACACGACTCTGAAGTTGGAACGCCTGGCTGCATAGATGAACGGATTAATATAACTCTTAGCCAGAAAAATTGCAAAAGATGTGGAATGAAACCACACAGGCAGAGAACAAAAAAGCAGCAGCCTTGGCAGTGTAGGAATCATACACAGCATGAAGGAACACATGACAAGCGCGAGATTCTTGGTCACTTGTATCTGGAGGTTGCTGTCACGTCGGATTCGCTTGCTGTGGGTGAAGACATTATAAAAGATGTTGATGTGACCCCAGAGTAAGAGGGACACCTGAAGTGGAAAACATGTAGCAAAGGCAATGAAGCTGAACACATCAACAGAACCAGTCAGGATCCATGTGCAGAGTGAAGAATTAGGATTAAAATTGATTTCCATGATGCCACTCAAAGCCGGGAAAATCACGACAGCCAAGGGCACCAGCCATGTCAGGATAATCCCAGCCAAGGTCCGTCACCTGTTGATGGCAATACAGGCCAGGTTGTTCAGGCTGCAACTGGAACAGAGTACCAGCAAGAAGCCTGCGAGTTTGCAGGGGGCGTTAGGCGGGGGCCAGTTGTCCTCACTCAAAACTGCCACCATGTTGATTGGGATGGTATAGATACAGGTCAAAAAGTCAGCTATACTCAGGTTCAGCACAAACATGTTTGTAGCGTTGTGGAGTTTTCTGGATAGGATCACAGCGGCTATGACCAAGGCATTATCAACAGTTCCCACCACAGAGATGATGCCAAAGATAGCAGCAAAAACCTGCCGCTCACTGTAGGATGTGTACACCTCCCTGTCGCAACTAGATGCGTCATGTGTCAAGTTGTCTCGCTCATCCATCTTTTCACAAAATCTGTAGCAATATGTAGAAAATATACCCAAAGCCTACAGTGGCTAGTTTCTACAGAATACATTGATTAATGCAGGTTGAAGATGCCACTGTGCATGCCAGAATAGTTTACTTCTGCACAACTAGGAGTCTGTTGCACGCACTGTCACAGCAAACATGGCTGCCTATTGGATGAAGAAGAGACCAAAACATGCTGTACGCACTGGGTTAAGTGCTCCAAACCATCAGCACTTTATACAACACAGGAGATTATAGGTTTCAGTCCCACGCAAAAAAAATACCATAAAAGATTTGTTTCTTCACAAGGGTTTCATGAATGCTGATTGACGTATGCAGATGTGACAGAAATATCCATCAACTCTATGCATGGCTATTTACTCAATGATGACACACAAATATCATTCATGCCATTTGCCAGGTACCAAGGTGAAATAAACTTCAGCTCTACAAAATCAATGGCACACTGTCGTTGTGGACATTGAATCGTTGTGTCTGCAGTATCTTCAAATCCGGTCAATAAAACTGAAAATCAACCAATCTTGGAATACCACTGAGTTCTGGCCTATCTCATGTTTTGCCACAACAGCGTTGATCACTGCTGGATGCAAAAAAGCTCCCTCCGTATGTATCTCCTGCACAGAGTCCATTCAGCTTGTCATCTCTTGGAAAAATGGTGGACAGCGGATATTTATTTGTGACAATACACAGGCTTTCGTTCAATTTACTAATTGATACTGGATGTATTTCCCTTTAGAATGATTCTAATCACGAGCCATTAAAAGCTGCGATGATGCCAAAGTAATCATATTGCCATCAGCAGTACCACTGTGACTTTTAATGTCATTTGTTACAATGCAAATGCATCGATCAGCCGATATGCTTGGCTAAACTTACAGATCTGACTCATGAGCCGGCTGGACATAAATTCAATCGTATACCACATAATAAAAAAACATACAACATAAAGAAATGAAGACGTAATGGCAGTGAGACGTACTTGTAGTATTTCTTGGTAGCCTGATTCATGTACCGCATGTGTTCTCTACAACATATATAGTTACTGCTCTTCCGTGACGGGGAAGCAAACTTCATTTTTTATTAAGTCACAAATTTATGATGAAGACATCATTATCAGTAATGCATGAATAAATCTATTCTAGCCAATGAAAATTTAGCTGTGTGCCAATGTACTTATTGAGGCACTATATTTTTTTGGGTACATTTGAACCTCATTAATAGATCACAGTTAATACAAGATTATGCTAACAAAGAGGACATTTTTGGGTCCCAATCTTTTGCTTCTCTTTTTTTTTTTAAATTCCTGATAATATAAAGTTATTGTTATAACAAGGTAATAAGTCAGAAGGACCTCTTATTAACGAGGTTCAACTGTATATGTATTTTGTGGAATTTAATAAACTCATACATAGTGTTTTCAATGCGCATTAAAAATCTCCCACTGAGGTCTCAGACTAATCCCTTTTCCATCTTACAGAAGAGGATTTTTTTCAGGAATTCTTGAATTGCACCTACAGTACATGTATGTATCCTATCAACTGCCACCGTAAGTCTTTGCATCCCAAAGGTTTCTGGGACCAATTTTTGCAGTTTATACACCATGGATGATTTCCAGCTTCAGGAGCAAAACAGACTCATTTTGGCTCCTGTAGCACAGAATTTTCAAGTTTAATCATTTTTAAGTTTGGTTTAAGTTTATTAAGATCATGTTGCTGGTTTTAGTTGCACTGCATAATGACCAAGATTTCTAATCTCAATAAAATACATGTGTACATGTACTCGTACAGACAAAAGGTTGATGTACATTGGTACCTCTATCATGTCAAACTCTGCAGTGGGCAATTTGAATGAAGTGAATTAAATCATGATTATAAATCCTTCACATCAAATTCGTTCTCTTAATCCAAAACGCTGATTGAATCAAAACAAGTGGATGAAATTGAACAAATAAAAAATCCTACCAACCCAGATTGTCTGTAACAAGTGAACATTCATATGTATTAATACTGGGAACTGAAAGGCTCAGAGAGGGGGATTTTGCTGTTTAGAACCAATTTGAAAATTAACACAGTTTGCCTCTTTTAAGAAAGTGTAAATATACTGATTTAACTGAATATCAATCAATTTAAATCACAATTTAAATCGGTGCTTTACAAGAAGGTGATTTAAGTTAGCCAACCCAGCACTGATGTAAGAGAAATTTTCAAGTTTGCAGGACAAAACTGACAACTGAGCAAAGATACAATCTTTGTACCAGCAACTTGTTTTCAATTTAAACAACAAAATAATTAGGGACACTCCCATGTTCAACCCTGGGGGGAAATGAAAGCGGACGACAAAGTTTGGTGCTTAACCACCTACGGAGGATATTATTCCACAATGAATACAGCCCAAGGGTGGTATTGGTTTTAGTTGAAAATACCTACTTTTGAACCACGACCACAGTTCTTTACAAAGTTGGAATTCACAAATTGATGGTCATTTGTGACATATCTTTATACTGCATCATCACATTTTCTTTAACGCCCAAGTCTGTGTTGTGGACTTTTAATTGGTTTGAAACACTCAACAACACCGATCAACATGTACAATGTATATGTATATTATTTCACACTGATGCACACAAAATACAGGGTAAAATTTTGTTTGAATGAACAATGGATTTCAGACAATTAAACAACAAGGGCTTATTTACAAACACTACACGTACATGTGAGTTACTCTTATAATGTGTTTTAAAATGAAAGAATTTGACAATGATATCTGAACTCTTTTGAACAATCATGTGACAAATAAACGTCTTCTGGAAAGCTGTAAGTGTAACACCTACATGTAGATAATGAAACAGGTGTGTCCACAAAACTGAAATCATTTTCACAACTTATTTCTATCTGTGAGCCAGAAAAATCTTTCATTTCTGAAAGGCAAAGATGTTCTTGTCATGTAAAGCAGCTGCTTGAATCAATTACTTTTCCTTTCACAAAAAGAGAATGATTGAACACCATGTAAAGAGGCAGAGACTGGGCTCTATACATTCCTCAAGTCTGCATCTTGCACGATAACAGCAACAGAATAAATGAGCGGCTTTTCTCATTCAGAAAAAGCCAAGATGGCCTCCTGCCTCTGATACACAACCAAACACCACAAACACGAACAAACAAAATGAGACTGCTTTTTGCACACAGACCAAGGTAAAATACCAGCATTTTGTAGCTACACATGTACATGTCGCACGCAAAATAAATGCATGCACCTGTTCATGGCATGTTTCTCACTCATTAGTCATTTGATGCACGTATAAGTATCCCAGTAACAAATTCTAGTGAACTCTACTTTTGTCAAAACTTGAGAGTTCAGTTTAAAACCTGGCATGCACTTTATCCTTTGTACTGTATAGGTGTTTGTACTTGTCTCTGAAGGAAATGTCTTCTCTGAGGGGACATGTACCCGTAGGTGTTATTCTGCATGCATTTCACCAAGGCTAAGACATAATGGTTTGTGAATTTAATCAAATAACTTGATTTAAATTTTTTAATTGAAGTCCAAATTCGTTAAATTTTGTCACAAAATAAATAAATAAAAGAACATTATTACACCTGCAGCTAATTTACTTGCTTTTGAATAGACCTTTTGAGCCAACATGTCTCACATTTTTATTACAATCATACAAATCCGATTCAAATCCAATTTAAATTTTAAACATCCGATTTTTTTATTTAAAAAAATTCAAAAAATCAACTACCCAATTTCACAGGGTACTTTAATGCCTTTTTGGTTTTTATGTTAATGATAATTCTATATTCATGAGAAAACTGTGATGTCATCTCAGGAGGAAGCCTCAATGTTACATTGGTCTGTACACAAAAAGTCCTGCATTTTTGTAGATTTTCTTGGACTAAGTTTCTCGTCCTTTCCTGGTTCATTGTTGTTTATTTGCACAGTAATAAGAAACCATCAATCCCTCTCTAAGAAATGTTTTCACAGTTAGTAAATTCTGGGTTCACAATTCAAAAAGAAATACGTATGCACTGAACCATGTCTTCCGTAGCTGACCTTAACAGCAACAGCGCCCTCAGTTGTTCAAGAAAACATGGATAATTTTGAACGGTTAAAAGTGTGCACTTTTCAACACATTTTCAACCAAAAAAGAGTTTGTGTGAGTGTGTAAGGGTTTTCATACATTAAAGAAAAGTGCACAGATGCAGAAAACCTGTGTCGACGATAATTCATTTCAGCTACACTTTAAACGTACGTTTAAGACAGGCTCAGCAGAATGGACGTGACTAATGCCCGAGCCGCAGGCGATGGCATTTATCAGCATTCGTTCTCCAGAGCAAGGTCTTAAATGTTAGTATCGACCAAGCACATATTTATTCCCAATCATAAATACCTTTTTATTCAGAGAGACAAAACAAGTCAACAAATGATGGATTTCCAACAATTTTGTTCTAAAACTTTACTTTCATTTTCCGAACACCCCCGTCCATTTTATGGTATATTCCTTTTGAAAGTTGTCCAAAAGAATCCCCTTCATTGAACTTGGTGCGCCCGTGGTGCATTACATGCACACAGACTCCTGACCAGTCAAACCCAATTAAACTGTCTTGTATTCATATGCTAGCACATGATTTATGCCGCTGGCATTATCACTTCTCAGCAGGCATTATCAAATGTTAATACACAGTCATGTGACATAAACATTAATAATAATAAACATTAATATACAAACACTTTCCATTCAAGTGAATATCCTTCAAATATTAGGCCCAACCCACAATTGCAATCAGAGTAACCAACACTTTGGGCATTTAATTTCTTTCTTGAGTAATGTAGGTATTTTTTAAAAGTTAATAACAGTCAAGAATCATGCTCACAATCGGCACGCATCCACCATTCTGAAAGAAAAACAAACTTTTCGAGCAGAAATTACAGTCTCGGCAACAACTCATTATTCCTACATTTCTAAAGACACGGAACATGAAAAGGAATGAAAATTGGCACAGTTGTGGAAAAACATTAGCAAGTGGTTATGTAATCAACCAATATTGAGGACTTTATGAATACAGAACAGCTTTGCCTATTTACACTCAAAAGCAGAACTGCTTTAAACATTCTAAGACCTTCAATACATGAACACTTGACCTTTGTCCTATCAGAAGCCAAAAATTCAAACACTTTGTGGGATGTTGTGAACTTTCCTACTGCCCTCTGCAGATCACTTGTACCATTGGCATAATTCCTGAAGGGAGCTAAATTTCTACATATTTCTTTCAGGATCACAAGCAGAATCCGCACGAAACCCTCTCTGGTATGTCTTTCCATTTTCCTCGGATTATGCAGCAGAAAACCACCCTGAAGTTAGGGTGCTTGGCTGCATAAATGAGTGGATTCAAACAACTGTTAGCCAGAAAGATTGCTACAGCAGCTTGCAGAAACCATACAGGCTCAGAACAGGAAAGCAACAGACCTACGGATAATGGTGTCATACACAGCATGAAGAAACACATGACAAGTGCAAGATTCTTGGTCACTTGTATCTGGAGGTTACTGTCACGTCGGATTCGGATTCGCTGGCTGTGGGCGTAGACATAATAAAAGATGTTGATGTAACCCCAGAATATGAGGGAGACCTGAAGTGGAAAACATGTAGCAAAGACAATGAAGCTGAATACATCAACAGAACCAGTTGGGATCCATGTGCAGAGTGAAGAAACAGGATCAAAATTGATTTCCATGATGCCGCTCAAAGCTGGAAAGATCACGACAGCCAAGGGTACCAGCCATGTCAGGATAATCCCTGCCAGGATTCGTTGACCACTGAACATCTTCTTATAGGTTGCCTTGCTTTTGGTGATCATGACGTACCTGTTGATGGCAATACAGGCCAGGTTGTTCAGGCTGCAACTGGAACAGAGTACCAGCAAGAAGCCTGCGAGTTTGCAGGGGGCGTTAGGCGGGGGCCAGTTGTCCTCACTCAAAACTGCCACCATGTTGATTGGGATGGTATAGATACAGGTCAAAAAGTCAGCTATACTCAGGTTTAGCACAAACATGTTTGTAGCGTTGCGGAGTTTTCTGGACAGGATCACAGCGGCTATGACCAAGGCATTGTCAACTGTTCCCACCACAGAGATGATACCAAAGATAGCAGCAAAAACCTGCCGCTCACTGTAGGATGTATACACCTCCCCACGGCAAACAGACGAGTTGTCTAGGCTGTCCATCTTTTTCACAATGTCTGTAATGCCTGCAATGGACACTTTGTCAATTAGTTGATCAATACAAGAGGATTTTGCTCCGGCATAAAAAAGCCCCTTCTGTATGTAGTCCAATAAGCTTTCAATCTGCCCAACAAAGACGTTTGGGGCCTCAAAGCACGAGAGCTGCACACCTGCAAGGTCTTCACAAGGTAACAATATACAACTGAGTGAGCATGTCACACTTCAACTTGCATCATTCCTCAACACTCCCTGACCAGACAAAGGCCTGATGCTGGTATTTCACTTGATGTTGCTTGTGGCCCGCAAAGTCAAAAGATCTCCCTCAACCTAGAACATTTGGCAAGTTTCTGACAGCCACCGCAGTAACCACAATTCTGGTGATGTCACCACTGGTTAAAACTGAAAGTTGCAATTGGTCAGCTCAGGTGAAGGCTTTGTAACATGAAATCTCTGTGAATTTATCTTTTTTTCAATCTACTAATTGGCACTACGACAAATAATAGGCAGTACCACTGTGTCCATTATGGCATGCATGGCTAAATTGACTGAAAAGGGCTTTTTATTTAATTAAATTAATGAGCTGTCCAGACAGGAGGTTGATGTAAGATTATATGATAATAACATGCAACTAGAGTAAAAGGAAATGCGATGCCAGTGAAGCTGATCGCTTTTCTATTCTGATGATATTGTTGACTTGGCAACATGCACAGTTACTGCCTTTCTGGGAAGAAGCTATCTTTAATTTATGATATTACAACATATAATGCTTTTATCAGTACAGTATACATGTAGATACATACAATCAACATGAAAGGCTTGGCTATGCGCCAAAGTACACACTCTGGTGTATTCCACGGGGCAGTGCGCATGCGACAAAGGATAGTCGGTACTGCAAATCCCATACTGATTGTTGTATGAAAGCGTATCAAGCATCCCATGAGACAGTCAAACATGGGGAAAAATAAAGATAAAAAGAAAAAAACCCAAACCAGTTATTTAATTATCTGCTTTCAGCCATTTTGGTACATGGATGCATCTTCTGCACACCTTCTCTGAGGATGGTGGGCTCAGCATGCTGTCTGTGTCACCCATGCTGAGCATTCAACAATGAAGGTATGCAGGTCTGACCTATACTTGTGTGTACGTACTGTGATCTTGAAGGCGTACCTGGTTCCAAACCACATTTTAAAAGCAACAAAGATCAAACTGCAAATTACATTCTGTGGAAATCAAAGAACTTTTTGTGCACAAGAAATGTACTGAATTTGTCATTTAGGTCAAAGGCTGAATAGTGAATACTCTGTCGTATCATGGAGGAATGTGTTCCTTCCTCCATGGTTGGTTGTATCAGGAGGAATCTTTTAACCATATGCTGCCAGGGAGTCCGGTTTCGGGTACATAGGCTTTTAACACAAGACCGGGGAGCCCGATGCTGGACAAAATAGCTGGGCCTTATAACAAAAGACCATACTCAGAACAAAAGACGGAGCTGCTTGGAATTGCCAACATTTTTTTCAGTTGTCAATAGCAGAGGAAATCCATCCTTATTTTGAGAGATTATACCACTGTTTGTGGCATTCAGCACGAGCGGATTACCACTGGGGACTAAAACACTCCAGCGATGAGCAATACATACCGCTGCATGCTAATCTGGCTCCCAATGAAAAGACGCCAGTAGCGCACTGTGCCAATTTTGGGAACAAAAGAAAATTACATAACACTTCACAATCTGGGCTCTTTCTACATGGCAGCAGGCCTGGCTGAAATACGCAACCATCAATAGATGTCTGTCAGATTAAAGTAGTCACCAGAGAGTTATTTGAATGGGTGTAAACGTCCACTAAATGAAGCTATGATTTTTTGAAGAATTTTGAGAATGGAAAATCTTGAAAATCTCCCGGGTTTATGTCATGATTTGATCAACTTGGAACAAACAGGTCCTAAGGCACTGGCTCTGTTCCAGGGCTAGTTGAGTACAAATTTGTTTTGCCCTTTTTCAAGTGTGGTTTATTCTTTGGTTGAATCTGCATTTATCGATCAGTTGGTTAAGTAACAACCAGTTAATGGGCTAAGGCTACAGGTTCATAATTTCCACAGAAAATCCCAGGATAAGTAGAGTGACTGCCTGTTATTTTCTCAGATGACTTTAAAACAACAGCGCCATCAGTTGTCAGGATTGTAGTTGGAGGGGGAGGGGACATTTCAAATAATTTCTACCAAAAACAGATGTCTGGTCAACTATGCAATTCAGACATCTGCACAAAATACGTTGTGATGGGCATGCTGTTTCAAGATCCCTCAAATATCTTCCGACTCGGTCCACTCACAACCCATTTCATGACAGTCATGTTCACACAATATTCATCAGATAGAAAAGTATAAATCACAGTGTTCAAAACTTCACAAGACTGTTTTATTGACAAAGGTTTTGTTGAATATGAAAAGAAACGTGCTAACAATTAAGTGCTGTAATATCCAATGCAGAAAGCAGTAACAATGCTTTGCCTCAATGTACATGGCTTTTCAGAATTTCCAAGATATAAAAATGCTTACATTAGATGTCAACATGCATGACTCAAAGCAAGTAATTTTCCATGACAAATTTAAACATCCCAAGAAAATGACTTGCATGTATCACAAGACAGCTAAAGTTTCCTCCATTTTAAAGCCTATCATCAACATCAAAATTACTACAGAAGTTTGATACGTACATTTCTGTACATTTGTGGGGTGAAACTTCCAACGGTCAACAAATTTCAGATAGTTAGACCCAAAGGTATTACTCATGCTATAAGCTGGTTACAAACATCAATTGCAGTGTAATGAAACTATTACAAATGAATTCAAACTGAAATGCTTTCTTGATAGCTATTGATTTAACACCCAGATAAATGACAGTTTCTAGTCTGTTTTCAACAGAACACATGGCTTTACCACATTTCTAAGGGTTGGAGAAAAACACACTTACCACACATGCATCTGCTACACAGCATGTTGTCGAGTAAGAAAACATGCATAAAGTATATGGATTTTGCAGAATAATGGACACATGTCCACCAAAATGTACAGGATGATGTTACCATTTATGGCATTACTTGACTCCAGGGGACACGGTATCGAGTGGGTATAACTGAAAATGTTCAAAAATAAATAACACTCTAAACTAGAGTTTGAGTCTGTTTTGCACATACATGTAGCACACTTGGAGGTGTTTCCCGCTTTTCAGAAGTGTTTTAGGCCTTCTTGTTACATTAGCTGTGAGAAAAATTGGTAAGCTGTCAAAGGGCGCCAATTAAAGATTTTTAAATCCATATTAAATAAGTTGCGGATGTCACCGCGAGGTCATTGTAATGGGTACTTTTAACTCACAGCAACTTTGAATCTATGAATTAAGTATCAAATCAATCTGTTTTGGAAAAGTACAAAAATTACTTGCAGAAGAAAATAGGAACAAATAAAGTCAGTCAACCTCATTCATAAGAGCACTGTTTATAAATCAACATTCTGCTTGTGACGAGGAAACTTCCTTTGGTCTTCACTGTATTTCACTCCCGATGGCACAAGGTTCCCATTATATTAACGGGAACTGCAAACTCTAAAGGACCTCTTATTAAAGAGGTCCACTAGAATAAAAAATCAATAAAACTCAACCCTTGGCATAAATTCATATTTACAATGCAGAACACATAAACATCCCCCTACAAAGTTTGGAGGCACCTGGATGCTGTTTTCATGCAAAACAGAAATGTACCATAACAATGATGTTTTCATTAACATCACAAAAATTTCCACAAAGGGCTCATGTTAACTCTTGGTTACAGAGATCTTGCAGAAAGGAATTTTGTCACCATCTTATTTTGTTAACTAACAAAATTCCCTGCCAAGCCCATGCCTATACCTTTAATTTTTGGATCGCAAACAAGACTTGTTTTAATGGCTTTAGTCATTGTGACCTTTACCTTTGACCTGTCAGGCTTACATGCAACAAGCTTGTGGGATTACCCGAAACAATGTACAACTACAAGCCATATTTGAAGATCCTACCCAATGTATTTCTCAACTTACCAATATCAAGCTGATCTTTGAATTTTCAGCCCTGAATGCGCAAGGCTTCCCAGCATTATTAACCATACAGGCGATTTTCCATTTTCAAAATTCTTCAATGAATCATAATTTTATTTAATGGGCATTTACACCCACACGAATGTCCGTCTGGTGTCTACTCTAATCTGACATACAACCTCCATTGATACCCAAGTATTTCAGCCAGGCCTGCTGCCCTGTAGTGAGAGCCCAGAATGGTAAGGTGTTACATAATTTCCTTTGTTCCCAATGAATGCCGGTGGCGTCTTTTCAAATGCAGCTGGATTAGCATGCAGCGGTACTGTATCGCTCATCGATGGGGAGCTGGAG
Organism: Acanthaster planci; assembly: GCF_054643075.1. Taxonomy (NCBI): domain Eukaryota; kingdom Metazoa; phylum Echinodermata; class Asteroidea; order Valvatida; family Acanthasteridae; genus Acanthaster; species Acanthaster planci. Next base: position 5,275,032 of record NC_141787.1, read on the forward strand.
CACTTTTGTCCGTGGTGCTAATCAGCAGGTGCACTATGCCCAAAACAGTGGTATACTGTTTCAAAACAATGACGGATTACCTCCGATAAATGTAACCTGAGCAATTTCAAGCAGCGGGTCTTTTGTTCTGAGTACGGTCTTTCTGTTATAAGGCCCAGCTCTTTTGTCCGATTTCAGGCACCCCTGCTATGCATACAAACCCAAGGTACCCAAAACTGGCAGCATATGGTTAAGAGCAATCCACAAACTAAATTGCGATAGTCTTCCCAGGATCATACACGAAGTAATTCTCAACTTATTGCGCTGACAAAAATATTCTGGACACACAAGCACCCGCACCCACATTTGCTTATATAACTGAGGCCCCCTATTGTTCCTCTTAATAATACTAATGCTAATACTTTGACCTTATTTTGGAAGGCCACCTGTATGTCTTATGCACGACTGTCAATCAGGAACCCTCGGTGAATCAGGGACTCCATTGTCCTCTGTTGTTCAGGATCCCCAATGGAATGTAAACACAAAGACACACCCATGGAAGGGCAAGGCAGAAATTTGATCGGCTATCGAATATTAAATTTTGGTTCTAATTTGAATATTCGGATACAAGATTGAAAGGGAAAATATTCATATCTTATAACCACAATGGCATTCTAGTTTAGGGTGATTCAAGGCAACTAATATGTCCAAAAGCAAACTATAGAATTTATCCTCAAATGTAGAAACAGATTTGTAACAAATATCATGAATTTGTAGGCGAGATGTGAGCTTTGTTTGTTATGACTATACACATTCTTAGACCTGGAACAGAAGTTTGACTATCGTCATTTTAAGATCGCTTGCAGAACTGAAAAGAAACCCTTTCTGGTATGTCTTTCCATTTCCCACGGATTATGCAGCAAAAAACCACCCTGAAGTTAGGGTGCTTGGCTGCATAAATAAGTGGATTCACACAACTGTTAGCCAGAAAGATTGCAAAAGATGCACGCCGAAACCACATAGGCATAGGACTGGAAAGCAATAGCTTTATGCACGAGGGTACATAACACAACATGAAGACACACATGACAAGTGCAAGATTCTTGGTCACTTGTATCTGGAGGTTGCTGTCAGGTCGGACTCGCTTGGTGTGGGTGCGGATGTGACAAAGAATGCTGATGTAACTCAAGAATATGAGGGAGACCTGAATCGGCACTGATAAAGCGAAGAAAATGAAGTTAAACGGATATGCTTGTAGGTGCTTGGGATAAAGTGAGAGCCATGTGCAGAGGGAAGCATCAAGATTAAAACCCATTTCCACAATACCAGTCAAAGCTGAGCAGATCACAACAACCAAGGGTACCAGCCAAGTCAGGATAACCCCAGCCAAGGTCCGTCGCCTGTTGAACATGGTCCGGTAAGTTGACTTGCTTTTGGTGATCATGACGTACCTGTTGATGGCAATACAGGCCAGGTTGTTCAGGCTGCAACCAGTGCAAACTGCCAACAAAAAGCCTGCAAATTTGCAAGAGGAATTGACCAGGGGCCAGTTGTCCTCACTTAGTATAGCTGCTGCATTGATAGGGATGACACAGACGCACGTCAAAAAGTCAGCTACGCTCAGGTTTAGCACAAATATGTTTGTAGCATTGCGGAGTTTCCTGGATAGGATCACAGCGGTTATGACCAAGGCATTGTCAACAGTTCCCACTACAGAGATGATACCAAAGATAGCAGCAAAAACCTGCCGCTCACTGTAGGATGTGCACACCTCCTCACGGCAACCAGACGAGTTATGTGTCAAGTTGTCTTTATCTTCATCCATCTTTTCGCAATGTTTGTACCAATAGCCTATGATGGCCTGTTTCCTCAAAATAATTAATGCAAGTCAACGTTGTCTGCCGGAATAGTTTTTCTTCTGCCCAGCAGTTTCTGTATGTTCTCACCAAAACATGGCTGCCGAATGAGAAAGAAGTGACCAAACCATACTGCATGTGAGAAGCAAAGAGATGTGGTGTACTAACTAGGACAAGTGCTCAATGTTCAAAGAGTTTATTTAGCTCATCAGGTCCCTGACAACAACAAAGAGTTACTTGACCTCCAAGCAACCACACCTGCCAAGTCATAAACAGGTAACAGGGTACTGACTAATGAGCGTGTCACACATACGCATCATTTTGTCGATGCTCCCAAACTACACAGATGGCCTATGGCTGCAGAGTCAAAACATCTCTTTCCAACAAAGAAGCTGGGGTTCTTCTCCACCTTGAATGGCTAACTTGCTGACAGTCCTCCCAGTCAACCCAACTGTGGCAATGTCACAACCGGTCCACAATCCCAGTCTTACAATTGGTCAGTTGAACGGAAGGGAGAAGGCTGTTACTAAGATTGCTCAGAGTATTTTCTGCACATAAATCTGTGGACTTGGTTCAATCTGTTTACCAACACTGGATATATTTCCCTTTAGAATGACTCTGATAACAAGCCATTAAAAAGCAGTGATAATGCCACAGTAATACTGCCATCAGCAGCAGCACTGTGACTTTTTTGTTACAAAAGCACCTACGTCAGCGGTTATGCTTGGCTAGACTGAAATATCTGATTAATGAGCCAGCTGGACAGAAATCGGATAAATCAATTACAATAACATAAGACATGAAGAAATGAAGATGTAATGGCAGTGATACGTAGCACTTCTTGTCAGCTTGATATTGTTTCCTCTACAACGTGTAGAGTTACAGCCCCTCCCTGAGAGGAAGCGGTCATTTTATAAAGTAATGAATTATGATGAATAATGCCATTATCAGTAATAATGTATCAATAAATTTGCTCTTGATGCAGAGGATTTGGCCGCATGTCATCGCACTAGAAAAGGGCCATGTTGGCGAGGACAGTGGTTTTCGATAGAGAATTTTGTTCGTAATGGGGCAATAATGCGGGACAAACACATTTCATAATTTACATCTGAGCTGGAGATGAAATATGTTTGTATTTCATATCACAAAATCCACAATGAAGTTCTCACTCCATCTCATTTTTTTCCCTTTCTGTCTTTGTTGCCAAAAGTTTGTAAGTCCTCCCATATACACAACATATAATTAATGAGTACTATCGCGTGGTGTCTACTCCTCCGTAATCATGCAAAAATAGAACAGGGTGAAACGATTTGGAACAGTCGCTGTCAGACTATGTGTATCCCCTGGTATGACGCTTTGCACATCAAATACAGGGCGTGTGTTTGTGAGCCAGCACAATGCAGTTCCCACCAAAGAGTCACTGAGGCTAGGAATTCTGTGCCCTCTCTTTGGTTGATTGTGAAATATTCACAAATTTGTGGTGCAATTCAGTGCACCCTCTACTGAGCGTGATCAGTGAGGTTTATAAAAAGACTTATTCCTTAACCACTTGGTGCCAGTTGCAGTTATCAATGGTGATGATGCTGGGACGGGATAATTATCATTTTTTTCTGTTTTCAAAATTCTTCAAAACTTCATATCTTCATTTACTGGACACTTACACCCACATGACAGACTGTCTGGTTTCTACTCTAATCCGACAGACAACATCTATTGGTGCTGGAGTATTTCAGCCAGGCATGCCGCCTTGTAAAAACAGCCCAGATTTTGCGGTGTTACGTAATTTTCTTTAGTTCACAAAACTGGCACAGTGCACTGCTGACCTCTTTTCAATTGGGGCCAGATTAGTGTGCAGCGGTGCTGTGTGGCTCATCGCTCCGGTGTTGAAGTGCTTTTGTCCCCGGTGGTAATCTGCTCGCACTAAATCCCCAAAACTGTTATATACTGTTTCAAAACAAGGCTGGATTATCTCCACTATTGAGAGTGAAAAAATGTTGATAATTCCCAACAGCCTGGTCTTTTGTTATGAGTACGGTCTTTTGTTACAAGGCCCAGTTCCCTTTGTCCGATTTCGGAGACCCCAGCCACAGGTATAAAGAATATGTGGACCGTATCCGAATCCCCGGCGGCAAGTGGTTAATACATCTGGAAGATCAGTTTGCATAGCTCAGTGGTTTAAAAGCTTGTTTTGTAAGCCAAACATTAGTGCTTTGATTCCTGCCCAGACTATATTTGTTGCAATTTGTCCTCGTGTCTCCTCAAAGTATCTGCAAGAAGTTGGCACTTTAGAAACACTAAGTGAAGCCCTTTAGAAACACTAAGTGAAGCCCTTTAGAAACACTAAGTGAAGCCCTTTAGAAACACTAAGTGAAACCCTTTAGAAACACTAAGTGAAGCCCTTTAGAAACACTAAGTGAAGCCCTTTAGAAACACTAAGTGAAGCCCTTTAGAAACACTAAGTGAAGCCCTTTAGAAACACTAAGTGAAGCCCTTTAGAAACACTAAGTGAAGCCCTTTAGAAACACCAAGTGAAGCATAGAGGGCGTAGTGCAAATACTGTGTGTGTGATATGCAGTAAAGACATGGTTGTATTTGATGTGCCTTTATAGGATCACCACCCTCAGTTGTCAGCAAACAGCTATGGAAGGGAAACTTTACAAAAACTTTCAACCAAACAGGGTATCCCGTCAAATTATGCAGTTTAGACATTTGCAAAACATACAGTGTATGTCCTAATGTGCCATTTACATGCAAGTTCCACACCAATTATCTTCACATGGTCCTTCATTTACGTACTAACTCACCAGAACCAAAATCAAAGTTACTGTGAAGAGCTTTCTACATCATTTAGCACAGACGCAGAGAAATGGTGCATACGTGTACATTATATATTCAGTTCTTTGGGAGAAACAATTGGTGTTAATTAAGCAAAAAACTCAGGAACTATTTGCTGAAAATTGTTGGTAAAGAAAACAACCCTGGCGGACTGTTTCTGTAAGTATTGCACATCTCAAAGCTTTTTGACAGAGTTTCTTCAGAAATTTGCCTGTAAGGAATGACTGAAATTCCAAATATGATCCAATTTATGAAAAATACATAAAGGTATATGCATCTTGGAATCTTATCTTTAAAAGACTCTTCTAATCTCAACATATCATAAACATATGGCTTAAATAACCACTTACTAAATCAAACACTGAATCAATACAATTACTGAATCTGAAATCACATGTACAGTATTGAATGTATGCGTAAAGCCATGCACTGTCTCTAAAAATGCCAGAATTACACAATGTATTTTCCTAATTTGGAACAAAAAAGACAGCTGGAAACAGAAACATTCTAGTATACAAATTCTGACTGCTTCATGTAGTATGGTAAACCTGGCCTCCTGAGGTGATCCATGGAGAATTGTACTGTATTTTCCCGAGGAGAAGCCAACAGAAAATAAAAAGGCTCCACGGATCACTGAAGGGGACTAGTGTCACTACATCATAGTATTAAGCAGTCAATATTTGTTTTGTAACAGTTCTCCCACAGATTCTGCTTGATTCAAGTCCTACTCCCTAGGATGTATGCACAAAATCACATCAAATTTAGGTGATTCAGGAGTGTTTAGGTTATTAAAAGCGATAACTGATTAATCTGATCTACATGTAACTACATATAAAATATGACTACTGAATAAGATAAATGTACATGTATTTGTTGTTAGAAATTTAAAAACACTTTTCCAAAATACCCCTTCACCAAATCTTTGAATCCAGCTCTGCAGCACTAGCTCTTTGGAAAGCATGTAGTGCGCAACATGCACACCGGAATGCATTTCCTTTTAATGCTGGTGGTAATGCATACAGTGCTGTGGTTGCTACAGGTATAGTTTTTTGACCGTACACAACCAGATAGCTAAAATAGTGAATGCCATGTGACTGGCTCTCAGCCAATCAAGACACAGAATCTCCATGTAAGGTGTAATGGTAATACATGCCTGTTAAAAGAATAAATCATACTGTAAGATTTTTGGGTTTTGAGTTTCCTTTTTACTTGTAGCTTGGGTTCTAAATGACTGAAGTTCATAATAGTATCAATTTTTTTTGAAACACACAAATTTTTAAAAATCTGGAATTTCTAAAGCTCTGAATGATAATACACATGCAGCTTTGATCACTGTCTACAAAATTATTAACCAATAAATCAGTGTATGTGAATAACGCATGGAAGTACACATAAAAGCCAAACTGCACAAGTTATCTTCCAGATTTCCAACAAATAAAACAGCAGAAGAGAAAAATAGGGGACGGTTTGTTTCGGAAACAAGTGGAGCCCAGAAACTTTGATTAGCAATGCCATAAAACTTGTTACTCATAGTCCTTGATCAAAACCACAAATAACAATGGTATTCTGCTGTCAATACATACATGAACTGGCTTGATAGCATGTGACTGCATACATGTACATTGTGGACAGGTTTTCTCACAATATTGTATAACAAATACATCATGCTTGTGTGCTGTACATAATTAAAGTCATGTAACAGTAAGCCTAAATTGCCACCTACGGTAAATACATGCATATGACAGACAATATGATAGTTGGGCAAATGTTAATCTGATGATTTCAGACAACCTCAGTATTCTGCAAATGCCCAGAATCTGGGATCTTTTGTTTGACCACATTTAATGAAAATGGTGACCTTCAAAACTAACCAAAATTTGGCCATTCATGAACGGTACATTGCAACTGAAAGTGAACCTGGGAATGGGAATGTTTTCATGCTTTTTCTGTTCCATGGGAATTCATTAATCATTAGAGTTTCAAAAAATGTGAAAACAATTTCCCAAAAGTGAGAAAACATTTTCACACCTTTTCACAAAAGGTTTTCAAACTAGTGCAAAAATATATTCATGCCTTTTCACAGCAGTGGGGAACATATTTCACATCTTTTCACACAAGAGGAAAACATTTTCCTGCTTTCTGAAATGCCATCGTGAACAGGAAATCTTTTCACAAATTTTCCCATTACCATTCAGTGATAACCTTCAATTTTAATGCACTGTAAAAGCTGTGCAAAAAGTCGATGAGATTTAGAAGAGAAGAAGAAACCAGAGGTTTATGACCATGCAAGAGCTGTTCTGAACAGACTAAGGAACTGTGTGTGTTTCTAGAAATGAAACAAGCACAGCAGAAAAACTACAAGAAATACAACGTGATTAATCTTGATCTTTAATATTTTTTCTTTTGGGTTATCCACAAATGTTTATAACGCTGCACTGAAGGACACTAAAGACCTGTGTGGCAGAATCATCACAGAAGATGAAGCTGAAGATGGACATGATCAGAGGTGCAGTGTGTGCAATGGCACAAGGAAGTAAGCTACCAGGGGACAGAAATCAGAGGCATGTTGAAGGCCACTGGTGTTTGATTCGGCAACTTCAATTTGTGAAATTTTGTCTATTTTCAGGTGCAAGTGTAGGCAGAGATTCAACACAAATCCCACTTCAAATAAGCCCAAAAGCAGGCAGCAGAGCCCATCACTTGTGCACAAAACAAAGTTTGACACCACCTAGTGAGAATGTCTCTAATCAATCAAGCAAGACTCAAACATCATCTAGTCGGTATCCACTAAGAAAGGACAGAATGGGCTTTCAGACTATGTACAAACATCTGGAAAACGTTCATTAGTGACTAACCAATTCAACCCCAATCCCAGTTTCCTTTCTTAACCACTTCCTGCCGGGAACTCCGGAATCGGAGACGTATGGTTTATATGCATGGCCGGGGTCTCCAAACTTGGACAAAGGAAGCAGGGCCCTGTAACAAAAGACCGTACTCCGAACAAAAGACCAGGCTGCTGGGCATTACCGGCATTTTTCACTCTCAAACGTGGTGATAATCCAGCGTTATTTTGAAACCGTATACCAGGGTTTGGGGCATTGAGAGCAAGCGGATTACCATCGGGGACAAAAGCGCTCCACCACCACAGCGATGACCCACACAGCACCGCTGTACGCTAATCTGGCCCCTATTGAAAAGCGGTCAGCAGTGCACTAAACAAAAGAAAGTTAGATAGCACCGCACAATCTGGGCTCTGGGCTCAAGGCTGCAGGCCTGGCTGAAATACTCGGGCGTCAATGAAGGCCACCTGTCAACTTAGAGTAGGGCCTAGAGATTATTTGGTACAGCTATAAACAACCGTTAAATGAAATGATGAATTGTTGAGGGATTTTGAAAACGGAAAAAATGACAGTCATGCCGGCCCAGCATCATCAACATTGAAAAATGCCCCGGCATGAAGTGGTTAACATGCAGAATGTGTAATACAGACAAGTTGTTTGTGTCAACACTCAAGGAATATAAAATCCTTTAAACATTATCTGAACTTGGATGCCCAACAACTTGACATCTCCCTTGTCATATCCACAGAATTCCAAAAGCTCTTGAAATGTTGTCAAACTTTCTAGCACTTTTCTGGGATCACATGCAGAATCGGCATGAAATTTTCTCTGGTATGTCTTTCCATTTCCCGTGGATTATGCAACAAAAAACGACCCTGAAGTTGGGGAGCTTGGCTGCATAGATGAACGGATTCACACAACTGTTAGCCAATAGGAATGCAGAAGATAAGTGCCAAAACCACACATGGTTAGGAATGGAAAACAACAGATGTACACTTGAAGGTACGTAACACAGCATGAAGACAAACACAACAAGAGCAAGATTCTTGGTCACTTGTATCTGATGATTGCTGTTGCGTCGGACTCGCTTGGTGTGGGAATGGACATGACAAAAGATGCTGATGTAACTCAAGAATATGAGGAAGACCTGAATTGGCACTGATAAAGCAAAGAGAATAAATGGATATGCATGAACGTGCTTGGGACCAGCTGGGGCCCATGTGCAGAGGGACGAGTCAGGATTAAAGCCTGTTTCCATGATGCCACTCCAAGCTGGGAAGAGTGTGCCAGCCAAGGGTACCAGCCATGTCAGGATAATCCCTGCCAGGGTTTGTCGCCCACGGAACATCTTCTTATAGGTTGACTTGCTTTTGGTGATCATGACGTACCTGTTGATGGCAATACAGACCAGGTTGTTCAGGCTGCAACTGGAACAGAGTACCAGCAAGAAGCCTGCGAGTTTGCAGGGGGCGTTAGGCAGGGGCCAGTCATCCTCATTTAGTACAGCGAAGACGTTGATGGGGATGGTATAGATGCATGTCAAAAAGTCAGCTATGCTCAGGTTTAGCACAAACATGTTTGTAGCATTGCGGAGTTTCCTGGACAGGATCACAGCGGCTATGACCAAGGCATTGTCAACAGTTCCCACCACAGAGATGATGCCAAAGATAGCAGCAAAAACCTGCCGCTCACTGTAGGATGTGCACACCTCCCCATGGCAAACAGACGAGTTGTCTAGGCTGTCCATCTTTTTACAATGTTCACATAGACAGGAAGATCTGTCCCCACCCAAAAAAATTGGCTAAAGAAAAAGCCTGCAATGGACAGTTTTCAATAAGTTGATCAAAACAGGAGTACTTTGTTCCTGCAGAAAAAAAAGTCCCTTCTGTAGGTCTCGAACAGAATCCAATAAGCTTTCAATCTGCCCAATAAAGAGGTTTTGGGCCTCGAAGCAAAATGAGCGCTGCACGCCCACCAGGTTGTCACAAGGCAACAATATACAAGCGAGTGAGCATGTCACACTTCAACTTGCATCATTTTTCAATATTCCTTGACTAGACAAAGACCTGTTGCTGGTATCCAACCATAAAACGGCAAGTTGCTGACAGTCATTCCAGCTATAACTGCGATGATGTCATCATTGGTTAAAAAATCCCAGCTGCGATTGGTCCATTCATCAGGAAGGATGAAGGCTGTGCTACGTGATATCTCTGTATTTTTGTCTGTAAATTAGACCTGGGACTTTGTTTAATCTACGCACTGACACCGGATTTATATTGCCAGTGGCACTGACTGCTTTTCTATTCTAATATGGTTGACTTACTGCCTTTCTGAGAAGAAGCTATCTGTAATTTATGATATTCTGACAAATAATGAATAATGCTTTTATCAGTGGATGATACTAGTATACGTACAATCAACATGAAAGGTTTGACAGGCTGCCACAGCACATACTGTTATTTTATTGTATTTTCAGTTTTTTCTCTCTTTTTTACGCACCGACAGTGTGACTGCTAGTGTGTTTAACAACACAGTGCAGGTGACAATTGCTTGGCTATCAAATGACAATAAAATATGGCACAAATCAATCTGTGAAGACGTGTTAAAAGCCAAGTTGAGGACTTTTTTTCTATCCTCATGTTTATGCCTTCTGTGATGTTTAGGCCTTCTGCAACACAGAGTTATCTATTGCTCTTCTGGGATGATAGAATTCTCGTTTTTGGGTGAAATACTCAAAATAAAATAATATATGAACTTTTCAGGTGTTAGCAGTAATGCATGTAAATGCTTTTGTATATGTGTCGTCACACCAGGTTTTCCCATGTGCCATAAGCCATATTCATCTGGTGTCGTTTGGAGATTGCAATATTTTTCAGGACGTCAGAGCTGAGATGCATTGCTGAAACAAAGGAAAAATTGTCAAAATTGAACCCCAATTTATAGAAAGAATAAAATGCTTAAAATAGGAAATAGGAAACAGCAGAGAATATGGTACAAAATGCAGCAAAGGGGGCCAGTAAGTCACTGTCACCTTCACCAAGTTTTCCTGATAGTTCTGCATTTTTGCCATACCTTGAGTACACAACAATCTGATCTTCATGGGCATCTGCACGGGGGGTCTCTGCAAGAACTTGATTGACACCATAGAGTGATTTGGGAGGGGGGGTCAAATTAAACCTCTGTTCATTTAAAGGTGTAAAACTGGTATATTTTGTTCCATTTTTGACTAAAAAAGGAGACAACTTTTGTTACCACTCAAACTACAGCCTGCATGCTGATTCACATGTGTGAAATGTTCTTGAATGTTGAAAGGACTACAGAAATGTGTAACCTTGGGGGGGGGACACTGCTAACGTGACTGGCCCCCTTTACCGCGTCTTGCATCATCCACTGTATTGTGAATTTTACTCTTAGGCCCTAATAGCTGAGGGAGGGGCAGACTCCATCCCACGTAAACTTTCTCTGATACAGTCACAGTACACTTTTTCTATTGTACCAAGCCTTCAGACGTTGTTAGACCGATGTTTCATGGTCATTTTGACATCAAGTGTATGCCAATTGGACATAAATTGCTCTCTCAAAATGTGTATTTCTGCAAAGGCAGGTCAGTTAAAAAACCTTCACTTTTCCCACAGGACATGCACTCAAAAGCACATGGGCTGAAATGCACGACAGCTGACACGGTAATACTATCAACACAACTGCCACATCCAACTGACATTATCACCTTGGACAAGGGATGTACAGCCTTGTCTCCCCCAATACCATAGGCCTCCCACATGATTAGTTCTTTCAGGGTTAATTTGTCTTGAAGGCCACTTAGTGGAACACACAGCCAAACTGAAAAGAGCTGCTTTGCTTTTTTTCAAAGCAGAGAACTTGTTTAAAAATTATTAGGCAGAAGTGATCAAGTTGCAAGTACCAGAAACTAAGAAACTGTTGACTGAAAGTTTTTGGAAAAAAAAGGAAAGATAAAAAACTGAACTAGAATTGGAACCCTGAAATATTCCTTCCCTGAACAGCAAGGCTTTGTGTACACTTCATAAAGTAAAGGGGGATGAAGAACTTAAAATAAAACCGGCCGGACCATCTCTGCGGTTTCATACCATGACAGTGAATGTACTGCCTGCCTCTGAAACAGCCAACTAGCGGCTTACACTTCATGGCTCATGACCCTGACATACACGTCCTACATTGAGTATCCATAGCCATATCCACATTGAACATCTCAGCATGCTGTCCTAGCAATTTTCTGCCTCTGCTAGAATTTGGTTTCATTCATGGTTCTTTGCTTTCAGTCTGTGGTTGAAGTGCAGGGATTTTCCCAGTTTGGTCCCAATCAGTGATTGGTGGTCTGTTCCCCCCCTCCCCTTTTTGTTTCTTATTGAGGGAGAGAGAAGGGTGAAAATATGATCTGGTCTGCTTTCTGCATCTCAGCTCAACCATGTCAACATAACCACAACTGAACAGCGTCCTTTGCAAAACAGTGAGTGACAGTGGCTTGCTCTCACTGCTTGATGAATAGTTGCCAGGCAACATGTCAACAGAATCCCAGTAAAAGCATCCTCTGGTACATTTTTAGGACCCTGGAAATGGGTTGGAGGGTTTGGCCATTTGGTTTTCACGAATTTGAGGGATTTCGCAAGTTTTACCTGATTTCCATATGAAATTCTGAGGAAATTATACACTACAAAGAATGCATGAAGAGGTGTTATCCAAGAACATACGTATGAATCTTGAATATAACATGTTCCAGCTTGATAACATGGCAACATTCTATTACCTGGGATATGTAATTCCTAAGATATTGGCCTGTAAAGACGGCACCTTTAAGATGGTGTCACATGACAATGGCTTTAGGACGGCATCAAAACAACAGTTTCTTATGTCAGCTTGTCCACTGAAACACGTAATAAGTATCAGTAGCGGAGTCCTCGAGAACCTAGGAACTTAACACCCGGCCAATGGGTCTGTTTGTTCCAGGAGGATCCCGATCGCAAGTTGGTGATCCAACATTGGTTGGTTGGTTGGTTCACTGACACCAGAACCCCCAATGGATGGTGTAAACCAGCCTTGTGCCATGGATGGAGATCCTGATCCGTGTGAAACAAACAGGCCTATAGTTTGCACTGATTATGATCTTTCTGGCATGGGGCCACCTTATAGAAAATACTGCTAGACACAGAAGTAATCAATTAGCAGGTGAGGCTTTGGCTTTTGACACTGATATTGGCCAAAAGAAATGCAGACCCAGAAACAATTGCATCACTCGAGAGACAAAGTCCAAGGTTGCAACCCAAAACTTGTTGACAAATGTCATTTTCCCCTCAATATTCAACAGTTTTTTACAGCCACTGCTCCCTCTTCAGATTGTGATAGAAAGTACCCACTAAAATTGTCTACAAACTTTCTGCCAATTAAAGTGGTGCTGAATTTGCTCACACCAACCTTCGGTTCTCATTTTGGTTGGAACAATGATATCACAGAGGCATAACTGAAGTTGTGAAAATGCCCAACCAAGGACTAAAGCAGAAACATGTTTTCCCGTCACCGGTGCACAAACACACCCCTGGAATGTTGTCAAAAGGTGACTCGGTTTCAATCAGTACTGGAGGTGCAGGGATTTTCCCAGCTCAGCCCTAGTCAATCTTGAGCATTTCACTTCTTTTTTTCTCAGGACAACATGTATTAATAAACTGTTTGTTAACGCCTACATGCACTGGGCTCGTGCTTTCACTGTCTTTGCTCATCCATGTCAAAACAACTGTGCTGTTGGTCCACCTGAGTTGCATGCACTCTAGCACGCTTTGATAACATTTGCCGACGTGTCATTGTAAAGATCATGATAGTAAATCCATTTGAAAACCTCAGTAGGTGGTCTGGTTCCTAATTAGTCCTCCTCTCCCCCATCAAAGACGTGAATTGCTTTCAGCTCTTGCCCAAAATGCAGGGATTTCCCTAAATCAGCCCCTCATCAATGTTAGACTTTTCATTTTTCCTGTTTTTGAAGGAGAGAGAGAGAAGTGCACAGATGATACCCTTTACAAACTTTTTTGTAATACCTCTAGAGGAACTAATTGTTAAATCCAACGCGCACCTGTTGTAATTCCTCTGTAACAACACAAGCACACATACAAAGGATACAGCAAACTCCTCTACATGAATTGTAAGAACATTTTCATTGGTTGCTAGGGGTAAACTGTCAATACAGTTTTCTTGTTTCTTCGGAATGGCTTAGAATTTAGTCTTTCTCCAGGAGGGTATTTAAATGTGTGTGTTATTGAAGATCAAGCCAGTGTGGTAAAAAGCAGTAAACCACAGAACTGACTGATACTTGACACTGAGAACACTTCTTGCACAGGTTCGCAGGATGGCGACAGCAGATGATCACCAAGCACAAGGAGTAAAAGCGGACGACAGCGCATATGAAGGTTTCTTTGCAACTACTGACCTCCAGCCCAGGGAGGTAGAACGACGAAAACAAGACCAAAACTGGGACATACTGCAGTCTGAGGTAATGCATCGTAACAGCAACGCCGTATCCAGCTTTTGGTGTTGGGGGAAAATTCAAAAGCAAATGCAGCTTCAGGCTCATTCAACATGATGCTGGAGGAGAAAACAATATCAAAAACCTTATTTGCGATCCTTACATCCTGGCTTTTATTTTATGGTGTTGTTTTCTTAGGGGATTAGTTACTTTTATTTGATACCTATTGAGTATTCTTTGCCAAAAAAAAAGTTGCCCCCTTCTCGTCTCCTCATACGGCAATGCATCATAGGGTTATGCTGATTATTTTGACATGCAGATACTCAACCATTTATCAAATATTTGGTCTTTTCAAAATGATTTGCTGGTAAAAGTCATAAAAACAAAGAAGGGAAAAAAATTAAAGTATCTGATCTATCATTTTGTTACAAAATTATTTTTCTAAAAGATGTTACCAATAGATTTAATAAAGGTAGCTACATGCATCCCCAATACGGGCCAAAAATACCTTTTCTTGTGTCCATTTGCATACTTTGGTAAAAATATGTATATTTTATTTTTGTTTTGTGAGAATTTGGTACAGCCGAACATTTCAAAAATAAATCAAATGGAAGGTCAACATTCAAATATATGTTCAACAAAACAAACTGGCTCCACTTGAACACGTCAAATGACTTCTCCCCATCTCCCCTCCCTCCCTGTGTTCTATAAAGAAAACAAGACTGAGAATTTTGTTCTTAAAGATGCTTTTTCGTGGGTTTTTTTCCTTTGATGACAGGGCAAAATTTCTTCCAAAACGTTGTCCCTATCTAACTGCGACCTTAAGCAACTACCACGTGAGGTTCTACATATGACAGAGCTCAGCAGACTGTACCTGACCTACAATGACTTGGGCGAGCTGCCTGATGTCTTCTTCAAGCTGAAAAACCTGACCATCCTGAATCTGGGCTTCAACATTTTTCGGCATATTCCGCCTGTGATTTTCGAGCTGAAAAATCTGGTGGTACTGGTCATGAAGAACAATGGGGTGACACATGACCGAATAGGTAAGCTGGACTATCAGGTTTTGTATCTGTTAGCCTTCTACTGCATTAGCATTGTAAGATTTGACAGATTACATAGTAAAGTTTTTTAAGTTGGATTGCACAAGATTCTGTGACAACAAAACCTTTCAGTAGGCTTGCTCTATCCAATTTCCAACTCTTGATGATGGACTATTGACAATACAATGACCCCACATTTGCAAAAAAAAAATCTATACATGCGTGTCTGTAAAGCAAGCAATTAATTCTGCACTTTTAAAGGGCACACACTCCCCGAAATCTGAACTAGGTCCCCTTTTTTGACTAAATGTAATTAAGAAATTGAAACTTCAAACCATCACCACCTTGCGTAGAATGGATAAAAATAAATAAAGGACCATGACATTTGATTTATTCTGGAGAGGATTTTGTGGATTTTGAATGACATACTCAGGCAAAGGTATCAGCCGGTTGACAAACCTGGAAGAAATCTACCTGGACAACAACAAGCTGGAGGCATTTCCAGAGAAACTCTGTGACCTTCCAAGGTTGAGAATCCTGCAGCTATCAAATAATGCCATTTGCAAGATTCCAGACAGAATCAGCAAAATGAAGGTACAAGATTTTACCTCACTCCTTGAAAAATTATTCAGGGTGTAGGATTTAGGGAGGGCATTAAAGGAGGTTGAGCTCTTTGCAGGGCAAACTAGAGGACATTTCATGTTTACTTAATTTTTTTTTGAGGGGGAGGGGAATGAAATGCCTTTTATGGACCTTTTCTTCTTGATTCTTGGTTGCAATTCCTCCAAAATACTCCTTGTGAAGTTTTAACAGGAGGTGGTGGAGGATGGACTTATGATGAAACCTTCAAAAATGAGCTGTCTTAAATTTAACTGCATCTGTTTGTGTAACTAATGTAGGGTAGACATGGTAGAGACAATTCCATGCTTTGATTGTACACGGAAGAATGAATTTTGTACACTTCCGAGTTTGTGGCTGGTATTACAAACTGAGTTGAGTGACCTCGTCTGCTCCAAGCAGATTTTGACTTGGTGTGGGCTTGACAATTTACGTTGAGATTTCCATGTTGCATTTTGTAGAAGCAGATCAGGTGGTGTGCTTCACGTGTGCTCCATTCAAGTGAGGCAAAAATAAAATTAATAAACAAAATTCTGGTGCAAGATGACTTCAACTTTTTTGCAAAATAACTATTACCAACCTACGCAGACAAAAGGCTTTTTAGCACAATGCGGTGAAACTTCTGTATTATATTGCCACATCTGGGTTGCATTATACAATGTGCAGCGAGGTGTACCATGTACATGTACGATAGGTTGATTTATGTTTACCTATCCTGAAAGGTGTTTTCTCGGGTGAGAATTATGTGGCAGAAATCTGTTCAGCACTGAAAAATCTAGGTACTACTTTATAAATCTTTCTCTTTTGTTTTGTGGGGCATTTTAGAAGTTGCAATATCTCAACATGCGATCTAACCGACTGACGGTGGTTCCTAAAACTGTTGGAGAGCTACAGTCCCTAGAAATGGCTTGCTTTGCCCAGAACATGATCCACACATTCCCGTTTGAGAAGGTAAGTTGCATTCCATTTGCATCTGCCTTGAGAAGAAGCACCTCTTTGGTAAGAAGAGACATCAGTGGGGAATGTTCCTTTTGTTGGTAGCGACATGACCGTAGCATGTGCATTTCATCCTTTGTGGACCAGCGAAATGCAGATCCCACCAAAGGAGCCTCTGTAGCTAGGAAAATTGTACCCACTCTTGGTCCTACTCAGGCCAGATAAAGCCAGAAAAGTTAAGTTTGGCAATCACAAATGTGAAAATGAGGATGGACATGTCGTCCTGCATGTATGCATTTAACACTGTACTCTATGGGCATGACGTGCTCCTACAAACTTCATAGGAATCATTTTTTTCTGGATGATGTGTTAATTGAAACTATTACTGTATATAAAAAATCCAAACAAGAGGTGCACTGCCCCATCCCCATACCTGCAACAGTGGTCAGGGTTACCACAGGGAACTCTCAACTTCTTCCACAGGTGGAGAAACTCAAGAGACTCCGTGACCTCTGCCTGTATGCCAACAGACTCAAAGTCAGAGACAAAATTGAGCAGTGCATGCACCTACTCGCCAAACAGGAGGGAATGCTGCGTGCTGAGGAGAATCGATGCTACCTTCCCAGGCTTGGAGGTGAGTCAGTTATTTCTGAAGTCAATCAACAGACCTTATTCGAAAGGAAGCCATTTTTTATCATGCTCCCTGAATCGATCTTGTTGAATGTAATCTGTCAAATGGGGTGGTGCCAGACTATGTTCATCACTTTCATTTTTTAAACACTGCTTAAAACATTCAGATTTAGTCAATCCCAAATTTTCAAATAATTCATCATCATAAATGAAATTAATCTGTGACAAACCTTTTTTCCATCACTATCATATTTATGCTTAGGCTCCAAAAATAAAAGGTAAACCTCAATGTCAATTCAAAATGGCCAACTCATGAAAAGAGTCTACACGTATTCATTCAGCTGGTGGTGGGGGGATGTGGTCAAAGCACCACCCACGTCGTACATGGATCCACAGCACTTTCTCAACTTTGTGCACATTTATTGATACGTATACACTGAACATGCATGTTGTCACAAACATAAAAGGTCAAATGTAGATGTAGAAGATACAATGCCATATTCCTAGTGTCCTGATGGACAATTCTGGGCACCCACGGGCTTGTCTAGGTCACAGACACAATTGATTTGGCTAAGACTGGATATAAACATATCTGCCAACAGAATACGTATCAGTGGTGTTGATTTGTGCCAGAAATTGGAGGATGGGGGATAGAGAAAGGTGGGGAGGGGATAACATTAAAATCTGAAAAGCAGGGGAGGGGAATGACATACATGTAATATGACCCTTTAGAGGTCAATGGTCATGATATCAATGTACATGTACACCTTTAATGGGTATTCCATGTGGCAGATTTATGGCTTTTTAAATCATTTTCCCTTTTTGAGTGACACAGAATGCATTTTAGTTGTTGGAAGTCTGAAAAATTCTTTACAATGCGCTTCAAATTTTTGCTCACCACAAAAAGTGGGGGGAGGGAGTGATTCAATCATCCGTCCTCCACCTAAAAAGTAGGGGGGATATATACCCCCACCCACAGGATTAGTGCCCATTATCCATGCTTCTAGCAGTCGGCATTGTTTATATCTGTGCTTTACTGCCCATTGTAATGCATGTACATGTACATGTGTGTACACATGTGCACAGTCCCATGTTTTAGCATTGTGATTTATTTCCGACCGTACTTGCAATTTATATGTACATGTATCTGGGAATAATTAGTAGTTTCAGGTTGAATTAGATTAAAAGTACTGTTAAATATTTCCAGATAATAAACAAATTATTATTAGCATTACAAGTATTTGTAGCTAAATTCAAGCCATTTGAGTGCCACAAAATAGACCTGTCATTCAACACCTACATCAATATATCAAAGTTTTCAAACACAGAAGCAAAGAAGCTTTTTCCTCTCCTAAGGCCGGTTTGTACTTCAAGTGAATGGAAAAGCAAAGCAATTTTGACTACACGAAACTTTACACATCAAAATTTACTCTAGTTGAAGTGTTTGTAAACTTTGAGAATTCACAGTACAGTACAATCATTTGATCTTATGTTCCTGAACTGTGTTCCTGTATTCCTGTTTGTGCCAAGTGTGCACCAGACTTCACAAAAGAACTATTTGTGCACAGGGGTGTGTGATGGCCCTTTCAAAGTGTGGCAGCAGGACATTCTGTGGATCCGTGACAACGATGTGAAAGTGGTAGCCTGGGTGCACGATATGGCAGAGAGGCTCGAAGACAACCACGTCATTTCAAAAGTAGGTACCTTAATCTCAAATTTCAAGCAACTAAACTTTGACCACATGCATTTTAATGACGTCAAAGGGCCATGTATTTCCATACAGTGAGGACTGAAGTAGCATCACCCTGGGTCTGATCTGTGTCTGATCAATGTCTGATCCAGGTCGGATCTGGATCTGATGCTGGTCTGAATCAAATCTAACCTACATGTACATGTCATAAAACAATGGCTTGCAAAAAATGCCTGATCTTTCTTAAAGCCAATTTTGGAAAACATGCAAGCTTTTAAAGCGACTAAAGTCCCCAGTAGAAAAGCCTTGTACTTGTACAAAGCTAAGGACTGGAAAGGGGGGTATAACAGGTAGAAGAAATTAAACAGCACAAGAAGAAAGCCTCTTCCACAACTACATGTCTGTGGAAAACTGAAAAATATCAACAGACCTCTGTACTGGTGATGCCACACTCATTTTTACGTGTGCTTTCCTATGGTGTTCAGCGGACCACTGGCCCCTACAAGAAAGTGTATGTGGGCAGTTCTGTAAATTAGGGGCTCAAGTGTTTGTCCCCTCAAACCCATCATATGGCTTTGTGAGTTTGGGATGCATTCCTCAATTTCCAAGAGTTATTAAGTAATGCAAATTTTGCCAAACGAATGACTATATTTTGAAATCGACTATATCAGATCTCACGATAGTATGTATAACACAGTCACCAACAATGTCATACTTTGAACCCCTATTTACAGAATTACCCCCATCCTTAGCCTACTGGGGTAATGTCACAGTGTGGAGCACTTTGACACTGTTAATGTTTACAAGAATATGCTGTGGTTTGATATTCTCACTGTATAGAAGTGCAAACCAAACAGGTCTGCACTGCCAACTCTGATGAGGAACAGCCGGATCGTGTGCGTAGTGTGCACCAAGCAGATGTTTAAGAGGCTGGAGGGGGATGAAGACCCGGCAGAAGCCATCAGGAGATACCTGAGTCAGAGCCCAGAGCACACCATCATGACCGTGGCTTACGAGGCCACCGGGATCCACACTCTCCTGATGCCTGATGACAGGCCAAATTTCCACTTGCAACGGACCTCAGATGATGACGGTGACAAAGCGCTGTTCTGCAAATTGTTGGATCATGTGAAGAATGCCCCTCGAATCCGTACGCCTTGAGAAAGAGCTGGGTGGCATTCAAAACCAACGATTCAAGCCTTCTACTAAAACTACTACTAAAATGGAATATGTAAGGAGGCCAATTCACCCTCAAAGTTACTTACAATTATGTCTGATCAGAATTGTACACAAATTCCCCTGGGCAGTGTGTACCTCTTATCGTACATGGTCAAACGTGGTCAACATGAGCAGATTATTATGTGTCATTCCAGTACCTGTGCGTACTTCCATAAAGTTTTGCTTTTGTTTGCATGAATTTTCAGACCTTGAGCTTGTAAACATAATTCCATGACTCTTCCAGGTCAGAGGAACCCTGCTGTCCTCATCTCTCTGACTAAGATTCTCATGCTCTGTTGCTCTACTTTAATTTACATCAGGAGGATTTTCAGGACCCTGGCAAAAAAGAAAGCACTTCACACAGTGAAAGATTTCAGAAGGTTCAAGTGAAAGTGCCGGGGGAGTTACAGTTAAACATTCCCCTCAAGTTTGCATCAGTTGATTTTCAAAGATTTCTGAAAATTGCGCATTATTGTGTGGTCAGGAAAATCTGACGACAAGAGAGTGGCAAAATACGAAATCCTTTTGAACAGATCTATTTTAAGATACATTTATGATCTTGAAAAGGATCATTGTGCCAAGCAAAACAAAATGAAAAGCATAAACAATTTATGGCCTTTTGGAGAGAAATGACAACAAAAATAATGGCTTTTCAACAGAGACTGAAGAAAAGCTTCAAACAGGACTCCAAATGCTTTGTTAGATTTCAACATGGGGATTCACATTTCTGAAATATGATCATTTAAATTTGGAACATTTTATTCAGTTTGACTGCTGTTGTAAGTGGATTACGTCTACATCATGTGACTGTCTCTGAACACTTTGTAAGGATTTAAAACAGGAATTGACATTAAGAAAATTGGATGTACTTAGACTTTGAATGTTGTAAACAAAAACTGACTTTTGCATTGACTACAATTGTGTGAGACAATTTAGCTGGTTTGCTGTGCTGCTTGCATGTTCTGTTTCATGAAGAAAATGCTTAATAGGATGTTAGGTGTGCATGTTGTTTAGCAGAGCAAACACTTTAGACACTTTGTGTTGTCAAAATGGACTGTTCTGAGCAGGATGTTGCGATGTAGAAATTTCCCGTTTACAGTGATTGCAGAATGTTTGGAAGTGAATATTCCTTGGCACAAGTTGAAGTCTGTGCTGCTGTACAAGTAACAGAAAAATTATCCTTAGACTGTTAGTGTTTGGGGTAAATTTCAGCCATTTTCCCTTCAGTACATGGCCCTTCTAGGCAAAATCAATCTGGAACTTTCACAGCATATATTTTGGCACATTTTGTACAAAGAAACATCACAAGAACAGAGAAAACACAGTGTGACAGAAAACACCCAGTATTGTATTTTGGTTGTATCTTCATCTCAATCTCTGCCCTTGGCCCAAATTCATAACACTGCTCAGCAGCCGATTTTCTGATGTCGGAGCCTCTGTCTATATTTTGGAGCAAGTTAAGCAGTTAGCACAGCAAAAGAAACTTAATCCTGAAGGGAAAGATACATGTATTTATGCAAACATCCCAACCAAGAAACAGCGCTAAGGCAGCAGGATGATTTCTGCTAGGGTAAGCACATCATTTTGCTGTTTTATTTAACAGTGGTATGAAGTTGGGCTAGCACTTTCCGACAACACATCAAAGTTGTGTTTAAAATGTGTTTCGTGACCATGTTTTGTTTTTGTGCAGTGGTGACTTGGATGATTGCATTCAAGTAACAATGGAGGTAATGATGAGCTTTATTGGGAATTTTTTGATAAATGAGAATGGCTTCAAACAAAGCAGAAAGGCTAGTTTTAAGAAAAATGTACATGTACAATAATCGATATTGATTGCTGTGAAAAACTGATTACAGCTGTTTCTAGGTAGAATGGACCACTTGCAACTATCAAAACAATAGCTGATCAAATTGGCTCAAAGAAAGTAATGTCTTATGCTATTACTTTGGAAGTTAGATTGGATTTTGAACAGGATCATTAAGTAAAACTGACAAAACATGACAAAGTAACTTGTGAATTGATAATAATACCCATAAATACTGCTTACCAGTAATATGGTTTCATTCAATCTGTATTCAATTATTTTAATTTCAAAACTTCATTAAGTCAATGATAATAATTTGGCTTTGATAATGACAATTTCATAATGGGTTTTGCCCTTGCAATAATGTGTATATCCACAATGAGCAAGCTTGTGATTTTTTGGTAACTCTGAGAACACACTGAGAATACAGCACTTGTGAATATAATTTCCCAAATATGATGAAGTCCTATTTTGGTACGGTACCTTCTAGAAGCCCACCCTCTCACAGTTGCCTACAGTCAGTTTCAACAGGTTTTATACAGTGCAATGCAGCTTCATGAGTCAATACAGCGCAAGATGAGGTTTATGGACACCTGGTACTCTTTTTTATTGAATAAGTTGAATATTTTATCCTTGTGGAAAAACTGCATGACTTTTGAATAGATGCGTACATGTACAGCATATCACATTTGGGAGTTCTTGCATTTGGCTTTGCACGGGACTCTGCACTTAACAATCCAACTGACTTCCACTGGCTATCCCTATTGCCGAGTATAATTCAGCCTAAATCTCTTAGAAAGAGTTGACAAACCCATCTCGGAGCATTCCTGGAAAGGTTGAAATCTGCCTACTACCACAGTGATAGAATCAGCGTTTAATATGCTTTGAGGTAAATCTAGGTATGCATGAACTTTAGGTACACCTTGTTCTTAACGACAAGCGAGTTAGCAGTTGTTAAAAACAACTTAGTGAGAACATGGACTCTTCTATTGCTCACACTCAAACTACAGCTTGCATGCTGATTCACATGTGAAAGCTTTCTGGGTGTTGAAATGACTGCAGCACCTCCAACCACATTTTATGCCATACAGCGCATTGTGAATCTTGCCGAGAGGCCTCATTTACCGTAACATGCCTAATAGCTGGGGGTGGGGCAAACACCATCCCCTTTACATTTTCACTGATATCGTTACAATACATTTTTTTTTCTTTGTGCCAAGCCTTCAGGTGTAATTACACTGATTTTTACAGTCATTTTTATCTTAATTTTATGCAAATTGAACATACGTGTACATCGTATCATACCCTACTCTCATAAAGTACCCATTACTGGAAGGCAGCTTGGCTAAAAATAGTAACATTTCCCGGTGACATGCGCTCAAAGCATAATAGCATAGGCTGATATGCATGACATAATGAACCAAATGAACTTCACAGGTGTAAGACTTGAAGGCTTTCATGGTGAAAGTACTATAATTAGTGCGGCATACTTTTATTCCTTTATGAAGAGTTGCCAGGCAACATGTCAACAGAATCCCTGGGGAGTGTCCCCTACTAAGTTTTCAACATAACCACACTGTCCGGCATACGATGCACAAACACTATTAGTTACGGCAGCATACTTTTATTCCTTTATGAAGAGTTGCCAGGCGACATGTCAACAGAATCCCTGGGAAGTGCCCCCTACTAAAAGTTTTCCTGTTATCTTGGTGGAAAGGGAGTTCACCTGTTTTTTAAGCTTATATTTAAAAGGCCACCTAACCAAAAATGCAAAAATATTTCACAAATCTACTGATGTCACTTTAAAGTATCATCTTTGCCTCTACTTGAGACAAAAAATTATTGCTTTAAGTGTCACCCTCATGCTCTTTGTGCAGCTTGCATTGAAGTCTATTTTTAGAACACACAAAATTGACATTTTTACCTCACATTTGCCCCTTAAAACGTCAACTTACGGGGGGTCTCAGAATATTTTCCTTTCAGTTGTGATTAGGGCCAATGTTGTGGTGAGGAAATCTTGGGCAATCGTAACCCGCTGTGCCAGTATTGCCTCCAATATGGTCATCTTTCACAAAACAGAAAAATGCATTTTGGGTCTCTTTTCAGTCTTAATCAATAATTAAAAGATGCTGTAAACCCCTACACTTCTTCAACAATGTAATCAATCTGATGCGGTTGCAGTGACAAGATTTTGTTTAGCTGGTGGTAGAGTGGCTAGAATGCTGGGTTGCAGGGCTTGATTCTGAGTCATTCCATCTTGCTTTTTTCCAGCCTAAAGAAGTTGCAAGATTCTCTTTTTCATTTTAAAAATTGATTCCTATATCTCATTGCAAGTAAGTTGTTTTTCCTTTGCTGATGTGTACCATAGCTCTGAAGTGTGTTTTAAATGGAAAACGTGTGAAATTAAAATACATATATCTAAAATGAACAAAGGCATTTTTTTCAAACCACAAAAAGCGGAAAAGCCTTATGTTCTGATAAAACAGGCATTCATGTAGAGCCTTTAATTTTTAAATTCATATTTGACTTATTCGCAAATGTATTTGGTTTATTTGAGAGAACGATCATCAACCATCATCAAACATTTTGGGCTACATTGTTTATTTCCACCACTGCAACTCCAACAAAGCTTTGCCTCAAATGAGTAATTTGCTAACAGAAGGGCAAAAATGCTGTATGGTAACAGCTTGATATTGATTGGAAAAGTCTATTTTGTTTAATTACACCAAAAGTCCTGTCATCATACAAAGTATGAAAACATATGATTTTTGACCAAGGATAAATGTCTGATATTTACGTGAAATGACTCTAAAGTGGTATAACATGTAACTCAGACATGATGGCCTCATCGCGACATCACTATGAAATTTTACCTACATGTAGAACAGGTTCCTGCCGATAAACCAGGCAATATTCAATTTAATTGGAGGTGTCCTAAGATACTGGCCTTTGAAGACAGCACCCAGAAGGTGGTGTCACATGACAAAAGCTGCAGCTTCAGTTGGTCTGCTGAAAACAAGGTAGGATTCAAAGGATTCAAACAACTAGAGTTTTACAGAACCCAGGAAACAAAAGAAGACAAGTTACATGTATCTCCACTGGTACATGCACATGTACGTGGTATTTTCCAGGACCTTAAATAGTACAGGATCGTATGCAGGGTGTCCCCAAAAATGAAACCCAAAAGAATGATTTATTTTCTCCAAAACTATTCAGGGTTTGTTTTTTTTTTTCCATTTTTTTTTTCCCGGCTAATGTGAGTAAGGTGATGTGGGAGGCCAACTACACTGGCATGAAAAGACTCTTACGTCCATTTTGAAAAACTCGGCGGGCGGTACCGTTATTGTTCAATTATTGTTCTGTTTCATAAAGGTGAATGACTTTGAAATTATTGCTAGGAGAACAGGGATTTCCCCAAATCAGGCCCACAGAACATTTTCTTTGGGTATCTCGACATTCCCTTTCTAATCTGCCAAACAATTCAAAAAGCATACGTGTGTGCGATGGTGAACTGTTGTCACTTTTATAAATGGTTGCTAGGCAGACTGCAGTCACACAAATGAATTTTGTATTAGCGATAAATGGGGTACTGCTAAGAACTTTTGGGGGAAAATGTTTGAATGTCTGTGCTATGAAATTTTCAGTCAGTGAGCACATAAAAGTCGACGACGCAAGGACGGCAGTCAGATATTCTGCATTGCATTGCCTGAGGAGGTAGGCATGATGGCAGCATCAGATAGTGACAGTGCATGCAAAGGTTTCTTTGTAACTACTGACCTACCGAAAGATGAGGTGGAACAACGAACAAGACGGCAAGAATGGGATATATTGGCATCTGAGGTAACTCGTGATTTTTTACACTCTCTTCCAAGTGTTGCGGAAGGGGGATTTAGCACTCATCTTTCCATCTTTGTGCTCTATGGCAGGGCGTAAAATCTTCAGAGACTTTGTCCTTGTCGTCTTGTAATCTTTGTCGACTTCCGCCGGAGATTCTGGAGATGAGAGACCTCACCAGACTGTACCTGACCTACAACGACTTGGACGAGCTGCCTGTCGACTTCAACCAGCTGAAAAACCTGAAAATCCTGAACCTGGGCTTCAACTCTTTTCGGCATATTCCGCCTGTGATTTTTGAGCTGAAAAATCTGGCGGTACTGACCATGAAGAACAACCAGGTCACACAAGACCAAATAGGTAAGCAGTGCAATCAAGATTTTTATTTGTCTGCACTCTTCTCCGTACATTGTAGGTAGCATGGGGGGAATTTAAACTCTTCAATTTTAACTCGAAGGTAAAATTTAAAAAATTACATAGTGAAGCTCTTGAGGTTGGCTTTAAGAAAATCCTGTGATAGTGAAAAGTTCTGCATGACTGAGTCTAATTTCCAACTGTGCATGGGTTTCAGTGTAAGTGGAGATTGGGAAAAGTTTTTGAAAGCAGCCAGCCAGTGCTTTACCAACCATGTAAGACTAGCCACTAGGCTCTCGACCAACAGGAAAACTGTCTCAGGTGTTTATGAATTTGGATGCAATATTATTCAGGTAAAGACATCAGCCAACTGACAACCCTCGAAGAAATCTATCTGGATAACAACAAGCTGGAGGCATTTCCAGAGAAACTCTGTGACCTTCCAAGGTTGAGAATATTGAAGCTTTCCAACAATGCCATTAGACAGATTCCTGAAAGTATAAGTAAAATGAAGGTATGAAGTTTTTCCTTAATCCCTAAAAAGCAATGGGGGTAAGGGACTCGGGGAGAGGGTGAAAGGGGATTGACCTCTCTGCAGGACATAACAGTGTACCGGTACTTCAGATACATCGATTGGGCAAATGAAATATATATTTCAGAGACCTTTTACAATTTCATGTTCTTAAATGCATGTAAATTTAAGAATCTAGGACAAGTCCATGTTAATCATTAAACAAGGTAGAGACATGAAATCCCCATCACACTCAAATACAATCCTACTAAATCCTCAAGAAAATCAGAAGAGCGTGGCCAATCGTGGTGAGATCTTGTACATGTACATTGTCGTAAGAACTCAGTGGGAACTGATACAAAGTGAGAGGGCCTTCATGGAGGGAAAGGTCTAGGGCTGAGTCAAGTCAAAGACTTCACTATTTGAATATTCCACTTCAATTTGATCGAACATCCGAACATTCAATCGTATTGACTGGCAGATTGTTGATGAAATGTTACCAAACGAGACTATAGAATTTTCAACACAATGCAGTGAGACAACTTGTATCTTACTGCCACATTTAGGTTGCATTGAAAAATGAACATAAAGGGGCCTTTTTTTTTAAACTGAGCCAAAAAAAGTCCTCCTTTGCCAAGGCTAATAATGTACCAGTAGTGGAAATCTGATCAGCCATGCAACTCCAGGTACCAAAAATTTTGTCTGTTAATCATTTTGTCCTGTGGCACTTTTTCAGACGTTGCAAAGTCTCAACATGCAATCTAACCGACTGACGGCAATTCCTAAAACTGTTGGAGAGCTGCAGTCTCTAGAAACGGCCTGTTTTGCCCAGAACATGATCCACACATTCCCCTTCCAGGAGGTGAGTGGCATTTCACATTTGAAGCCAGGAAAGTCACGTGTGACTTTCTCAAGATGTGATATGAACAAGAATGTGTCATCCTGTAGTATTTGGTTTTAAGTAACTGGTTTTAAGAGAGTGTGAGAGACTGTGTTGTCAGCTTTATTGAAAATTCAGGTTGAAAAAAAATTATCAATAAAAAGTTAAGTGATATCCCAATATTTGAAGTTTTAATATTTAAAGTACTTCAAGATTGTTCACCACCAGTCAAAATTGTCCCAGGTGATGTGTTGAACGGAACAACTATACAAATCTTTACCCAAAGTGCACCGCACCCACACTTGCAACAGCTAGCCGAGTGACCAAGGGGCTCTAACTTCTTCCACAGGTGAAGAAACTCAAGAGACTGCGTGACCTCTGCCTATATGCCAACAGACTCACTGACAGAGACGATATTGAGTGGTGCATGCAGCTACTTGCCAAACAGGAAGGCATGCTGCGTGCCGAGGAGAACCGATGCTGCCTTCCCAGACTTGGAGGTTAGTGCATTATTCGATCCCACCACAAAAATTAGGAGGAAGAATATAAGATGACAAGTACCAACTGTTGCACTGACAATCACATCCTAGGCATTTAATCAGCAAATGTATGAGGCCATTGAAGTGTTACACAGCACAGTTCACATCAAATGTCATTATCATATCTCATACATATTCATGACTGAGAGCCAAAATTCTCACTGGTTCATTCATCATCACCGGCAAAGGACGAGTTAATAGAGTAATGCTAAAGTCACATACTTTAATCCAATGACTGTGCTACTGAATGCATAGATTTCTGAATTGTTTGGCCGTGGCTTACAAGCAGATGCTGCCGATGGCATTGTAGATTCATGGCTAATTTCAAGCAAAAGCCGAAATAATTTGGACATGGCCTGACACAGGGCTAGGCAGATTTCGTCGTTACTAGTAGCAGAGTGATGGAACTGAAATCATGAGAATGGCTGTTCAAATGACCAGACTCCAATGTACATGCACATGCAGAAGGCATGGCTTCAAATGCCTTTTGTATCTGCCCTGAGTTGAAGTGCGCTCTAACCAGCGAAAGGAAGGCAGACGGGTATGAAGTTTTCCAGTCTGGTTTTTGCTCGCGTTTGGTCAAGACTGTTTTTATTCTTTTGGCCAATGCACTGTGCAGGCGACAGCACGGACAAGCACAGCTGAATAACACTACCACTAGAGAGTGCTACATTCACAAGAGACAAACTGCCAGAAAACCAGTCTTGTAAAATCCGCAAGGCTTACCTGAAAAATTTTGAGCATATCTCATGCGCTCAAGTTACCGTGAAAAATTGCACATGCGCATTGCCAACAACTGCACATTGCGGAGACAGGCACCCTTATGGTGCGCATGCACACCAGGGCATGTCGCCTGCATGGCGCACCAGTCAAAACAGTAAAACCAGTCTTGGGGCAAGACTAGCTCGCACTCAGCGTGCACGTGAAGGCCACGCATTCCAGAAAAAATTTGTTTTGCATACTCAGCATGCTCCGCGTAAAACATGCAAAACCTTGCACACCTATGTAGTGAGTTAGTACCAAAGGACTGCTAATTTCATTTAAAAGCACGCCCTCTTCTGTTCCCACTCAGAGCGGACTGGGTGAGTCAGCTCCGTCGAAACACTACCAGCTTGTCGCCAACATGCGTAAACCTTAACTTGAATAAATTTGTTACTTTGCATCGCTATTGTAAATCAATGTCAAAGCTCCCTGGGACAGAAACACTCCTGTTTGCCTTTCTTTATAATGACGTTTCTATCGATAGGTGTGTGCGACGGCCCTTTTAAAGTGTGGAAACATGACATTCTCTGGATCTGTGATAACGAGGAAAATGTTAAATCCTGGGTGAATAAGATGGTCAAAAAGTTAGAAGCGGAGAACTTCTTTTCAGCAGTACATGTAAGTAATTAATCAGCTGACCTGAAAACTTACAAAGTGTGAACCACTGCAGACCCACTCACTGGAGAAAACAGAAACCTAAAGTTGTTTTTTCAGTATGCATGCAAGCCCAAGCACTGCCAAAGTTGATGGGTGGAATCCTCGCTACTGCGAGATCACAAGAACCATTAAGACGCTCATGTGGCCTCTCTAGTTTAGGCATCCACATAGTCTGCAAAAAATTTAACCGTGTATCATGTTCACGTTTTTACCAGTGTTGCAAAGAACATCTGAGAACCAGGCACAAAGAAAGTTGTCATTTCATCTGAAACGCTTCTAAAAAAATGCGATGTACATAGACACAAAGGAAAGCACATCGTTGGCTTGTTTTTCAGAATGCAAATCTCTTCACACGTACATACATCACACATACATCTTTCGAGGGAGGAAAAAATGCCTCACGACACTATTTGTGGAATTAACTCCAGACCAGAAACTACAAATATTTTTGGCTTTTCAAAGTCACATAGTTTGCACAACGAAGTGCTGAAGCAACACCATATTGTAAGAAACTGTGTGAACACTAAAAAAAGGTTCCAGTGTGTTCAACTCACCATATACATGTGTAAGTCCTTATAGCAGTACTACAATCAGACAGTTACCGCAGAAACACATAAAAACTGGACAGGAATTAATATTGTCCTCTGAGAGAGGTCTTTTGTTAAAAGTGGTCCTTAGAAATGCCTGTGAGCGCAAAATCTGCTGGATATTGGTTGTATTAAAGGGCCCACGCCATTAGGATCCAATGAAGCCAGACATCAAGTATATTTTATGTATAAAAGAGTACCTCATTTTCAACTGAATTCACACAAGTTGGCTAAGAAAGAATGCCCGGTATACACGTAACAATCATATCCGTGCATACTTCACAGACACTGCTGTTGCTTCTCTTGGCACAAGTCTGATACTAAGAATAACCATAAGGATGTCAACTGGGACACAGGCCAGCACAAAACACTTGGACAATCATAATGTTGACAAGGGTGTCCTGTCTGGTTACTTTCACTGTCTAGAAGTGTAAACCAGGCAAGTCCACGCTGCCAACTCTGATGAGAAGCAGCCGGATAGTGTGCGTGGTGTGCACCAAGCAGATGTTTGGGAGGTTGGATGGTAGCAAAGACCCAGCAGAAGCCATCAGGAGTTACCTGAGTCAGAGCCCAGAGCACACCATCATGACCCTGGCTTATGAGGCCACCGGGATCCATACTCTCCTGATGCCTGATGACAGGCCAAACGTTCAGCTGCAGAGGAAACCAGATGATGATGGGGACTCAAAGTTCTTCAGCAAATTGTTGGATCATGTGAAGAATGCCCCCAGAATCCGCAAGCCGTAGGAAGGGCTGGGTCACACTCAAAACCAATGATTCTACCCTACGATGAAAAACTACAACTAAAAGTGGAATATACATGTACATGTACGAAGGCCTATTCACCCTGAGAGTTACTTACAATCTTTTACACACTTTCACCTGAGAAGTGTGTACCTGTTACATGTTTAAAACACGGTCAGCGATTATAATATGCCATTCCTGTACTTGTGCATACTTCCATAAACTTTTGCTGTGATATGTGCACGTTTGCATGACTCTTCAGAACTGAAGCTTATGAACAAAATTCCATTACTCTCCCTGGTCAAAGGAACCCTGTTGACCCCTCTCCGATTCTTATACTCTGTTGCTCTCAACACTTTAATTTACTCAGGAGGACTTGCAGGGTCGATGAAGCTAGAGCCACAGGCTACAAAGAAAGTACTTTGCCTTTGAAAGATTTCAGAAGGTTCAAGTGAAAGTGCCAGGGGTGTTAAATAAACATTCCTATTTGCATCAAGTGATCTTAAAATTATTTTTAAAGATTTGGGAAAAATGCACAATGGTATGGTCAGGAAAATCAGACTACAAGAAAGTGGCAAAACACAAAACCCTTTCAAAGCAGATTCATCAAAAGGTATATGTATGGCGTCCAAATATGATCCTTGTGCCCCTCTGAAAAGTTAGTGTACAAAATTTATGGCCTTTGTGGAAAATGAAAAACAAGAAGAAAAATTGGTACAAAAATGATGGCTTTACAACAGAGACTGCAGAAAAGTTTTGAATAAGACGCCAGTCATTTTGTTAGGACATAGGGGGTCGCATTCCTGAATTATCTTTGATTAAATGTTGAATATTTTGTTCAAAACTTTGATTGCCGTTGTAAGTGGATTACAATGAAATCATGCAACTATCTGTGAACACTTTACCAGAATTCAACATGGGAATTGACATTAGGAAAAATTGGATGTATCCAGACTTTGAAATGTGTGTTCAAAACTGACTGCTGTGTAGCTGTGTAGATTGCATTGTGTAAGATGATATAGCTGGTTTTTTTAATGCTGTAATGTTTGGATGTTTTTTAAATGAGTGAAATGCATAAAAAAATTGTGCAGTAGGGTAATTCCAGAAATTAGGAGTCCATTTTTTTGTGCGTCCCTGTCACATCTGACATGATTTTGCATGTTCAGGGCACATTTTCTAATTTCCAAGAGTGATAAATTAAAATTAATGCAAATTACCTGCCAAACAAATAGTAATAGAATGAAATCAATTCCGGCGATATTTCCATGTCAAATAATAAAGGTCAGATGTAACAGAGACACAAAAATGTCACACACTTTTGGAACCCTAATTTCTGGGATTACCCTGTGAACAACACCACAATATTCTAAGCAGAGTGTTGAAATGTGGGTATTTTTTCTTTTATAGTAAAGGCACAACTTTTGGTGAAGTTGGGCTGTTGGTATTTTGACAACACATCACACATGTAGTTGTGTTGAAAATGTGTTGCATAAACACGTCTTGTTTCTATGCTGCAGTGGTTTGGGTGGTTGTGACCATTATGTTCAGTTAACAAGTTGTGATTGGACTTGTGAGGAATTTTAGAAATGAATGAAAATGACTCCAAATATTTTGAGAATTCACCATAAAGGCTAGCTTTAAAAAAACCAGGATGGACTTGTTTAAATTTCGAAAAACGTGTTTAAATATTGGTTGCTGTGTGAATTTAATGACAACTGCTTCAAGGTCGAGAGGACCACTTGACCCAAAAAAATAAATAAATAAATAAAAAGAGCCACCGAGATTGGCTGAGAGTTATTCTGTCTTATGAAATTCTTTTGAATGTTAGACTGCATTTAGTGCAATGTGCTTATCCTTTTGAAGTAAAGTTAAAACATGACAAAGTAACTTGTGAACTAATTACATCAAAAATACTTTTTAAGTTTTAAGTTTGTTTTCAAGAAATCTGCATTCATACATTAAAACTTCATGTGGGCAAAAGATCTGTTGAAACCCACAGATTCCGACCAAACAAGGTATATGTATATGAGTTTCTATTGAAATGAATATGAAAAAAAGAACCAAGGCAACATCACACTGAATCAATGGAAGGCTTGTATTGACTAAAAACAAGGAATTTACTAAACACACGCCTTTGTTACAGTTCGCCGAATGCCAATAAAGTACATGTACTGGTTGATAAGAAGTGCTTAACTATTTGCCAAGAGTATCATTTCAGGCAGATATTTACAAATCCGCAGGAAAGAACTGGTTCTTCAAGGATTCAATTAAAAAAAAAAAAACAGACAAGACAAACAACCCCCCAAAAAAGAATACACCCCAAACCAAACTCCAGCTTGTGACCAATGAAATGTGGCAATATTGTACATGCTCCTCCTTCAAATGTTTCCCTAAAGGAAAATCTACAAAATGGCTGGGACAGATAATTTCTGTACAGTTCACTGGCATTTCATCTTGACATGTTTATGCTAATGAGAGTGACCTGTACTGGTTGTTGTGACATGCTATTAGAAGAGGAAAGAGACAACGCGCAGTGGCATCCATGTTATGTGCAGTTGGTCACAAAAGCTTGGCCTCTGTCATCACAGCAAACTTGATCCTTTATCGGCACACACTCTCTACCTTTATTTATTACAAAATTTTAAATCCCAGTTCTTTCACAGAATTCCACGCAACATCTCAGACGGCCCTTTTTCATCAAGGTCCCAGAAACAGGAAAGTAAATTGACAATGAAAAACTGTAAATCAGCATGTCCGCCACATGCAAACGATATCATCGGCTTGGACTTGCACTGTAGCTGAGAGGGAACCAGCCACACCAAGGGCACCAGTTTTCCTGTTTTCTCCAGCATTGCAGTTTTTACCCTCATTTCTGTTCAAATAAATCTGCAAACAATTCATCCAACCAATCACTCCCCTTGCAAATGGCAAATACTAAAAGTGCAATATTCCAACAGGATCAGCCCAAAATGAAGCAAGTCTGAGGTCTTTTGGGAACAGCAAAACGCGTATGCAAGGTTTGCCCAGCAGCGCCGCTTTACACCAAATCATAAGCGTGCTTTGTTCTCAAACGACCTGTTCCAAATTTGACACTGTCTCACTGTCTTAAGGGAAGCCATGACTTACCTCCTTCTTCTCTCCGGCGAGGTTGACCAGTTGACCTGAGATGTAGCGGAACACCTGCAGCTGTACGGCCTGCTGGCCCAGCCTGCGCACCCCGGCCATGTCCCCCTCGGGCCAGAGGGTGCAGTGGAGGGCCAGCCAGGCCAGGAGGACTGGGCCGTGGGATGGCTGGGTGCCGAGATTCTGGAAGATGGAGGTCAGCTCCTGCAAAAAGTTGACAAGAGATATACTACTTTAAGACTGGATTAGTCAACGAACAGCACAATTGTGTTGAATGATGCCATAAAGTTCCAAACTGGGTCCACACAACATGTTTTACACAGTGGTTGTTGAGTTTTGGTCGGTGTTATTCTCAGCCCTAGCCGGTTTAAACGCGTGGCAGCTTTACCTCCAGAACTATTTTGTCAACTTCCAATACCTCAGGAAGCTAAAATTGGCTATCCATCCACAAACCAAGTTCTATCAAGTACAACTGATATTTCAGTCAATTTGAAACCGAAAATAAATTACTTTGGAATGGACCCCTACAAGCACACCCATGGATACAATTCAATAGGCATCACTGTATATATTGTGAGGTTTAGGCAGTGTGGTAGCTTATTCCTTTAGTTTGATTTTTTCGATATGCAACTCTGGGAAACTCTTCAAAATGTTTGTTTGCTCTCAGCTCTCATTTTGGTAAGAATTCAAATTTTCTTTGGCTCACAATTACAAAATGTGTTGCCCACAAAGTTGGGCTTGGGGTACCTTAAAGGCCATTCACAATCATCAGTTCTTTAATAAGTTTAGGAATTTTGGGGGGGTTGATGTGAATCAAGCAAGAAAACAGAAATCCCCGTAAAACATTTGTATTTGGATTGTATCTGCCTTGACCGGGAGCACACTCCCCCCGTCCATCGGCTAGAAAGAGCCATGTTGGTGTTCATTTTTGTTGGTAGCGATGTGACTGCAATGCTTGCATTTCATATTCATTCACAAACCAGCAGTGCGCAGTTACAGCCAAGGGAGCCTCCATCGCCAGGAATATCGCACCCTCACTTGGTCAGCTCGGGGCCCATTGAAAAGCAAGAAAATTTGTTAAGACTTAAAATGGAGGCAGATGAGTCCACACAGTTAAAAAAACTAATATTTAAAAAATGCTGAGATTCTTGACTGACCACCAATCTAAATTTACTCATTGTCATTTGCACATCATGCTTTGGTACTGACCAGCAGTCTCATTTCACAATCATCATTACTGATTTCAGCGTAAGTAAAGTTTACTTACCCCAGCTAGCTTTTGGTCTGACACAAGACGGTGACTGGGTGGTCTAGGAAAGAAAGCAAACACCCAGGCCCATCATTTCATCTGTATCTTATCTAAACACCAAACTTGTGAATGTACGAACAAAAAGCTGACTTCAAGATGCTCTACAGAAAATGACAGCAGCAAGTTCCCACCGGGTAATTGTGTCTGACTTCAGTCACAGCACAGAGTGAAGTTGGATTGGAAAGGTTGCAGTGAGTGTAAAATATGCCACGTTTTTCAGGGGAGTTATGTCGGCATAATTGACTCTTTGCTGATATTGTTGCAGTGGTAATCGGCCATGCGCAGAAGCACCCCCTCATCGGTTGAAAAGAGCCAAGTTGGTTGTTTTGGGGGAGTGTCCATTTTGTTGGTAGCGATGCTACTGCAGCGCTTGTGTTTCATAGTCATTCGTGAACCAGTGGTGCGCAGTTACCACCCAAGGAGCTTCCGTTGCTAGGAAAATTGCACCCTCTCTTGGTCCAGCTCGGGGCCCATAGGGATTAACATCAAACACAAATTGAAGCTTGAATCATTCCAACAGGTGGATGAACTACATTTTGTCATGCCCATAACCATGGCAAGAAATACCGTTTGAAGTCAATGTGCTTTGTGCACTACGGTATACAACAAAAGTATGAAACCTCTGGTAGAATGCTTGATTCCAAGCATGCTGGTTTTACCCAAATCCTCACAGAACCTTCTAAAATACACCAGAATGTTTTGGAGGATTCTGTAGGATTTAGGATAGTAGAGTCCAGCTTCCTTTAATTCATATGAGGCATGATGCGCCTCAAAAATGGAAGTACAAAGACTGTGCAGTAAAGTTCTGGAATAGTGAATTAGGGTACACCTTGGTACCAGTCCGGCTCTTGCAGAGGTCCAAAAATGTAGCAAGTTGGCAAGGGAGGTTGTTACTTACTTGTCCGAATCTGGTAGGCCAATCAGTGCATCCAGGTTCATGGACTCAACTAGTAGCATACCACACAGAAAGCTACGGCAAAAATGACAAGCAAAAACGAGAATGAAACATGTAGGCAAATGATTTGGAAATACTTTGCTTAAAGGTACGGTCCATCATCTGTCATTTGTGCATTACGTTTCTTTGAGGCAACAAAATTACTGAAATTTAAAGGAGGGAGCGTCAGAACAAACCTGATGAAGTTTCGGTTCAATGAATACTGAATATTCTGAGAAAAACAGTCTTGTCGGATTTTGATTTCAGATCAGAAGTTGATGAGTCATGTTGTGAAACACGCCTGGATTCAGCATGTGGGACACATTTTCACGTTCACTCATATGAAGATATGCAACGTCATGCACTGAAGTAATGAATTACAGTAACCATTCATGCGCGTGTTGCGTCAATGCTTGCTAACGCTTCTAGTGGTAACTTTCCACAAATGCGTCTTTGGACACATCATTGGAAATGACCTTTCATTGTTTTCTTCAAAATGACAGCTTGCCGGAAGAAAAATTTCACAGGTAGTTATGTCCTATGGCCATCTTCGAACCAAGTATGCTTTTCAGCAATCATTTCATCAGTTACTTTTTGATAACTACAAATGATGGGCTGTAACCTTTGAGAGCACATTGAGGGAAGAGCATGTTTTTGATTTTGCCCTTTTGTATACAAAATCATATTCTAGTTTAGGCTGTGAAACACGCCTGGAGTGAGCAACGTTATGTTGCTACCCTCAACACGGCTTTTATTTCACGCTGCAAGGTCCAATCAGAGAAAACAGCAAGGGACCATGTGCCCATACGATTTTCCAGAGATCAGTGACCATTCCCGTGGGCAACAGTTTGACAGCCGTACCTTGTGAAGAAACTTGACTGTGAGGCTCATTGTTTAGATAAACTGAATTCTTGACTGCATGATATAATGGTCACTTCTTGTGCCATGGGCGGGTTGTCATCATAGCTCCGATCGAGCACCGAGTGCTGGCTCCGTTTTTCTCAAAGCTTTTGCCATTCATAAGCTTAGAAGGCTTGCTTACCACCTAATACTGAATGCAGTGCTGCTGCCTTTGCCTAAGACAAGCCGAGGTATCTCAGGTCACGAGTCAGTGACCCTATTAACCCTAAGGGGGAGTGGACCAGAATTTAACCCCCCCAACAGTTTTTCTGATATTGAAGCAGTGCATTTTTTTTCAAAAGCTGAGTCTTTAGGAATTTTTCCCGTAACTTTTTGTGGCCATTTTGACAACACTTTTGTGAAATTTGAACATACTGTTCTCAAAAAGTGCCCTTTTTTTCTGAGACAGGTCAGCAAAAAGGTATACTTTTTCCACCATAGTGCTCAATACACATGGGCTGGCAAGCGCGTAGCCTTAAACAAATGACGGAAACAACAAAACCACATGTCAGATTAAGCTGAAACTTCACAGTTATTCAAAAAGGACCGTCTCCAAATGCATGCGAAGATTTTAAAAATCCGGGTATGGGCCGGCTGATTTATTACGGGAGGGAGGGGGAGAATTTTCCACCCCCAGTTGTAAGATGGTCCACAATAACTCAGCTCTTTGAGGATTAACGCAGTGAGCAGCAGCTTCAAGCAGCCAGACTCTGGTCACATCCCATCGGATGCTGACAGCGCACTTACCTGATGCGTGCTGTCAACCGGTGGGCCAGCTCCTCTGCATCCAGCAGGTATCGGTAAGGCTGACGTGTCCCAAAAGCTTGTTTCTGAAAAAAAAAAGTTTCAAAACCTTAAAAAAAAACTCCAGCACTGAACAGCTGGCTGAATTTGAGACTGTAAGAAGTTGAAGCTTTCTACTTAGGAACACTGGACACCTCAATAATTGTGCTGTCATCCATCGGCAGAAAAACACCCCAAAAACAAGCCTGAGTGATCTCTGAGGGTGATCTAAGGGAATTCTTGGGATTATTATGAACCCCCCAAAACCTGGTGGACACTATGCCATACACCATCGACCTCCATTTGGCTCTCTGAGCAGGAAAGGAGCACCATTCTCCTTCACTGACTGGCAAGTATCTCTCCACACTGACAGTCATGGTGATAGGTTCCTAAGATGTACAGAAGATATTTCGAAAAACTGCCAAGGGGGGACAGGGGCACAGGAAAGTACAATACCAACAATAAACACTGTTATGGGCAGACCTG
This sequence comes from Acanthaster planci, assembly GCF_054643075.1. NCBI lineage: Eukaryota > Metazoa > Echinodermata > Asteroidea > Valvatida > Acanthasteridae > Acanthaster > Acanthaster planci. The sequence goes on from NC_141787.1 coordinate 5,313,371, forward strand.
CCAACCAATAATCAAGTGAGAAAACCATTTTACAGCCAGAACCACCATACAAAGCAGATTACCTGACGAAGCATTGAAATTCAGTTGGCAGGTCTGCACACGGTGCTGAAATATAGAGAAAACATTCTGAAAAACCACCAAAGACAAGCGAACAGGAAAGTACAACCAAAAGATATCGCTGCTCACAAAAAAGAATAACCCTTCTGATGGTTTGTCAATATCACAGGATCTACATAAAACATTGACAAATTCCAACAATGATGTGCGGTACGTCTGCCAACCGAGGGCTCAGCATGAGTTGGGATAGGCAATGTTTTGGATACAGTGGAACATTTAAAGGACCACGGGACATTTGTCAGTGGAGTCTGTAATGACACCAGATTAAAATGTTGAGCCCTCCAACTACTGTTCGATTCAAGTATCTTTAATAGTGCAAACATTTGACTTTGAGCTGAATACCCTTCTTAACCACTTGCTGCCGGGGGCTCCAGTAGCGGAGCCATAGGCCCTATATTCATGGCCGGGGTCTCTGAACTCAGACAAAGGAAACAGGGCCCTGTAACAAAAGACCGTACTCGGAACAAAAGACCAGGCTGCTGGGCATTACCAACATTTTTCACTCTCAAAAGTGGAGATAATCTAGCCTTGTTTTGAAACAGTATACCAAGGTTTGGGGTGTTGAGAGCGAGCGGATTACCATCGGGGACAAAAGCACTCCACCATCGCAGCGCTGAGCCACACAGTACTGCTGCACGCTAATCTAGCCCCTATTGAAAAGAGGTCAGCAGTGCACTGAGTCAGGTTCATGAACAAAAGAAAGTTATATAACATTGCACAATCTGGGCTCTGTTTACAAGGCTGTGGGCCTGGCTGAAACACTCGGGCCTCAATGAAGGTCACCTGTCAAACTAAAGTAGTGCCTAAAGTTTACTTCATGTGGGTATAAACGGCCGTTAAATGAAATGATGAATTTTTGAAGAATTTTGAAGAGAGAAAACATGATAATTATCCCAGCCCAGCATCATCAACATTGATAACTAATCCCGGCGCGAAGTGGTTAATGGTGAAAATCTCAGTGAGTTGTTGATATCACTCCAAGAACAATTTTCTGTTCCCAGATATTGATTTTTAACTCTATCTCCTGGTGTTCAACAATTCAAACTGCTTTCCACGTTTGAAATCAAAGTAATACAGACAGTATTTCTTCATGCATATTGGATTTGACTTGAATCTGACCAGGGGTGAGACTGAATATAAACTTTCCGCGAAATAATCACCAAAGATTTTGAGGGCCCACGGCAACGTAGGGTCTAAGGCATACATTTGTGCTTACCTAAAGGTTCCCCAAATATCCATTTCTTGTGGTCTTTATCAACTTTTATACATAAAAAGCCTTACTGATAAACAAAGGATTTTCCAGAGTTTAAAAGAAGTTATTTGAAAAATCCTGAAATTAGGAGGAACCCTGAGAAATCTCAGCCCTGTCGACATTCCGTTACTTATGGAGTTGTCAAGATCTTGGAAAGATGTCAGTAAAGATCTCAAGTACAACATGGCAAGGGGCTTCCTGAGAGTAAGTTATCTTCAACTGAGATTGGTCTCTTATATTTCAACAAAACACCGATACCTGGAAAAGCTGTGCCAAATTAAGAAGATATCCTGACGGATCGTCCTGGTCTCGGACGTACAACAGAATTATCTCCAGTAGCTCACACTGTGTTGGAAAACAAACGGCACGTCAGTGAGTCTTGGCAAAAGGATACAAACTTTCTGGGTATTATTTTACGGATTTTTTTTTGTAATTCATGAGTGAACCAAAAATTTGACAAGATTAGGACTTAAACCAGCTCTATAAATCTCTGAACGAATGTACCCTTTTTCTATAAACTCAGCTACAAAGTTTTATACTTGTGCTTGCTTCCTGCAATTGATAGATTTTCTGATACATATGACATTCAAATATTCAGACAAATGTTTTTCGTGTAGCCATACTAATCCCACTGGAATGGATGGTCAGCTTAGCAAACTCTGTCAATTTTTCAATATTGGCCTGTGGAAGGCAAATCCAGTCTCTCTGCCCAGCTGAGCTAGCTATTCCTTGTGGCCTTGTGAAATCATGGTCAGCTGTCTTTCTTGCTTTAATATGCCTTTTAAATCACTTGAATGTTTGCCTTTGGACATCTTATGTTTATTGTAGGGTTGAGTAATCAAACCAGCCTAATCATTATCTCAGTCCATTTGGATTCTTTGCTGGTGACGTGATGAAGGCCATGTGGAGGGCGTAAGCAAATCCGACTGACAAAAAGTTGCACTCAAAGGGCTGAAATTTTCTTAAGTGAAAAAACTGTGACAATAGATACAAAAACAACCCCATTACTTCACTGACCTGTTCTGTAAGACCCTGAAGACACCATCGGATGCTGTGCCTCTCACTCTGTACACATATGGACCAATAGGGAAGCAGAATGTATAAAGTCAACCAATGACAATAAAGCTATCATGCAAAGAACATCAGAATGAACCAATAGGAAAGCAGGTTTTATATCAGGTTCAATCAACCACAGTGTGCAGGCATGTGACTGCCTTGTACTACACAATGACCAAAACCACAACCAGCGCATGTATTTCATCTTTTACGAAAGAACAAATCTGCTCTGTGAGCAAACAAGGGATGGCGTGCTTTTATACAGCAACGATGGTCATTTGGTGGAAACTCATCGTGTGCGAACACGCATATCTGTTTTATGTACAAAGTGTGGACATTCCTTTGTTCTTCAGTGGTTAAGGAAACTTGAGGAAAATGCTCCTTTTTCTCCCACTAGGATAACTCCTTCGAGCTGGATGTTTGATGATGATTTCCTGGACTGTTCCTTGTTCATTTTGCCACCGATAACCTTGACCCCAAAATGCCTCTGAAACTGTTTTTCAGAGAGGGGGAAACATTGTGTGGACGTGTGCGAGTCCACACAAAGCCATCATACCCTACATTATGTGGACTTCTTTAGTGCAGATGTCCACACTATGTATGTCACGCCAGCACCTGTGTTTATAGCGTGCTTGGTGCGGGCCAGGCAGGGTACGCACAACCAATTCCTGTTAAAGTCTACGGTCTGTGTGCACGTGCCATGCACAAGCATGATTTCCTTTGATAAACTTGGAATGTATTCATGATCTTTAGTAAAAACATGTTTGTGGATATGTTTTAGTGGAGTTCAGTGCTATAAACAATAGCCGGCTCTATGCATGTATTTGCCAAGCAAAATTCCCGGCTAAATTGGATCCAGGTCAAAGGTCACTGGGCGTCAACTTGTTACAAACCATTAGGGGTCCCCTCTTGTGCCTGCTGGGCGCCGGTGAGTTGAAGCTGGTCTCATATTGCTGCAGTAACATATCACACACCTTTCCCTTCTGCAGCTTTAAAACGCACTCCAAATACTGTTCCTGCATTTAACAAAGAGAAAGAAAAAGATTACATTATCTGCAGACCGATCCCTGAAGACGCCATTACTAGGGGGTGCCTTGTAAAACTTCACACTGTTTTGGCTGAGGAGCCATATAATGCGCAGTCCACACACATGGTGCCACCACAGTAATGCCGTCTAATGCTGGTCACCAAAGTAGGCCGGACTCCATGTTTTGATATGAGTTTAACACTAAAGTTGCCAGACACGACATTGAACAAGTGGGGCTTTATTGAATTGGGCCGTCAAAGCAACAGTATACAAATATTAAGCTAAAAATCACTACTGAAACACCAAATTGGAATTTACATTCATCAAATTTTAATTCAAGAATTCCAAGCGGAACAGTAACGTTTGAATACATTCATTATCCAATGTTGTCCGCTATGAACCAAAATACACGCCTATGCTTTCGTTGCTATGGATATAGTTCTTTGGTTGCTACGGGTATAGTTCTTTGGTTGCTACGGTACAGTTCTTTTTCAGAAAGAGACGGCATGGTATAGTCTTTTTGAAGCGGTGGTATAAAAATAGTAAAACTAGCAAGCGTCAAATTACACACTTTTGGCCAATCAAGATACTATCCTTATTCTAGGACAATGTGAGCTTGTTTCATAGTACATTTGTTGTTGGATCCTGTGGTGGCTGGCAGGCTTGGGACTCTAAAGGGACAGTTGACCAGTCGGATCCTGTTACACTAATGGCTAGCTCTAAACTGTGGCAAAAGTCAATGCCATGAGGGTTAGGTTGATTAAAATGGAAAAGATTATTTGAAATGCCAAAATATCTACTACCTGTTTCATCAACTGTCAATTTTGATCATGGCTTGGTACCCTCTGAATACCCATACTGAAAGGCGTAGAAGTTCTGTCTAAATGTCATGGTTACCTGGAATGGATGTTCTGTGTCTCTGTGGAAGCTGAGTAGATGTTTGAGGCAATGAAGGAGCATCATGCGTTCTGTGTGGTAATACTCCCATACCTATCAAATCGATTGATAATCAATCAATCAATTAGGAAACAGCGATCAATCACTAATCATCACAAACCAATACCCTATGATAAATCACCCAATGATCAATGATCGTCCATTTATTATTAATTTAAATCTCTGAAAGAGCGATCAGTAATCAACTACCCCTGACAAATCATTGAAAAATCAACAATTGATAAAATTCAAATTATTTATCATTCATTGATAACCAAAAACCAAAGTCGGACATTGTCTGAGCAATTTTCTCAAGAATGAAAAGAATCTCAATTTACTGATTAATTAATAAATCAATTAAAAGTTCCTGAAACAATCATAAAAATTGTAAAATTTTGGACACGTAAAACCAGCCAAAAGTTTTTAGTAGCAATGGCTGGCACATATTACACATTTCTGGCCCAAAAGGTTGTTACAATTACAATCTATTGATAAGTTCACCACTCACTTTGCATGTTGTAATACATTTCTAAATTACTGGAAATTTCACTCACAGACTCTTGCCAACATGAATATGTCCACATAAAGAGTTGGTTTCTGTCATTACCTTCTGAAGCAAAGCCTGAACACTTCGTTCGTCCTTCAATATTGACTACAAGAAATGAAGAAACAATAAAAACTGTGACAAAGTTGTAATCGTCCTGTCAAAAGTTCACAACTGCTGTCACTGATAATCGCTTCCCTCAAGTCAATAGACTCATCCCGTGATTCTGCATAAATTGCACTGTTAAAAATACTGTATCCTGTTACAAGATTTGCTCAGTAATTTGCACAGGTTCCTTGCAGCCATGGGTTCCCAATGGGCCCCTTGCTGGGCTGTACTTGATCTTCACAAGTAAGCGTTAAACAGCGCCCTCTACATTTCTGACACAGAGCCAATGGCCATGGCTGCCAGCTGTGTGGCTCACCTGCAGCTGCGTTCCCGTCCCCCTGAAGGCATTCAGGATGTAGGCCTCAAAGAGTTCCTTGCTCTGCACTGCATCCAGATCCTGCAGGAGGAACAACAGTGTTGCGTATTTTACCATGGGGTACTCTTACCCACTTGGTACATGTAAGTATGAAATCAATTCGGTCCTCGTTGGTAGAAAAGGGCAAGTGCACGGCAAAGCATCATTATCAGAACTGCCACAAATGAAATTACTTAGGAACATTTAACGAGCAATATATTACCCCCCTTAAATGTATGAATAAGAACTGACCCCCCCTTTCTGGTTATACTCATTGGAAAGCATTTCGACTAGAACCCAAATTTTCTCAATATGATAACATTTTTTATCAAACAAAGAAAACTGACTAAATGCTTACATGTTCATTTTATGAACAAACCCCCCCCCAAAATAACTGACTGCACCCAAAAAATTGACTAAAATGGTTATTGAACCTGCGACCTCTGGAGCACTGTATTGGCACTCTACCCAACCCTGTGTTGACGGTTCTTTGCATCTATCAATATCTTTGTTCAGTGGGTGCTGGTTAGGAGCCATACTATTTTCATCTCTTTGTTATGAATCTTTATGATAAAAGCTTCAAGACAAAGCATGTTCATTTGCCTGCTCTTATGGACGGAAAACAATGACTCTCAATGTGTTTTGCATCAACAGGTGGCCAGTGAGATATCTACAGCATCTGCATGCACAGTGGATAGCGATGTCGACTTGAAATCAAGTCATTGGTCGGTCGTGTTTGTCGTCCGTACGCTGTGTCCTTTTACAATTAGTGTGGAGTCCGTTCACTGTTGCCCGCAATCCATCCAGCATGCCACACAGATTCTGCCCTTGCTCGTGGGCTGTTCTGTACTGGGTTTCGGCACACATCGGCCCACAATCCCTGTGCCTGCCTAACAACTTGATCAACCTGATTCTGGATAGATATTCATGTTTGCAACAACTGAACTGCATGATTCATATATTTCCATGTAGAGCGCCAATAGTAGCTCACGCTAGGGAACAGACTTATCCATTTATTTATAGGGATGTTTACAATTGATTAGTGCCAGTTTCTTTCATATCTTGCATTAATATCCCTTTTAATACGATGCTTAGAGACAAAGTATACATAACTATTCAAGAACAAATCTATTAACTATCTTTTTCTGGTGAGAGAATTAATGCTTTTATGGCAAATCATCTTTTTAGGATAATATAAACACCTTCTTCAATGAACGAGACTGTGGTTGTTGTTAATAAGCGTTCAACTGACCAATTAAACTGACCCTGAAATACATATTCATATTATCGGGATTCTTAGCCAATCAGAGTGCTCCGTCCAATTTTGGTAGCAAGCCCCATATGTTGTGCACAACAACAACGGTAATTGGGCACTGTCAGACACGCGTATTGGGGAGCGAGGTTACACTAACTGTTCCCGCGTCTTATTAAATTGCTCGCCAAACTGCACCGCGAGGAAGGTGGACTACACCTAGCCAATTAAAGATTTGATTTCAAATCTAATAGCGATGACATTACAAAACCACACAAACTGAAGGCACAGCTGCTATGGTAACTGTGGCTGTGAGTTTACAAACCCTCTGTTTTCTGTTATCGATGTGCTTGGCCAACAAAGTCCTGTAGAGCACGTATTGTAGGACCGAAATAATTAAGAATAGTTTTCTTCACATTTCAGTCAGATTTCTACAGAAGGCCGCAATTGATCATTGTTGCTTACCAGGAACTGGCTGAGCTGTAGAAGGAATTGGAGCTCAAGGCGGCTGACGTTCTTGTCATTCTTCAACTTGGTCTCTGACTCCTTACTGCGATGAGAAAAAGCAACAGGATCTTCATTCCAAGATCACAAAAAAGCAAATTTGTTCATTTCTCAATTGTTTTTAACCACAAACCCTCCTGGGATGGCCCTTAACTCTCTATCATTACGGGTCGTTGACTTATTCCACCGTAAGTTGAAGTGCGCCCTCATGGCTGAAGAAGACACAGGCTAGTGCAGTGTTTTTCGACCAGGCTCATAAAGACCATGCGTTCAAACAGGAATTGGTCACACGTCCTTGGCATCCCAAGCCACATGCACACAAACCTGCACTCACTCAACTAGTTCCCACTAAAAGACTGTCATTGCTGTGTGTAAAACATGCTCTCTCATTCCTGCTTGGAGCAGATAATGAATTCCAAATAAATGAATAAGGACAGACATTGTACAAATCTGGCGAGAGCACTGATTGCTTCCATGACTTGGTGATTCCAAGTGAACAAAGATTTAATGCAGTATCAAAGAGTTTTGTGATGAAATAAACATTACTGTGTGAATTCAAGTGTGGTTCTGTCATATCCAAACTACTCCAAGATAACCCAAACAATTTGTTTTGATTTAGAAAAAAAAAAACCCAGATATTTGAGTACAAGTTCACCACTGCCTTACCTATGCTGCTTGTAGTGCTGTAGACCATGCAGCAATAAAGCTTCATGGACGGAGAGCTCCTCTGCTATAAGATTCTATGCAGTCACACGGGCAAATCAAACGGTGAAAGAAACGTGTGAACACGGTAAAGACTATGAAGGGTATAGTACTTAATACTAATTACTTGTAATACTTATTTTGGAATTATTGACTGCTCTGGTGTGGGATATTTTAATACCCTTGGGACTCATAGCACCTGAGACGAAGCCAAGGGTGCTATACTGTACGTGCCCAAGGGTGTTAAAACGTCATGTTCCACATCTCAGCAGTCAACAATTGTTTTGTTATAGCTCTGTCTCAAATTCTTTACAATATTTTTCCCACCTGAAGTATCTAGGCTTCTACTGAAAGGACACAATCTGCTGCTGTGCAGAAAGTTGTACGAGTAGAGTCCATGGACTCGGTGCATTAATTTACATGGATTTGGGACAGTCACACGTGTTTTGCTCAAAACCAATATCTTTACATCCTAAAATTATCACTTTAAGGAACTGGTATGAAGAAACGAACTTCAAGTGAACGGATTTGACGTAAACTTACTCTGACAAACTCTGGCATTGATAAAAATTAAAGTGTGCCTATACAATGTACTGTACGTACCGGTTCACTGACATTCCCACTACAGTCCACTGTTATCAACTGTATGGGTGAGAGTGGCACAGGTACCACTGAATACAAGTAGTGTGGCTGGTGGTCTCTGCTTTGGGGTTTGGACTGTTGGGCGGGGACTAGTCTACGATACTATGATATGACATGGACAAGGTGAAGGTAATATGGGGCTGGGGCAGTGGCATTCCTAGTGGGGCTGGGGGGGAGAACATTTGCTCCCCTCTCCCTTAGGAACCCTTGCATTCCTTCTTGTTTCCTTCCCTCCTCCCCCCCTCCCCCGAAGCACCTGGCTAAGTAGCAAAGGGAGACAAGGGGGTAACTGTCCCCCTCTTCCAGATGGCAACTCTTAGTTTCCCTCTTGCCCCCTTCCCCAGAGAACGCCACTGGCCTAGGGACAACAGTGGACCAAGTTGAAGGCTATATCATCCCCACCGTCACAGTTGAAACCACTCCCTCACACTTTTTATTCCCCAAGTAAAAGCCACTGGTACAGCCAGATCAGCTTTCTGGTCACAACACACTGAAGGTAATAGCCACTGAAGTAGACGAGGACAAACTATGACAAGTGACTGTCTCTGCCACAGTGTATTTGAAGAACATGTGACTCTACTAGCAGCTCATAAAGATCTTGTGACAACTCTAGTTCCCAGACTTCACAAAGACTCAGAGTCAAGAAAATGTCACTTACTGGCGCTTTCACTGCTGACCGGCCACTGATGATTTGTAACAACTCGTGGTTGCACCTGTCCACATAAAACAAACCAGGAAAGGTGAAGTTGGTTTACTTTTGTAATTCTAAAGGCGGCCTTTGAGTTCACACAGCTGACCTAAGTCACACCGAAATATTATAAATGACTTCCAAAATACAAAGAATAAAGCTGAAATTGGCAAAGTCTGTGTTGATATTCACTTTTAGTAGATGTTTCTCCCACCTGTTACTGTTAGCCTGGACATGTAAACATGAAATGCCACTAGACATTTTATTACAGGATCCATGCAATGAATTTTTCTTAGACTCATTTCTTCTGCATCTACTCATCTGTAATGTATGAGAACTATAAGAATTTTAGGTTGATGTCACTCAGACTGAAATCAAATCTTGGGGCTGCCATGGCTGCAGGAAATTATCTCATAAGTTCATGTGTGGGGCAGTGCAGACATCCGGAGTTTCAGAAAATGGCGGGTAGCAACCCAACCGAGCTGATGAAAACCTCCATTTGCACTTTCAGAAGCAAATCTTCACCTACAGACCGCATAATAATAGCTATTATAGAACTACCAGGCAAAACATGATGTTTTTCTACCATCCTCACTTCTCATCCCTCGACAATCCGCACACATCTGCATTACTTTATAGTGTGGTTCCCTGACTACAGATTTCCCTGATGTCTCTATACATAATCTTAATGAGAGAAGTCAAAATTATAGGAATGGGTATCCAAAGCAACATAAACGTTTGTTAAGCAAATACGCTGCACCTGATTTGTCACCTGACGTACAGCCACAAAGAATGAAGATGTGTGCAGATCGTTGAGGGAGTAGAGGCGAGGATGGTAGAAAAAACCTAATATTTTGCCAATAGAAAATGTAGGTTAAACGCTACAAAATACACTCGTGCCCGGTAGTTCCATATAGGTTAGCTATTATTATAGGGTCTTTAGGGGAAGATTTACTTCAAAAAGCACAAATGGAGGTTTTCTCTGGTACGATCACCTGACGATTGCAGGGCACTTTTCAAATGCCATAGTTTATGGAACCATCAAAAAGACGGACCCAGAAAGGCCCACGGAATAGTGGCTTACTATTCAGTAAGTAGGCCTACCTAGGTTATGTCAATGAACATAATGGATGACAGAGGGTAAAAAGTTGGGGGATTGTGAATTTGGGGACCCCAAGTTGTTCTCATTTTAATCTGTGCAAAACTGGTCATTCCCCCCCCCAAAAAAAACCCAAAGGCAACCATGGCCAACGCTGTCTGAACTACCCTGACCCTGTTTTTTGGAAATTTCAAATTGTTAATTGTAAGAAAATGTGACTTTCTCACTGATAAACCAGCCATGCAAATTTGATTCCACCATCATGTGCCATGTGTTAAAACACCCACAGTTTCCCCTCATCATTTCCCTAAAAGTTCAAAACCCTGCCTCTTCACATTATCAACCCCACAGTTATTGAGCATGACATGACATGTCACTCACAGTCATCTACCGTAACCTGGAGTAGGGACAGAAATGGGATTTTTGAAGTTGCTCTATAAGCTTTATGACTGTGTTGTGTTGAAAGAGGGGATAATTCTGAGCACATTGATACCAATATGTCTGTATTTGGTCGAGGCGTTGCTGAGATATGGGGATTTGAATTTTCTGAAAATGGGAATTTTTCGTTCTTTTTCTTAATGGAGATCATGGTTAAAGTAGAGCCACATTTTGTGTGTTTGCAGCAGTAAACAAAATGATAAACAAATTGAGTCACAGAAAACATCTCTGTTGCTCATTTATTTTCAGCCGTTCTTTTTTGAATCAACAAAATTGTATGCACAGTGTATGTTGTACACATAAATCTATGTGTGGAATTTTGTTTACAAATAGGGTTGTCATGGAAACGCGGCTATTTACGTTTTTCCTCAATTGGTTGTAATGAGCCCCAATTTTACAGTTCAAACTTCATAATATCAATGAAAAACTGATGAATCACCCTGACTTGAAATTGGATTGAAATTGGGATTACGATTAATGAGTTATTTACGACAGCATTTGTTTACTAATTTATAGTGTAGTAAACAATGTAGTAAACAAATTGAAGCTTCCATATCTTCGGATATGAAAATGCTAAACGGATCCTGTTTTCACTATATTCCAATAGATCAACATCTCTTTCCAATTTTAAGGATTCATAACAATTCTAAAGGTAGATTATTGGAGAAGGTTGCCATAGAAACAGACAAAAAACTTTGTATAAAATAAGTTAATTTGCCGTATCTTTAGACATGAAAAGGCGAGAAAATTGCCATTTTCTTTATGTTAGCCATATTTTTCTGTTTCCAGTGTTTAGGTGGAATAAAAAAGTATGTTAGCCATACTTTTCTTTTTCCAATGTTTAGATGTACAGTATTACTGAAAAGTATGCTTAAGCCTAATACTGGCAGTAACCAGTTGCCATGGAAACGATTAATTCAGTTGAAATTTTCATGGTGATAGCAACAGCACAGTTTAAGAAATTTTAACTTCAGATCAGGGACCATTTTTAACAGTACATGTATGTACACAATGATATTGCATTTTTCTTGTCACATTAAACCCTCAACTGGATAAAACATTAGGAAGATAATAAAATCTTACATCTAAAATCTGAAACAAGTCAAATTCTAGAATCTTTGAAGTTTGACATACTTTAACGTTTCTGTTTGGTTCATATGAACCATCTATTTATTACCACACAGTAATTTAGTGCAGTTGGTTGCCCTGAAGTATGTATTAATACAGACAAAAGTTCGGGTAGCCAAGAGCATACATTAAGAGATTCAACACATTTTCTAAAACGAATGAGTTTTGTTTCACATACATGTACATGTGTATTCAGGGCCATGAACTGTAACACAAAAGTAATGCATTGCTCTACGGATGACATGTAAATGAACAGTATGCATGTATTGAAATTGTTCACACATCCCATGCAATGAATACAGATAAAAAGGGACCTGTATTATGTAACAAGAGCAATAAAGTCATATTAAAACTATATATGCATGTACATGTACATGCAATACACGTGCATCTTGGTTCATTTTGAGTTTAGTTTCAAATCCAATCACATTTATTTTATAATCTCACATTCTTACTTCTGGCTTGTTTTTGAAAGGAAAACACGGTTAATTCTTCACAGTTGCTGGAAAGTAAGTCAGCTTTCTAAGCACCAGTTGTGGTTTCATCCGTTTAACAAACTGTAAGAAGTTAACTACTGGTAGGTGAACCAGTTCCTTGCATGATTTTAATAATACAGTTTGTCTGATTTTCTCTGATATAGCTTAGTTTTCTTATTGCTGACACTTAAGAACATTAAGGCAAGAATGAAGTTTACAGAAGTCCTAGAAAGAACAATTTCTTTATGTACAAGTAGGTCTACTTCGAGGATATAGGTATCCATTATGTCCTACGATCAGAAATTGAAAATGAGGAGTGAATGAAGACCCTTTTCAACATACAGGAACAATGGTGATAAGAACAGATTCAGATGCTATTTAATATTGAACACATTGAAATGCATTATTTTCTCTTTATGTAGTTACGAGTGGATTAGGAGGGAACAATTTCCAAGTTGCCATCTCTGTAATCCTCAACAAGTTTGTACACAGCTTCATCGTCATCTTATGTGATGTTGAACCAGTGAGGAAACCCAGGAACCTGACTAATGACTTCACCCGTGTACATCTGTCTCTCCCCATCCTCAGAAGCAAAGTAGTGGCTGACAGTTTTACCGACTAGCAATGGAATTGTTACATTCATGTCATCACGTGTGGTTGTTTGAACTGACTCCCCATCGGCTAAAGAAGTTGCTGCATCAATAAACAAATTGTTTACACAATGCTGAAATTGTTTCTGCCATTGAAACTAGGAGGTGAAGTCCACAGAAGAAATTGTTCATTTCAATCAACTTTTGCTTGGCAGTCTTGCTTAAAGAATCCCAGTTATCTGTTATTTTTAGGAAGGCATGACTCTCTATAAGACTGGAGGATTGCATTGAACTTAGATTCAGTAGCAGCACGATCACTCATTGTGTTCTTAATCTCACACAGTATTTTAGAACCTACATCGTCTTTTCCATGGCAGATGTCTGTGATATCGTCTTGAATCTTCTTAAAAGTTGTAAGGGTATCCCCAGCACTTTTTGAAACCATTTCTCTTAAACCTAAGACAAAGTTGTTATACTCTGCATCTGTAACTAAGTATGTCATTTAAACATCACCCTGTTTTGGCGTTTCATCCAATCCTGGATTGCCACAACTGAGTTGGGATGCCCATGACTTTGAAGGAAATGGGCTGTTTAAAAACGGACAGAAAAAGAAGACTTCATAATTCCAAATATCTGCCGAATAGTTTGTTTTATTAAAGGAATCTTCTTTCAATAAATCATAAAATTGAAGGATATTAATCCATTAAGCATACAGTGTTAACATATTATGTAAACAAATAAAGATTGTGAAAAGGCAATTATAACATAAATAGAAAAGAATCAAAACTAAACATTCAAATGACTTACCAAGCAACAGTAAAGCAAACCAGAATGTTTGGGGCATTTCATATGACAAACATCCACCATACAAATGACCACGTCTTTTTCTCGAAGATTTTTAGATGTAGAGCTCCACTTATTTAAAAAACTTCGAAGAAATTTTTCAAAATTTCAGTTTTCATCCAAAATATAAAGTAAAAAAAAAAACTTGGACAGAACACTCAGATATGAAAAACATAATTTTAACTTAAATGAGTCGGTGTAATTTTTTTAAATACATTAAAGTTAACAATAAAAACTGTGCCTTTGAAATAAATATTGTTAAGTCTTTTGTCCTTCCTATTCAGCCTTTCTTTATTGGAAGTCTCATAAAATTCCAGGTTCATTCATCATTTCACCCATGGTGTGCATGTCGACAGTCATTTCATATTCCAAAAAAAAATTAACATCGACATATTCATGTATAGATGTAAGAGCTGATAAATGTTGGTTTCAAAGTCATTTCCCCAAACAAATCTTCATCAAAAATGATGTTACACGAAATGCAAAGGTGCGTGAAAAAAGCTCCCCGCTGCGTGCTGTACGAAACAACGCGGCTACACCACCGCGCACACACGATTGTTGACAGACCGTGCGACGCGTTGGTCCCATGGCGGTCACTCGGCGTGTTACGCTAACTTATTTCGCTCGGTGGTCAAATGCGCTCACAGTCTTTTATACAAGTCCAAATGATTAAGGGTATTTATAACCTGAAAATTTCAAAAATGGACACTAGTTTCTTGTATATACGACAGAAATGCTCCAAAATCGCTTGTAGAAGAACCAACCTCCTTTTCACGGCCGTATTTCGAAGAAAAATCGGGCGAACTTCGCCAAAACTTCGACGAGGTGCTGACGGAAGTCGTCAGCTTGCCGTGTGTGAAAAACGAAGCGATTTGAGAATGGTGCTGTGTGGAAGAACCGGTTCAAACCGGAGAGTTCCGGTTTGGAGACGCGAAACCAAACTTTTGTACACAAAACTGTACGTGCGCAGATGATGTGCGCAGTAGACCGTTGCGGTCCCTACCTGGAGCAATCCAAAAGTTAACATGTAGGTCTCCTTTCTGTTATATGAACGGGGTCCCCAAATTAACAATCCCCAAAAGTCACTTGTTACATAGGCGTGCTAGGCAGCTAGGCCTAGCTATTTATTGGGGCACTGTTTTAAGTGTTTATACACGTATTATCTAACAACATTAGATCGTGGACATGGTGAGGCTGCACAGTCAATCACTGCACAGTGGCAGTGAGAAGACAGTGACCACATGCAGATGTGAGCCACTGAAACGACACATAGCCTACATTACACAATTGAGTGTTTGGTGTAGGCCCTACTGCCCCTAGGCATGCTAGGCTTAGTAAAATCTTGAACTTGCACCTAGGGCCTACATTGTAGCCTAGGCTGGACCTAATTTAATTTCCTACTCAGCTTTATCACAGTATTATCAGTAGGCTATCCTACAAAATTCTATTTTCAATTTTATACAGAATATCTGAGAACGATTCCCGTAGCCTAATTGTTGAGTTGCACAATAAAAATTACAAGCTTCCCTACCTCAGCACTCGTGTTGTACTCGGCGCCATTTTGAATTGTGCGATGCACCATGGGACTAAGTTTAACACCCAAATACGGAAAAAACCAACTGCGAACGAACGACGACAACGCTACCAAGCAGTGCGCCCTCTAAAGGGAAGGGGGTTCCCACATAGAGGAAAATGAGGGGTCCCTCCCCCAGGCTTTGATCGCCTTCGTTTCAGGCTTCATCCTTTGAATCAGTACCCGCTTTTAGGCGTAAGGTGTTCAAATGAAATAGAAGTATTGCAACGTATGGGTCACTGAATTAAATTCAGGGAGGGGTACGAATTAGGCGAAGGCGGAGATGGACACTGAGTACTGAACCCTCCCCCTACCCGTGGAGAGATGTAAGGTCTTCTGGCACAGTCTAACACCACATAACCACAGAATTAGTTTCCAAAATATCCAGAGTGATTCGTTCTGTAGAAGAGTCTGGTTTAGGACGAATACCATTATGCGCTCACTTCTTTCCTGTGAAATAGGATTATCCGTCGGTTGTGCAGGCGTGCTTGAAAGACTAGCAATTGAAAACAGTTGGTCACTGTAGGGAAAAACATCATCATGTCTCGGTGTTCCATCCCCTGCATTCACCAGTTAATTCTAGCTGATCGAAGATGAAAATTAACAGAACATCTTGACAAACAAAGATTCATTTAAGACTTAGCCGGATGTACCGAATCGAAAAAAATGGAGTGTGTCTCTACATTGCACAAAATAGTCCGTTTCATTCAAGTACACCATAGTTTCAAAGTGGGGGGGGATACAGCCAAACCGTGAATTTTCGCAAAGATGAGTATACTGTGCTGTGTCGTTTTTAGTTAAGTAATACACCCAAAAGAGAAATTTTGATATCAGAACAAGAATATCTTTTCTCCATTAAAATACCTTTTTCAGAGATCAAGAGGTTTCAGGAAACATGGCTGGGGCGTTTATGCACTAGTTAGAAATATTTAGGACACCAGTCGAAAATGTTGTCATGAGACGACCTTATGAGGGGGGTCTCCAAAGACAGAAAAAACACGCCAACTGTTTAGAACAATCATTTCCCCCACTCCGGCCCAAGATCGCTCCAAGCCAATCTCACTACCCTGACTGCGAAGCAGACAAGTAACAGAAGAGTCGAAGTCTTACAACGTCTCCCCGACTTAATTTATTCTACAGACCTCACTGAGTGCACCTTGTTTAACCTCACTTAGGAGTGGAGTTCTGAAGGCATGCGGCCCAGAGCCCGTCTGCCCACCGGGAAGTACGCGAAACCTTTGGCCGTTGGGTGTGCATCCCAACCTGCAACGCTTTTAACTAACAAATTGTCGTTTCCTCTCGCTTCAACTCCACGAGATACCTCTGAAGATGGCGAGCGGTTAATCGAGCCAATCAAAGTCAGGAACCGTTATGGGATCGCTACATTGAAAGTCTTTCGGTAAGCAGTGGTAAGACGCTTTTTTTCATCACGTTTGCTCGGATACCCATAAGCAACCTCTCTGGGCAGAGAGAGAAAGAGAGTTCAGCGGTGATAATGTACTACTTTTGCAGATAACGGATCTGATCTTCTTGTCCTTTCTATCAGCTAAGTACTCTTGCCTGGGGAAACAAGTACAGGCCTGTATTTTGAGAGATCGACGTAGACTGTTTTATGTCTGAGATAATCATGTGGTTGACGTCTGATGCTGAGTCGTTGACGAGTAAGAGCAGCGTGTTATACTGTTCGTCTCAGGTGCGGACATGAGCGCGCAAGAAACATGACTGACTTTTGTCGAGCCATTGTACATCAAACCATCTTCAGTTGGCTTTAACTCATTTTGAGTTCCGTTCTCATGCTTGAAAGTCATGGGCGTAAAATCCCTGGGATGGGGTATATTTTTATATCTTCCACATTTTCTTTTACCAGGGGGATGGGCTATTGAATCATCCGCCCACTTTTTTCGTGGTGAGAAAAAAGTAAGGGGGATTGTGAAGAATTTTTCGGTAATCTAAACAATCGAACGTATTCAATAGCACTCAAAATGGGAGCACAATTTTAAAGCCATAAATACACCGTTTTGTTGTCAGGTTCTGCAGGAGTGAGACAGATTTTGCAGATATACATCTATATCATGAACACCGCCCCCTATACTGTCATGGTGTCAGAGCCCAACCCCAACTCCACTTTTCAAATTTCTATTGCCGGGCAAATCATCACCCCACAATCCCGAAATCGGTTCCCGGTACAAATTTACGCAAATGAGTGAAAGTACGTTGCAGGTGGACCAGTGGCCAACAAACTGATGGGTGTAGAAGTTGCTTTGAGTTGATGCATTATCAAATATGTTAATATAACCTTTATCATTTGCCATGAACCAGTTTTGAGCAATACCCATTCGGGTTTTGAGTTCTGTTCCTTTAATCTCGGCTTCGTAACTGATGTCTGGCTTCATTTTTTATCAATACTCTTATGTTAAGACCCTCCAAACCAACGCAGCTTTTTTTGGCTACATAACCACGAAACTGTTCAGTGTCGAAATTTTGAGTGTTCGTATTGGGAACCAACAGAACATTTTGTAGACACAAGGTATGGATATTATTTTATATCCTTTCAGGTTAAGTGCATTGAAAAGTGACTACTTAAACGGACTAAATTTTGCAAGCTTCGGAAGCTGTTGCTGAGATGTCAATCAGGGAAGACGACACTGCTCGGTTCATACATTTTCTATTCAAATTATTGCGAATTATTTGAGGAACAAGCAACAAGATATTCGACAGGCAAAAGCCACAACGGACAACAAAACTAGTCTTGCGGGGACAGTTTCTTTCAGACGCTTGAAGAGAGAGTAGTTTAAATCTGTTGGCCATTGTCTGATCCCATCTCGCTCAGAAATGTGTGAAACCTACTTCTAAGGTGCAGCCCTTTCAACAAATTTGCACGTAAATGCCCACTATCGGTTTTTTAGTATAATGTCTGCAGTTACAGGATATAATCCTGGTCATGTCAATTTGGTTAGCCTTAATTTTTTTTTAACTGCATGCCATGTGAAAAGAAATAAGTGAAACGACGCACTTTAGACTCGCTTTGCAGGCTCTGGACGTATGAGCCCCAAGCTGGTTTAAAATGAGCTAGGGTCGCGTCGGTACTAACAAAATGAACACTCCCGACCAACATGGCTCTTTTTAAACGATGGGGGGGGGCTTCTGCACAAGGCGGATAGCCACTTCGCCGTGTGATACAAAGCACCGCCTGAGGTACAGCGTCACTCCCCGCTACAGGCCCGCGTTGTTATACTGTATACACTGCAAAGCGCTGGCGTTAATTTAACACCCTCGATACACGTCAAAACTTATGCTGCTCTGTATGGATGCTGAGCGTGTTTATTTAACGCCAATTTAACACCACATTGGAAACACACTAGTGTATACATACCATTCAACTTTAAATTGAAACAGTCGTTGGTAGAAAAAGAAATTACGGAAAGAGAAAAGATCAGAATCGGAGACAGAGCCCGAAGAAAAATGGTCACGTTTAGGCAACGGCCCTCAGTGTTCTTTTCGAAAAGGGAGACATTATCTTGGCCGGGATTGGGCCCGTTCGGGACGCATGCCTGGCCGGCCAGCCGCCCGCTGCACACAGCCCAGCTTGGGAAAACGGGGGACGGAGTGCACGCTAGCCGGGAACGTCGCATTAGGCACGTTTCCACGGGGAGAATTGGCGAAGATTGGCGATTAATGGCCAGATAAGGGCTTATCGGATGCACAGGGAGCGAGGGCATCACCTGGTGCCGGCTGTAAATTAGGGATGGAGTTTTTTCCTTTTTCGTGCTCGACAGCATGCAATTTTTGTGGTCACATCAGGTGAAGCCAACTCTAAACGGGCGCGTGTTGAAGAGGAGTTGAACATTTTATTACTGCAGCGTTTCCAAGCCCGGGGTAGCGTTTGGTTCCACGTGCAAGAATGGTTCAATCGTCGACCAGTCCCGAACCACCAAATTATTCGTCTAAAATTATTGTCTACGGTTGTTGTTTCTTCAAAAGAACATTTGAAGCTGATCTTAGGTCATACAATTTCTGGAACCGAAATGAATAGTTTCTGTTTTACTGTCGTTTAATATCCTTTGATGTTAAGAAATCGAGTCACGATAGAACAGCGTCGTGCATCTACAGAATGACATGTAAACAAAAAGGCTCGCAAACCAACATGTCTTTTAACGCAGGACTTAGTCTTGGCTTACTTTGGCAATGAGCTCCCGGGTCAGACCAAGGCAGGATGCAATTTTCCTTGCAACGGAGGCTCCTTTAGTCGGAATTACACTTCGCTGGTTTACAAACGACTATGAAATGCACGTACTACGGGGAGCGTCGCTACCAGCAAAATGAACGCTACCGACCAACACGGCTCCGTTCAAGCGATGAGGGGGTGCTTCTGCTAAAGGCGGATAAGGCATCTCAATTTGCCACGTAATACATCCAGCCACGTATTCATGAAATTGAGATAGTGTCCTTCCACATAATCAATGGCGAGAATGGCGTGTTCCCAAATGTAGCGAACTGTCTCTTTCTCCTGAAGACGAACAGAGCACACTGTTCGAAACGTCGAGTGAACCCCGGTTCTTTTCAGAACCACACACACTCAAAGAGAGAATTTGATTACATGGTGTCACCGCAAACTTCACATAGTTAGAACTGTTCCTCGTCTAGTACCTTTCTTATAGGCCTAGTTTATCCTACACATTGTTCATGAAACCGTTTGTGAATTTCGGGCGAGATCACACTTGCTTCACTCTTGCTGAGGAGTGTGGCAACACAAAGTCAGTCTGGAAAAGGTCACAGTGCACCTTGACCAATTTAGGAGACTAGGATACTGCCACTGTAAATACGCAGTGCTGACGAAAGAATTAAGTTCAATGAGGGTAATGGTTTACGGCCTAGTGCCCGCCGCTGCAAAGCCTGAAAAGCTGTATTTAATAATAATAATAACAATAATAATAATAAAAATCCTTGAAAATGCAGGTTGGGGGAGTATGATAAAGGCCAAATCAAAGAGAATTTGAACGGTCCAAATAGGGACTTGATGCCTATATCGTCGACCATACATTTGAACTCAAGCCACTGAGAACGTGACTACGTAAAGACATTAACAATCCCGATTCACATGTTCAAGTTAATAGTCACGTGAATAGGAGCGCTCATCGTATTGGTCGGAGTAAATTCGAACCAGCCTAAAAAGGAGATAGATGACCCCACCCAGTGCTTCATCATTGAATCTAAGGCCACAGCTGGTCTGTATTGACTTTCCGCAAAAGTTCGTCTGAACTTCCAAACAAATTTATCGGTACAAAGACCCTACTTGCGGTCAACTTGCTGGCTTATCCCCCGTGAAAACATTTTCTTTTCAAGATTAAAATGCGGAAAATGGCGCAAATTAGCAAAAGCCCGAGGATTTTCAAGTCAAAGGGAGCACACTACGAAAAGCACAAAGAGTGTTGCTTCGTTCATTCACAAGCGGTTTTACGCTGGCGCCACGCCACTTCAGAGTAATGTTATTTTGCGTCAAAATAAACAGAGGAACCACGCAGACTCGATCGATCGATGATCGATCGATTGACATCTTCATTGCAAGCAATAAGCTAGCAAGCAATTAGCGTGATTACGGTCGGTTTCCTGTAACTTGCAATCATTGGACATCACGCCTTTATTCGAGATGAACCGAATTGGGCTTGGACAAACTTAGTTTTTAGTTGATTTCTCCCTCGAGTCCAGTAAGTATGTGATACCTGTAAATTTAGCCCGATAAAACAATCCAGCATGCTCTGATTGGAGTATGCGGGCTTTGATACCAGGCAGGAATATGAAGACAAGGATTGGGCACATTCAAATATTTGCAAAGCGACTCCGACTCCAAGATCAATTCCTTTCGCACATTTTTCATTTTTGAGCTAATTGTATAAAACTCACATGCAGATTTTTTTGGAGGGGGGGGGCGAAAAATGCGGAAATGTTACGCCGGGAAGGGAAATGGATTGGACCCACCAAAATTGACTTTCTTTTATTATATTACAATGTCTGTTTTGTTTTGTTCTTTTTTACTTATTTATTTGCTTGTTTCTTTTTTCTTTGTTTCTGTTTTCTTTTCCTTTTTTTTTTTTTGGCTGAGGGGCATGACGCCCGCTCATTCTATTCCAACGCCAGTGAGTCATTTCTGCATGCTTCACCACCTAAAGGGGCGAGTTCGAACCACGAACTTTTGTTGATCACAGATGCATTTTCCCTGGTAACCTGTGCACAAAATATATCCTGGCTACCAGGCCAAATTGAACATCCCTGATTGCAAAGTGTTGAGAAACGTCGGCAATTCCACGAATCATTCACAGAAGTTGGTAAAATTTTCACTGAATCTGAAATAAAACATGATAATTATTGTTGTTACTTGTTATCGGACAACGATGGAAAACCCACCTTTTTCAAAATCTTCAGAGAGCAGTAGTAATAGGACCAACAGTTTTCGTCTGTCGTAACGAAATGCATATATGTACAGTGATTAGTTACCGATACGATGTGTGTGTCACCCCTCGCCAAGTATGAACTAATGCAAGAGGCTTTGTTGGTGTTCTCATTATACTTAACAGAGTCCGAACCCTTAGCGACTGGATTTCATTGACCTTATGCATGTACAGCGTCTGAGCTCTGCGCATGTACGATCAAAAGGCAAAAACTTGTTTACGCTTACCACCTCGTAAATGGCAGGTTTTTACTCTGGGCTTGAGGCTATTTGGCAAAGTACGAAAAACGGGAAGAAGTCGGAATTGGACAACCAAGCAGGCGTGAAATTTGATTCTAAAGGACCGTTTTTTATGACTGAGGCACGGGATTGGGTTGGCCGGCGACAAAAAGGTGAACAACTTGTGAAAACAGGCGGTTGCAATTCATCGCGCCCGGCTGGCTGAACAGAACTGCACAGGGGCCTGCGATGCTATGGGGCAATCCTGGGTGCTGTCTAGCCTTTTGTCAGCCGTTTCCTCAAACGATTAACTCGCATAATTGAGCACAAGGAGTCTTACCACGGAAAGGCGTGATTCTCAATCGTGTTTTTATACAATGCCAGCAGCGCTGCTCTGTGCTAGCTTTTGTTGTGCAAAAAATCCAGATAGAAGTTTGATCACCAGAAATTTTTTTACACATTTTGTCGCTAATCCCTTGAACAAACAACAAGCAGTTGTGTTCGGGTTGCGAAAATGCTTTCAGTTTTCGAAAAGCAATTTTTAACAATGTATTTCTCCAAGCTTAATAATAATTGCTTGGGTTGTTTTGCAATCTGGTAAATTCCCTGCGCAAGGATGGCTTCATTGATGCCTAACCAGCCACGAGTACAGAAGTTAACCATTTCACGACTGCATCTGGAACCGAAAGTGAAGCAAAGTACAACCCAGCTAATAAGCCATCTCTGTTTCCACGAAGATCGAGTTCTCGTTTGCTTTGGATGTCGCATCCAGGTCTTGCGTGGGGGGGTGGAATTTCTTTAATGTCTGTCAATTTCAATCACCTGTATGAGAGTCCTGCATAATAATCTTCTCCCATCTAAATCAGGTGGTAGTGCCGTTTTGATAAATACTTCCCATACTAAAGAAAAGGATCTTCAAGCAAGGCATGCCGACTTTTTTGGGGGGAGGGGAGTTTTTTTCTGAATAAATTTGAAACTTGAAAGCAAGAAAAGCAACAAATTGACGCCCTAAGTTCCACTGCAAAACCTTTATGAGCCATAAGCAATCAATCGATTTTGATAAAGAAGTAAATGAAATCAACCGAAAAAGAATGAGTACAATGTTCACTATAGGCCCTATAGTCTAGTTCAACCACAATTGACAGTGGAGTCGGCATTACATTACACTGACTTGATTTCCCCATAAGATATAATACCAGTTTAAACTATATGACAAAATGGAGAATTTTGTCAACGCTAACAGCACGCTGAATTCCAACGTTGATAATCTTACACTCCGTTTACCCATCAATGGTTGACGTAATTGTACATTTTACGTGTCAAAATATCGGAATTGTTGCACCAAGCATCTTGCATATAGCCTAACTTGAGTAACATATTTCGCCGTTCTGGGTAATAGGGTTATACAACCATAGAAAACTACAGAGATTTTGGCTCGAATGTGAGGTTTCAATTCTGAGGTTTGACTTTGTAAAGATCACAGCAAGCCCCGTCATTTATGATCCGAGAGCCCCAGGAAAAAAAAACGCGCCGAGAGATGGACACTTCTGATAAGACCAAAATGTGTGTTTCCATTTCACCAGTCGGGGCTGCGCCGTGCCTTATCACCCACATATCCGTTCCCAGACGGAGTAAAATGGCCATAAATTTCAATTCTTCTGGGTCTAAGTGGTCGCAATCTCGGTACACATAAACACGAACTTTGACGACTTTGCGATCTGTCCGTGCGTTAATGCGAAAATCCTGAAGTTTTGAGGAGGACGACAGATTGCGTTTAACGGTGAAAGGTATCCGATGGAAATAGTCCCAAACTACCGAGGCGTGATTTTTAAGACTTGGCCAATGAATTGCTACGAGATTGCTGTTCACAAAAGTGACAGGATTATTTACAGCGCCCTCTGCTGACATCTGTCAATTTTCGTTCAACTTGTGTCCCAGATATGACCGAATATTGGAATTTGTAAATCCAGATTCGATGTCATGTCCATCGCG
Organism: Acanthaster planci; assembly: GCF_054643075.1. NCBI lineage: Eukaryota > Metazoa > Echinodermata > Asteroidea > Valvatida > Acanthasteridae > Acanthaster > Acanthaster planci. The sequence goes on from NC_141787.1 coordinate 5,337,357, forward strand.
AATGAATTCCCATACAGAATGACATATTGAGAGTTAGTCGATCGTGGTATGCGAAGAATTCATAATAATCCTTACCCTTTGGCCTATCAGAAGAACGCTTATTTTTGCCTCATTTAATTTGTGGTATTTTTATAGCAGTGTAGGTCTGTTTGTGTTTTGCGTCGTCTTTTGACTCTTTTGTTGTTGTTGTTGAAGCCGCTTATATTCATTTTATTTTCCATGTGGATGCGAATGCAATTTAGGAAACTCTTGGAGAGGGGCTGAAAGGGACATGGTGAAGAAAGAAAATAAAAGTTAATTTTTCGACAATTTAATTTGCAATCATCTTAAAGCATCAGATGATCAGATTCAGATTACACTCTGGTAAAAATGATAGGCGCCCTCAATAAATTGTTGCTTCCCACACTTTTGTCAATGGGATACGACGGCCGTTGCATGGCTGTTCAAAACTGCTGAGCAGTGGCCCACATTACGATAGCTCTCGTGTGCTGTTCTGCAACCTCAAAGATGACCACTATTGCTCCCTTGACCTTCTTGAAGTCAACGAAGGGATGCAAAAATACTCATCACTGCAGTGGAGATTTGGATTATCGTAACGTGGAGACTACTAGAAAGCAAAGTAATTATCAAGGCCAATGCACCAATCCCCAAAATCAACTCGAAAACTATAAAAGACATCAGTAAAGAGTTATTGAAGTCAAGTATATAGGCGTGCATTCTAATATTGTCTCATGTTCAGACAAATGCCTAACTTTCCTGCATGTACCTGAAGGCATTAATGCAGGGTTCAACGTGGAGTGAACAGACAATAGATCGATAACAACAACAACCTAATTTTGCTGGTAAACATCATACATAATTCACCGTTCCTTTCTCCCCACAACGCACTCAGAAAGAAGTGTGATAACGTCATCGTCCACGATACGAAACTATTTTACAGATTTACAGTAGGCCTATATGTAGTTAAAAGGTGACCGAAACTGAAAGTTCGAGTACTGAGTATTTAATGAGGTTTTGTACGGCGGTTTGTGACAGAGAGGTTCTTTTACTTCCAGGAGTAAGAATCGATTCCAATATCTGGGTATCGAATATTGGTCAAAATTCACCTGTTTCATATATACTGTGTGTATTACAAGGCGACTTAGGTGTGTATTTAAGGTGACTTGACTCGCACTGCTCGACTCGCGCTTTTTATCTGATTCTTAATTTTTCGACTACAAACCAGGACGAGTCAAATTCGAAGATGTTCGGCCCTGGCTTCACGATATGAAATATATAAAAAGGTTTGAACGTGGACGAAAAGAATGGGGGAAATCTCAACGACGATAGCCTCTAGGAAAGAGAAATCGGTTGATGGACAGCTCGCTTTTCACCGGAAACCTTACAACATTATTATCTGCCGACAGCGTTGCTGAAATCCCCTCCGTAATCTAGGGCACGAGAGGCAGTGTGTTACCGAGGGTGGAGGGTCACGTCCTTCGGATTGTATGTCATATATATTTAATTCGCACATGTTAAAGAAACATATTGGAAAGGGCTGGAATGAAGTTCAGTGGCCATTCGAAAACCCTCGAATGTTTGCCGAACTTAGAACATGGAAACGGCAAATATAGATCCAGTAGTTGGCAATTCCTCTCTTAGGCAAAAGCTATTTATAGCACATGAAGTATTATGACATAAAGGGTCGGTTACCTAGGGGCAGTTCACCGTTATGTTATAATAGGCGTGATAATTGGAGGGCCAGACAAACGATGTCATTAAATCAAGCCACTGCTCATCCCTTTCCACCGTCAGCCACATGAAAGGAACCGACCCTCGCCTTCCGATTTCCTCTTTGTGCGCCTAAACTATGACACCCGGTTAATCCTTCGGATTGGTGCCAACTGGGATAATCCGGATCGACAATGGTCGGAGTGAAATCAGCCGATAAACAGTGTGCGATCTGGCTTGCCTGGGAATATCCATCCAATTCTGGCCAATCAATTTGAAAATACTACACAATCTGCTCTTCTTTCTTCCATTTCCTGACCTGGAGAGAATACAACAGACTTCCCAACACAGAACAGAGTTCTTATTTATCATTTTTCTATTTCCCACGAACGAAAGCTGGGGGTGTGAAAAGCAAACAGGGGGGAAAAGAGGCGGTTTGTCGGACGCGACGCAAGGTTTTCTTCGGCCCCTCGACCTTGCTGAGGTCTCCATTGTTCGGCGAGCAGTTCACCGGCCCCGAAGGAGAAAGAGAAGGAACATGTCTGTATTCGGTTGAGCGCCCCCCCCCCAACGCTCGATAAACCCGTCTGCCATCATTGTTCCGGGTCATGATGATCCTATGGAGGGATAATAGCCCCAGTTTTGGCCGGATAATGGCGAAAGAAGCCGGAACATAATCACATTAACCTTGATGACACTGTGCTGGGTTGCTGACCTACTAATTGAGTTCCCCGTCATCGATCGGCGTTCCGCCTTTTCGTTGAGCGATGACCATCCTGTAGTTTTGCTTAGGCAAAAACTAACAAGAAAAATCATCCGAAACACAAGCCGGGGCGGATGCCGCGGTCATGTAAGGGGGGCGCTGTCTGGACAAAATTTTCGTTAAAAAGAACTATCTATTCTGTTACCTTAAACCATTCGTTTATTTCAAGAAAGACATTTGGCATCTTCCATAAATTGTATTTATCCGCTGTACTTTGTTCGTTTATAAATTTCCAGGCTTTAGAGGCAACGAAGTTAGTACTTGGCTTAAGAAATCTTAACTCTGGTCGTTTGCTGGTGAAAATGCCAAAACTTCGGCTACATCCAATATATGTACAGAATAGCTAAAAAGTAAGTAATATCTTGTGTATTAAATACGGAGTAACATCATTTTACTTGTTGAGATCCTGATATACTTAACTCAGGGTGACGGCATATAACACACACCAGGTAACATTTCCACACACCCGCAACAAATTTTTCAACAGAGACAGAGAAAAAAACACTTTTCATTTCTTATTTACTGGGACCAGACAATTGTGAGTGTATCACATTTCACAACCGTAGCCGACAGTTTGTCCGGCCAAAGATCAGGACAAAGGCCCAAGAAAAACAGTTTAAGGCTTCATTGTTAATGCAGGGCATCGCCCCGCCGGCTCAAGCCGGCCCAAGCCGCCTCTCTCGGCTAATACCGGCATTTTAAGTCTCTTATCCAAATTAAAAAAAACAGCCGCGGCATGCTGAACTAGAGAAAGACGAGAGAATCGTTCTGAGCTGCAAATTGAATTTCTGAAGATTCTCAATTGGGCTGGCCGAAACCGATGATTGGGTCTTCACACCTTCGGTGATTGGTTTTCATTGTGTGGTTAACCAGAGGATCTGTGCACAGGTTAGGGCTTCAGTTGGGGAAGGAAGAACGATCAGCCGGGGATTATTATAGATTCTATTTTAATAAGCGTTTCTTAATCTTCATCTAAACTTCGATGCCCACTTCCGACTGTTTTTGATAATTAACTGGTGTTTTGTTCCCCAGTTTTGACCAATATTTTGCAAAGCTGTTCTCAGTTACCTCCACGTGAAATGGATAAAAATAGAAAAACAGGAGAAACATGCATCGATAATCAACATGACGGCATGTTACCACTCGTATTTCAATTCAATCCTTGGACGGGTCATTGTTATTGCAAAACATCAAACAGCCGCCGATGAAATCGACTAAACAGTTATCTTTCTTTAAGGTTTGTCTAATCCGTATTGATCAATAAATCGCCTGTTTATTCTGGGAGTCGATGCCTTGTGTGGGCTGTTTTTGGACACAATGTTTGCCTTTGGTGTCCCTTACATCCCAGCGACGGTGGGTTAATGAGGCTTCAGGGGGGATTGGGGAGTTGAGGGAGAAAAAATCGAAACGCCTTGACGAGTTGGAGATGAGCCAATCTAACAACGCCCTCGGATTACCTCCGTGCCCAGCTCTAAAGGGGCACTCAAGATTTCCTTTTTTTTGGGAGGGGGTATAAAAACTCCGAGTGTCTGTTCGAGCAATAGCCAGGTTTAATTGGTAGCAAGTTTTGCATTTCGCTGTTTTTGTTTATATTTTTTCCCTGATTTGTTTTTGCGTATTTTGTTTCTCATTAAAGAGCTAGGTGTCGACAAAAACCAATGACGCAATACGGAAAGAAACGATAATTTTCCTGCATGAAGCGCAAATTTATTTTGAGTATAACTGCTTCATAACGCGGGGAAAGTTACGGTTTAGGTTTAAACTGCAGTCCCAATCTCAGTAATGAAAGGGTGAATTTTAGTTATTTGGACAAAAATTGAAATTGGACATATAATTGGAAATTCACTTCGACAGGGAGAGAGAACCTCGTCAAGAATTTACAGAAGGTATATAAACATCGAATTTAGAGTGCAACTCGGACATATTTCGCGACTTCATCAAAAGGGAAGTTTGAATCGCCGTCAGAATGTCACATCCTCTCCCGACGGGTTGGCTTATTATCTCGGCCGCTGCCCAGCCGACCTCGGCGCTCCGGCCCCGCTACATTTAACACTTTGTACCGCTGCCTTTCTTGACGCTCGTCTTACTTTCAATTTTTAATGGGATCGTTTACAGGGCTCTCAGAAGGGGTCGGGGGACTATTGAAGACCAAGTTTTGGGGAGTTTATTGTCCGGAGTTCTTTTTTTTTTCGTCGATTGGTTAGCAGGGAACTTTGTGGGGGATATATACGAACGAAGCCGTTGTGTGTCCTCGAGAGGCGATCATCCGCTACCCCCCCCCGAACAACCCGTTGAGCCGGTCGGATGGAGATGGGTTCTGACGTGTCCTGAGATGCACTGACCCGCAAACAGTTGATGTCCCCACCAAAGTGAATTCAAAGGGTCTGTGAGATTTTCTCAGATACATTTCTTGTGACCCTATACCCCTCTTCAGTGCACGAAAACGGGTTGAAATCCCTCTTACATTAAGTGTGTTGATAATTATATACTTATTTTGAATCTGTTTTAACGGACTAGTGAGGGCGCTGATGCTATGGTGCCATTCCGGGAAGACACTGTTCAGTGTATTTCTGTTCAAATTGTAAACCCAAAATTTTTCCAGTGAATTCATTCCGAGAAAACGTTATTCGTTGGTTTACTAGTATGTACTTATGCACAACAATCAGTCACGAAAGAAAAGTAAACACATCTCATTGCGGTTTCTTGACTGGAATGAGATCACCGTTTTGTTTATAAACATGTCGATTTTTATTTGGATAAAAACCAAACAGCACCAACACACCGTTTAAATAGCGAATAAAACATCCAATGTTGAGTGCATGTGTTAACCGTGACATATCTAAGGATCACCACAAGTAAATAGGATGAAATAAGAAATTTTGTTTTTCATTTAAGAGCTAGTTTCTTTGAAACCATTTAAAGTCACAAATCCTGCAGGCTATTTGGGAAAAGATATACACATGTAGTATGACTTGTATCAGTAATTTCTGAAACTTTTTGACACGTTTTAATATTTCAATATACACAAATAATGGCTTTGTTTGGTGGTTTGGAGGCGGTTTATATAAGCATGACGACGTCACTAAGCGATCGAGTCCTGTTTCCCAGTTTTGTTTCGCTGACTCAATTCAGACGGGGATCGATGTTGCCGTTTGATGTCGGGGGACAGAGCATTTTTTGCCGAATCGTTGTACCCCGGGATTATCCACGGACGAGCGCAGCCCTGATCAAAATCCGATATGGCCGCTGATTGGATTAGCGGTCGTTAGCCGCGACCCCATGCAAGATTTATGAACACTGAGTTGTGCGCAGGGGAGTCGGGGACAAGACTTGATATCCTCTTCATCTAGTCTATAGACCTATTAGTATCTGTCGATCGCGTGAGCGTCACGTCACTGCAAAACTGCGATTTGTCCGAAAATAGAACTTATTCACAGGGAAGCCATTTTTGATCGTGTTCCCATAATCTTATCCTCTGTTATCTGTTGAATGAGGTGGTGCCAGACTAGTTTGTGTTCTATGCTTCATTTTCATTTTTAAAAAAATGTTTCTGGAAACATTGATATAACTAATCACAAATCTGAATTATGCATTTGCATAAAATTACATTAATTTGTGGTGAATTTTTACTTATTGCTTTCATTTTTATTATCAAATTCCCAAAATCAAACAAGTTGACCTTGGTTTCATTTCAATAAGGCTGACCTGTCAATAAGGACGACTGGGGTCGACGCAATCCTTTTTCTCTCAGTAACTGATTGTCGTGCAGTCCGGAGACGACCTCTCACCATTCTACGGTGCGTTTGTAGCCGGCGCGGCGTTTGCAACCGTTGAAAGCTCCCGTTTACACTTGGGTCGACAGAGAACGAGGGCTAATTTTGAGTCAAAAATACAGAGAAGAACTATTCAACGGTCCATCAGTCATTTTATTCATAGACACTGACATCTGCTCCGTGTTCATACTGCATCCAACCCGACCTAACCAGTGGCGAAGCCACGGGGGGGGGGCGCATGCCCCCACAAATTCCCGGTGGCCCCCCCCCAAAAAAACGGATGAATGGATATTGAACAAGGCTAACAAAAACTTACCCCTAAAACCACACCACTGAAAGCTGGTGCCCCCATAAGATGCTGGTGCCCCCTTTGTGCTCCCCAGTAAAATCCCAGCTACGCCACTGGACCTAACTTCTAACTCTATAGCCAAAGTCTGAGAAGTCAGCAGCTTGATACAAAAATGAACGAAAAATCAGTCTGAACAAATATCCGCCCGGTCACGAATGTTCTGTGTCCTAAGCATACATAAACAATAATGTCTGTACACAAACAATAATTGCTCTCGATATAGGCTTAGTCCGTCTTATCAGAGTCAGCATATATAAATGCTACTTATATTGCCGTGGTATATAATATATACACACAGCACAGACATTTAATAGACATTTAATAGACACTACATGAGGTATCAGCCCCAAGCGGGACCAAGCGAGGGCGCAAATTTCGTAGCAATGGCAGAGCTACAGTGGGAAACTAAACTTCGCTGATTCACAACCCCCCTATGAAATGCATGCATTCCAGTCGCGTCGGTACGAACAAAATGAACACTCCCTACCAACATGGCTCTTTCCAACCTACGAGGGGTTAGGGCCTACTTCTGCTCCAGTTGGATATGTAGATTGCGTTTCAGCAGAGACACCAGACTATACTGGTCACCGCAGTTTCCACTTGGGGTGAACGTCTTTGCGTCAGAGGACCTTTGGCCCTATTAACTCAAAGCCAAGCCATTTTTTTTTTCAAATTTCATTTATTCATGCACCTAATGGTGACGACCGGTGCGTCGGACAGTTTGGATGTTTCTTTTATGGCCAGTAAGTTCAGACTCGAGGAGCGCGTTGACAAGCTGGGCTGCATTATTTACCTTAGTTCATTCAAAATACTAAAATATGAATATGGATGTATAGGTCTATATATAACGCATTAATAATAGATTTTTTTTCGTACGGGAAATATAGCGCAGATGATTCATTTCGTAGCCCAAACTGCATGAACTCATCCTTGAAGCTTCGCAGATCGCAACGATGATGGAAGACGTGATAACGAATAGAGAATGTGTTAGTTAATACAATCGTGACAGTTTTGCAATGAATTATTCCCTTTCCATCTCAATCACAAAAGCCGGGCCTGGAATAGCCAAAAGCAGGCCGGGAAAGGTGACGGAGAAATAACCGGAGATGCAGAAGTGGGAAAGTCAAGCTCCTCATCAGATAATCATGGCACATCAGCCTGCCACTTAGTAACGCTAAACGTGAGTAAAACACAAACTAATTGGCCCATACCGCAGGGCCGGCGGGTCGTCGGCACGGCAGCGTCATTCAGACGGGGAGGTGTTAGGAGCGCGCCGCCGCGGTGTGGGCGTCACGTACACCGGCTGAGGCGCGCTAGGATTGCCCCGATGAAATTGATGTCGGGACGGATCAACATGATCCGCGCGTCGCGGTGTTCCCCGGGGGATTTTCGTGGCGCAGTAATCAAGAGCGATGTTTATGCGGGATAGCTGACGGTAAACCCTCATAATGTGATTCAGCTCGTCGTATAGGATCACGAGGGCTTCCTCGAAGCCATTTATTTATAAAACTCCACATTAAAATAGATAGGTTACTTTCGTCTGTTGACATATTGTTTGAAAAATCCTTCAATGACAAAAAATAGCTAGGGTAAAAGTTGAAGATTAACAGGCAGCGAGCCGAGAGTGCGTCACCCTTTCACACCCAACTTTCATTTTATAAAAGTAACTTTAACCGATCGCTGTGCAGCGAAGAGTGACATGGCACGTAACAATAACATGATATATGACACGAGTATACTACGCACACAGAAAGGAAAGGGTTACTAAAACGAACAGAACTGATGATAAGTCCGTATGTGAGAAAATAAAGGTGGCGTCAACTAGTTACATGGGACACAACGGCGGGGCATGTGTTGAGTTTGATTCACCCTGACAGTGTATTTTGTACACTTTTGGTGACTTCTATGTGGAAAGTCTGACATTTCTGCGAAGCCTTGATCTATCTTGAATTTGCTCCTTTTCTAGATTTCATGTCACAGTAAACACTTTATTACATGAATTTCTAAAAAGTTCCCAGAGTAGGTAACAAATTTGTACACGGAGAGGCCTATGCTCCCACGGAAACGCTTCCCCGCACCTTTCTCAGTGCCCTGTGTTAACTAACAGGGCTAGACTTTGCCAAAGTAAATTGCTACATGGCTGCATGGTCTGACTTACCTTTCACTGCAAACACCGTGGTATAAACCCGGTGTTGATCTGACACCCTTGGTATATGTACTTGGCATTATCGCCCCCAATATAGCCTAGCTTCTGAGGATGTTAGAATTACACGGCAGTTTTTGTAAGCGTTCCTAGCCTGATTTCCTCTGAGGGAGCCCTAGGTCATTGGAGAAGGGTTATGCAGAAATGTCGTCAAGGACTATTTATTTTGTAAAATTGCCGGTATAATCCCTATTCCGTATTGCTGGAGGCTTTATACAGAGTAGATATGTGGTGTATAGATGGGTACCAGTCAGCAAAATACCGACTTCTCAAGTAATATAATCTCAACGTAGACGTCATGGTTGCCCGCGCTTGTTTAAGGTCAGGCAAACTGGGAAGAGCGTACTCATCTTGCTGGTATATCGTCACCGTCGAAGCCGTGACTCGACTCCTCTGGACACAAAATGGCTTCGGCTGGAGTGTGCCAGTGTGCACACGTTGTGCGCCTTTTGTCAGGCTGTGTCGATGTCGTTACTAACGGCGTCCTCTTCGGTGTCCAGCATCTTGTCCCTTGTAACTCTGGCAAGTAGACCACTTGCAGCTGGTACTCAGTAACAGCTCCTTTAACATGGCATGGAACCATTGAATAAAAAACGTGAAATCAAATCCCGCTATCGCTGTGGTCCCTGCAAGATGGGATTTACGAGGGTAGTAAGTAAAGGACATTATGGTCCAATCCAGAAGATGCAGGACGTGTAGAAGGGCTAATGTAACTTCACCGTTTTCAGTGAAAGCTCAAGAGAAAGCTTGCGACCCATAATTATTTTCGACCTCCCAAACTCCCAAATGAAGCGCCCTACTCCTCACAGATATTCATGAAATACAAAATCGTCAGCACAACACTTCCATGAAAGGGTGCACACGCCTTCCTCAAAACGCGCATTGCCCAGTTTTATGGTATTACTGAGGATTCCTATTTTGCCTTTCTGTTCCTGTTGTTCGTACTTCTTTTTTTCGGCATGAGAACCTTCGACAGATTTTAACTCATTCCCTTGAGTGCATATTGTTTTCATAATCTATGCAACCTTTTGCGTTAACAAAAGGGTCCAAACTCAAAATCGATGAAGACTGCACGTGGCTCATACGAACGTTATTACGCCGGCCAGAACAAATAATGCTGGCATTCATACCCCTTTCAGAGAGGAACCAAAATGTTCACACCAGTGAAACTCACACCCCCCTCATACTGTGGTTTCTCTCCAATCAAACTTCCGCAAAACACAAGAAGTTAAAGAGCACAGTGAGGTCGTCCCATCATACTTCGTTTGTTTTCTTCGTAGTTTCAGCATTCCTCTCCATTGATTTCCATGTGGTTTCCAATCCAGCACATGTAAAACTAGACCCCCTGTCCTCCAAGGTAAGTCCTCTGCTCTGGGTGCTCAGTGTAACGTTATGAAAAGGGTATTTAAAAAAATAAACACGATAACATAATTACCAATTTGGCTCAGTCGAATTTCATATCCGATCTTATGCGCGTTTAATTACAACTTATTAAAGTCAGAAGGCTATAACATTGACCAAAGGCTCATGGGAGTTCGAGCTATGTCATTTGAACGTGACGGCGCGGCTCACCTCTAAAATCACACTTGGGCATTATCAGGCGCTGTCATGGCCCATGTGACCCAGCGTACATCCGCCATACAGCCTGAAAGTTGATCCCTGATGACGCGCTACCGGAACCCTTGGATAGGAAAACTAGCGAGCAAATGTTTTAGCATTTGTGATGTTTTTATTCGTTTACTTCTTAAAAAAAAACAACGGAAAAAGGCCTTGATAAAATATTTGCCATTATAGCATATTAATTTATAGAAACTGAAATTTTACCTGGCCAGAAAGAGAAATATCCCTGCCAAAAACTGACTTCTCACTTCAAAAAATCTAACATACATGAAGACCAAAGCAATTGTACGAAGTGTTCTTGTACGAAGATGAACAATTGCAAAATTACATTTTATGGTAGTCTTTAATACGGTAAATGTTCAAGTAAAAATAGATTAAACCATTTCAAGCATCGTACAATTTATGGGAAAGCAAACTTCAAGGAATAACTTGCGTTTACGAAAGATTGTAAAGTTTAAACTAACCCTTGCTGAACTGCGTCAGGTAAACTCAATTGAATCTAGAAGCAATCGAGTGCAGGTAGGTAAATCTTCGCAGCGTTGTACAAGCTTGTTTTCACGTAAGCGCATGAAGTGAAAACGAACGTGCATGAACAAGGAGACCTATGGCCGGAGGTAAAAGGTCGTTTGTAAAATTCATTTTGTACCCATCTCCAGGTAACTATGTCAAAATATTACTTAAGGAACACAAAGGTAAAATTCCGACGTGAGTGTGGTTTCAGTTAGAAGTCATTCTTTCCAAAGTTATCGAACATGATAGAACGGCCCCATGTAAAATCCCCATGGGCGGACCGTGCAAGGGTTCCGGAACTTGCTGCTTGACCTTATACTGTGGGGCTCTATTGTCGTAGACAAACCGTCAAAGTTTTATAAATGCTAAGAGTAAGAGACAACCGTTCATTGCACAAGTGGTGACAGTTGTGCCATTTCATGCAGAATTCAAGGTTATTTTATGTTAAAAAGAGCCCCGCCTTCAGGTTTACAACGTACTGCGTATGATTGCTAACATTTGCGCCTAAGGGTAACAGTAGCCAGTATCGGGGAAACAGGTGTAATCACGTGGTATTTGAAGTCGTTTGATCGGACCTAATTACTGACAGCATGTGCGTCATCTACCCTAAGTTTTCAATGTTGCAGTTATTGGAGGCAACGACGTAAACTGGGCAGCACACTTTTTTACTCTTCAAGAGGCACCGAAAGTAATTATTAACTATGGCTAGAATATAGTTTTTGTTTGTTTCAAGACTCATCTCAAGGTTTCAAATGCGGGGGTGGGGAGCCCAAGTAGGGCTGAATGAGTCGGTCCATGGGCCCTAGACACCAGGGTTCCGTTGGCCCTACTACATGTAAGTCAAAGGCACCAGGACCAATCTGATTGCGCTGGCAGCACAAGAGCCTCGCATTTCATGTTTGTGATAAGCTGCACTAATGAACCATTGCTAGCTAGTTTGAAGCATTTCCAGGAATCACAAATTGATAAAAGATAATTGACAAAGATAAAAGCACTCTCTGGTGTCTTTGTGGGCCTTCACATTTTGTGCAGGCCCCCGAATTTCCGTGGGTCCTAGGCACAGCGCTTACTGTGGCTTTTGGTTACCCTAACACTACAGACACAGAGGCATTGCCATCGACATGCAGTATGCCACTAATTAGAATTCTACGGTTGTAAGTACTGTAGATTTCTATCTTTTGTAAAACTCTGTGAAAGGAAAATTGAACATTTTGCACAATCTTTGCCAATTTATTGTTAGCAGTGATGCCTTGTCTGCCTGTCTCAAACTCAATTCGGTACACTTTACTTTCTCAATCTTGTCGGTGCAGCTGGTAGCCGTTAATTTAAATTAGAAAAGATTAACCGGCTCACAGCGACCTTCAATCTTTCAATTAAACAAAGTTACTGTAACAGGCAGAAGTAAAAGTCAAAAATATCCTTTGTGCGGTTGAAATATTCATTCGATTCCCGCCTTTTTGTCAAAGGCAGACGACGCAGAAAGTGGAAAGTATTCAAAGTCTATAGCGACGCGAGGCCCCCGATCCATTGGTTCGTGTATAAAATGAATGCGGCTGTCAATAAGACGGGCACCGATAGAAGCCTGTCTGTTTTTGGCCTTTTCTCTTTCCACCGGGCCGGCTGGCTGATCGATTCGATCCCTTGTTCTGCCCCGTCGCGCTTTCTTGTTGCCTGCCTAAAAGGAAGTTGTTTAGCCCCTTCAAGCGAGCTTCCTCCTCGTGGAGTGGAGAGAGAGGCAGGGGGATGGGGGGACAGGGTAGGGTAAAAGAAGACGCCAGATCACGTCAAGATTCCTTAATGTTACTACCGGAGTCAGAAAGGGAGGGGGAGAGAGAACTAGCACCGAGGGGGGAGACCGGTGGCGACATTGTCCGGCGGTCATGAGGCGTACCGCCAGGGGTCCTCGGAGCAGGTGGGCCCGTATCGATCGCCCCCTTGCCTGAGCTGCCGGGGAGAATGACGAGCGGTCCCCTCGTCGACGCCGCGACCTTGGCAGCGCCAAAGTGACTTTGACTGAATCAGATGTCTGCGATTAGGTGATAGGAAGCCTCACAAAGGGAACGCAATCATCCCTGGATGACCCTGCCAAATGTCCCCGTTATAGAGAGACGACCGGCCAGGGGGAAAGGGGGGGGGCTCTTCACCGCACAATCCAACACACAGCCAAAAAAGCACAGGGTCCAAACTGTCGCGTGCTAAAGCGAAGTTCTATTTCCGTTGCGGCTGCTGGAGCTCTTCCCCCGTCTCTCCGTCCTTCGTTAACTCGAGTCAAACTTTAAGGCGCTGGCAAGGCCATTGGAATCAGCCTGGGAGAAAATACTTCCGTGTTACAGAGCAAAAGCGATAATTTGTTGATTGGAAAAGAGAAGAAGAAAATCTCGTCGAGGGGGAAAAATAAGGTCAGGTGCAGGCGAGGCGGTCAAGCGTGTATCTGGGGCGCAGGGAACGAGGCGGATTCTACTTTACCCAATGTCAAGGTTACCGTATCCAACAATGCGATGGAAATCAAGTCCACGCAAGGATTTCGTCGCCACTAGGCTGCGAAGAGATAGTCGTCCTATTAGGTTTTAGCTTGGTGTGTGAAAAGAAAATCTTAGTGTAGCCACTCACGAAGGAGACCTAGATTGCATCGGAGGAAAACTACATGGGACGATTAGATGCTTAACTCGGCTCTAAATAAAAGAACCGTTTACTTTCTGCACCTACACAGCGCACCTGCCGTTCCTAAAGCAATGCCACATTCATGTATACAGCAGGGACGCTCTAACACTCTATCTCCTTTTCCTGCTTTTTTTTCTCGACTGGGAGACTTCCAAGACTGTCATTCTTTTTGTGTCCAGTCCAAACATTTTTGGCCCTTTGATTAATACCCCTCGGTCAAAAATACCCCAGTGCTTAGGGCCTACACCACAGGCCTCATTAACAATTCTAAATACCTGTAGCAGAATATAACCGACGCCACGGACTTGCAAGAATTAGAGTTGTGCTCGAATGGCCTGGCTACAGCCGGCAATCATACACAGGTCAACGGCAAGCGAATGCAGCCGTTCGCTAGCGGCTTCCGTATAGGCGCACATGTTATGTTTCAGCCTTAGCCACGGCGTTTGGACGCGGCCTTAGTTGAATGTCACCTCAGTGAACATAGATCTAAACATTTTGTGTGGATTTGTGCCCCCCTCCCATGGTTCGTGCACGGAACGAATAAAGTATTTTCTCCTCTGAGCATTCCAGAGTTTGATGTTCTGTGCAGAAGAATGTGAAATCGAAGCAAAGGAAGAAATCGACAGCGTTTTGATATATTTTAGCACTCTGCATTTTGATTTATTTCTTTGTTTTCATGGCATTTACAGCCTACTCTTGGAGTAGCGTGGGGTGTCATCATGTATTAACAACGAGACCTCAGGAAATATGAATTATTCAAACTGCTAAGAAAAAAAGAAGAAAAATTATTCCCGGCAATTTGTAAAAACACTACTTGTCAAAACATGTCCACCTGCAGCTATGCACCGTGTGTCTGCCAAGGTCGATACGTGCGGAGAACGTTTTCTCTTTCACTTTGCCTCCTCTCATCTCTTTTTTTTTATTCTGACAACTTAAACCGGCCGTTTTCGTCTCACTCTTTAACTTTGTCCCAAACAACCTGTCCCTCTGTTTATCTTTCATATGTCCCCGACCGAGTGCCGACCCACCCTTGCACCGAGCCCATCGATCGCGGGGTGCTAAAGGCAGTTGTCCCCGCGCCGTTGGGTGACAAAACACTGCTACTTTCTCGGTCTCCGGAGTCGACCCTTTTGTTGGCAATTTCCCCTTGCGGAGGGATTCAATCTTCGATTTCCGCGCTCACTTTTTCGGCTTTGACTCGACAACTTGAATAGGACACAGGTGCATTCTGTCCAGTGTACCCCCAAAGCAGCGTAGGAATTCATAAGGCATAAGAGGGCAGACTCATCAAATGAGTAAAAGATCTTTTCGATCGGAGCAGGCGCACAGGAAAAGAGAGAGCTTTTCGGAGTGTCGTAAGAGCACAAGGGGGCTTGTGATCGACCGGGTAGAAGACAGTATCGGAGGGGAAATTCGACATCGATCTACCGTCGGATGTCTCCTCGTGGCACGCTAGTCTTTTCAAAGCTGCAGACTTTCGCCGTGATTCGTTGATCGGATGCAGCACGGCGCACAAGAGTCGGTCAACCAATCAACGGACTTAATACCCATCAAAAGGGGGATTTGGAAGTGCGCGCGATTGGCTAGTACCAACCGAGCGGCGATTCCCGCGACCAATCGAAGCCGTTCTCGGAAAGACGTGCCGCCGATGACGCATGACTTCATCCCAGGACTTTGGGTCAGGGACACCGATCAATTTAATCTGAAGATTCGAGTTTCGGCGAGGAATGGAATTTCAATTAAGACTGACAAAATTCTGTGTTTACTCATGCTTCAAGAAGCGTAAGTTACCATCGGCCAGATAACAAAGGTCAAAAGAGAAAAATGGTGAAAATATTACGGTGAAATATACCCATAAGAGCTTCTGTCATTGTTGTACTTTCTGAAGAAAACTGGAGTTTCTCCAGATAAGGTGGGATACAGTGGACACAAGAACAACAATCAAAATGAATGATAAGTGAAGGAGAACGACGCTGTAAGTCTTTCATCTGTGCATGTCGATTTCCAATTAATCCCAGTACAGCTCGTGACCCGTGTCAGCCTGCAGGTGTTCAGATTCTATCGCGATTCTTTACCCGGGTGTCTTGGTCACCTTACCAACCTCCGTCTCGTTGCTGATCAGGATTCGTCCCAGTACTTTCCAGTCATTTGGAATCCTTCAATGTTCCAACCAAATCAAAATGAGGAGGTACCTCGGCCACTTGTAGAATTTGATCTCCCAACACAGAATATAGACCCATATTGAGACTTATAGTTTCCACTTAATGGCTTACAATCATGAAGCTGAAGCTGACGCTGACAAATATCATGTCTAGAAAACCCGCCCCATCTCCAGGGCTGCGTATTTTGTTAGTGACACACTACAATGAATATCCACAGTCAAAAAAACCTTTCGGACAAAGCCTCATGACACGTGTCTCCTGTCTGGTTAGGCTGATGCATAATGATGGAGCATTTTATAGGATGGAATTTAATTTTCAGTCGATGTCTCTTGACTTCATGGTGTCAGACCAAAGTGGTACTGTGACTTAGTCGTTTTCATTAACCCACAGATTTGGAGCCTCAGGGTGTACAATCAACACTGACGTCATCGACTAGCTGAATAGCTATACCAGGTCCCGTGGTTATACTTCCAGAATCAAGTTTGTTTTCGGATGTTATTAAATTTGGATGAATTAATTTCAACCCACACGCCGAGTGCTGCTCCCGAGCGGCCCAACTTGGCCGTTGTGCAATCCCAGGCCATCAGCAAGCGATCTGCGGCCGATGACGGTCGATACAGTGTTCATAATTACGTACCCCGGGCACACTGTACAGGAAATATAAGGCACAGGGTCGTGATTCGGCGCAAACAGGCCAGAGGGGGGATCTTACGATTAAAAGTCTATCAACCGCATCGCCTACTTCCCAACACACAAGAAAGGGGGAAAAGGAGAAGGAGATGAGGCATAAAGATGTCGCTGGAGTTATAACCCTCGAGATTTCACCTCGAAAGCCGTCCAGTCGTCCTCCATGACCTAAACCGGGACCCGGGGGACGGGAAGTATCGGAAGGGTTTTGAATTTTAAACAAGGTGACAGCAGCCCCGACAAACAGACTGTTTCCGAGCAAAAAGACAGAAAGGCAGAGGGTGAGGGATAGATGGAGAGTGCGAGCGAGGAGATTGTTATCCAGCCTGTGTGCCGATGCTATCAGGGTGACAGCGCCTCTGCCGCCTATTAGCCGATGGTTAAATCCCCCTTCCAGCTCCTGGCTTCTTGACCATCGGGTCGCTCCGCTGATCCACCCGGGGTGCTCGCGGAGTCATTACGGCGATAACGAGCCCCCGATGAGGAGGCGCGTTTTCGGCCTGAGCCGTCCGAGCGGGTTGCCGGATCTATTAAGCCCCCATCAGCTCGCCATCTTTACATAATTCCGCAAGGCAAACAGAGAATTATGGCATTCCTGCTTATCGGCAGTCTCCATCTCCCCGTCTTCCCGCGTGTTTGCCTCCCCCTCGGCCACGGAGCGCCGGAGATCTTTTTTCTCTCATCTTCCTCGCGTGCGCGCGTGGAAAGAATGAATGAATCAGTTGCTGATTTATGCGATTGGCCGTGCTGTCTCGATCAGCGACTGAGCGATTGCGCTCAGAGATATTAGGCCTACCTTCTTTTCCTTTCCTCTGTTTTGGTGATGAGGTCTTTTATGAGCAAACACGCCAGGAAACTCTCCGATGGGGAAAGCAAATCATCGTCAATAAAAGAAATCGCATCATGCCCTCCCCCCCAAAAAAAAAAATTAGAAAACGTGATCCGAGACACTCTTGCCCTCGCAACGCGCCAATTCCCCCACCTTATCCCTGAGCACACAGCGATCAGCAGTCACCAGGCTTAGCCCTTGTTTGTCGTGGGGGCTAACCCCGCCGGTGGACCCCGTCCCCAGAGCCTACAACCAGGCGCCAGGGCCGCTGGTGGGATAAAGCAGATCCACCGGGGGACCATCGGCTTCCAATCTTGGCGACTTAGCCCCTCCCTTGTTTCTCTCTCTGAGGCATTGCTCGCGCAACAGACAGGAGATCCTGTGTGCTAGTAGGGGAATCGTCCAGGCCACATGCTAGTCCGGAGCCGGCCGGCTTAGTCCAAATACCGCCCCTCATGCCCGAATTAAGCGTTGGGACAATATGGCGAACGCCTCGCAGCATTAGGAATACATTGTACGCAAATCGGCGGCGCATCGTCGACGGCACTCAGATTCTTTTGGTTGTACCTCACTGAATGTAAAGCAAAAGTAGACGGAGCAGTCATGGCCCACGTTAGTATTAGCTTCACGATATCTGTGACGAGCCGTCGCACCGAATGATGACAACTTGAGGTCAAGCCTCGTTATTGTGAGTTCATGACGAACAAAAATTCACGGTTTTGAAGAGCCTGTCTCACCAAACGACAATTGTAAAAATGTTGCTGAAGGAATGGTCAGAGACATTCTAGTATAGAATTACTCAATGCTCAGTGCTGAATTTTTTTCGGGGGGGGTTGGAATTTACCAGAAATCTATGCATTTGGCCAGTTATTACTTTGACTACGATGTCGGACAAAAAGTCGGGCATCAATCTACCCCTTTGGGGAAAGGACTTGTCTATTTTCTCTTACGAACTAGGTAGATATTTATCATTAAAAACATCACAATAAAAACGATTTCCCAAGCGCCTCTGACAGAGGAACTCAATCGCATACAGCACTTTAACCTGAAGGAAGATGCCAAAACGAAGAAATGTTCAATCCATATTCTGGGGGAAAATACAAATAAGGTATAGCGATTGAAACTTTGATCGAAACATCGACCGGAGTGGGATTCGAACTCGAGTCAGAAGGAAGAACAGCGAGTATTACCACGACGCCATCCTTGATGAAGATCAGGCAATGTGCCTGCCGAGCGGAGCAGTTTTGAGGCGAGTTGTGGGAGCTTTGGGCGGATGGATATAGTGGAAAAAGGGGAACAGTTCGCATTGTTTGAGCGTTTTGCTTTGTCTCCCAGACTCACATGAACCTTCCAAAATTCTCGTTCTGCGACCCTCTTTATCAACATCACTCCACAATCATGCCCACTATACAAAGACAAGATACCATTTTCACAGCGTGTTCATACGTCACATTAGAGGAAACCTTGACAATGTTTGGACAACTGTTGGAGGTATAGCTCTGAAACAATGCGCGCCCTACATTCAAGCCAATGGTGTCATGTAATGCATGGGAGCTACTTTTCTTCTGTTCTCAGCGAAAACAATGAGGGGTAACCTCACAACAAGAAAAAAATGACATCTAAAAAAAATGGAGCAGCAGTACAAGTCCCAAGGTCAAACTGAATGGGAGTTATTGGCCTACAATTTCCCGACTGACTGAATCCGTTGTATGGTGGGCTACGTAATTGGTCCGGGTGACTCCAGAACGGTCCCCTGACATATGTCACCAGTTACCCACGCTGTTAATTAATTGGACTTGTTTTGTGTCAGACCGAAACGTGCGCCTGGACGCATTTTACCCTCCCCATATAAAACACCCCTTGCACAAAGAGGAAAACGTAGACATTGAAACGTTTGCTAAATTTGCTTTTAATGCGAAAAAAATGGGAAATTTTCCTTGCAGGTTTTGTCAACGATGTGGAATTGTTAGAAAACGGAAAAAATTAGAGGAATCGATATTTCAACTGGCTCGATTTGGAATCGATCATCGTCGTAGCTACAATAACGAAAACCCAAACAGGGGTCCGTTATTCGCTTTTGTTGGTATCGCATCATCCGCAGTATATCTTTCCAATGGCTTTCCATTTCACCATCCAGCTGATCGAGCATGCAAAATAAAAGAAGTATTATTATTATTCCATGATTTTCGAGGTTTCGGCTGAAAATGTCATGCGACCTTTCCTATCAAACTGTCGAGCCACATTCTAATCAACAATTTCTCCACAAAAGTAGTAATCCAAAATGCTTTGATTAAAAAAAACATCGAAACCGGCAATATGCATCTTTGGATAAGTGGGTGGGTGGAAATACCCCCACAGCTACATGTGCGTGGGAGTGCGCATCCATTGTTGTTTTTTTTTCAGGTTGCAGCGAAAGGAACCAGACTTGAGTTTGCTTCCAGATACACTCCCCCAAAATGTAAAATGTCAGTGCCGCGGGCATCACCAGAATTAGATTTCCGGGGGGGGGGGTTAGCCGCGAACTTACAAACCATCAAAAGGGTCAATTCCGAGGCCTATTTTCAAGCAAGTCTGTGATTTTCACACCGTTTCCCCGTTCGTTTTTCGTTCCTTTTTTTTTGTTTTTGGTTTTGCCCCTTTTTTATTTTTATTTTTTGTCTCGAGGGGAGCGCCCACTATAGTTTAGCAATGCCCATAGTCAGTGCCAAATATTCTCTTCTCAAGCCAAACCTTCATGATTTTTTTCTATAATGAAGTTTTAAACAAGTTGTGTGACTAATTTACCGGACCAAATCATACACGAATCACATTTTGAGTTACAAAATTGGCCACAGACACTTCTTTGTTGGCGTGGACGAAGATGTTGCACACTTTAATACCAGCCAGGATTATATCCATCCAGCAAGAAATGAGACCGAGGGGTACCCCCCTCCCATGTTCAATCGCTATAAGCACTTTAGTCTATTGTTACCTAACGCACCCCCTTCCGATGTCTGAAAAGAATTCCTAAGATTCAAGTGAGACAATTGCCAACACAAAGCAATGAGGGTTCTCTCCGTCTCAAACCTTGCTTCATATGGCCAGGATTGTCTTTCCACGTTCTTTCGTTCATTGAAAATCTGGAATTTTATCGCGGAAAAACTATGTTCCTGTGAATGGTAACGCTGAGTATAGCGTCAAGAGCTCAGCTCTCATCTTAGCTCAGTTGAGCCTACAACGCGATTTTACAGCCGGGAATACTTTTGTTCAAATTCTGTAATCGCATGAATTAAAAGAGAAGTAGCGACTGGTGTTGGGTTTCCCTTTTTAAAATTAAATTTGACAAGAACAGTTGAGGAACTGTCTTATCTGTCACCATCTCTGGCATTTGAAGCAACATATAGACGGAGAGCACCCCCAGACTTTTTCTTGGTCACTGTTTGATCGGAATCTCAGGAATTATTTTCAGACATCAATTGTTATAGGTAACAATAGTCTTGTGAGTGTATAGGGATTGAACATGTGTGCGTGTGGGGGAAGGGGTACCCCTCCGTCCCATATCTTGCCAGGTATACCATCTGCACAGTGCAGTTGTTGATGTGATGTTGAAAAAGTCTCGGTAAAAAGGGTAAGGTTTCCTTTGAATGGGTAAGAATCGCTGCGTAAGGATGAAAACATTTCAAATAATGGTTTGTGATTGTTATTGTTTGTGGATGTTTCAGAACAGTATCAAAGAAGGCGTCTTTACAAGTCGGTCCTGCAGTCAAATGCATGGGTAATTCAAAAAGCAAATTCGTGAGCCCTGGTTTTTGAAAAGCGATATGTCGGCCCTCTCATGACTGGGACGATTTCTTGGGAAGGTGTCTCGTCAACCTTCAGCCTCAGTGTATAATTAATGACGAAAGGCCAGATGTCGATTATTACGATAATTGCTCTCAATACCTACTCAAGAAGACAGGCTCTCACTAACACGATGGAGGTAAATACAATCCCCCGCCCTCTACCCGACAACAACAAAGACACAGCCTCCATTTACGAACCCCCTGCCTCCCCCTCGACGGGAAAGTGGGTATTACATCCAACTCGACTGGACGACAAACAATAATGTTGACACCCGCTTTATATACACACACTTCAAGCTCAACGACAACTCCAGCGATTTGGACTTGAAGAAAACCTATTACGGCCATCGTGTGCTTGTGCACGCATTACAGCAAGCCAATCGTCCCGCGTTATCAATTATTTCTAATCATGAGCCGGGTTTTTATTAAGTTCTCGTTTAGCCTTATTAAATAGCTCTCCCGTCGGATCTGTGCCGACGGAGGCATAATAAGAATTAACGATTTTTGCCCCGTTTTGACATGAATAATTTGTGTCGTATTCAAGGTAATCGGCCAAATGCTCTCTCGCGTGACGACGCAAACACAATTCAGGTTATTTTTTCCAGATGCGTTTTTGTTGTCTCTCGTTATTGTGGCGTATATAGTGGAGGAAGGGGAAGCTTATAAGGAGGGCTCCGTCGATTTCGACAGGGGTTTATTAGCGGAACAAATACACAATAACGAAGGGGGACGGGGCGGAATCGAGCGGGCTTATGGCGAGTCTCTCACGGGGCAAACGGCTCATAAACACCGGCGGGCTGTCGTGCGGGCTCAGATCGATGATCGCTCGATGTCGTTGAGGAGGGGGGGGGGAACTCGCAACGGAAATGAAGTCGCAGGAAAACGCGCGTTTTATTGTAATTAATTGACTATTTAGCCGATAGTAGCGAAATTGCTACACACATTCGGCGCTCATTGGTGCGCAGATGGTCTCTGGTTACTTGGTTCTCAAGGGTGTCGGAAATGAAGCTAGGGACGGTAAGGTGAGGCGTCTGCGTACAAAGAATCCACAGAGGATATTCAATATCTAAGAGAAGATCCCCATGGGAAACCCCTATCGGCTAATTATTTAAGCTTTGGTGTCAATAGGCAACTGTAATTTGAACAATAGAAAACCTAATTACGAGGGAGTATTGTAAACAATACCAAGAGAAGAGGTCGAGAACACCGTTATCATTCGCCAATGCCAAGATGTATAAAGTGTGTCATAAATCGAGCTCTGTTTGAGAGGAAGGTTAAATTTGAAGACGCTAAAGTTATAAAGTCAGCTTCTACGGTATCAGTAAAGGAGAGTACATTTCATCCCCCGGGGAGTTCTTAAGACTAGGAACCACAAGGCGAAGTGGTCTTCTTCCGTTTTTAGGGTAGTAAGACAAAACGAATTCATTTACAGTGGCTTTAGGCATAGTGGCTGTTGTAATAAATTTGTTGTTCTCGATAGTGTGAGTTTACAGCCCCTTCAGTATTGTGGAAGAAATAAGCCAATTGCTGTTAAATAAAGATGAACATGCGGAAGACATGAACCTTCGATACGTTATCTCTTTTCATCCTGTTGTTGTCGTTTCTGTCTTTTGCTATATTTGCTGTGGAAAGACCACGGACTTCATGTAATAAATAGATCGCCGCTATAGAGGGATCCCAATACGACACTTAGCGTCGATCTGCGCACTTCCGCGTTTGAAAACGAGGCTGTATGTGTCAGCTTCAAGAATACGATCAGACGGTTGAAAGTAAGGAGTCAGGAAACAAAATACATAAAGGTATGTTAAATTCAGAATTATCAGGCAGCAAATTTTTGTGGAAGAGTCTTTCAGGATGACTCGACACGTAAAATCAAAAGAAAAAACAACGGTAATTTACCCAAAACAAACGTTCCTGCGATGGTCGTGTTTCTTGTGCAGTGGGCGTGGTTTAAACTGAAGTGGCGTCACACTTACGAACCGGATACTGCATGTACTGTGTGGACTCCGGGGCGCTCGCGATGAAGTTCAACCGAGAGCCTCGGTTTCGATGCGGATACGCGCAGACAGAGCTAATGTGAAATCCCTCTATAACAAACAACCTTTATAATCTAACATTCTTTTCAGCTCCCGCTACTTTTAGTAAACATTTTACCGAATATCAAAAGTTTGTTGCATATGAAAGAAAGACATCAAGAAGTGGCGACTTTATCTTACTTGCGATGAACGTCTGAGCGGAAACAGCGGACAGCTGTCAACCAAATAGCAGCCTCGGTCTCACCCCTAACAGCGACTCCGATTGGCTGTCACGGTACGCGGGGTTTCATCGAATTGGCAGATACTGCTGCACCAGACTAGCGTTCGAAGCAGGGCTTCGGCAGACGGATGACACTATGCCCGTGCATACTGTGCTTTCCACCAAACCGTTATACCAAACATTATGTAAACCTCACGACTGTCACAGTACTTAGTCACTCACTGTGGTGCCCCTCCGAATCTCCTGTTACATTTCATTTACACTTCGTTGACAACCCAGCAACTCAAACGTCAGCTGGTCTACATGCGCATTGCCTTTCGTGTTGTCTTTGTAATGCAAACGAAATAAACTCCAAAGTATTTGAAAAAAGTATGACGGACATCATAATACCAAACTAACAGCAATGTTGTTTAGGTCTACAACAGGCCATGTCGTAATGGATGAAGTAGGTGAATCCAATAAACAAGAAAAATATATTTGCTATCTGGAGATGTTGGAGAGCTGAACATCCAAATACACAACACCCTCGCTGATTGCTAGCGTAAAGTCTGCCTGCGTAGTTACATTGCTGCGTCATGCAGGTATAGCCTGGCTTTCTCATTCTGAATCATTTTTTATTAAGTACCATTTTTAACATCAGAAATACTTGGGGTAACCAAAACTTAGGGGTTGTCAAGCCTTATACACAAATCGTCGTTTGTTCTACGAAGTAGTATCAGATAGTTTTGGCGTAGCACGAGGTGACGTTTATCGTGCACACACTTCATGTTCGATGGTCAGTTCGTGGAACGACCGACGAATTAATCTTGAACAATGGAAATCAGTAAAATCGGTATGGGAATTGTCAGAAAAACTCTCCATGTAATCGGCATGCTCTTCCTTCATGTAAACTTTAAAATAAGTACGAACACACTGCCCTTAAGTTCCAATTCCATAGGGGTCCTGTTTTATCACATGGATATGGCAGAGACTCCAGTGAAACTTGGATCCTCTGAATTGTTAAATTGCAACCCAAATCCGTTAGCAGCGATCCATCTCCACCAACCCTTTGTCGGGTTACGTGGCGTAGTCTGCGGTTGCAGTGTGGCAGAACACATCAGGCTGGAGAAGTGAAGAGCAAATCGGAGACGCTGCTATCGATGAAAACGGATGACGAATGCACTGAAATTCCATGTGTTATCCAGGGATGTTACCAAAATACCCCAAGATCCAGATATGTTACCAAAATATTCCCAAATGGGTTATTATCTCCCTATAGTGTTGTCATAGCACAGTTTGTATTTTGGCCTACCATATAATTTGGACGATGATTTCGTTTTGCAACGGCCCAAACAAAGCCACTGAGCACATCTTATCAAACGAACGAGGCTGTTATTACAGGCTGTTCAACCTTCATAAACAATAAACATGGTTGTTTGGAGGAGGAAACTCAAAATTACTTACAGCCATTGTAATTGCCTGGCAAATCGAGACTGTAATTTTTTTCCCACCCGCGCGCGTTTATTTTGAGGTCGACTTCATTATTATCACCAGCGCTCACTGAGGCGAGTCCGGACCGGCTGTAACGAAAAACACGCGGGATCTTACCCGCTAAACCCGACAAGAGCGAGCCATAAACACCCAACTAATACCCGCAATTAGGCCAGGGGACCGGAGCGGGGCCCACGCCAGCGACGAGCGGCAGACCGGGTCGAAACCTGATCTCGCCCTGCCAGGCTTTGCTAGCTGCGATACATCAGCACTTGATCTCACCGCGCCTTTCTCCTCTCCTCTTCCACTTTTTTTTAAACATGATAATCCCGACACCAAACTGGCATCACACCGACGAGATCGCTTTACGTCAATTTAGACGGCTGATTCGTCGCGTTTACAACCGTCTCTCCACTCCGTTAATTTTCAACAAGAGCGGTGGTGGGGAAAAAATAAATGACGTCCGAATGAGAGAAACAGATGTCACTGTAATGAAACAGTCATGAAGGGAGGTTTGAAACCTTTTCACGATGTTATCGTATAAGGTTAGCGGGGCACAATAGCACCAACTCGTACAGGTTATTGTCCCGACAGCCATCTTAGTTTGGTTTCTCAGCGCGCGTATCCAGAGCTCCAAACAACTTGAGCACGAAAGCGTCGGTACCACCTTATCTTGGAATGAAAGGACATCACTGACTTATTGTAACGGTAAGGGCCGCCTTGTGTCTGGAGCTCAGCGCCTTCCTGGTACGTTGCAAATACTTATCGGCAGGTGCCGACAATAGACGCAGCCAGAGCTCTGGACTCCTGTCTCAGACACGGCTTGCGAATGTACATTTGTCTGTGGAATGCACACAATATATCATGTCATTTTTAGTTCAAGTGATGTCCACTGGTACTATAGCTAATGTGGTTTTCCTGCAAAGTATTGCCTCGTCCACAAGACTACGGCAGAATGTAAACAAGAATTCAAATTACTTGCCACCGAAAGACACTTTAAGAAGGCACTATACCACCGTGAAATGTCAGTCCTATGGTATCTTTCGTCATATCTTATATTGCCATCTTATTAACTGATTCCAAGAAATACTGGACAGTATTTCTTACTTATTCCTACCAAAAAAGACGTAAAGCTCAGGTGCTTAAGGTTATGTTGACTCGGTGATCCAAACCTGG
This sequence comes from Acanthaster planci, assembly GCF_054643075.1. Taxonomy (NCBI): domain Eukaryota; kingdom Metazoa; phylum Echinodermata; class Asteroidea; order Valvatida; family Acanthasteridae; genus Acanthaster; species Acanthaster planci. The sequence goes on from NC_141787.1 coordinate 5,363,347, forward strand.
ACGGTGAGCTTGAACCGCCGATAAGCCCAACGCCTCCCAAATGTTGCATATATGTCAGTTAATAAGGACCATTTTCACGTTTTCATTATGGTCAATTTGTATGTATGCATGTATTTCTCCTTCGGGCTAGTGCACGGATTGTGGTATATAGAAGATTCAGTCTTATTTTCTAATGACTCTGGTCTACCCGCGCTTTTTAGATCCCGAGAACAGATTCGGTTGACAAAGAGTATCCAAGTTAGTCATGAGATTGTTAGGACTGTACAGCCCATAGGATGCGAAGCCAGCCACTCGAGCGAAATCAAGTCCGACAATCTCATTTCCTTGGCAAATGACGACCGTAGAAAGGCTCCCCAAATGTCAGCCGCGGAGAGGTTTTTATGTCCACGTTATCTCCATCGGATGGAATCATCCTCTACAAATCGCTCAGAGCGCAAAAGGGAAAGATAGGGGTCGGGGGGGGGAGCGGGGAAAAAAAGAGAGGAAGAGTTGAGGGACTTATAATGCAAACTGCCCGCTTCATGATCGCCTCGTCAACTTGCAATTTACCTCTCGTTCTTGATGAGTCTTTGGGGAGTTCAGACGGCAGAGAGCGAGGGAGAGATGGGGGAAGGAAAGCGACCGCGCGCGCGGCGGATTGCCGGCGGGGCCGAACAGCCATCTAGCCCCAGCCGCATCTGCCGGCTCCATCTGTCCAACTGTATCAGTTCCGCTATATGCATTGCCTCAAAAACAGGAAGAATGGACAACTTTTTAAAGGTTTGTTGTGATGGGGGGCTTTTGTGGACGCCCTTTCGGGCCATTTTGATCGGCTAGTGTGTTTTAAAAATACACCCGGGGTACATTTTTTTCGGTTGTTTTGCTATCGGGGTACGATACCAGAGTATTCGGTTAGCCACCGTGCAACCCCCCCCCCGCATTGAGAAAGTTACAATATGCAAATGGGGAGCCGAGAGATCGTGAGTCCGAATCGGGACCCGGCCTGCCGCGGGCAGTTGGGGGCTCACTCACCGTGTAATTGAAAAAGAGATTGACTGTGGAAGGGAAACAAGGCTCCGGCATGGATGGCATCTGAGGGGAAAGATGAGACGAGGGAATCGAAGAAAATCCTCTACGAGACGGGGGGGGGGAGATAACTGACGAGACGACGTGGTGAGTGCCGGCGGGGCAGTTGGCACTGGATTGTACAAAGATCGGAGATTAAAGACAGCACGATTTCTTACAGTCAACACCTAGGGGATTTAGAGCAAGTATGCATAATATTGTAACACGGCTTAGAGGACAGATACACTGTTGTGGGAAAGGATTAAGACTCGAACAAAGGTCAAAACTGAAATAGGGCCTAGGCGCTAAAACGAAAAATTACACGATACGAGGGTGTGTCTTAGATCCAATCATGAGCCAGATTTACAGTTATAATTTTGCGCGTTGAAAAATATATTTTATTCACCGATATTTTGGAAAAGGACAGTAAAAGAAGTTCTGGCAAAGAGGCAGCAAATGCTCCAATGGCAACTTTGGCAAGATGGCCATAAAGTCCTCCGCTGAATCGATAACAGTGAATGATGCCACACCAGTAATGTAACCACAGGGTTAATGTGTTCTTTAAATATTATTCTGTTTGAGTTATCAGACATATTTTGATGTGAGAAGTTGGGTTTGCCATTCCAGTGGCGCAATCAGGGTCAAAACTTCTAGCGAAATACCAGCCGACTACCCACCACCGCCGTTGATTCAGAAACGGTCCTATTAAAAAGCGGGCCGAAATATATTATGGTATTACCTGATCGAGAAGGCGTTGAAGTACGCTTTTGTCCTTAAATGGAATGCACGTCAGGGTTACAAATTTGGGCAGTAAATAGAATAACCTTGAAAAATTGATCTTTTCCAACAGGAGAGAACCTTAAAAAAATTAAGAAAATTCCATCTGAGATTCGAACGAGGACCATCCACAAAACTAATTCTTTTCGTTACCCACTACGCCCCTGGTTAGCAAGCCAGCTCTACCAAACTTCTTTTTTTCTTTGACTTCTTTTGTGCCCACGACCCCTCATATTGACGCTGGAGCCGGGACGTATAATCTAGGTATAATACCATAACATATTTCGGCCCCTTTCCGAAAAGGGTTATTTCTCCGCAAAAATCCTCGTTTGTTAACGGCGGTGGGCAGTCGGGTCAGCGCGGGGGATCTTCTTGGGTTGCACACTTTTCTATGTGAGCTGCAATGATATTATCTGCATCTTGCGCACAGTTTTATTTAACTGAAGACAGGGAGACGGGATCCAGGACGTGGAAATCCTCTGGGGACAGGAGGCGTTCTCGCAGTTGCGCTGCTGCTGTTGTAGCGCTCTTACACTCTTATGCAAAAGCAGAATGGGTCCTTTAAAAGTTCTTTGAATTCTTCGACTGCTTCCGGTTCTTGTATGGTTAAATAAGTAATCCAGTGCCCAATACTTGATGCAGGTGACTTCAGGGCGTTAGCTCCGTCACAAAATGATCGTATTTTTCTGTAGTCACCATTTATTGAACACGGGCGTTTCACAACAGTGCGCCTCCAAGAGTTTGTACCGTGTTGACCAATTACAATGCGTGAAATTTGTCGACCCTTTCCAAACGCGCATTGGGCCGACAGATTTCGCACATTGTGGTTGGTCAACGCGTTGCAAACTGTTGGAGACACACTATTCTGAATCGCCCGTATTATTTTGGAAGGCGAATGTAGGCCTACGTTTCTTGTGTTCAATTGTTAGTTCTTGTTCGTCCTTCGTTTCTCTAAATTCCCGCTTCTAAACCTCCTCAACACTGCACATGCCCACTGTTCCACAGGTCTCTCTGTTGCGGGGCTTGTCAGCTTAGAGATCCTGTAAATGCATGCACGTTTATTTTTGTGCCACGGCAGTGAAAGTCTGAAGATGTTGAGGTGAGAGTCGACTTGACACTATCGGCACGAAAACTATTTGTCCGAGCAGTCGGGGAAGCTGAGTTTTCTTTTCTACAGTCTAACTCAGACCAGAAATATCTCGCACAGGCGAAGCCCGTCATTTTTTGGTCGCCGAAAATCAGGCGATGAGAACGAGGAAGACACTCTTGCGTGCTGTCTCCCGGCAGTGATAGATTATGACAGGCCGAGTCTACGAGACTCCCAATGTTTAATTAATCAGGCAAATTATAGGTGAGCTCCCCCCTCCTCCTCGGTGGAGTTCTTTCCTGTGATCAAGTTGAGGAGTGGGAAGGACGGGTAAGAAATAGAATCCTGCCTGTCACGGGCTGTGGGTCCCTCAGGTGAGGCGAGCTGCCCACACGCGCGCTCTTCCATCTCCCTGGAGAAGGAGACAAAAGAGAGGTGGGGGAAAAATAGAGAAAGCAGACTTCCATGCGAAGAAGCATGTAGCCTAAGCCCCCACCGTTAGTCAGCCCCGGCGCGGCCTAAACGGCCAAATTATCGGATCCCGCTAATGTTTCACTTTCGGCAAAGCGGCCGTGCGAAGAGCCCGGGTATCGGGTAACGGCGAAAAATTAACCGCGGGTGTGAGCCGGCCGGGTCCAAGGTGTGAAACGGGCCGCGTGCGACCCGACGATGTCACGGCACGATGCCTATGCATGACGCCGACACGTCTACTGAGACGACGACGGGGTCTTTGCATAGACTCACCGGCTGGCTATAAAAGATAGCTTAGCGACTGGGTTTAGTTACCGTTTCTTAAAGACTATTAAAAAGGGGGGGGAACACTTCTAAAAGAGGTCACTTTAAATATGATTTGCATTCACCTATGGGCTGTTGAGATGTGATTTTGCTGGGATATTCAGAAGGGTACAAGGAAACGAGGCTACATTAGGCATTGCTTTAAAGTACATTATTCTGCACAATTTCAGGCTTGAGTCCAGCCCTAGGCCAATATCTACTCCATCAAGCAAGCAAACCCCTTATTTGATGTGATTTCCTTCGTATTCCATACAACGAAGTCAATGAAGTTGCTCGGCAAAATGTTTGCAGCTATAGGCCCTATGCAGGAGATGTATATCTTTTTCACTTAGAAATTTCAGAAAGTCAGACCAGCATAGATGTCGACAGGGTGGATTTGGTGATTGTAACATAACATGGAAAAGTTAGCGATGTTAAAACATCTGTCTCACTTGTTTTCTATGTTTCAGTCGTTCAACCAAGTTACAGCGGAAAAATCATGACATGTAAATCAAGTGAAAACACAGCTTCTTTTTATACGGGGCCATCATAATTATTCGTATAATCTTTACGAAGTGGACGAATTAACCAGATAATCGTTGAGGTTTCCAAAACAGCCAAGCTTTTGACTTCTTCATTTGGAAAAAAATGCGCGCCATACGGAGAGGATATTAAAGATGCGTAGTTATCAGTCACAGGCGGACGAAAGTGATCATTTCCTTCGCGCTGTGGCAGGGAAAAAAATTGCAACCAGCGTAGACCAGACACAACCGCACTAATATTAATATTTCAGGACAAATTGTCGTCTGGCAGACTGGAGCGAGCCCTGTTGTCTCGACAGGACGCGGTAATAGCCGAGGTAGCGATGCGGTTAATAATGACACTTACAGCTTTCCAAGGAACAATTTAGACCTTCAATTTTGGTCTTTCTGTCTCTTTCTCTCTCTCTGTCGTCGGTCGGATACGGTGCAGCGAGCCGACTCCATTCCGACCCGGTACCCATGGCCGGTAGAGCGGCAATCGGACGACGAGACGAGGGGGCGAAACATGGAGAAAAACGCAGCTAACCTCATAACTTGCAGCAATAATTATAATGGTTTCTCGGACTTTTTCTCTGGAAGACGGTTATTAAAATCCATCAAGTATAAAACGGCAGTAATCTATCACATCGCCATTTGCCTGCCATGCTTGGCAACATTCTCTGCCTTTTTTAATTTCAAAAGTTGAATCCATATGGGTTCAGGTGCGCATAACGGCTTGGCTGGATTGAGGTTCTTCATTCTTGGAACTTGCCCTATTTCACGATACATGAGGAATGACATTTTAAAAGCCGCATCAAACCTTGGCAGTCATGGTCTCTGCTTGCAGATGAACAACATGTGTGGAGCTTTAAATTATCAGGTGGTTATTCGAACGTGATTATCGAGCGCACCCCACAGCAAATTGAAAACCCGAATACAGATTGTGGAAATCACTCAGTGACGACAGTCTGCGTGCTGTATTCGGTCGCCAGACGCCACGCGCCAAACACACGTCTGATATAATGCCATGCAAATGTTATGCGACCCCGCACGCGAGCCACAAACGAGGAACGACATCAAGGGTGTCGATTGGTTGACAGCTGTCAGCTGACTCTACACATATGAGTACGCGTCCGCTGGTGACGTGGATTCTTGCATATTGAATCGTAATTTAAGTCTGCCCAAATGTCTTAGACGTTTTCAGCTATTCTTTCGACGGTTTGAAAAATATTTGTAGAATACTTACTACAAAGACAATTTGCGTTGTTTTTTGTTGTTTGGAGGGTGGGGGCTATGAGTGGAACGAATTTGCCAAGTTTTCAACAGGATCTTCACAACCTTGAGGGTAAAGATATGTAACCTTTCTAACGGAAACGGCTTTCGTCTTGCCCAAGCTTAAGTGTCAAAATCGCCACGTCACAAATAGGACACTCTACCACAAATTCACCGCTGTAGCTCACAAGCGTGTTTGCTTAGCCCACATCTTACACTAGCGTTCGACTCGTCATCGGCATACTCTGCACCAGCTCGTGTGTAGGTTTCCGTTAACACGTTTGTGTGAGCACTCGAACTATCTTGACACAAACTACGCGTCACAACCTCGGGGTGGGAACTATCCGCTAAGACTGACCGAGGCTCTACGGCTTTGAGTACAAAAAGTGATGCGTCAGCGGTACTGCAGTTGCCTCACAAAGAGAACTAGAGTAAGATTACACGGTGCATTATGTTGATAATAAATGACAAATATAATAAGTAAATACTTCAAATGGAGGCTGAACTTTCGTTGGGACATTCATGTCTACCGCTTTGAGTGCAACTTAAGTTGACTGAATTGCTGTGTGGTTTTTTTGTAAGAGCTATTTTGCAACGGGCCACTTAAATCCTCACTACGAACCCTGAAAGAAATGCAAAGATATAAAAACGACTTTTTGGATTAATCAAAGCAGGTTACGGGCACTTTCTGCTTCACTTTTATTGTCTGCTAGATCCCCTCGAAATGAGAGAAACCCCGCTGTGTTAATACGATTTTATTCCAAAATGTCCCGTGCTGCCTTGTGCGCTGAAATGATTTGTCCTCGCACACTGTAGGCACCAGATGGGAAGAGCCGCACCGTCGGGCCTCGGCGCGGGGGGAAACACCCACTCTGGCTCGCATCTGGGCCCGCCGTCAACCGTGACATCTACTCAGTGGTCCGTAACATGAGTACTCTAACACCGAGGTCTTCCCAACGCAGAACAAACCTCGGGACCGCCGGGGCTGGCTTCGGCCCGACACTGCGCGCACCGCGGCGTGGCAGGCCCGCGCGCGTGCTTAAGCCCCGAAGAACCAAACAGATGGAGAGAACATTAACTCGGCCGGGCGAAAAGCTGGCATGAAATGCGCCCGTAATTCTGTTTTAATTGCGACGTTCTGTTGGCCTGATTTCTCCAACACGCGGGCTAAGTGGCAGGCAGGCATGCAGGTTTTCTGGATATTGTGTTAGTTCAGTGCCGGGTGCTGTCTTCGCTGTCTCCTTGGATTTTTGTCTCTTCTGTTCCGTATACTCCGCGATGCGCATCCCTTTGCATCATTGATGGGTTGCGCCGAACTATCCCGAGCCCCCCCCCCAGGCGATATTTAACACGGAGTTACTCACCGGGTTCCCGAGTGCCCCGGCCCTATAGAGCGTCGGCAGCCGACGGGCGAAACGGCCCTACGTGCCCGGCATTTCCGCCGGAAGCCGTCGAGCCAATTTAGGCAGGGTGTCAGGTCGCAGCAAGACCAACCGGAACGGATTCTCGATACATGGGCCGAGTGTCATTTATAGTACACAGTCGAGGCATAACTCTCGGTCGCACAGCCCCGGGCTACGGATGCGGCTCCCTCGATAGGCCGATGTACATATACACAGACTCTTAGCGTGACAGCGTCCTCGTTAGACAAGTCCTAAATCTCCCCGCATCTTTAATTTTATCCTCTTCTAGATGTGTCCCAGAATCAATTTGGACCAGCGCCGCGAAGTATTCCATTATCCGATTATAGCCGAAAAAGCACCCTTAGAAATGGACAGTCACTAAACTGACATTCTTTTGCCTAACCCAGTTTGATTTAGGCATACATTGCGGTTGTATCGTGTCCTAGCACGCTTGAAGGCAAAGTGCGTAAATCTCAATGGACTGAACTGGTTACTTCTAGATCAAACCAGTCATAACCTGCTTAATGTCTGTTAATAGACAGGTGGAACTGTGAACATTATAGGCAAAGGATTCAGTCTACCAAATGATAGCGATTTCCGCACTGGCGACTCACAGAGTTACTCGCGGTAGACAAAACTGTTGAAAGTAAAACATTTTGCTGACCCAAAACTCATTATTAATTGAAAAGCACTCTTAAAATAGCCCCCTGCAATAATCATTTTCTCTACTATCGTCAGAATTACCCCAAGCGCTCAACCATATTTTAAAAAGTATGCAGGAATGCGCCAGTCTCGGAGAGCATGCAATGTTGAGGAAATAGCCAACCAAATTAAGAATATACAAATACCAAGACCAAATTTTCAATTTCGTAATATAATACGAAATAATATACTTCATGTCCAGCAATACTGATGGAAAATACAGCAAAATATACCGGTAATTATTCAAACAGATTCTACGTTAACTTTTACCAGTCATTTGTTCAGGAAGTTGTATCAACGTGGTTGACATCTTTATCTAAATCCTAAAGCTAATCTATGGGACAAGTATTACATTGATAGCTTTAGCGCACGCGAGATCACCTCACGTGTCAAAAAACTGAATCGAAAGTCCCGCCGTTACTGGTTCGCTTCGGCAAAAAAGCATATTGACAACTCCAACTGAGCAAATGCCGTAAGACGATCATTTTTGTTGACACGAGCAGTGGAAGAAAACAAAGATAACGGGCCATTGAACCGGAACATCCCGTTACCGTGTTGTTGTAGGCAAACACAGAACAACAAATTAGCTGAGTAGGGAAAAAGAGACAAATTGAATTAAACATGTTTCTTGTCAGCCAAGGGAAGCGAGAAGAGCGCGCCAAGAACCGGGGGTATCTGCGTGTGTAATTGCCAACTGCGCGGCTATGGAGACCAGTCGCGCAGACGAACACGAGAGCGCAAAAGTGTGAAAGACATACGAGAAATTAGCAGTCCGAGTGCTGACAGAAGTGCCGCTAGCCAGCGGACCCCTTACCGAACACAAACCTAATTAGTAATCAGGTATGATTGCGGTTACAAAATTAATGCCGGTTGAACGATGCATTCAAGTGCAAGGCAGGCACGCGCGAAAACATTTGTGTATGGTAAAAACACGTTTTTGTTTGTCATGTTTTATGTGAAATCCTGCAGATCAGGCGCTAGTCGGCCCGAACATGTCGCAGGGGTCAAAACGTGACCTGTGGTCATTTTCCTGGTTAATTCAGGATTATTGAACAATTCCCATATTGTATCATGGCTAATGTATGGTGGGCAATATTCGACAGACTTTCCTGCAAAATACCGACAATTTTAGTCGCGTTGCCCAAAAAAGAGTCGAATTTAGATTTAGATTGCTTAGTTCAATTTCGAAGTATTGTTTTTCCATTTCCATTTTATCACACAGGTGAGGGTGCATATGGCAAACAGGGGCGTGATCCTGGATTTTTCTAGGGGGAGGGGCGTGACTAAATCAACAATGGTAAAATGCCAGGAGCACGCAGCGCGAAGCCCTTAAAGGCGTGAGGCCCTGGGCCATCTTGGCTTCTAGGGGCTCTGTGGTGCAATTTCAAGCAGTAAGGCCCATCTTTTTCTTCTCCCAACTTTTTTTTCTTCTTTTCTAATTATGGTTTTATTTTTTTTTAATTCTTTGGTGAAAAAAGGGGCGTGCGACCCCACCCCTGGATCCGCCCCTGACAAATAAGCTGTACATAAAATCATTTTTTAAAAACATAAATAACACTCAACGACGCATTCAAATTTTAATCATCACTTGCATTGTTACTTGATGCTTTTATTAAATACGTGTGAGCGAAAGCACGGAGACTATATATCGTCACTTATACCACGAAGTAACACAAATCTATAGATGTGCGCGCGCTTCAACGCGTATTTTATAGAAATGTGATATTTTTGTTTTCACGAAGAGGCACAAATGTCTTGCGTCTTGCTCCGTGATTTGCCGTATTCAGAAATTGACGTTCTCCTTAATTTACACAGATTAATACGAGTTATAAGAGCAATTTTGTTTTTCAGTTTAGTCACCCGTTTACGGGTAAAATAAAATCATTATTACGTTCCATTAAAAACTCAATGTTTCAGTCAATCCGTTCTAACAGCCGTGACGTTACTCATAAGCCACGGGCCAGCCAATGACCATCTCACCGTGTTACGTAATGATGCCGTTTGCAAAATATCCACTTCGAAAAGCGAAAAAGGGCTCAAGAAAAGAGCAACTGCAGCAGTAACGAACTTCATTGGTAAGCAGACGACAACGCAGAACGTCATGTTTACCCCTATTTTTTAGCTTTAGTGGTGACATTTCGCAATCATGTGTTGAACACTGCTATGTGCGCAAAGAGGCAGGGAGCCGTACTATTAAGGATGTGCTTGAAACCTCGACACAGTAAGGCCAGGTAACACAATGATAACGAAATGGTGTACTTTCACGAGTTTCTGTGTTTTTGAGCTTTAATTTTTATGTATTCTTTTTCATATTAGACCTACATTTTAAACTGAGAGTACTTGGTGTCCCTAAACGATTCAGACGCAAGTTCTCCAAGAGTTAATTGGTGATGTCATCTTAAGTTTATTCCTGGTTTGACACACTTTATTTTTAACCAGAGCTGCTCTAGACAAAAGTGGTTTCGTTGTTGCGTTGGTTCACATCATTCACTCTTCAAATTCACTCCATTCGAGTGACATTACTCCCTTCAACTGAAAAAAAGGGTGGCGAAATCGAGTGAAATTTACTCACCGTGATAAATGGAGATTTTATTCGATATCCTCCATTAAGTGAAACTATTTTTATACAAATTCAGAGATACTCTCGCTCTAAACCACCCAGTCCTTAAATCTGAGAACAAGAGAGCGCGCAGTGTGGAATCCTAGGAAGGTCGAATCCTGAACTGAATTTTCGGTAGGGGGCAGTATTTTGGGGGAGGGGGCAGAAATTTGGAAATGTATTCATGTGCAAAACCTTTTATGACCAGTCTGAGCTGTAAAGATACATTTGGGGGCCTTTTAAATGCTTTTGGAAGGACTGGAAATGAAAACGACTTCCCAATCGCTTTTTTCTCATTTAAAAATGTGGGGGGGGGGACATGGCCTCCGTTCCCCTTCCCCCATCTATCTTCGGATCCAAGACGGAGGCCCGTGCATACTCAGTGCCTATTTTATCCCCTTTTCACGCGGGCGCTGGGCAACCGTGCAAGACATGGGCGCTGAGGAAAACTGCGAACTCGTCTGGCTCGGTGAAATAGTAATGAGGCATAAATATCTGCGTTTAATAAACAATACAAGCGAACCCTGGGCCCGCTCACCATTAACGAGAACTCTCACCGTCAATAAAAGATGAGGCCGAGGGGGCCGAACCGCCGCTGACAGGCCGGGTGACGACGAGGAAAAATGACAATCAAATTATGATGTACCTGTGCACTTCGGTCGTGCAGAGGCATGTATTATTTCTGTGCCACGGAATTAGACGGGCGAGATCCCATAACGCCGTGTGACTAAGCGACAGACATGTCATTTCGGGGGGGGTCGACTCGTTCCAGTATGTGGGAAAGCTTATGAAAAATGGATAGCTCTGCTCGGGCATAGTTCATGCCTGCTCGTGCAAACAGCAGCCATGTTGCTCTGAATGTGCGGCATGGTCATTCCCACATATCGGCAAGAAATCGTCGCAGTACCGGTACAATCTTATCAACGTACTACGGGGGTGGAGTCTGTCTCAGTTCTTGTCGGTGTCTTTGCCACAGTTCGTCTGAATAGTGTGTGACATGACTTCGGACTGAACAACGTGACGGCGGTGAACTTGTCTCGGACTCGTAATGTACTTATGAAGACGACAGACTGGGAAGAACTTAAAGGGCCCTCGCTGTGATTCTTAAAAAGGTTTTATTTGCAACGTTTCACTCTTCTCCTTTGTATGAAAACTATATGACATCCATTTATAGTTTATAAGTGTATATTGAAAAGTACGACTTTTTAAAACCTGCCGAATGAATTATCCTTGGATTTTGGACAACTGAAAATGCCGTTGATATTATGTCAGTCAGGGAAGACATTGTTAGTTTCATAGGTTTGTCTGTTCAAATTGTATTGCCAAAAGTTGATCTTAAAAACATTTCTGGAAAGGGTTTGCTCATTGATTTATTGCCATGCACTCCAAGAACAATGCATAAGTAATGAAAAAAATTAGGCCACCAAACTCTCGTGAACAAATTAATGTAAAATTAAGGTTTACTTCCCAGGATGACACCACAGTTTTTCTCATGAATATGGAAATACAGTGTACTCATTGACAAAAGGCACCAAATTATCCTTTAAAAACAGCAAAACAAATTGAGACGAAGATTAAATAAGACACAAAGTAGTACTGCAAAGATGCATTGCATAGACCTCTCTTTTAAGAAAACTGATCAACCTTGGAGCCCAGTACCATCCAAAGTGCTTAAACTTAAGCTCTCGACAATATTAGGTTTGAATGTTTATCTTCTTATATAATGCTTCCACTGCCGGCTCGTAAAGTCTAAAAAAGATTTTGAGGATATAATATGGAACTGCCAGTTATCTTATCCTTATATTAACTTCCAAAAAACCTGATATGCTGGTGGTGCATTAAAATATGCGTGTACCAGGATTTATCTCTCAAAAACTCGAGCCAGCTGCCAATCATTCAGGCGCACTGCGAGGGAAGCGGGGAACCAGCGGCGCCAGCATATTCATTCTACTAACTGAGGATGAGGTCACCAATGTTTCGAACGCCGTTGCACGTCTTATGACTCTAGAACGTGCGAGTCAGAACCCGCATAATGCCGCAATGAGCATGCAATAGGCGTACAGGCCTACGTTTGCCTTCGAACTCGCACATACAAGTTTAACGGCAGAAATGAGAGGGTGATGTATTCCTTATATCCTAAAATGACACTGACAAATCAGTATTCGATCGTGGCCATGAAAAGAACATCATTTGGGTTCATAGCGCTGTAGGTAGGGATGCCTACGTCGTAAAAATTAAATAAATAAATAAATATGAAATTGGAAAAAAATTAAACACAAAACAAAACTCCACATTGTTACCCTAATCCAAGCTTATTATCACCATCGTATAAATCGGGCATCATTATCTCAACCGTTTGATTTAATTTCATTTCTTCCATTGATTAGCTGTGGTAGCTCGTCTGTCAATTAACCTTGGCCAGATGGTCAAATTCGCTATATTTACTCCGGACCCGTTCCTTGGTCCCTTGCTGAAAGCCATCCGACATCGACCCGCTCTTACGACCCGTTTACCCCGCTGTGATGACTCCCATGCCACGCCTTGGCCTTCACTGGCACAAGGGGTCGGGTCCTGTTCTTATTCTGATCAATAGACTTTATATGTATAGTCTTTATTATCTTGTGTTTAAATACGGAGGCCCGTCAGGAACCATTTCTGTTTTGTTTTCTTTTCACACGAGTCGAGGTCCGCCATGACGGGCGGAGTTGATAGGCCACGGTCGTCCACAGCGAAGTCATCGGTCCTTGCGACGACGCTAACGTGGCATCGCTAATCTAAGTCTCCAAATACAACGAATGGTCACACTCTAAACGCTGACACACAGGGGCTGGAAAAATGTCACACTTTGGACCCCAAAGTTCTAGAGGGATCCGATTGCAGTAGCCGCATGCAGACAAGATGTATAGATCACCTCTTTTTATAAACAGTGGGGAGGATTGTCGAAAAATCCAAACTATCTACTTCAGCCCGATTTCGGAATGGTGGGTCACATAATAAAGCATTTATTCATTGAAAGCAAGCCTAATCGTCTTAGGTCTGTCAGTAAAACTCATGTAATTCCTTTGTACCACTGCATATGACTACGAACTTGCACGCGTGCATAGCATGACTATCAGTATTTGAGTGCGCGTGTTCTGTACTCGGCCAATATGATTGGGTATTGGTCTAACGACTGAAGTATGCGCAATCGACAGATTAATGTCTGATTAGCGTGTTGACACGACTGCGTAACATCGTGCATGAGTGTTTGTGGATAAGGGCCCTCTGCCGCGCGTACGACACCAAAAGGCCCCACTCCAAAAACAATACCGCCCGTGCAGGCAGCGGGATAGCAGCGGAGCGTGGAAGCATTCTGGCAATGGGGTAGACGTTTCGCCCCATACGGTATCATGATTGACTCGCACCATTCACAAGGAATAATTACGGAGATACTAAAATACCAAGGGCTTTTTTAGTGTTCATTCCGGATCTTTCGGTGTTCTGCATATTCATCAGCAAAAGTTTGGTGTCAACTGAGCGACCAGTGGCGGAACGTATACACAGACTGTTGCAGTGACGTGCATTTGAACAAATTGTGCAGAGTGCAAAAGCTAATAAAATGAGTGTTTGAAGTGATGTCACAGAGACATAGGCACCGCCAGAGTGTTTTTCAGGTGGGCAAACCCATTTTATTCAAGGGACAACTAATTAAGGAGGCAGAGCACTAATTGGCTTAGATATGACAGACAATAATTAACGGCTGAAAGGGGGGTCAGTTCTCTTTTTTACACTAAATTTGGAAATTTTCATCCCCGTTCATCTCCTTTTTCATTTCTTTCATTTTTCCCCGAGGGAAATACCCTCTCGGCCACTCAGGACGCAAACGCACAGAAAAGTATTCTTGAGTATAACATATAAAACGTAGAGCCTTATGGTGGTAGAAATGTGCTTTGACAAAATCAAACCAAAAAGGACTTTCTCAGTTTGATGCACCTCAGCGAGACATGTTTTCAGAAAAAAACTTTGAAGTTTGAACTGTTTTCCATGTTCGCTTTAATGCTGCTATGTAAACTTTCCATCCGCGCTGCAGTGGGAGGGGGAACGTGCCCCCCACTAAAAAAAAGGGCTAATAAAAATTTGCCCCTAAAACCACATCACTGAAAGCTGGTGCCTCCCCCACAAGATGCTGATGCCCCCTTTGTGCCCCCCCCCCCGTAAAATCCTAGCTACGCCACTGCCGCGCTGGGTCTTAGAGGCACAGCGAAAGGGGGAGATTAGGCGGCTCGCTCCAGGCAGGGCCCATCCGTGGCACGGGAACCCACTGCACGCTGACGGCACTTGATAACATGGTAATTGGTATTTAATAGCCAGCAGTTGTTTGGTGGTGCGAGCATTAAAGGCTTTAGCCCGGCCACGCTTGCCTGGCCCTCGCGACATCCTTCACGGACCCAATTAGGCTTACCTGACAAATGGCGCAGCCCAAGCGTGCAAGGCACAACTGTTGGAGGGTTTCGGCCGGCCAGACGTTGGGAATAGTATCTCATGGCTGTCAGTAAATGAACCTTGAGCATGAAGTTGTGACTGGCCGGCTATGGTATCAACTTACGCGACACGTAACGAATACTTTCGGCATATGTGTTGTGCTATCTCATGAAGATAGCAAGGACTACGGCACTTTTGAAAACATATCCACGATTTTATCTCGTTGTAATGGCAGAACGTGTAGTTTCCTCAAAGTGATATAAACAATCAGTCGTACATCTTGTGAATATAGAAAGTAAACTTCTTTGTTGATATTACTATGATATTAGTATGCGATAGTATACTATTGTATCAAAAGCGTATAATTATCAGCCACGGCAGATACACTGGCAAATATTTACTCTATGGTAATATCGAGCTTATTTAAATTCTGCCATACCATGAAGCTTATTTGTATACAAGTTAGAGGAAGTAAATTTTGGTTTCTCTAATGGCAACCTAAGGGTTTTTGTTAACTACGTGCATGCACTGCCTTTACTATACAGGTTCGATTTTAACTAGTATAGTACCGAAAGCATTTTACTTTGGCTAGAATGGGTCGTACAAATTGGTAGAATCCTGACTTATCTTGATGAAACTATGCCAAACAGACACACTAAATGTCAGATGAGGGAATCCGACTATACAGGCTTAGCCCATTTAATCCCCGTACGAGTCTAAAAGCGTGCTAGCTTGCCGGCCATATGGCGTGTACTTAAGGAGCTGTTAAGGAGTACATTCTTCCGGTAAATTCCTGGCATCGACGGTGCGGATATGTGCGGTCCACTTCAAAACGAAAGTCCGGCACACGCACGTACTTTTCCCGGCGGTCGGCCTCAGCCAAAGTGTTGCGGTCGTGTTGCATGCGTGCTCACACACACGCCCAGTTCTATCAGCCATCAGTCGTCGTCAGTGATGTATGCCGGATTAGTCTCAATGTCACTTTCTCCAAAGCGAGGCCAGGGGTCTGATGACCTTTTCACTGAAGACTTCTCAGAATTTTACTTTTCATTTGATGTCAGAGGACATACTTAGGCACACTTCCCTAATACATGAAGCCTACAGTCCGAGGCTTTAACAAGACAACTGCCCACACATTCATTAAATTCAGGTTTTCTCAGTGGTAACTATGCAACATATCAGAAAAACTTATCTGTATTCACGTAGGTCTATGATTCCTGCAAATGAAATCGCAGCATAGTGACTTATTGGTTGACATTTGTCAACTAATTATCCAGTATCTAAAGTATCCATGGCTATGAAATGGCTATCAATCAATTTACAACATGTATTAGATGCACATGCAACCACAGGACGCAGTAATCTCACCAGTCATCGCAAAATCTCGCCAGGAGGAGAACAATCGAAACATCGTCCCTGATCATTACCTCGTTCTCAGTATGATGAGATCAGACAACAACAACAAAAACAAAAACTCCCACGACCTCGCTCCCAACCTTCAACCTCCAGTGGTGGCGGATACTAATTAAACTCGCTTTATTTGTGTCTGAAATCATTGTTATCTTAGCAATTAACGGGCGGACGGAATGGAACAATATAAAAGGGAGGCCATAAATGTTGATGGCGGTGAAACTGATGCCGGCTGACAGGCCCGCTTCGTCGGGGGCTCCTCCCGCGAGATAATAGCGCGAAGTGACCGGTGATGCATCGCGGGAACAGAGCTCGGGGTGCTGCATACGATGAGAGAAACAGATGGTACCAACCAGGGAGATGCGCTCCGTATTTAGCTGAGTTTTTCGCTGTCCTCGAGATCACTTGATTGAAATATCAAAACATCTGAAGGGTAATACCCGTCCAACAAGGCTATGCAGCCGCAACTGACGCATAGTCTGCAAGGACCAGGCATTCCGTAAAAGCTGCCAATTTATGCCAGAACATACGGGGTACACGTTTACCTTCATTTTCATCGTAGATACTCATAAAAAAGATATTCAGAGAGGTCCCAAAACCGCCTTTGATAATTGAGGTAACTCTGGAGTTGGTCAGCAATACCTTCAGCACATGTCAAGTGGGTATCTGAATGATTTCGACCGCAGCCAATCACCGGCGCCTGCATTTAAGACCCGGATGCCTTTAGAAGGACGCACCATGGTATTAGCCAGTTCCCAAACGCTGTGCAGCATAAGGTATTGCAGTTAAATACGGACTAACAGCAACACTTCTGTCTATGTAGGCCGCTAAAGCAGACCCGCGTTTTTCATGCAAAGTGAGACACTTCGGACCGTCTGGCTCAAGTCAGGCCGATATTATTTTGGTCGAAAATGTCGACTTTTAAAAAGGGCATGATATAGCGGCCAACTTTTGATACACGGCCAACTTGAGCCATAAGTATTGGCTCGTTACAGTCGTTAGAACAGTGATCACAGTGCGATCTATTCCTTACGGCAACCTCGTATTTTCCAACACTTGGGCGCGACCACGGAGCGACATTTGCCGTCACAACAGGCCGAGCACAGCTGCCAAGTTCAAGATCAACATGCAATTCACCCCACAGGCTTCTCGTACTTTGTGTGTATGGACACACATAAAGAAATGGGGATAAACGTGTATAAACGTCAGCCGGAAGTAAGTCGGGCGTACGTGGCGGTTTAGACCGTCAGTTGTGCTTACGTATTACAATGATAGCCATGTCATGCCTGCTTGTGCCTTTGCACGAAATTGCTACAAAGTAGGTCCAAGTTCGACTTCGAGTTCGAAATGGAATGGCTCATGGAATTATAACTTTGATCGCAGGGCATATTAATGTAGATGAAGGTTATTTTGTTTTCCTTGGGGGATGAAGATTAATCTCAGATGGCCAGTGGCGTATCAAGAGGGGGGAAACATGCCCCCCCTTCCCCCAGTAAGGCATGTGATATTTTTTCTCCCCCGGCATCATGTTGAATGAGCCCGAGGTCGCATTTGCTTTGGCTGTAACCGTACAAAATCTAGCAAAGGTTGTGGGTCTTCGGAAAAATTCAAGAATCTAATCACGAGTTTGATTTTTTTTCCTGCTTAAATATGGCTATAGTTGGGCGGTTCAAATCTCTGAAGACAAACTCTGATACCAAACACATGAGATACTTTTTTTTTTATTTGTAAAATGCATCTTAAATCGCGCAAAGCGCAAACAGCCGGTCTGTTCCTCGGGTAATTACGTGCTAGTCTCTTGTTTGCAGGGTAAAGTTCGGTGATGAACTATACGAATCGATTCTGGTCCCTGAACGGCGCGCACACTGCTACAGTCTTAATTCAAAGAAAACACTCCGCTGCCAAAAGACAACAAGGCGACAGAAATCACCATCGGTCTGCTGATATGTCATTACTCATACTTAGTCGGCTAAAAGGGCGTGGTGTTTTATAACGGGGGAGTTTTAGCATGATAGGCGGATCGGAAGGATGGGGAACACGACTGCATCATTACTTGCCCTGAATGGAACTGTACCGACTACAAACGTGGTAATTCACGTTTTATCTACTCACCTAGGCTGGTTCCCTGCCGACTGAAGAATATTGAGGACAGGTAGCTATCGTCCACTGATACAATGTATGACGTCATGTCTATAGTCTCGACGTTTGTTTTTAGATGGAGCGCACTGTAGTTTTAAACGGTCTGTATATGCAAGAAGTGCAAAAGGTGAGGTACTTTTGTCGTCCCCTCCCCTAAAAAAATTCAAAATTAGAGACCTTATTTGAATTTATGCATGTGGGAGAACCTGCTAGGAAAAATAATTTATGCACGCCTAATATTCGCAAATATTGACGACAGTATACCTCACGAATCAAGTAAATCAAGAATGAGTCCGAATATTTTGAAGGAGTTTCGGAAATTTTCGACAACAAGGAGGAATTTCTCCCATCTGTAGTCTGGTGACCGTAGCGGTTAGCGGACCTGAAGATCTTTCAAAATAGTCAGTATCTTTGGGTCTGGGAACCAGACTCCTCTCCTTTCAAACCTTTCTGAAAATCATGAGGATAAGCTCTAATCCGATATGCCCAACAATCTTAGTTGGTTGGCAAGTGGGTCTGTACGGTGGACGGATCGGTGGGTGGGTAAGTAGGTGGGAGGATGCGTGTGCGACAGTTTCGAGCGAGACATTTTTAAATTTGCCAGGCGTATCAAAAACAATGTAGTCTGCTAAAAACGCTGATGACATTTCTCACAGGTCTTATTTGTTTTTCTTTTCCTTATCGCGTGGATCTTCCAGGGGGAACCACTCACACTTTCGATTGCGTAAAAATGTTTTGATTTTCTTCCACATTGTGACAGGAAAGCCCAACAAACTTTTAGTCTCTGGAGTGGGACGTGTTTGGGGTTAATCCAGTACAAAATGCTACATCGAAATCAGTGTTTATATACGCTTCCTGTATGCTATTTAAACTGGAATGGGCAAGCTTTCGGTGGGGACACCGGGACTAACGCGACCGGGAGAAGACGGCAGCAGGGCCCGGTGGTGCCCTGCTTGAATTCTAATCGCTCCGTTGTTTAGTTAGCCTATTCAGGCCATCAACGGTAGTGTTGATTTTTGATGATTACATGTAGGGGAGTGTATACACGGCGGACGAGCGCCGATCAGAGGTCAGATCGAAACCTTCCATCAAGGCACGATTGGCAATTAAAAATCACTGCGGGCCCATTGTAAGTCCATTTCGAAATGCTTTGCGCGGGTTATGGATTAGAGAGAAAAGAACATGATTTACAGTAATTACACGGTGGACAGATGCAAGTTGCTGGGGCTTGTTGTTTGTTCGGGGAGTGTATTTGTATTTTGTTTTCCCGGGAAAATGTTTTGCGGAGATTTTTGCCGGGAATGAGGCGAGAGCCGGTGGCGCTAATTTTGGTCATGGGAGAATTGGGGAGAATTGGTGTATTCATTGAGACTGCATGAGGAAAATGAATTGAAATGCGGAGTGGATCGGGTGGAAAGGTGTGAGACACCAAACAGGAAAATGATGAGAATTTTATTTTTCAGAACAAACACTGGGAAATGCATCACCACTGCGTATTTTGGAGAATTGGGTTTACTTGACCAGAATTACAGAAATTGATTGAACATGATTTTGTACGGTAAGCTATTTGTATCTCAAGCATCTGCACGCTTATTTATTTTGTGTGTGATAATGAAATGTGAGAAATTTGGAAAAAAATGAGGGGGATTTTTCAAAGAGTCTATATTGACGGTGGATGGCCTTTTTCCAGTGTTAATTTTTTTTTACATTTTGCAATACTCAAATCGTGCTGAATGTTTCTGTTCTTGTTCCGCAAGACCTACTCGCTGGATTTACGAGGAGAGACCAAGAAGAGACATTCTAAATAGCATTGTGCAGTGCAGTTTGTGACTCCAGTGCAACGTGTATTAAAGTCCATTCCTAATCAGTCTGGTTTTTCTGACGGCCGGTAATGATCGGTCTCCCGGAACGTTCCGTCGGCTCTACCGAGCTGTCCTCTGCTGACCGGGTTCATTTCGTGCAGCTTATGTCCGAACACCTTTTCACGGGAAATTTACCCTGGCCAGTCCCGGTCCATTTGTTGGGGCTTGGTGCGGCCCGTGTGCAGCTTCAAATCAAAGAAGAACCCTACAGCGGCTTGGTGTCGTCCTGTTTCACAGTTTACATAATCTTCAGTATTGTGTTTCCAAGGGAAGTTTGTTGCTTTTCTGAGTTTGGTCATGTTCCTTCCATTGAACCTTGAGACTGCACGGTGGATTAGTGATCCCTTCATTTGTGTGCTCGTCGTTGTCCACAGTTAGTTACGGTTCATAACTTCAGCCATGGTCCGCCCAGACATCCTTCAGGGGTAAACCTTTCAAGTTCTCTTTTTTTTCAAAGTAAGGAACCCCGTCGGTTATTGATCAGATTTAAGGGAAGCTGACAGATCTGTAGTGCCACACACTATTAAAACCGCAAGTTTTCATCTATGGAGTCACTCGTCGGGAAAAATGGAATTACACCTCGTCAACTGCATGCTGTAAAGGAGTGGCGCGCGCGTGGGATGGGGACGGAACCGATAACTTTCACCAGCAGCTTTTGTTGCCGCTACTGCTACTGTTGTTGCTAATACTGATGCTGCTGTCTCTGTGCAAGTTGTTGATGCTATTGTTGCTGCTGCTGCTGCTGCCGCGGTAATTGATATTGTTTGCTGCTGCTGTTGCTGCTGTTGTTGATACCATTTGCTGCTGTTGCTGCCCTTGTTAGTGGTGCAGTCTCTGTTACTGTTGCTACTACTGCTGCTGTTGCTGTTTCAGTTAATCTTGTTAGCTGCTGCTGCTGTTGTCGCCCTTTGTTGGTGGTGCAGTTTCTGTTGCTGTTGTTAATACTGCTGCTGTTGCTGCTTCAGTTAATATTGTTTGCTGCTGCTGTTGCTGCCTTTGTTGGTGGTGCAGTTTCTGTTACTGTTGTTACTACTGCTGCTGTTGCTGTTTCAGTAAATCTTTTTTGCTGCTGCTGCTGTTGTCGCCCTTTGTTGGTGGTGCAGTTTCTGTTGCTGTTGTTAATACTGCTGCTGTTGCTGCTTCAGTTAATATTGTTTGCTGCTACTGCTGTTGCTGCCCTTGTTGGTGGTGCAGTTTCTGTCGCTGTTGTTAATACTGTTGCTGCTTCAGTTAATATTGTTTGCTGCTGCTGCTGTTGTTGTCGCCCTTTGTTGGTGACGCAGTTTCTGTTGCTGTTGTTACTACTGCTGCTGTTGCTGCTTCAGTTAATATTGTTTTCTGCTGCTGCTGTTGCTACCCTTGTTGGTGGTGCAGTTTCTGTTGCTGTTGTTAATACTGTTGCTGCTTCAGTTAATATTGTTTGCTGCTGCTGCTGTTGTTGTCGCCCTTTGTTGGTGGTGAAGTTTCTGTTGCTGTTGTTAATACTGTTGCTGTTGCTGCTTCAGTTAATATTGTTTGCTGCTGCTGTTGTTGTCGCCCTTTGTTGGTGACGCAGTTTCTGTTGCTGTTGTTAATACTGTTGCTGTTGCTGCTTCAGTTAATATTGTTTGCTGCCCGCTGTTGTTGTCGCCCTTTGTTGGTGACGCAGTTTCTGTTGCTGTTATTGTTGCTGTCGTTGTTTGTAAATGTTTCTATTAACGGAATATGAGAGACGACTGCCAAAAGACAACTTCGAAAAGGAAACAAAACAAATATACCATGGTTAACCGTTTAATGTCAAAAAAAGTTGGAACGTTAAAGCTTTCGATTTTGACTCAGCATCAAAAGCCTTAAAAAGTCGTCGCTCAGGTGAAAATACTGACAAAGTCCGTCATGGCAGGCTAAATTAAGCTGATGGGAATCCTTGTGAAGCAATATCGATGGCACGGCCAGTAAGCCACTCACCCGTTTGTTGTCAAGCAAAATCGGCCAATCTCTTCTGCGCAAAGCAAGATCTGAGCATAAATCCAAGTTACAGGCCCTCGCGTTGTTTTAACGTTCCGATGATCCGCTCTGCATTGTTGACATCCTTTAAAATCAGTCAGCTCATTTACAAAAAAGGACTTATCGACCGGTTGATGGATCAAAGGAAATCACTTTTGTAGAGTGGGAACTGTGCCTCAAGGCGGAAGATTATAACTTCAGTGCTGATGATGAGGAATGGTGTTCATTTCATCTACCATAATCAGGATATCAATCGGTTAGTGTCATCAGCCATTGTAGTGTCACTGGCGGGTTTTTTCATAGAGCTACGAAAGCGCAAACGGTTTGTTAGCACAGACTGTGTATGGCTGTTTCGGGATTGGCTGTTTGGCCGTGACTGTTTCACGGCTGCTTTTTTTTTTATTATCACAGTAATGTGCAGAGCATTAATCTTCAGTTTTTGCACGAAATCGAGTACTAGAACAAAGGTTGTTGGTGTTCCAATGGCCATTTATTTTCGTCACGCGTGATTCCGCCGAGGGGTTGGGGAAAACCCTCCATTTTCAATCAAACTCAGCTCCATCGGCGACCTCTTTCCGTCATTTTAGGACAAACAATCTTGGATGATGTTTGGGCAAAACTTCACGTGAAAGTTTATAATCATCCCTCAAATAACCTTAAGCCACGCCTCTGCCGTTTCTATGTTCAATTTGTATTAGCAACTGTCTGATTTAACAATCCTCGATGTCCTCATATTTTGTCAAATTAAAAACCTAAAGCCAACGCTCACATCTATAGTTACCACTGTCAGGTTTCATTCATTTCACGTGTTTGAAAAACATCAACGATTACAAAGAAATGCTTACTCCTGTATATAGTACTAGGGTTACGAATATTCTGGGTTCAACAGCAGAGTTTATGACACCTGCCGATGAGTGATAAAAGAACTAAAGTATTCGTTTGGAAAGTGTATTGAGAACAATACGTGTGGAAATAAACCCAAAATCAGTTTTACATTATTTTACAAGGTAGGTATTCCCTATGCAGAACACAGAACTACTTTGGCAGGACAGCTGACACGTTGTTGTCAAACGTTCATGCAACCAGACGGATTGATTAGATTCCTTTTGGAATTATGTCATATGTTACGACCAGTCAATGATGTCTGCCACAAAACAGAGACAATTTTTCAGTTCATCTTTTGCACTGATATTGTAAAGGGATCGTTATCGTAACAGCATTCACTGATTAGCGATCATGTATCACTGTTTATTGCTGTGTTTATTTTATAGAAACGCAATCGTGCTTGAATGACTTAGTTTCTCCCACGGAAATAAAATGCTAGGACCTGTTTAGTGTCGATCTTTTTTTGCCTTTGACGGAAACCATAAAACAAGTAATCCTATAATCGATAATCGTCTTGTACCAAAAAAATTCAATAAGAATTTCAATGAATTATAAATAAGTATAGGCAAGAATACAGAGAACGAGAGAATGAACCGAAGAGACTAAAATGGTTCCGCTCACTAAAAATTGACTAAGAAATGACTGTGGGTTTAAAACTGATGTTTTCATACACTGAAAAAACTGGGGTGTTAAATCTAACACCCACGGTGTTATCAGAAGATTACACTAACACTTTTCACTAGTGTTAAAATTTTGGTGTTATTTGGTGTTACTTGTAACACCTTCTAGTGCACTTATAGGTGTGCAAAGTAACATCATCCGTGTTAAAGTAACACCCTATGGTGTGGTCATCTGATAACACCCAAAAGTGTTGATTTTAACACCCGAGTTTTTACAGTGTACTTTATATTGTGGTAGTATTTCCGTTTTGTGAAAAATACATAAGCGTCACGTCATATTTTTGAATTTGTTATGAACTCGTCAAAATGGACAATTCAATAATGAAATTCGACCGATTACCCAAACTTGTCAGAAGCGGGTAAAGTTTAGGCTGTAAGGAGGTCCACAGAATCTTGAAAGCTGATTAACATCATAGTACTGGACACGGATAAACAATATCAGGCAAAACAGTGGGCGGTTGAAATTGGTAACAGCTATACGGGGCGTTGAAAAATGTGTATATAGCATTTCATTTGGGTCTATTCCAATGTGCAGCCCCCTTGCTTTAAAGCTTGTTTTCCCCGCGAAAGGCGAGCGAGGAAGCAGTCCTAATCTCGATTCTCCCCGATTGCGTCAAGCATGTTCGCCATGCATTATTAAACGCTTGACAACTGTCCCTAAACCATCGCTCCGCGTTTTTTCCCGCGCTTTGAGGCCTTTTGCATCCCCCGCGCGTCATCTTCCCCCTCTGTCTCTTTCTCTTGTCTGTTCTTCTCTTCTCATTCCATCCAAAATCGCAATCACAAGTCGAAATCACGGCTCCGAACGACCTCGCGGGGGCCATTTACCCGCGGCAGGCACGCAGGGCCGATCGCGCCGTATCACGGTCTGCTATCGGCCACTTTATCAGTTACAGCTCTTCGTTTATCACCGATGATGCTCTCTCACACTCTCCCCCCTCCTTAACGCGCTCTCCTCTGGTTTTTTTTTTCTAACCTGTCTTATATTTCTCCACTTCTCCTTCCTCTGTCCCTTCGCGTCCTTTGCACTGGAACACTGTGGCCTCTTATCTTCCCCGATCGCAATGCACGACATTAGAATAGCTCTCCCCGGTTCCCGCCATTTGCATGACGGCCATCGACTGCAATTTAGTTCTCGGTATCGCCGTGATCTCGGCGCTCGGTGATTATAGGGTTCTGAGTTATTCTGTTGCGATGGCTCTTTGCATGCATGCAGGTGGTTTGGGATTCCTCTCTCCTCTCTCCACATTATGGCAACTGGGAGTTGTTTCATGTTCGGGGTGCTTAATGAAGACGGCCAGTCGTTCATGAATCGACTATGAGAGGGGAAACCTTGGAGGCGAAGCGACGAGTGGGTTTATCTGGTAAGCGCGCCATGTAAAACCCTCGACAGTAGTCAAACATGAAGTCAGATTACCGATGTGATCAAGACACGGTTGTCCTTTTCGTGAGCAGCATTTACAAGTACGTTCAGACATGAAACACACCAATCCTAACCTTCCGACGATCAGCAGACCCCCGGCAGGATCCAGTACGGGTTGTCAAGATATCTCCATGGTTCAAAGAGTGGATATTCACTTCCTCTGATTCAAATTGGGAGAGGAAGAATTCGAGTGAGATTTACTGACTCGGTCAAGATGAGCAAGTCGACATTTCACACAAGGTTCTCCAGGAATAGACTCTTTTCCATTTCATTCACACTTTGGACTGACTTTCACTTGAGTCGAGTCTTGTCCCCAGTTTCACTCTCAGTGGAAATAAGATGGACACGTATCATCGTATTAACACCGCTTTAGCCATAACTATTTCTTCCACTGTTACTGGTGTGAGGAGCCCTACAGAACTCTAAACCTGGGCCGAAGCTTACAAATCTATTGGCCAAAAAAAATTGCTTAGTGATTTTTTTTTGGGGGGGAGGGCTGAGCAAATATTTGCGGAACCCAGTCACAACAGATATAGATAGTGTAACAGTTTGGGTTGGTAATCAGTTTTTGCTAAGCATACATTTTCAGGGATTAGCAGATGGTACTCAACAGCGCTATATGACATTGGTCCCGGCTGAATTTTATCTGTGAGGAGAGATGCACGTGTATGAAGCGAACTTCCGAATTCTTGGTTAGTGTGAAAGTTACCGCAATACCTGTGTTCAGCTCGCTTCCAACTGCGTGGACTTCTGACACTTTGAAAGGGTCGGTAATACTTCAAATTTATAGCTACAATAGATATTTGTGGTCTTGTGTTTTTACAAATTTAGTAGAAGGTGTTGGAAAAAATGAGGATTCTATCATTTTAATGGCCCCCATTTAAAAAAATTGTTGTGTCCGTAAACACGAACGGATAAAAGTGACAGCAAGTGTGATTTTTTTTAATGTGAGTAAATTTAAAGAGAAAATGAGTGCTGCGCTGTTAATAGTATTGACGCAAACATCGAAGGACCGTTTAAACACAAAATAAGCGGTAGGCAGCAGATGGACATCGAAATGTTTACACCTGACGGAAATCGCACCATCTTTCTAACCAAGAGGTCACTGTGTATTAGTCTTTGTTCATGTTCTTGATCATCAAGGAAAACCGAAGAGGCAGCGTGTCGAAGGCACACCGCGCAGCGGGCTGACGCAGATGCAACGGGCGTGACTTTCACCACCGTGGGTTAGCGGCGGCCCCTTCCCCAGGACCGAAATACCAGTGAGGCCGTCTGGGGAGGTGCGAAGGCGATAGACAACAACCCCTGGACTCTTCTTTAGATGCTCGATGCTATCGTCCAGTGGCCGAGACCGGGGCTGGCAAGCGTTATGCGCCACCCCAGCGTCCGGTCGGGCATGCATCGATGTGTTATAGGTTTTTCTGTATTCACCCGAGTCAGTAACACTAACGCAACGTCAGCTACGGCGCTACAGGGGTGAAGCGACTAACACTCGGTCTAACAACTCCAGACATGTGAAGTTGCTGGTTTCATACCCACCCTCTTGGTGGTGGCACAGTACGGGCTAGTTGTAGCAGTTCGTTCTTTTCCCCGATCGAAAGACAACTGGGCAAGGTGTGACATTTAGAGCGGGCTCGCGGGCTTGAATGATCTCCGTGGTGTCACGCGATCATTACGTGTCCTATAGCCAGGCGCAGGTGTTTCGCTAGATAACTAAAAGGTTTCAAGTTAAGTAAAACACGTCATTTTTTACAAGATTTCGCGTGAGCCCCAAGCAATGGCACTAACACCGGTTTCCGCACACTTGCTTTTAACATGCACATGTCCATGTTACTTTTAAGGGTTTACATACGGCTATCGATAGCGTGAAAAAAATGGAAATTTATCATTTACAGAATTTTCCTTTTCTGCCTGATGGTGAAAACATCAGGTATGTTTGCACAGAACTGGAGCATTTTGAATGAAATTCACACAGGTTGATTGTACGCATAAAGTTGCGTACCTTGTAGATTTATAACTCTTTTATGTAAGCAAAATTTACCAATTTACTGTAGGCCTAATTTGCTCTAAAAACACCGTTTAAACACTTTTGTGTCAACTTAAAAAAATGTTTAACCACAACATATTTATTGAAATGTGTTTAAGAAAGTGTTTAAACGTTGAACGTTTTTCCATGGCACACCTTTAGCTTTATGAAATTCGCTTAGTATCTAAACCCATTCCTAAAAGAATTTCAGTGTAAATGTCATGTCCTACATGAAAATTGTTTTTAGAAAAAATGGGTATAAAAAGTATATTTAGAAATGTGTTTAAGCTCTAAGCACCAGTGTATAGTGTACCGCTATCAAGTCTTCAAGGCGTGTGTGTTTAAAGAATTCGTTGAATGCAGAAAAACACTTGATATCACGATAGTCACGTATGGAAACCTTGATATGGCGGTTTTCATATTGTAACAGGTGAGAATTTATTTTTTTAAAAATGGTCTGAACACAGACTTACCGTATAGAGTCAGTCATTTTGCACACAAATTAGCACCCTGCACCCTCGTGCACACTGCTGAGGTTCCCGTAAATTTACCCTCACGGATTCCTTAAAAAAGATAAATCAATAAATGAAATTTAAAACAAATGAGCAAAACAATTACGTCGACCCTAGAAAAAGTGAACAATCTTATGGAATCCAATTATATTTCTGTTAGTAGCACATCCAACGGTGAGAGGATGTAGTATTATTATAAGGGAAAGATATCAGCTCATATAATCACCTAACACAATTAATATGTCGCCTTCGGTAATTATTTTAGACACGAAGGACTAACGAATGCTAATAATTTCTCCCGCTAAAAAGAGGGGAATGATTGATCTAAAAATAAGATCATCTCGCGGTCGGTGTAATCGGTTCCGCTAGGTGAGCATATAAGTAGCAATTGAAAAGGCCCGTGTTTATTTCTTGGCGCTCTAATATGCACCGCCTCCTTGACGGTGGATATGGCAATGAACTGTCAATCACGCGCGCATCACTAGCAATCCCCCAATCGGGTTGGAAGTGTCGTGCTGGTACACCGCGCATGCGCCCAGAACTTCCCCGCCAATTTCCAGGCTGCTGCACACCTGTCAACTTTTCGGTTTTCTAATTACTGTCGAGAGGGACAAATGATGTGCCTTGGGTGGTGGTTTTGCATGCGAAAGACACTGCAGTCAAAGTAGCGTCAACATTTTTGACTCAGCGCGCGCCTCCAGTGTAAGTCTGCCGCAATGATCTAAAGCGACCCGGTTATCGGGTCGTGCGGCAGTCGCGAAAACCACGGCCGCAGGCACAGCTTGGCTTGCTTGGCGCTGGTGACAAACGAGGTCCTCGGAAGTGTTGGCTTGAAAAGTGCCGGGTCACAACGAAAACAATAACGGAGGTGAGCTATTTGCGCTCAAAGCAGGTAAAACCGGGGACAAAATGGAGGGCGTGATCAAGAAATGGGCGTTTGTAAGACGAAAGCCCCCTTTCTTATATAGGGTTTGCTCTTTTTACGTCACTAGTGTTGTTTTTTCCTATAAGTGGCTGCTAAACTAATGGCTGTTGGTCAGCAAGAAGGTGAAAGAATGAGTCATAACATGTTAAAATAATATAGATAATAATATAGTAACCAAGAAGCAATAAATGAAAATATGACCCTCTTTAAATTAATGAGACAATCCACTTTGAACAAATTGGAGGCCAAATCGAAAAACGACCAGTAGGTGATTTTTCGGCAAATTTTGGCCCCCCTATACAAATTGTAATCAAAATGAGAGTGGCCTGTATTGTTCGTTTGAGATTTGTTCTTTTAACTCGGCAGAGAACCTTCACACCAAGTTAGGGAAGGGTGGGCCTACCGTGGATCGATCACAATGTCCTGACCTGGTTGTGCTGCGATCTCTCCCCTACCATGCTGCACGCCGGCAGCGCCCACTCACAATAAGTGTCTCTAATTTTATTAGTAAATGGGCATCAAGCTTTCTTTTTTAATTCCGGGGTGCCGATCGTTCAAGTGGCGTGCCGCACAGCATGTACCGACTCTTGAATATTGCCACGATGCCGAAACTCGTCCGGGGTAATTGTTTCGTCAACAACCCGTCTCACGGTTTTTGACGTCCAAGGGTGTCAGGGCCGCGCGATTGGACTGGGTATTCAATTGACGCTTCCTGACCCTCGATCCGCACAGAGGGGCCTCCTCTCGCAACCTTTATGACCTAATCGTGACCGAAACAAAAGGCCTGTCCACCCCACACGCCCATCTCGGACTCCACGGACTTCATTAAACATTGATACAGGGGCGACCGTGACTGCCGCGATCGACGCGCAAACAGCGGCACACTCAGCAGCACGGAACGATTAACAGGTTTGACAACGCGTTCTGTGATGTAGCTGCATGCAGTGCGCGAGCGCCAGCTATGAGAAGAAGAGAAATAACAAGCCGGCTTGCTAGTGGTTGGCTGAGCTGCCGCTAACTCAGCAACGAACAGCCCCACGGCTCTTGTGTTATGCTAAACAGCTTACGTGTGCTTGGCTTGTCAGTCGATAGTCCGTGACAGTCTTGCCGCGACTGTGAAGCGCTAGACGGCCGGTTTGGGTCACGCGTGTTACCTCGGCGCAGTCCGGGCCCCCTCGTTCGTTCTCAAGATTGGTTCCCGGGCTGCGGTGGAGCATTTAAGCTGTCCCTTTTCACCACGAGTGCTCAGTTTTGTTCGGGACTTGAGGGCGTAAACGATTGGACACTTGAGGTACAAGAACGATTGGGTCGCACAGTTAAAAACTGTTGCTGTTATTGTTCAGCCGTTATTATTTCACGGACTGTGTTCCGACTCGCGCCCTCACTTCAAGGTGGGCCCCTCCAACGGTGCATCGCATCTTACGTAATTCTTAAGTCTGAATTTGGCATTGCGTAAGTTTTAAGTATGGTTTCTAATCTTTTCAGTAAAAATAAAGACCACCAGCTTAAGTTGACGAAATCGTAAATGTTAAAGAGACTACAGCCGGAAGCCTACCAGTCCCTTTGTAAACCGCTTATATCAGGCTGAGACAGAGTATGCATCTTTTTCGCTGCCAGCTGTTCATTTTTATTGACAAATCACTTTAAATTGTTTGTGTTTTATTGCAGGTTGTGTGTGTGACATCTACCAGCAAGCTGCATGGAGCGCTAAAAGTGAATCCTGCATTTAAATGGGCAGTCGAGTGCGGTAATAACTACTCGTCAGGCGGTGAAGTGGAGAGCAAGTCAGGCGCGAGTTAATCGTTTCTCTGCGGATTACAAGCCTATAACAGGGAGTCTCGACGTTTTAGTTCTCAGTTTGTGGTTGGGTTCCCCGCAAATGAGAGCGCAGACGGCCATGGAAGCCGTGCCGTTACCCAGCCTCCGATCTCCGCTCACGCTGGCCAGCAGCAGTCCCCGCAGCGACATGTCGTCCTCTTCGATATCGTCGTCCTCGTCCTTGTCGTCGCCTGGTTCAGTCCCCACGACGATAGCGGTGAACTCTCCCCGGGACTCAGACGAGCCGGACTTCGCGGGGCGAGGGGTGCACGTCCCCGGCGGAGCGGCCAGCACGCGTCCTGCTACTTTCCACCATCACCACAATCATCAGCACAACCATCACCACCACGAAGGCAGTATCGTGCTGAGCGCGCCGAGTGCAGTGGCAGCGACCGTGCTGGACAGCAAATCCTCGGTGGAGCCGCCGCGCTCGTCGCCGGCACACACCGTGCCCAACAACAACACCATCCACCCCTTGAAAGCCTACCACACGGAGCCGGTGCGGACTTCCAACGCCCCTTCGTTTCTCATACGGGACATTCTGGGCGACATGAAGCCCAGGGAAGCCACCAGGGTCGTGGCCTCCGAAGAGGAGGAGGACGACGACCAGGACGACGACGAGGACAGGGACTCGGAGTGTGAACGGGCAATGTTTGCCGGGGAGCACCGGGAGAAATTATCGGGGAGGGATTCAGACACTGACTCGCACCGATATAACCACCACCATCACCTCAACGCCGAGAACAGTTTGAAAAGACCGCACAACGACGATGCTGGTGATGACCTGAAAAACGGGCACTGTGACACAGCGACAGGTAAACATCTGAGTTTGTAATCTCTTTGATGTCCTTGATGTAACCATTTGTAAATTCAGTTTATGCCGCTTAGCCCAAACTAGACTCATGGAACTTCATTATCACATTTCCTGGCAGGCATTTTTGCTTTGGATTAAAAATTAATGGCGTCATTCAAGCGTTAGTTGAAACTCTGAAAACTTATCTTTATATTTTAATCGTTATCCCATTCCCTTGAAAAAAAAAACTTCCTTCATCTTGTCTTTCATAAAACACACTATTTGCTGGCAAATTTTCCCTTTAAACTCACCATTTCTGAGTTATCAGAAACCCTTGCGGACAAAGACATATACGGATATTAAACACAGAAAAAATATTCCGCTTAATGTACAGAACAATTGAAAGTCCTTTCGTTTTACCCTCTGTGTAAAACCGGGGCACGAGGTACTAAATCTTTGCAACTGTAATTGATTTGTAATTGATTTCGTGGGACACTGTCACCTTCTGATTTCAGAATCTTCAAGATGTACCTTCTATGTGCAACTTTTAACCAAAATGTTCTCTGTAAGAAAGGCCTAGTGCCCTCTTTGACTGGTTTTTAAAGCCCTCTTCAATCCATCATAATTGCATTAATGCTTTGCTAGACGTTATGTTCGTAATTCGATAGAAAGCCTGCCCCGTCATTGTGTAGAGCGGTGTATATTCCTTTGTGTGCGAGCGTGTACACAACTAGCGCGATGATTTTTTTTCTCCATACAATGTCGGGCGCAGCTTCACGCAGCAACAGCTTCGCACAATCGCACCATTTCGAATTCCGCCGATGTCCTGTCGATAAGCGAAGTCCCACAAAAGATAAACGGCGAGGCGAGGTGTTGCCGGACGCGCGAGGGTTGCGTTTGGGACGGCGCATTAAATGTCCCTAGAGTGTGTGATCGAAACTGAGAACATTGCTAAACGATACAAACAGAGAGCATGGAACTTTCTCTCCCTAAATCCACTTCTTTTTTCCCCACTCCCCTCCCACTAAGTCGGCTCGAAATTTTTTAAGAAGTTTGCAGCATTTTCCTTTTTGTTAGTTCAAGTATTGAAAAAAAACCTGATATCGCAAGTAGTTGACGTGGAATGTAACATTTTCCCACATGGAGTTTACTTGAACTTTAAACAAGTCATACAACTTGGACAAACTTTTCCTCATGCCCAGTTTCACTACTTTTCAAAAAGTCACATACCGTAAAATTGTTACCAAAACAAGACACATCCAGTGGTTAGTATGACAAAGATAGGCCTCGCTGCGATTTCAAGTGCTGGCCACTTAAATTGTTTTGGCCTTTTCCGTTTCAGACTGCACCTTCAAATTCTGATACAATGCCATATGGCAAGACGGAGAATGTTTATCTCTGAAAGTAAGGTCCATGTCTGAGAGAGGCCACTGACAGAAGTCATGTTTCGTCAAGTGTCGGAAAACTGTTTCATCTTAAGAGACTGAATGCGTTGGAAAACTTGTAAAGTACCAGGCATTCATGTACCACTGACAAAATTATAGACATTTGCAACTTTCATGGTGTAATTTTTTTCATTTGATCATCAACTGTCAATTTTACTTACAATGACAACATGGTTATATGATCACCTATTTCCCATCGCACAGAATCAAGTTTGCTATTTCCAGAACAAGGGATGGCGTTATAAGTAGCAGCGTAATAATGTAACTCTTATCCTTAATCGATTTAAAATTTCGATGTAATGAGATAAGGAAGGCAGTCACCCTGGCTTAGAATGCATTAACAGACAACGAAGGCATTTCCCTCCGAGGGAAAAAACTGTCGAAGTGTTGCAGCCACAAAAAAAAAAAAAAAAAAAAACACGATTGCCTGACTGTATACATATGTATACATACACGCACGCACACACAAAACTCAATATAGTCTTCACAACTCAGTGATTTTAGATTGGTTTTTAACGACGGGCGAACGAGCGCCCCGAGCCCCGGGAATAGAAGGGTCCCTCGGACGCGTTCATCGGCTTCTCAACTGCCAGCTTGCTGCGCCCTCTGTCCCCCCAGTTCATCCTTCTCGCGCTCTCCCGCGCGCCCGCCGTAAATCGAAATCCCACCGCGGGAACCGATATTAGATTTTAATTTGTTTCAAAGTCGTCTAGTGGGGACTGCTAAATGGACTTTATAACCTCAACTCATCGGCGGTATTCAACCCCTCTCTGTCCTCTCTCGACATCTCTCTCATTATCTTCTCGCTGCCGAGTTCCCCCAATCTTTCTTCCCAGCCACATCTGCTCGGCAGCGAACTAATAAGATATCATTACACGGAGGCCAGCCCTGTAGGCGGTTCAGTGGCCAGTCAGCTATGACGCCATGCTAGGCTCGGCGTCGCTTACTCGCGGAATCAAGATAGCTTATGTTGCCGATCGTCCAGTTCGTAAATTCCGCCAAGAGCAATATCATCTCCTTTCTGTCTTTCTGTCTCCAATGACGGGTTTAAGAGCGCAGGAATCGTGTTTACATTTTGTGCCCAATTTTTTGAAATGTCTATTTAAGAGGGATTTCTTCACAAAATGTGAAAAAGTCCTTCTTGGGTTGATAAAAAAACACAAAGTATAGCACTGACAATTAAACTGAACCGTCCTCAATCCTGTGACAGGTGGATTGGGTACTGTTAGGGTTTAACATTCGTCTTTAATCGTTCTTTGAAAATAAACAGAAAATTATCCGATCTATTTAATTTACACAAAGCCTTTTATCCGCTTAAATCCCTCAATCTGCTGAAATAACGGACGATTTTTATGGTCTGCCTTCGTGCCAGCATTTTGCCTCTCCATTTTTCATTGGCGACCGGCGGTATTATAATTTCATGATGTTTGCTCCATGAGAGGCTGGTCAAATCATTCACAACATTGACGGATCATTAATCCACAAATTTGCTTATGGCCCACAGAGCATTACTGTACTGTAAAGTCAAAAGTTACGCCTCAACAAAAATGCTGGTTGATTTTAAAATGCACCGAATGGGTGTATATATATATATATATAGTGACGAATAAATAAAAAAAAGAAAAGAAAAAGGTCGATATGCTGCAAAATGTGGTATGACATTAACGGTATTTAGTGTTGAATTAACACTAAATGATATCCACATAGGACTAGTGGTCCTCTGTAATGCTTCAATATTGAAAAGGTATTTCTTACTCCTGCATAATTCTCGTCGAACCTCGCAGGGAAGGACAACGAGATCTCGTCCAGCAGAGACAGCCACAGCCCGGGCAAACCCAAGAAGCCGCGCAAGGCCCGCACCGCCTTCACCGACCACCAGCTCAACTCCCTAGAGCGGAGCTTCGAGCGCCAGAAGTACTTGTCGGTCCAGGACCGGATGGAGCTGGCCGCCAGCCTGAACCTGACTGACACGCAGGTCAAGACGTGGTACCAGAACCGGAGGTGGGTAGACTGGGAGGGGATCAAAGACTGACATTTTACGAATACACAGAGAACAGAAGCCCTCCCTGGTGGGCGGGTCCAAAGATTGGGAAAAGAGGATTTCATTGACATCTTTATTCTTTTTCCGTAGCGTTCTGTCAGCAATCCTAAATTTCAAGACCAGAATTCACAATATTGTTGGAATTAAGCGTTATCAAGATCGGCTAACACTCAGAAAGGTCGATTGAGTCTTCATCCTCCAAACAGACGGTGAAAGATTATCAGTCATCAAGTTATATACTGCAAAGGTGTTTCAAAAGAAATTACTCCGCTGTGTTAAATAAACAGTTTTCAGTGTTTATGAATCAGGGAAATCAAACTTGCCTAAGAGCATAGGACAGTGCGGTTAAAATATCAATCCATTCATTGACATATCCATTCAATGGGGGGAACACATTCTGAGATTGTGCCTCTCTCTGTGGGATGCAGCCAAGGTTGTCGCAATATAAACTGCCCTCCCCAGTACATTTTCCTGGATCCGCCCACTGAAAGGAGACAACTGATGACACAGACTTGAGGACAAAGACGCGATCATCAGCTGATGCAGACTGACGCAAACATACAGACGAGATTTGAGATTAATAGAATTCGTAAAAAGATGGGTTTTTTATTGACCAGTGGCAAAATAGAGTACTGTAGTAAATAAAATACTTCATATAACCATTTCATTTCAAAACGGAGAGCTGGTTATGTTGCTTCCAGCATATCCGGCCAAACCACAAAGCTGCTTTTAAAAAGACGTTTCCGAAAGTGTTTTACACGAAATCATGGGCACATTCTGGCGAGACGGCAAGGAGTTTGCCCCCCCCCCCCGAGTTGACAACGACAATCCGCTAAATGGAAACTCTACTCACAGGAAAACAAGGAAGGACACTGATTCTCTCAGAACTAAACCCGATGCCTGCTCGGGTACATAATACACGCAGCCTTGCCGTGCAGTCGTTGGAAAATCAAGCGCGAGTTATTTTAATATTTCATGGCTTCTCGACGCCAAAGCGATCCCGGGATATGCGTGCCGTTTTATTTGGCCATCTCGGCGCAGATTAAGCGAATCTCTCCCTCCGTGAAAGAAAAAAAAACCTCCGCATCACACTCGCTGTTCTCTTCTTTCTGCGGCGATGTAAGCCAGATTGCACTTGTTCTTGGGGGTAATTTTTCATTGTTCGCCAGGCCGACGGAGTGTCTACGTCTTTTTGTGTGTGTCTCTTTCCATCACCTTCCCTCCATTCCCGCGAGATACTGAGCATCAAACGCCTTCAAAATGTGTGGCGCGCTCGGATGAGCTAAGAAGCCATGATTGGATTAGCCCCTCGTCTGTATCGCTGTTCCATAATTGATATTTGATGGGGGAAAGGGCTCTTTTTATCAGAATCGGCCATTCCCTGGATTATCGGGCCGTTAAATACCGGATGAGTGTTGACAGTCGGAGAGGATCACTCAGAGTGAATTTAGCAAATTGCTGGCAGGGGATTAGACATATTTGGTGATGGTGCATTGAAGTCTGCGCGGCGACTGAGAATATGAACAATGACGGCAGAAAAATCGGAGTTTGAGGGGGGAAAATACATTGGAGTGGGAAGATACAAATGGAAAACTGGCGTCTGCCGGTAATCAGGCGCAGTATTCTCTCAGAAATTTTAAAGTCTATCAAATACACATTGGAGAAAATTGCGAGCAAGTCTGATTGTTATCTTCTAAAAAAGCAGGCACTTGTTCAGAAAAAAATTATTATTGAAAGGATTAGATTATTGTGTCTTAAATAAACAACATTATTAAGGCACACATTTCAGAATTCAGAAATAAACACTTTTCATCAAATGGTCCGGTGTTACTGAGAGGTTTATGCGCTCCCCGACACTATATACAGTGGAGAGGCGCGGCAGCGCAATGGAAAGTCATTTTTAATAAATCTTTTTTTTATTTTAAGAAAACATATCGAAGCAACAAGGTCAAAAATTCACACTTTTTTCAGTCCTTTCCGCTTGATTAGCGACATCAAAATAAAAAGTCAGGTTTTCCGGGGATTATATCCGTAACTATTTTATCCGACACACCGTTGGCATGTCCAGGGTCCCAAACACCCCCAGAAAGCAGAGGGTTCTCGCTCATTCTTCGCAGCAAGTTGAGAGTCAAATTCGGCGCACGCCGCGGAATTTCTTCACTCGCGCCACAAAAGCCAGGAATGTGTTTGTCAAGTCAGACACTTCCAAAGATCGCTGCTGGACTCGACTGTCGAGAATGCAACGGAAGTCAAGACTAAGTTCGAGTTCTTTTTAGAGTACGAGCAACCTTATACTGTGTTTACACAAATCAACCGCGTTTTTCAAAGAATCTCTGTCCCTTTTTGTTCAAGCCAAAAAGCATTTGGGAGCAAACCAGTTCTCTTTGAGAAATTATTTTCTTTAAGTCTGTACGCCA
This sequence comes from Acanthaster planci, assembly GCF_054643075.1. Lineage (NCBI taxonomy): Eukaryota > Metazoa > Echinodermata > Asteroidea > Valvatida > Acanthasteridae > Acanthaster > Acanthaster planci. Next base: position 5,400,346 of record NC_141787.1, read on the forward strand.
AATCCCTCTTCACAAGCCTGACCTAATATGAAATTGCAGAAGAATGTTTAAGAAAATATCAGTAAGAGTCGATAATTTCCTTTCAATGGATATTATTCGTAATACTGCCACAGTGTGTAGAGCCAGCATGAGTGTAACATTAATGTTCGTGGTTGAGAACGGGGTCTCAAACGTCCACATATTTGAGACCACCATTTAAAAAAATAAATATGTATCTCTGAAAAACTGAAGAAAAAACTCTAACCAGCCAATTTAAAAACGAGTCTTAAAATCTGGCACAAAAAACGGACAAGTTAATCAAACAAAACAACAATAACAAACATACAAATATAAAAAGACAAGCCCGTCATTTGGGCCTGCAGTTTGCAAGCAAGCGGCTGTAATACTCAAACTACAAAGTTTTCTCTCGTAAAAAAGGGGGGAAAATGTGCCAAATGCGGCGTGAACAAGCTTGCAGAAGCGAATTAAAGCGGAGGGACCTTTTGTTTTCGGTAAACCAACCGGGTGATGTAACGGAACCAACAGGCAAGCCCCGGTGCCGCACGGACAAAGCCACGGAAACAACATGTGCCTCTGGGGAGGGACTATTAAGCGCGGCCTTTTGGGTTGTTCAACGCGGAAAATTTGTTAGCAATAAAAAAAATTTCAAAAGGGGGGGGGGCTACGGCGCGCAACGATTACGACACTCTTGGTGTCGAAAAGGGGGGTACCAAAGGGGCCTCAATAATTGCCGCTGAAAGGTGGAGGTCAGGGGTACAAATTGGTACGAACCCTAGCCCGTGGCTGAACTAAAGCAGGGTTGTTTGTGGTCACCCAGGGGTGACACTTTTTATAAAAAGGAAAGAAAATGCAGGTTATGACTGCCGATTTTCCACACACAATTTATCGTCTGCGGTTGTCAGCAAGTCCATCCGGAGGTCTTGTTCCCAGCTTTTTCCCCCAATAAAATGCGATTTTTGCCATGCGGATGTGCCTCTTTGTTCCTCTTGGATAACTGTTTGGATTGTATTATTGCGGTATTCCGACGCAGTTTCCTGCCGTTCGACAACACTGTCACACCGACTCAGATTGGCTTGTTTCACCCACGCACTGTGTCGTCATAAAACAACGTATAAACAGGCTGGCGTTTTCACTACCAGATGATTTTTCGCAGTTTTTAAGTCGTCGGGGGTAAAAAGCCATTATTCCAGTTCATTGTGCAACCGAAATGGTATATTCACAGGAACCCGGCAACAATACCAATCAACTCAAGAATTGAAGTGTGAAAAAATACCGCTTGCAGGCGATTTTGTTCGTTTCTTTCTGGTTTGGGTTTCCTCGCCATAACCAACAACGGTAACAAAACAACCAAATTACCGGGAGCGGGGACTCTCAGTTGCGGGAGCCGGGGCGGCGGAAGTGCCGTACAAAACAGTTTATACACGGTAGGTTGGCTCGCTCCGGGTCCGCTCGCAATAGCTTGTATTGTTGAACAGTAGAGTCCAGCCCCCCGGTACCTATACAGGGGTGGGACGCCTAATAACGGCCAGAGGCGGAGGGGCCGTCGCGATATAGGGCAACATTGTGGCGTCCCGTCGATTATTTGGGTTAGCTCTTTAGGAAATCACGAAAACGGGGGGATGATTAGAACAGTTTACGAAACTGCATTCTTGGTTGCCTGTAGCCCTAACTTTGCTAAAGATGTATTTTGAGCAGAGCTCGTGCCATTTTGTTTGAGTGGTCGAACGAACGCCCCTGTTGTTGAAGTTACTCCAAAAGGGACTTACTGGACGAGCGAAAAACATTCATAAAAATTCCATTCTGTTCGTGCCAGCCTAAAAATTCGTGTGGGAAATGACTACTTTGTTCTTTTTGAAATCAAACATAGAAGTAATCAAGTAAATGGGAATTAAACCCCACAAAAGTGAACTCCTGACATGGCAACAACAAACAACAGCAAACATTGACAACAAACAACAAGCAACACTAACAACAGTTTACATTAACACTAACAGTAACATTTCGTGTTGTAGAATATAAAGGTAAGATACTAGCAAGTCGCACAACCTCAGTAAATATACTGACTTATGTATGCGTGGCTCAATGAAATGAGTAATAAGTAGCACATTGACCGTATACTAGTATGGTGCTAAAAACTGACACAAATTCCTCCTTTGTTGAGGAGGAAATTTGGCTAAGCAATACTTTCTGTTCGTAACTTGTATTATAGAGCCTGAGTGGTCAGTCTCGTTTCTTGCCAATTTCAAACTACATAACAAAAGGCATTTATACACGAAGACTGAAGACAGGACGTTTTCATTTTCTTCTTGACGTTCAAGGTTGAATAGAGGATTAAATTTCTCTCTTTTTTTATTTAATTCTCCAGGACAAAATGGAAACGCCAAACAGCCGTCGGGTTGGAACTCCTGGCCGAGGCCGGCAATTACACCGCCTCCATGCAGCGGATGTTCGCCCCGCCTTTTTACTATCACCCCACTCAGGGGATCGTCTCCAACCTGGACGGCCTGTACAGCCTGCACGCCGGCCAGAGGCCCGTGTTCCCCCGCCTGTTCCTGCACGGACTCCAGCAGCACGTCAGCCACTTACCGCTGGCTCCCCGGGCGCTCCATCCTCACAGCCACTGAGGACGGGAGAGGATGGAACCCCGACTCATCCCCACGAAAGTAACCGCGCCCAACGCGGCATTGGTGTGAGGTTCGAAACTCTACCCGCCGGTGGCAACCTGGGCTACACCGACTCTAGACCAGGGCGGCTGAGTGGAGTGGACGGCTCTCCCAAGGCGTATTATCCACAGCCCATTTGGTGCTGTAGAACCGTACTAAAGGCTCTCAAATTAACAGCGACATTAGCCGTCAACATGCTCCATCATTAATTGACCAAAGTAAAAGAAAGTTAATTCCTCTTCGAGGGAAGACAACTCATTTGTACACCGATTCAGTTGCTTACAGACCGCCCTATCGCTCAAGACACGGAATCATGATAAAATTTGGTTATCGGCCTTCAATCAAACTGCATTTTTTGTAAATTACATATGTTGTTTTTTGTTTTTGTTTGTTTGGTTTTTTTTACTGCACGGGAGCTTGTGTGCTCTATTTTAAAGGACTTTTCATTTGGTAAATCGTGTAAATCATATCCCACACTGAGACTTCGACATTTCCGAGCCGGGCTTTCTACACTGTTAGGTCAAAACGTCACGAATTTAGCATTAAATTATCGACCCCAAAAAACTTTTCAAACTTCTTTGGGTGGAAAATTCATATAAGAAAATGTAGGAAGATTCCATGTAGGAACCCTTTGATTTAACTTGAGAGAGGCTATTATTTTTTCAGAGCAAAGTACAATCATTGTAGAAATTCAGCGAGAAACAATTATTGTCAAAATCCAGGGGAGTCTCTGTGTTTTGTTGCGACCAAAACAGAAAAAAAAATGCGAGCGAAATCGCTTGCGGTTGCATTACTTCAGTTGAAATTCAATCACTCGAAATACAAGCTGGCTGGAGTTAGTCATTCATTAATATTACTTGCCATAATACCCCCAAGATAACGCATATTATGCCGGCTATATTTTTAGAGAGTTGGAATAATAAGGTAATTGGATATGATATTAGTATGCCAGGTTTTTTTGGTCCCAATCGAGACCCAGCGGGAACAAACATAGTCTATTCATTTTTGGTTCAATCATTTTTGTCGTTGTATAACAAAGTGCTGCCGGCATGTTTCGTCCAGCCGCAACGAATATGAAACGACTATCAGCGACTGATCAAGTTATGAAGTAGTTCAGTTCCCTTTTACGAAACTCGAAGTAATTCAAATTGGCGCTGGTTTAAAAAGAAAAACTTCCTACGCAAAAAAAGAAAAAAAATTGCCGAAATTTCGAGCGAGCCAAAACAATATAATGAGCTTAAGAATTATTCGGTGCTTGACAGTACTGGGGGAAAAGTTTTTAAAAAGTTCCACTACACTGATTGAATTTTATGAGATAATTATTATAGGCTGTTATATGTTTACATATTTAATTATTCTTGCCATAATGAAATGACAATAAAAGAAAACGAATTTTGGCACGAAATGATGGACAAAGTAACCCGATTAACGGGCGCCTCGATCGCATTTGCCGACACCACAGAATAATGGACACCCAAGTCATTCTGTCTTTACCGGCGGCTTTAACCCAATAACTTGCTGTTCCGTTCCCTGTGGGGGAGATTTCGATTGGAAATCAATTTGCAGGTTGTTTGTCAAGCGCCTGTATAGCCATTGCATCGGGCTAAAATGTATTAGACCGAGCGCTAACAAAAGAGTGTAGAGAAAGGAATAACAGAAGTGAGCGCTGAAATGAATCAACTGCCAGAGATGAAATCTAGGCAGGACAGAGAAAAAAAACTGAAGCAATGGTTCGATATACCTTGCCAAAGATCTCAAACAGCCTACTAGGCATGCACTCACTACACTATCCAAAACAAACTAACGTTTATAGGAATAAAATCCCGTTTTTCCCCATTCCCGTTTATACAACACTGGAACGACGGCCTCTGACGAGGCTCTGCCGTGTGACTGGACTTCAATTTCCCCATTAGAAACACGAACCAAGAACAATTTCAAGTTGTCACTTTGCTGAATAGCTTCGTAGCTGCTGAGGGTTTTTTTCCTCAGAACTGTGGTATATAAATGTATCATACTTTCGTTTTGTACAAAAAGAGAGAGGAATGCACACGGAAGAATCGAGACATGAGATGTATATGATTGACCTGTTCGATCAAAATGTAATGGAAACGATTGTTTAGATTGAAATTTTATTGTTATGTGTACATTTCTGTGTGAAACTTGTGGGGATAATAACGATAATAAAAGTTTATAGCTCAAAGAGCGTTGAAAGGGATTTCAGTTGTGAGCTGTAAAGACTGTCATGCATCAAATGGCGCTGTCCAAACTTGTGTCTACCAATCACCTGCACTCTGCCATTGAAAAATACTCTTGGTTTTTGCAAAATTCATATGCATATAAATGAATTGAGCCGAATTTGAAACTCAGTTTTCCCCTGTTGGGCTTGAAGACTCCCAAACAGGCTGCTCCCTCTATATATGCAACTAGCCACGCCTCCATCATCGTTCCAAGCTAAAGTCTTGGAACTTTAAATGGAAAGAAGAAAAGGAGTCCACCGAATGACCCAGAGCTCCCTGTGATTTGAAAACTTAGTCATAAGACATTTGAATAGATGGTGCGTTATTTACACGCGGTCATGGTCGCAGCCCCTTAGAATCTCTCTTCAGTGTGAAAAAGCTCGTTGGACCGAGCCATTTTGCTTTGCAAATTCGAAAATAGGGCAACGGAGAATAATCGATCGTATCGTTAGGAAATTTGGGCTCGTCCCTTTGCTATCAAGCATTGTGACAAAATGGAGAAGTGGGATCAAAGGCATTGCACCTGCGCAAAAATGCCCCCATAATCGGCCATAATGTGCAAGACTTGGGGTGAATTGAGTTACAGACACTTGAAGGTCCTTCACAACGCGTCTCCACAACACATAGCCCTGTCTTTTGCACCCACTCTATACAACCTCCGCGACAGTGAATTAAGGCCATCCTCTGGAGAAAGAAAATCCATAAACAGGTCTCGGGATGACCAGATCTGGCCGGAATTTGGCGCAAGATTCCGGCAAAATCCCCACCCCTGACAAATTTACTCATCACAGCGGAAAATGTAATGCAATGCACAAGCACTTCCCGTGCACACATTACAACAGCAGTGGGGGAAAATACGCAGCCTAACATTAACATTTCTTCCCGTGTAACGTGGGAAATGGTCAGATTTACTGTGTAATCTGTGTCCAATGCCCACCCATCTCTATCCACGCCTCATAAGTAGTATTCGAGCAACAGTTCACGTTTCGCAGTGGTCTGGCACTGAGTTTGAAAACGAATGAGCGCCAAAGGAATGTGCGAACAACAGAAATGACGCAAGGCATTCGACAGAGGGCGCCTTTAAAATAGCACGGGCAAGAATGTGCACGAGTACGAGGGAAGGCAGGTAGGCTACTGCACGAAAGCGCATCTTACAACCGGGCCATGCGTACAGTCTATAAAACTTGATGTCAAAAGATGAATATTATACTCATCATCATTCTTCAAACAAACTTGCAAGTATAATTGTGATATATCACACGCATTAAACCATGCACTGGAGGTAGTTTCGAGCTACGTGTTGCAAATAAAAAGAACGTGAACGGTGTAACTGCTTCGAAACTTTGTATTATTGTTATCTTTCACAGCATGCTGGGGAAACTCGACTTGAATAAAGGCGATAATAATGGCTCTGGTGGATTTTTTTTCTTCAAAGGGAAGTAAAGCCTGACATTTACAGGAGACAGTGAGGCGTAAAGACTAGTCTCCTCTCAAGACTGGCAATAAAACCATTTTCCCATAGGAAAGTACATGGTGTATCTCCAGACAGTTGTGTCGGAGAAGAAAAAAAAAGTGGGCCGGTCATCCGTAACCTCATACCACTAGTACGTTGGGCTACGCACATTGGGCCAAGAGATCCCAGAGAGTTCAGCTTCATTTAGCACTGACGGCTCTGCTTTTCAGAATGCCGATTTATCGAAGTGAGAGCTCCATACTCTGACACAATCCGCGGCCAATGACCAGTCATTGACACCTGCTTTGTATGTGGCATATTACACATTCAATGGGAGTTTGCATTGACCGAGTCATATTTATCTAGAGTCGGTCTCCAAAAACACGCCGAGTTGAACTGACGTCTACTGACCACTACAACGGCTACCGGTCTTCTCATTGCTTTAAGGTTGAAATCCGTGTCGATAAATCAAACTCGCAGAAACTATACTTAGTTATTTTATTTGGTCAATGAAAGTGTTTTAAAAGGTTAATTTAAGGTGCGTTAGTCCGGGATGCAACTGGGATTTTTTGTCTGCTCCAGCGAGCGTCTTCAAAATTCAAAGAGCTTTTCAAAAAATCAATGTCAAATTTAGCCTGGTCAGTGCCTTACAACCACCCCAGGGAGCGGGGAAACACGGGCGGTTAGAGGTCGCCCTCTTCTCGGTAAATCCAAACACGATTATGAGCCATTCTAAAAGATCTTTCCCCAGTGCAGACCCAAGCACATATTTATTTTCCCTGACTTAACTCTACGCAAATGTATCTATACTATCCTTTTATCTTTCGTCTGTTCGTCGGTCCGCTCTTTTTTGTCGTTCATTCAATATCCCCCGACTTTTATTATTCGTCTTTGTGAAGAATCTGAAACGTGCGTTTCTTTCTGTGTAAACATTTACGATTATTAAATTCATTGCCATAACTATTTATGTTTAAACTCCTTTTATTTGTAAAAAAAGAAGAAAAACTATATTTTTGTATATAGTTTTGTTGATGTACATACTGTTTTCAGTTCAAATGCAATAAAATTCTCATTTGAAAATTAAAAAGAAATCATTATCGTTTAAAGATACACCATCGTTACATTACCCAGAGACCATCGACCCTTTTGAGTGAACTGCTGGCCACTTAGTTTAAGAGTGAAACTTCCTGTAATGTTTAGTTGACTGGGTGTTCAACAGACATACTCCGATTGGAAAACTCATACCGGTATTGTGAATTTTAACTCTAAAAAGGGGGGGGGTGGACAAAATATCGACACGCTAGATCAAGAGTTTGCAACATTCATTCGTTCCTCTTCCTGGACACTAATCTCGAATGAATTAAAAATTGGCATTAGCCGATTCCTCCCTTTTTCGGAGGCTTGAAAGGTATTTATGGCATAAATCGGACAGGAATTAAGGTCAGCCCTACCCTACTTAAACCGGTATTAGTACACGCACGACAAAAAAGGATGCGAGTTATTGCAGATCCGGCTAAATTCCCTGCTCGACCCTATGCCCTGCAAAACTCCCTCCTCCTTATGATCCATGTGGTCCACTTCGGCTGAATAATCACATCTCGGTGAAGAAACAGCGGGTTATCTCTGATCCAGTGCTCCTAAGAATCTGGTGTGAACATCAGTCGAGCCGACAGCAGAGGTTTTCTTTCTTCTAGTACAGCATTCTAGAGCAGATCTGGTGGCTGGTGCCACTGCACCATGGAATCCAAATCATGGCTGCGGCTTGCCACAACGCACATGGCTACGAGGAATGGCTACAGTGGCTTTCAATATGTATAGGTGCGGATCCTATCCGTAGCCAAGTCATTCGAGCAAAGGGTCTGTCGCACATTAAGCCCAGTCTGGATGCCGTTTCACTGCCGTGCCGGCCGAATTCAAATGCACGGCGCTGAATTCTAAAAACCGTGATATTGCCGTGCATACCGAAATGCTCTTTAGTTTACAAGCACTTGTGTTCTACTGTACTGTGACCGAATGCTCATGATTAGACATCAAGGAAAGAACTATCGAACACACCTCAACACACAACAAAACTGTTGTATTCGACTTCCGCGAGAAATCAAGTTCGACATTTACAGCAACCGATGCGCTCCTGTCGTGCCACACGTCAACTGCACGGCGTCAAGAGCAGGCGTCGGTAACAACGTCCGTGTAACACATTTACCATTTTTTTCCCAAATCCTAAACCCGTCTCTTACTTTGGCTTCAAGTCAGGCTGCCGACCCCAAAGAAAATGTTTCAAACTTTCGATATTACGGAAGGATAAGAACAAAAACAGATCTGCACTCACTTTCATTTTTGATGGGATTGTTATGCGTATTTATTGCATAGATTTTTATTATGGCATAATTTCTGATCCATTTATTTTTTGGTCGTAGTTTTATGCTTACTGTAATTATTTTTCTAATTGTTATCTTTGGTCCTTGTTTGTCATTTAAATTATTGTATAGTTTTATATGTAAGCTTAATATTGATAGATGGCCCATTGAAAAATCATCCTTCTTTTTAGATGACATGGCTACCATCAGAAAATAAAGCTGTTATTATTATTATTACTGAGCCGAATATTTCTCATGATGTTCGAAATAAATTGATTGACGTTGGCAGAATCGCACTGTCGCTTTTAGCAAAATTACACGGTCAAAGACATGACTTAAGCGTGCAATCCGCAGAGGACGAAAAGCCGAAGTTGACTCCATTCTGGCAGCGTTTAAAGAGTAGTCTTGCAAAAGGTGGCCGCGGGCGAAAGAGCTCGCGCGCTAACGGGGGTCCCAAAATGCACTCCAAGTTTGCATAATAGCTCTTGAAAGTGTCGAATGTTCATCGATTATTGACAAACATTCCACCAAGTGGGTTACGGAAATCCCCCCTTCAATAAACGAGAAAACACGACAAGACAGAGATATCGCATTATCTCTCTCTCTCTCTCTCGATTCCCTGTGACGAATGCTACAGTCAAAAGAATTCTACCCCCAAGGCCGAGATTTAAACTCCATTTCCCCCTTTTTTGTCAAACCTCTCTTTTGATACTGATATCGGTCGATCTGGGCCGGCGGGCGACGGATTGAGCGCCGGAAACCTTGCATAAAATGCAAAGATAGGCATTAATAAATAAGCGATCAGCACACTTCAGTATACAGCGAATAAAGGTATAATATTGGTCTTTCCTGATTACTCATTTCCCCCTTTCTTCTTCCATCAAATCTGTCCAAATTTGAATGTCGGTAAAAGCAAAATTATCGTGACAACTACACAGGAAAGTAGGCCTCCTAAATATCGGGGGAAGAAATAATCTTTTTTGGTTTGGTCGGCCTTGCGTCACTGTGCTTACGAGCAGGCGGCCCGGGGAATTCTGCATCAATACACGGTTCTCCCTGCGACGGTCCTCGGTGGCCGAACTGGGTCAACCATCACGGAAACAGGTGCGTTTGGATATTCCCTTTTTCCCCCTTCCATTCTTTCTTCTTCATCAGATAGGCAAATGTTTGTTACATTGTAATTTAACGATGATTACTTTGGCCGCCGGCCTGGGGGAGTTAGATGGACAGACCGCCAGAGTTGCGCTGGGCTGCGCTGTATCGTTCACAGTCGGTCTTTCTTCAGTGGTGTGCATACTGTCAGTGGCACGGTCCATACAGTTTACATGAGACTCGCTACCACTTTTTAGATTCGCCCAAAATGAAATTCATTAGACCCAAGTCAAGCTATCTTTGTGCGCAATATGGAAATCTAAGGGCCTGTTTGTTTCACAAGGATCTAGATCGCGATCAGTGATCCTTACGCTGGTTCGCATAACTCATTAGACGAGTTCTTGTGACTATAAACCAACGAAGGATCATCACTGATGGTGATCTAGATCCGTGTGAAACAAACACGGCCTAATTCCACTCAACTTGGCCGGTGAGAGATGCGCTTTTGAGAGTTATACGAGATTAACAGGTTGCTAAGTTGAAAAAATCCGAGACTGTTCCTTTTTCACGAATGAAAGAGTGTGATGTAGTTACTTTGCCTCAGCACAATCGATTCCCTCATCGGTTGAAAAGAGCCAGGCTGGTCGGGAGTATTCGTTTTGCTGGTGGCAACGCGCACGCGATGCATGTATCTCGTAGTCGTTCGTGAACCAGCGAAGATCCTACCAAAGGAGCTTTCGTTGCTAGGGAAATCGCGCTTTCTTGGTTCAGCTAGGGGCCCAATACGAAAGTCACTTCATACCTTACAGTTGTTCGTCATTATTTAATCTATACTTGCTTTGATCTATTATTAGTTATTTTCAATGGCCCTTTTCACACTTTAACAGGTATATCACCAACTGTATTGGCCAGTGACAGAAAGCGTATGGTACCTATATAAGCATCAATTCCAAACAAAATTAAGCAACTTACATCAACCGCCCTTTTGACGTATCTTGATACTGCCAAGTTATTTGTGACCTCACTGGATAAGTTTCGTTAAATAGGTGACTACGGTCGCCATGTAGGCCTACGAGCGTGCACGGCTCGTGCCTGAATGAACGTAACTGCGTAGATCATCGTAGCGTTATGCTCCGTGTGCTTCCTTTACAATGCGTGTAAGACTGCTAAAAAGAGATGAGCTTGGCTCCCGAACGTTTGGATATGGTGTCGGTAAATAGAATAAGAAGCCATTACTGCGGTGGCTCCACGCTAATGGACAGGTGGTACGCGCGCGTTACATGCCCCTTCGACCAATAGGGTGTCGTGATTTACCAAATGCACGCGCGCGCGTCAAGCTGAAGAATGTGCGTGCGAGTGCGGTGCTACCGCAGTGATGGCTTCTAACCGGATAAGGGCTTTACAAGGTCAAATTCAGTCTTTCGTTCCACGAGACTGTCACCGTGTTTAGTTTATCGAAGTTTGCCAAACTCGTTGACAGTGAACATGTATATAATTTGCAGCATAAAGCTACCGTACCTCCTCGACAGGATCTTAGTGACTCAGTGGATTTCGTGTAAGGCGTCTTCGAAAAGACCGCTTGGGAAAACGAAAGTTTCGTTGTTTGCGTCAGAATTTCCGAGACCGAAGATGCAACAATCGACCAGAGGCACTTTTGGGGAATTACACAAGAAAAGAGTGAAATCCTTGCACTGTATATTAAGCTTTTCTAAAGGCAACATTGTCTTGGCCAGTGAAACGACACATTGTGTGAGGATTAGTGTTTAAACACGCATGTCAAGGCGAATTGAAACTGCGGGAGACTGGCGTCGAGCCTTCTCGAGAACCATTAACGGCAACGGCATTAACGAACATTTGGGCGAAGATTTGTCAGGCAGGGTTTTTTCCCTATTTCAGACAAAACAAGCAGATTTTGAGAGAGGGGAAAGGAGGATGGGGAAAAAAAGGAAAAGTTCCGCCCGAGGTGTTGAGGCACGGCGGGCGAGGAAAGCTTTAGATCCATTAGAAATCCATTTCTGCTGCCCCATTGGAGCCGTGCGCTGCCTCACGTGGCCGGAGGCAGCGTGCGCATTGCACTTCTCGAGACTGCAGGCGCACGCGCGCGCGGAAAGTGTCCCGTAGTCGGATCAGGAAAAGACCGCCTCGTTCCAGCCAGATCCGACCGGACCGACGGCTGCTGCATGTCAACATTCCGACATCGAGCTCATGACATGGTTGCTCACTGGGGGATGAAAAAAGACAGAAACTATTTCTAAATGGAATAGATATTAAATGGTCATCACCGGTGAGAAAATCTGAAAATCGCCTATTCTTGGTCGTAATACCAGGAGGTGTGACCGGTGTTTCAACACTCAAAATTTCTGGCCTGGAACAACCGTCGACGAGCGCTGGCGGGACTCCGAAGTCAGCACTTACTAAAACAAAGTCGCAAATGGAAAATAAAGTGCTAATGGTCTCCGGGTGGTGGTGGTTGAGTCCGCGAAGCTCCGAGCGAGAACGAGGGATTCGATTTGATTGAGAATTATCGGCTGTTGATGCGGCCTTTATCGACCAGCGGGAATGTTCTCGTTTGAGGGTGCGAGAGAGAACCACGTTTTGTCTTGGGAGCCCCGAAGTTCTTTTGTGAACGAACTGTTTGGATGAAATTAAAAGAGACGAATGGAATGAATCCCTGTGAATATGGTGATAAATATTTAAACTTATTTTAAAATTACTTCAAGATGGTCAAAATCTCTCTGTAGGTCGACAACAAAACCCGTACTGATGCGCTTCGAACAACGTAAAAAAAACACCCAAAATCTACCGCATCGTCGTGCTCCACAGGAAGCATGCTGACGGAAGCTGCGCGAAAGAAGCGAAAAATATCCATTCATTGACAACTTTGATGAGTTGAAAAGAAACGAGAGAATGCCGCTTATGTTTGGAGAATGCATGGTTCTTCACCGAAAAGAAAGAGATTTTTCCCACGGAAGATAATTTTTTCCCGGTCTGAAAAAGCACTGGATTCTTAACAACAGTGACTGAAGAACGTATACTCAAATATATCTTCCCAGCTGCAAGCACTAGAAAGAAAATCAACTGTCTATGTGCATTCCGTTGCTCGTTTGCCGGAAATCTCACACTTGGTATCAATTAGTCAGTATTGGTAGGCCTACCATAACTATTCGAAAGATACGTGGGATTTAAAAAAAAGTTGCCAATCTTCAACATGTATGCAAACGACAAAAGAAAGTACTTAATTCTTAAAAATGCACAATTTAAAAAAAACAACAACATTAAGAAATTCTTAAAAATTACAAGTGCCGATAAATTCGGGGTCAAAAAATTTGGACGAATTCTACAGCAGATGACAACCATTTCATTCTCAAATATTCGCAACACGGTCTCCGAACACTTGTCTGTAAAAAAAGATGTTGCGACACTTTGTTCATAAAAATAACTCGTTGTTCACAGTAGCTCGACACTGCTTTTTCAGGACAAGGCTGTTCGTTAAAAAAAGGTCTCCTTTAATTATGCACTACTACTCCCAATACAACCATCTCGCCTCGATGCTGCACAGAGACAAATGCAAGGGACAATTTGACATTAGTAGACCGATTTGTAAAATTTCTCCAAACAGCATAATGTGTTCAGAGGCTGAAATATTAGGAGGAGAAAAGCAATTTTCATCTAAATGGTTTCAGAAAATACAGAAATTAAAGTCCATCTCGGGGTAATGTGTTTTCGTTTTTTTCTTTCCTCAGGTGCCTTGTTGCTGAGGTAAACAAACCAAACAGGAATGCATAGCTAAAGAGGGGTTTAGGAAAATTACATACCTTGCACAGATGATTTGGGCGGGAAAAACAAGGCAAGCTAGACGGAGAAACATTAGCTTAAGAGCACTCGGCTTCATGTGCATATAGTAACTGGGGCCGTTGACAACCAATGCGCATGCTGGCGTGTTGGGCACCGGTTCAAATGGCCGCAATGAGATGGCATGGTCGAAAGTTGCAAGTTATCTTCTCTGGTGTTGAAATGTGTGAGTGGGGTGCGTAAAATGCCGGGCAGAAAAGAGAGACACATCGCAGAAAGGGGTGTCCATATTCGCCAGCTGATTTGACACCCTCCAAAAAGACCGAGAATACACTTTTTTTGGCGGGGGGGGGATTCCAACATTTCTTTCGATTAGGAAACATACTGAGGGAAATTAGCAACATGTAAAACAAATATGTCCATTCTAATGACTGTTGCCTTCTCCAATGTTCACTGTAAAAACTAACGCCCGATATAAACCACTCTCATTTTGCCTACAACTTGCATGGGCAGCCAAAGTATGCAGAAATATCATTTTTCTGGTTGGTTTTTAATTTCACCTCCAATTCATTCAAAATGGATATTTGTCCCACTGACATCAAACAGGGTTGAATTTTCATTTAGTATTTAGTAGCATGTGTATCAGCATCTGGTGTTCTGATAGCTGCTTGGAAATTTTAACACTTTTACTTTTGTACTGACAACCAACCACAGTTTTAGCAGCCACTTGTAGGAAAAACAACACTGTGACGTCAAAAGAATAGGCTCTTTCAATGCGTATCTGTGCTAATTTAAACATGTAACCAATTAAAACTAAATGCCTCTTTAGGAAATAAATATGTCTCCCTGTTCAGCAAGGGTTAACACCTGATAAATGCACTTTTGTGTCTTGTTATGAACACCCAAATGCATCACTGTGTCTAAAATTAAAACGTCAACAGGTATTTGTTTAAGAAATACACACCAGAACGTGTTTAGCTTTGGATGATTAACAATGAAGTGTTACCAGGAGGGCGTTCAAATGTGATAAAACATTATCAAATGTTTTCACAGTGTTGGTGCCGAAGGAAAATGAGGCTAGATCCCACAAAATGAGTCTTAAGGCCAATTATTTAGTGTGTATACTTTTGTCTCAACTTGCATTAGGAAAGCGCAAACTGAGCTCTCTGTTTTGATGTGCAAATCAGTCTGATGTCCTGATGAACAGGAACAACATGGCGGTCAACACGTGGACGATTCATATACATTTACACTGCGCAAGATTCCTTTACGCTGTCTTCAACTCGAAAGTGGCTTGTGCGACTTGTGAGGCTGGGTCACAAATAGACCATGGGATGGTACACTCAACAAAAGACAAGGTTAACAGGTTGCTACGAGTCACACGAGTTTGGCTAGTTACATGGTCTTCTCAACTTTTATAATGATACAGGTTTGGCTGTGTGTCGATCGGGTAGGATCATTTTTATACAAAGTTTTGCTTTTACACTGACTCAAATATTCAAACGGTATTTTCATTGTGGTCTGAGAATTTTGGAAAAAAAAAAAACCAAGCTGGCTGGGGTAAAATTCAAACCTTAATTGGTCCTCCCTGATGCAAAGCCAAATTAATATCACAGTACCTCCTGATGTGTTGGTAGTCGAGGAATTAAGATGTCTGCGTGAGCAAGCAGGAAGGCTGTGGGTTCCACGCCCACTCAAGAAAGCGTGCGACTTTTCTTGCAACTCTCAGACCTGAGAATACAGTGTGAACAACACATTGATAAAGGGGCAAAACCTAGTACAACAACAGAAAACAGCAAAAAGCCCCCCAAAAAACCTGTCCACTGAGTGTCCATGACAAAGAATGGCACTTTTTATTCCACGTTCAACATCTAATTCCAAAACGTTGACAGTTGTCTCATTCACTTGATGCATGAGGACAGTTTCATGGAAGGCTTCTAATCATGGTAATAAACATGAAGAGGTATACTCACAATGCGTTAAACAGAAAATACCAATTTTTCTTGAACTGGGAACATGATTTTCAGCTGGTTTTTGTGAAATGTTTCCTTGACTGTTCCTTTTCCTTTTATGACACATGACTCCTGGCCCAAAATGTGCCTAAAATTCTTTTTCAGAGAAGGGGAAACACCCTGTGGACATGGGTAAGTCCACAGAATGTCTTCCCTTCCTGCATCATGTGGACAGCTTTTGTTTACAAGTCCTAACTAGGTGTTCCTTAGCTGTGGGGACAACACAAATTGCAACACAGATATTGTGGGGACCAAAGATGTTATGAGGACATACATCAGTCCTCACAACTTGGTCTTGACTTTCATGATGAAAGAAGCCATCTTCTTGATATGATAATGGCCTAGGTACACAAGTATGTGGAGGAGATGATGGGCCGAAGTTGATCTTAAATAGCCTGCCATTGTGGCAGGTGTTACTATGTGGTTGGGCCCCACAGTGTAGCGAAAGACAGGGTTTTGAGGAAGAGCTTATACATAAAGAGAGGAAATGGCCCTCAACAGCAGATCTTTCAGGTGTTTGACTGACTTTTTCAATTCGGCTGAAGTAATTTCAACAAAAGTATAGTTTAGCCTCAAATAACCCTGACAGGCCAGTCCTGATGTATCTTGACGAATGGCAGTGTTGCTGTTTATCATAGTGTCTCTTCAAGTCCTGTCACAAGGCCAGTCACAAGTTGCGGGTGAACAATGACAAAGGAATGCTTTGTCATAGTTAATTTGAAAAGCTTGTGACTTCGTTTGTGACTGGGTGACTTGTCGTGGGCTTGCAGGGACTTGTGATGGACTAAACTACGACACCAGAAAATGTTGTTTTAGGGGCCAAGACAAAATCCTGACATCAAGTGGTTCACAGGAAAATACAAGCTCATTTACTCTTTTGACCGAAGAAGGCAGCTTCAGATGAAATAACCTCATAACCTTCGTCCCTTCAGTCTTCGTCGCTGCTTTGTCTTTGACTGAGAAGCTTTGGGCCCCTTGGCCCCCACCACTGTCCTGGATCCACCCCCTAAACCACTGCCGTATTCTACCAGAATTCTCTGCTTGGCACTCAGCGGTTTCATCTCTGCTTTCCTGATTTAATTTCACGAAAAGAAAAGAGGAAAACAAGAACAAAAGACCATGACAATGCTGTTTACGTTTGCATAAAACTGGATTCTGAGAAGACCAACAACATATCAAAGGATGCATAAGTGAAAAATCCTCATCAGAAATTAAATTGGCTAATAGGTGAAATATGAGCCACAATGAGCGTAAAGTCAAGCGGCGTAGCCAGGATTCTGAGCACAAGAGGGGGCAGGGGGCTTCACGCTAAAGTGGGGGGCTAACTGGATGTTGGACATATACATGTACATAATTGTGATCACATCAAGGGGGGGGGCCAACTAGGGGTGAAAATTTTTCATGGGGAGGGCTTGTGTCTCCACCCACCCCCGCCATGCCGCTGGTAAAGTCCCACTTTGCTACTGCCTATTATAATGGTTCAAAGTCAAAAAATTGAGGGGGGAGGCCGATTTCGGGTTTTGAAAAACCCTCCTTCATTTTAATTCCAAATTTTTTGCAGAATGAGATATTTCAAAAAAATCATTTTTTCTTACCAATTATTGGTTTGAACATGTTTAGCAGCCACGTATTTACCATCTTTGTCAAGGACGCTCAAGATGCAGTCATTGAAAAGCGTATAAGATGTTTGAGGGCCCCTTCTAACAACTTTTAGTCTTTAACCTCAATGGGAGGTTACTTTGGTATGTCTACTTTTGAAATCTCACCTATTTTAAAAGTTCCTCAGTTACATGATTGTCTTTGTGGAACTTGAAAAGAGTACAATCAGTGAATGAACAAGGCTGTAAAGTATGCTTGTAAAGTGTTGCCTGACCAATTAATTGGGCACACAGAATTGAAAAAAAAGTGCCTACACACTCACTTCATTGTCTGAATGTATTTGGCATCACAATCCGTCTCAAACCAAATTGGCATTAAAATCCATAGCCAAGCGACGCCGACAAACTGGCAAGGTTTAATAACAAAGTGGCTCAGGAAGGAGCGGCCACTTTCTAATTTAAAAATTAAACCCCCAAATAACACATTGACTGGCAAAAATACAAAAATGAGCTTGAGAAATTAAACATTAATAAGTCCAAGTATTTTCTGCTGTGTGCAAGGATGGACAAAGAGGGTAACTGATGGACGCTTTTAAATACATGTAGATATTAAAAAGAATATCCATTATTAAACCCATCCAATTTAACCATCATTAATTCATGACCGTCGCAACCAAAGGAGAAGGAAAAAAAAAGAGGAAACCAAAAGCAAAACACTTTTTAATTCTGCGGATTACCGTAGTTGCTGAGTCTTAAGCACTGCTCAGATTCGCTGGGGCTGGCAGCCACTGCAATTAAACGTGCGCCGGCGCCCCCCAAAAAGGACCTAATCAGGTAGAAAATATGAGCGCCAGACACAATGAGCAGCCTCGCAGGAGGCCCAACATCATCCCTGACAAAAAAGGGGTCCATTTGCTAAATTCAAAGTTTGGAAAACTGCCAAGGCTCCCCCCTGGGACTGTAATTGTCCATAGTGCATTTTCATATACATGTATTTTAATTAAAAAAAAAAATTCCCCTCGTCTTTCTTTCAGTAATGGGCCCAATGACTTTACTGTCACCTGAGCATAATCAGAACACCCATCACGTGAACATGTTACATTGTCAAAGCTAGTTACGTTGACCTCAAATGGTAAAGCCCACATGTGCAATTGCATGAATATCTGTGGGGGGCGTATTAGAACATGGTTTCATTTTAGCACACATGTAGATGACCACACACTCACTGAGGGGAAAGAGGCAAGATGGTGTCTGACTGAATCCGTCTTTTATTTTACTGCCAACTATTGTGTGGAGGAAAAAGGAAAGAATTGATATAGATGAGATAAACAATATCAAATGACCATGCTTCAAACTGCTATGAGGCATCCCTGAGATTCAATGGGGGGGAACATGAAAGGAGAAAAAGAACATTAACTTGATCATCAAGTGACAGCAGCAATCTCCCACTTTGCACTCGTCAACTCAATACCCCGTGAACAACTCCAGGTTTTGCCACACATTTTTTATTCGAGAGAGGGAGTCGAACGATGATGCAGACGGACCGGCGAGCACGCAACACAGGCGGCCCCTGAAAAAAAAAGGAAGGCACCGTGTAATAGTGCAATACGGCCCCGGGGTGTACAGGAGTCCGCCAGCACTCTTATTATGCTCCGGCTGCGCTGCAGTGTTGTCAGAGGGGGGAAGAATCAATTGGCCTAATGGTCTAATCCTGGCAACGCACACCCTGGCATGGGTCTGTCTTTTAAATAAGCCGTGCGGTGTGTGTGTGCCGTGCTAATGGGGGGCGACAGATGTGGAGGGCCTGTATGAAGTGGGGGGGGGGGGGAAATAATCGGCGATCGGCTTTTTTTCCCCCACTCTCTCTCGTCATTCATTCTTTCAAGAAGGAAATACGGGTGGCTGGGTTTGCTCAATGAATCAAACATCAACTACTTCACTTGAAGAAGGTGGAAAAAATAGAAGGAAAAACTTGCGAGCAAAGCTGTAATTGGCCTGAGTGGTTTTGATGAGAGTTGGATGATGGTAAAGATCAGATAATGAGTGTTTTGGGATGTCTGTATCAACTGCTCTCGTGATGTTGTTACCATCGTAGTAGTATTACGTGATCAAAGTGACATTTGGAATATTTCAAAATCATGCAAAGCTATTAAAAAAAGTCGGTGTTTCCGTTATCAAGCGTCATGTATATAAAGATCTTCTGCTGATGCTGATAATGAATGTTGTAGCTGAAATGTTCCAGAGTGGTTTCAATGAAAAGATCTGAATTAAAAACTGTTTCCAGTGGTTTGTATGGAATTTTTCCAGCACTTGTCCGCCGTACAGATTTTAAAAATTTTTCACATTTTTTTTCAACTGAGAATACTTCACAGGTGAGTAGGAGAGAAACTAATTGGTGCATTTATTTATCAGACAAATAGACCGAATAATCTTTTTCCCATGATTATGTTGAATGAGCACTAAGGGCATTTGCTTTCAAATTAGCCCCCCCCCCTCAACACCAAAAGCTGGATAGTCCATTGGTCAGAATAATGTGATAGTGGGCACAAGTAGTGACTAACATACTTTGCTGAAAGTACGTACAAAAGAACTTCACTGAACGTACATATTGGTGCATTCTGCACACACCTGTGGGGACCTTCATGTCCACAAGCAATCTGGACTCATTGAAAGTACTCTGTCAACAAAAGCCTTGGTACATTAACTGGACTGTTACCCTAATATCTTTTGCTACACGTATGTCACTGACAGTCATTTTTGCCAACTAGTGATTGGCTTACTATGGTTGGCAAGGAGCACACAACTTAAGAACAATTCATGAAGTGTCACAAAAACCTTGCCTAACAAATAAAACACCAAATCATAACTTCTACTACTAAATGTTACCTAACAGTGCTAAAGTGTCCTGGACACTAATCAAGCACATGCGCAGCTGGAGGTCAAAAACATCACCAACCACGGGTGAAGTTTCTGCAGTCTTTGGTCACCCATTCAAAATTGCAGTCAATGTTTGCAAACAAAAGAAGGATATCTATTTAGGTTTACTTGGGTCACATTGTGGGGGAGAGTGATCACATCTCCCAGGTCTTTAACCATCCCTTCGCACGGTCAGTCTTTCTCACGAAATTTCTGGCTACGCACACTGAGCCTTGTGTTCAATTATGAACTACGCATGGATTCGAGAGTGCACAGCCACTGTTGGACAAGGAGTTGCTCGATGAATCTCACAATTGAATAACGCGCGCTAATGATTCCCAATTACAAGTGAGCGATCACCAGCCGCACACCAAACAAGACAAATTGCGGCCGAGTTATTATCCCGGACTGACCCGGTGACTCACCCTTATCTATGCCGTGGATCATTCTCGCGCCGCATTTGCTACCATTTCCTATCCTCTCACTCTTCCCTTGATTTCTCCCCGAGAGGTACTACCAGATGATACTGATTGAATGCGATAATAATTTTGGTATCGGTGAATGGATACTTACATGTAGCTATGAGGGTGGTACTAATTTTTTTTGGGGGGGGAGACTGGTTATAACAGTATCAACTGGCGGAGCGTTCCTCGTGCATCGTGATGTGGTAATTATAACCAAGCACACCAGAAGCTAACTGATGATAAATATCGGTACAGGGTGTTCTCCCCAGCAGCAGCAGGGTGATTCCACGCGTGATTAATCAAAGGTTTCTGGACAGAAAGAGAGAGAGAGATGTACGCATGTGGGGTGGGGGGTAAGGGTGGGTATGACGGGAGAGGGGTGGGTAACAAATTGACGTGGGCATTAATGTGGATTTACAGGGTTGAGTTTAGGAAAGGGACAAGACAAAGGTAAATGGGAGTGAAAACACAGTCACAGGTGGCACACTGTACGCATGGTGTGAGTCTTGTGGAGAAAAAAGTCAAGGCATGTCACGTATCAATTTTATTTGGGGGGGGAGGGGAGGGAAATGGTTTTTCAGGGGACCCAAAACTTTGGAAATATTTTACGTAACCTTTTGGGTCCTTTCTGAGGGGTGAAACCACATTACGGGAGCTTTTTACACAACTTTTAATAGGAAGCGAAATGGAAGCAGAGTGCTAATATCACCTTTCTGTCATTGTTTAAAAATATCTATTGCTGCTTTAATGATGGAGAAGTGAACGTCCCTGTTGGACCCTCCTGGATCATTACAATGAATACAGGAGTACATCACATAAGAACAGCATGTCCAATTTTGCACAAAATGACCACAATCACAAAGAGTTGATCTAAAAACTGCTAAAGGCACAACTCCTGCAAAAAAAATGCACTGCGGTGACATCAGGAAAGAGTTCCCCCCCCAGCTCTTTAAGGGGTTAACTCAAGATTACAATCTTCTTTGTTTGATATTCCGAAGTAGGTGTTGAAAGTAACATTGAAAAATTTAAATGTTGAAAGTTTGACGACTCATAAATCACATGACCCACAGCACTGAAATTGGAGTTTTTTAATTTGACCAAGCAATTTCAGCAAATAGAAAAAAAAGCTGTGAGACTGACCCCAGAAAGTGTTTGATTTGAAACAAAATGACCTTTTTTCCCAAAACTTGTCGACCCTGGACAAGTGAAAAAGTGGGGGAGCGGATGTTGTCTGAGACTTGGGGCACTGTTGTGTATCATCTGTTCACGACTACAGGCAATGCTTACAGCTTTCTTGCTCACAATGCTGCTTCGAATTTTCCACCAAATGGACATTTCTATATTGTCTCCTACACTCTTCTTTCATAGATCTTTTCTTTTTTCTTTCAAAAAAGGGGGCCTCAGGCCAATTTCCCTTCCTCTTAATGTCAGATTATAGCACAGTTTTAATCCCAGTGCAGGAATATTTTCCGAACAAACACGACCTTTTCAGGACAAGAGCAGCTGACAGACATAGTGAACCGTGCACAGATTCTTCCCAAGACAGGAAAAGACCTTTTTCTCCCCTGGACAATATGTACAGTGGGTGGAATGTTTCTTTGTACAAAAAGGGTAGTTCTCATTCTCCTCATTCCAAAATGAGAGAGCAAACATGATTCCATTCTAGAATTCCAAGATATGAAATAAAAACAGGTCTCACAGGAAACATCTGTTTCAATGCCAAAAAGCAGAAAAAGGGAACGGGTACTTCAACCGTTTGGATGATTTCCCCAAAGGTCCTCGCAATGTCCTTGGCACGGAATTGGCTGCACATATCATTTTTTTGTGAGCCATGAAGTTTCTCATCAGACATTCACACCATCATTAGATGACGCTTGGATTTTTTACATAGCACTTCTTTCACACAGCCGCAAGGGAGTTTTCTCCCAAAAGCGAGAAAATCTGTGGCAACTACTCTCAAACTGTCTTCCCACAAATTTCCAATCGGTCATTTTCTCAGTTCTGGATTGTGTTCAGGCCTCTTTCCATGTGTGCGTTTTCAGTGCACCTCGACTCCATATTGCCTAAGCTACAAAGAATGTTCCTTGAAATTGTGCAAGTGTGAAACGGCAAACGGACGCAGATAGGAAACAGTCCCCAAAAACATATACAATGGAAAGGCACCTCTCGTCTTGTGGTTTACAGGTAATCTGATATTCATATTACACATGTAACTGTGGCTATGTTGTCCAAAAATATACACAGGGGTTTGAACCCAAACAGTGGAGCCTAGCAGCTGAACTTCCTCCCCAAGTTACCTGGATGCACTTTATGGCCACTGTTGGTTACTGTGCAAACTCCCATTCTATTAGCTGTTCCAGTTATATGCACTTTACACAGGGCTTAATGTTTCTAATGTCAAAATCACTAAGAAAGCGCAATTACCCAAGGTGATTTGTAGAAACTGCAGAGTGGATTCTCCAGAAAGTACTTTGAGTATTATAATTTAAGACTGAGAAATTTTCATGTGCTTTGCGCTTACCATGGGTAACCTTAATAGTTTGCAACAATAAGAGTAGATCTTGTAGACAGTGTGTCTAAGTGACATAATGGCAAAAGCTCACTCAGGTTCCAGGAAAGAGAACAGACTTTATCACTGGACGTGGAAAGTGTTATGTGAAATAAATTAAACCTTCGTTGCTGGGGGGGATAACTTCAAATGACCACTGACAATGTTACAATGGTCACCAGACCTGTCTTTACACTGTGTGACATTTTGTTGGTAACCAGTCTTTGTCAATTCAACAATTTCTATGTTAAGCTGGGCCCAATTTCACATCTCTGATTAATGACTGTGACAAATCAATACAAGCTATAGCATAGAATTGTGAACTCATGATAAGGCTATTTCACAGGTTAGCAATTAGAGTTGGATTATGCGCATGTGTAATCCTGAAACTGAAGGCCAGTTACTACTTTTAATGTGAATGCAAAACCGAAAGAAATTTGGCATCACAAAACATTTGCGGCAACATTTGCTCAAGTTGAAATAAGTTCAACTTCTGTACATTCGCAGCCCAAACATTTTGATCTGGCATCCCAAATTTGCATTCGCATCAAGCAAGAACCGGCCTTGAGGATTCCGTATCTACTCAGTTTAAACGTGAAAGTTTGTGCTGGTACCGCAAGTGTAGACTAGTGGCTGTGGGCATGGAATTCTATGGTCAGCAGAGCCGTGAAATTTGGCCCAGTTCTTTGGTATTTGTCCCATCTGAAGCAAGGAGTACATATCATGTCCCCTTTGACAAGACACAAGGTAACATCAGTACAAGCAGGAGGCGGGTGTGAATGATTCCTTCAAGGTGCTCTCTGGGACTTTCTGAGATGATTAGATACACGATTCCTGCCTGCAGATCAGGAACAAACAAACAGAGCCTGTCCGCACCATGGCTACCGACAATGTGTCTACTTTCCCCCGCTGCTCTTGCGCTTTAAAATCTCCGTCCCTTTGGCAGAAAGGATCAACTGAAAGAGGCCATTTTGATGCCTTTTGTTTGATAAGACGGAGACCCAAAATGTCACTGGGGATCACCTGTACTTTCAGGCTGACACTTAACAGATCTGGGTTTGAAATGGCTGGTCAGTGTTTTTACGTGTGCACTGCAATTCTGTCTGTCACTATCAGAGAGTTGCTGTCCCATTTTAACTGCAACTTGTCCAAAACATGGCATCGTGAATTGAGAATCCCCGTTGAAATTCATCACTGGGGCATTCTCTTGGAATCATTTCTGATACATGGATTCCTCTTTGATCTTGTGAAGAATCCTCAACGATCTGTCAACTCTCAAACTGCTGAAACCCATAATTTTTGAAAAAAACTGTTTCATTTCTTTGCCAATATAATCAAAGCAATCCACTGCTGGAAGTTTAGGACATCACAGAACACAAAAATTGATATTAGCTCCTGCTATAGGCCCTGCCATACAGTAGTACTGGCCCACATTCATGGGCAAACCACTACAATGGGAAAAATATATATATTAACCCTAACCGCCAAGCATATTGTTTGGCTTACAGTACTCACTACTACAAAATAGTAAGTAATAGCCTGAGCCTGAAGGACCTAGCGCTACAAATTACTACTTCTGGCTAGGTTACTTCCATTGTTACTCGTACAGAGAACAATAAAGCCATGCATTCATAGTGCCACAGCACTGTAAGGTACATTGTCTTTTCTATTGTATTTTATGGCTTCAGAGAACAATGTGGTCATGTCCTCTTACAAGCGGCAGCACTGATTACTACATATTACAACAAGTAGTAATTTGTAGTATTACGTAGGGTTAGGGTTAAAGGTTTAATTTGTCTGTTCTGGACATCTAAGCATCTAGACTGAACATCTCTTGGATTGCTTACTTGTTCCTTTGTCTTGCTTCCTTCATTTCTTTCCATAAATACACTACCTGAAGTAGATTTCCACATTATTATAAAATAATATGTTCATCAAGCTATGCAAGTTGTGAAACTTAATCTACACAAGCGGGAACAAGGTTGTCACAGGCTGGCTTCTGGCTCTTCCCCCTTGCATGTCATACATGTACAGTCAAAGACTGCATTGCTCAATACACAGGAGTCCAATGACAGACCACAGTGCGTATCTAGTCACAGCCCATGCAACGCTGCAGTTTACCGGCTGTCGTGTAACCCCCCTCGTCTTTCGGCAAGAGCACGCGCCCCTGACCAAGCGCTTCAATTATTCAGCAACATTGATTGGAAATGAGGTAGTATTACAAGACTGGGGGGGTGCAAGTAGGGTTTAATCGCTCACGACAAAACTTGACTGTTGGCTAACAGCTGGCTTAGGTGGCTTTCCAGCGTCTCAACATTTATCTTCCAGTTGAGCTGAAATGGGGCGGGCATTTTTCTTGCCACTGAAATCTTCCAAATTAACCACATTTTGATAACAATCGTGAAGAGTGCAGTGTCTTAACTCAAAAGGGAGTTTTTCTGAACAGTGGCATGACCATCAGGGAAGGCAGGTGGCAAAACTCCCATTCTACTGAGACAGTTCACCTAAAACTTTTAACTTTCCCCACTGACATGTGAACAAAATTATGTTAGGGTGTTGTAACTACAAATGACACCACTAAAAACCTATAGGTGGATTAAACTAGAACTTTAAAGATGTACTAAGCAAAGTGTCAAACCGAGTTTCAGAAAAGTGAGTAAGAGAGAGCCGAGTTCTTGGGGACTCTTTTAAAGTATTTATATAAGACAAAAAACCAAAAACAAACAAACAAAAAACCCAATAACTACAGCCTTACAGAGCTGTGGTAGCAGCACGCTACATTTGTATGCTGTTTACATATACCCACGTGTACATTTATGTACAATGTATAAAGTGATTTATACAATTACATGTACTTGTCAACCATTCTATTCAAGTGTTTTGACTCTTAAATATTTGACAACTCTGGCTCAATTGCTCAAAAGACTTTACTTCAAGCTGTAAGTAAAGAAAAGCCCTCCACCCTAAAAAAGGCCACACATATGGGTGACTGTCACTGCAAGAACATCCCCGAGTGATGACCTAAATTTCTTCACAAACCGGCTGTGGACTTCCCCTACAGTCTTCTAATGAGACAATGCATGATGGATGGAGCAAGTGTTTTTAATTTCCCACTAAAAACTGCATTTCATGTTTGGATGGGCACCAGCCATCCCTGACCGTCTTCACCGTCATTAGAGTTCGTCTCATCTCATCTTTCCCTGAGTTCACTGTGCCTCTCTCCCCCTTTGCAATATTAAAACACAAATTTATGGCAATTATCCCTGGTGACGCTAAGATATTAACTCCTAACTGGCTTTTTTTTCCCCCCGTAAGCCATCAGAGTTTCTGTGTTCTAATGAGAGCTGTCGTTGTCACGGTTGGCAAGCAGTTTACTGGGGAGGGAAAGATTGGCCTGCCCGCCGAGGCATGACTGACTGAAAAAGCACCTGACAGCGAGGCTAGACACTGACATTGACAAAGGTTTGCCGTTCCCTAAAAAGCACAACTGTTTAAAGTTCCTATCTCCCTGTGCAAATGTTTCTCCAATTTAAAGCAACATCGGGGTCGCAGAAATAATGCTGTGCCGGTGCCCTGCCAACTTAACCCTGTCCAACATTTTTCAAGTCAATTCCACCTGAGAAACTAGACATGCTTATCTGAATAAGTGGACACTGGGTAGAACTCTGACTCTTTGGACTGAGGTGTTGTGGAAATGTCAGAGATTTAGTCAAAGA
Organism: Acanthaster planci; assembly: GCF_054643075.1. Taxonomy (NCBI): domain Eukaryota; kingdom Metazoa; phylum Echinodermata; class Asteroidea; order Valvatida; family Acanthasteridae; genus Acanthaster; species Acanthaster planci. Next base: position 5,427,194 of record NC_141787.1, read on the forward strand.
AGGCAGCGTGGATGCCAACTTGGGCAACTAAAACCAGCTCATGTTTCAATGCACTTAGGCATCTATACAAAGCAACTGAATACAACAAGGGGCCTACAAACTTACAAATTTCTGGATTCAAACCGCCATGTTTATTTCAATAAATATCACATCTTCTCAACACTGTAGCATAGCTCAGATAAAATGGGCACATTTTTTATGGAATCTGCTATATAGCTTCGTAAGGTTTTCTAATTTTCTCATTATTTCTAGGAAATGTGGAACTTTGATGCATCAAGTGAATACCGAAACACCACGTTTTCCAATTTTCAAACTTTATGTCAAAAGTACTCAGTCCTCCAACAATTGGCGAATTCAACAATAAAGATACAGTTGGGGCAAGAAGTTTACATCCACCTGGTAGAACAGAAACAGCTTTCCTCAAATTTCACCATTTCACTTATTCCTACCAACTTTTCTTTTTATGAGGACAGACAAGATGGGTCTCTACTTACTGTACATGGTGTATGCCTCAAATAAAACACCCAGAGACATATATTTTTATATGATTCATATTTATATCTACAAAAAATAACAATTACAATACTCCAAACCTAATATTTAGTGCCACTTTCTGAATTTTTTGTCACATCTCGTAGTCACAGCAAACCTATGCATTTTTGAGCGACGATAAGGGGGTTAATGTACATTTTCACAAAAGGATTTTTTCAGACATTTTAATATTTTGAACCATAATAAATGTCTAAGTATTTTCCATTGAAGTACACACTATGACCATTATGTTGAGATACAATTTGTCTGACCTCGTAAGGAAAAAGTTTGCAAAACTATTCCAAACAGCAAAAAATTGAGGAAAACTATTCTTCTACTAACTGTATGTAAACTTTTGCCCCAACTGTACAAATACGACCAAAATACATGAAACTGTAACTAAAATCTCGATGTAGCTTCACTTAAAATACACAATAAATGTTCCTTTTTCAATAAAAATTATTTCAAACTTTGATTTACAATATACGTTTGCACAAAATGTAACACGATTGTCTTGTTACTAGAACAGACATTTTGACACACCTCATTCACAAATGCTAGTCAAAGAAGTATGGTTACTTGTCACAGTCAACGCTGATAATACCAAGCGTTCTATTATTGGCTCCTTGCTTCCAATCAAGCAAGCAGCAAGGTCATTTGCTGCATCAAGGGCAGCCAGCACAGCAGCGAATAATGGAAACTGGACAGAAAGTAGCAATAAAGACTCCCCTTTTGATTAATTTCAACTTTGAGAGCGCAGCACTAAGACAGCTTTTCCCCTAACATACTTTGGGTTCACAAATATTGGTTTTTCCTTGGCAAGTCCTGTGTCCTCCCGGGAGGGCAGAAATGAGTGGATTACAGGCCAGAATTCAAAGGTCTATGGTGGAATTAAAACGGAAAGGGACGCATGAAAAGGGAGAGAGAGTGAGAGGCAGTAGAAGCAAAAGAGTTACATGGCTTTGCGGCAAGTGAACTACATAAACAGACATGAGCTTGTAATGGGTGCCTGGGGAATGGGTCTTCTCCACAAAGGTTTGTCTGCTGGGACTTGATTCTCCATTAGGAGACTGATGCCTCCGTCAGAAAGCATTGGAATCATTCTGGGCAGTATCGAGAACCAAGGAAAGCCTCTTGTTTCTTTTCTGAGTTCACTTAATGGTAAGGAGTGATTCCCGCAGGAGATTTGAGAAATTGAGAGAGATATAGCTGAAACTTGTTCTTTTTTTTTTCCATTTGAGACAAATCTATCTCCTTCCCCCATCCCACACACAAAAAAAATGACAATGATAGCTGACAGTAAAAGCTTTTATGAAAATGCTCCGTTGAGGCATCAAAGCAGCGGATGAGAAGAAAAAAGAATAAAAGCGCAAAGCAAACACGATAACTGTCCTGACACAACAACGGGCCGGCCAGCCAAGACGATTAGCTGCCGTGGTAAATGACGCTAAGCCATTGTAAGCGAGTGGCGGAAACAATGTCATCCCAGAGTTTTATCGATAATCACGCTGTCACTTCTCCCCTCTCTCCAACAATTCCGGCCCTGGAGAATTTCCAAATGTAAGCATCCTTTTTTCCCAAGCGCAGAGCTACCAACATTGAAATTCTGCCCAATGCCGACCATCTTTGCTTTCATCTATTTTTTTTTTATGATTAACTCTTCCTCTAAAGCAGACAGGAAACGGTTGCAGATACACTGAGGCCGATTATCAAGCAAAGCCTTCAGCAATCTCCTTCCGGACTAAATGGAAAAATAAACATTACGATACGGCAGAGGCGGACAAAAGGATTTTCATCCCTCAACGTCAACCAAGAAGAATGCTACAAGATGCACACAATAATGCCCCCCCCAAAAAAAATCTCCCTGAAGACTTCTGAGATTGGCTCTTTACAATATGGCAATTTGTAAATTTCTTGCATTTGTGGTTTGTGGCAATAGTAATTTCTTTTATGACTTCAAACGGCAGCCGGGAATGCTCTAATGGAGAAACTTTGAAGTGATTCATTAGGCCAATAGCGGTTCCGCAAATGTAGCTATTGAGTGGGCTCTGCCCTTGGATGGGATACAAATCCAAATACGTTTGGCGTGAAGGTTTATCAAGATCTGACAAAGAAGAAACCTTTCCAAAGGCTCACCCGTGGGATGTCCTCATTCATCCACAATCATTTGTCTCCTCCGTCGGAACAAACTCCCCTCCAATTGATAAAGCCAACTCCGTTTGTCGGAATGTGCACATTTAACTTCAACCATTTTCCCCCCACTTATGCAGGTCGCAATTACAGGGAAGGACTTCAACGATCCCAGCAATTTGGAAGGTTCTTTCTGCGGAACGTTGATTAAAGTAACTTAATTAGATGCATGAATATGAAGACTGCAGTTGCCCAATCCCATTCACCTTCTGTGTGGCGCTCTCTCCAGAGGTATTTGTCACAATGCACTCGGATATGAGCCTTTAGAATTCAGCTTTGGAGCAAGAAAAAAAATGGAAGTCTGTTTGATGAAGACAGGATGTGATAAATGTGGAGATGACACTGATGAGGATGAAGAGAAAAAAAGACAAGAAAGGGAAGGCATCAGTGATGAAACTGATGTTAATGACGATGACGGGATGAAAATGACGGTAAGGACAATAAAAATCACAGCAGGGATGGGGATGACGATGACAAAAATGACAAGAGGGTGACGACAATGGCAATGATGGGGATGAAAGTGGTGACTCTAAGGACGATTTATATGACACTGAAAATGGACAAAGCATGAGATAAAGATATTGAAAGATATTGACAATAATAAAACAATGACAATGTCATACTGACAATGATCCTAACCGACACCAAAAACATTGACAAGAAACAACAAGGTGTGCAGATGACATCGACTGAGTCAAAGCAATGACACACACCCAAACGAATGAAACACAGATCTCCTGAGAGAAACCCTTGAGCAGTTTCACAGTATGCATTTTGTGCCTGTGTTTGTTCAAGCAGCAAGTACACCAACATTGTAACAGCCCAGCCACTAGTCTCAAACTTTTCTTGCAGGCCGATTTGTTTCACCATATGCCACAAGGCTCTGTAAATGAATTAACAGCCCACATACATGTATCCCCCCCCACACACACACATTTACACCTGCAGTGTCCAATTAAGCTGAGCAGCTATTTGCGCTAAGTCTGCACTAATTTCGGTAAGAGCCCAATTGTGGTCCTGACGCCACGAAGCCAATCTCCCTCTCCCACTGACCCAAGTCAATTTGTACGATCGCGCCGAAAGAAAAGAGGGGAGAAAAGTGAGATCGAGAGAGACAGAAATGAGAGAGACAAAAATGAGAGAGGTAAAGAAGAAGCAGGAGCTGAAGGAAAAAAATCCACAGGCTTTGAGACTCTGAAAAATAAGCAAGAAGATTGGGATTAAAAGGCCTGGGGGCTCTTCACTTTCTGATCAAATCACAGACAAGAACCTCGGTACTTCTTTCTTAGCCCCCCCTCTTTTTTTTTCTCTCCTTGCATTGTGCAGCGGAACACAGCTATACCCCCGCGGGTTTCCCACCAAACAATGGGCAAATCCGCCACGTAAGTGGCGAGGAGATGGCGGGAACCTGCTTCTCCTTTATCTCCCCTGTTCTTTCTTTTTTCTCCCACCTCCCCTCCCTGGTGCCAAATTTGAGGGATGACACGTCCGCGCACAAAGAGGATCTTGGGAAACGCGATACGGAAACGCATCTCCCGATGAGCGTCCGGGGACCGGCTGGTGTTTTGTGCGCGCGGATGGGTCCACGCGAAAGAGCAAGTGGCCCTAAGCGATGGGCATTGATACTCTATCAACAACTCTCTAGCCCCGGTGTTGCTGCGCGCCGGCCGTAAGCGGGACAGCAATTTGACTAAAAATTTGCCACAAGCCAAACAAGGCATACTGTTAAGAGCTGACATTTTCACGGGTGTTGTGTTACCACTAATGTTACCATTACGGAATAAATTGGATCATGAAGACACTGGAATGAAAGAGATGGTGGGGGGTTTCTGTCAAACTTTGTCGGGCTTTCACTTGCACTCATTTCTGAGGTTAGAAACATTCACAATGGCAACCACTACTAATGTCTTCAAACTAAACCTTTACTTTTCCAAGCTGCATCTGCTGCTGAAAGTCCATTTTTATTGGCACCATGTCTATAATTTGATTCATTTCTGAAAGGCAGAGATTCAATCACAGGGCCATTATTAGGAAGGCCATCGACAAGTATGTCTGGGTGGTTCAGCTGGTAAAACTCTACAACAGCTGTTCATGGGACACCAAGTTTAAGCCTAAGAGGGACAGTTGGGGGCAGGGATAAAATCCACCCCCAACAGTTTTCCCAATGCATTTTGCCTTCCTTGCTAACAAAGTTATGATTTTTTTCTCAGAGTCCATGAAGCATTACGACACTGATAATTTATGGATTTCTGCCCTGCCCAAGTGTATTGTAACATTGTACACTCAGTGTATGCCCCCGAAGGCTTGTTAAAAATCCACAAGCATACTCAGGTGGGACTCGAGCCCAAGACTTCCTGTTTACTAGTGCAGATGTCTTAACCACTTGACCACTGAGCTTATTGGTGTCGGCTGGCTGGTTCAAGTCAGATGTAGCAGCGGGCACCGCAAACAACTATTTTCAAGGATGGATTTGTGCTGGGGAGATATTAATTAATCCAAAATTAATTAATATCTCCCTGGTGAAAATCCATCCTTGGAAATTATGACACTGATTTCAATGAATTTGGGCATGCAGTTCTTGCCTTTTGTCAATTTTTTTATGCTGGGTGTTATAAAGATAATCAAATAATTGATTAACTGTGCAGAGGAAAAAGTTTCTGTTAAAGACCGTTGTGTAAAATATTAACATCTTATTCTACAAGCTGTCTTTCTTTGACCGGATTATAACCAAGAAGAGGCATGTAATGAACAGGGATGCCTTGAGATGTGTACTGTTTCAATAAAGCATGCCAGAGCAGGGCCTAGATCATGGACAAAGGGGGCACTCTCCCCCAAGCAGTGGTGTAAAGGTGACCAATGAAGGACTGGACTGATGTAATGATACCAGGGTACCAGTGCATGTATCGTCCAAGGTCTCCACATACAGCCACTCACATATCTGTGAGTTTTCCTTTCCCTTGGGAAGAAGCTGTGTCCATCCACCTGACTGTTGGCACACTCACACCTTTCTTTGCTAGGTGCCTCCACTTGGATCTAGTGAGTAATCTGTCTGATGTCCTGAGCCAATTCAGTTCAATGGCTGACTGAGAAGTTTCTTCATGCAGTAGCCAAGGAGTCAGTGGACCCACGGACCCAAAAACGAACAGAAGGTGGAAAATAAAATTCTCTCTCTGTGGCTTCACTGACAAGCTGCCAAACCCCAGAATGACCATATGACCATACAATGGACACTTGTAGCTAGCTGCACACACACCAGAAACAGTAGCTGCCTTTTGGACAACCAAGCCCGTTGTTTATGTATCAAGCACTTACATGTACATTGTACCTGCAATCAAAGCACTACCTGTTATCTTCATTGCTCCTCTTCCTGAATGGAACAAATCACTTGATCCATGATGCTGATTGAACCAATTTGGTAACTCTATTGAAAGGGGGGGGGGCTGAGTCAATATTCATAGCTGAATATTAAAATACTGGGTATTCTGTGCAACTGAATATCCAAATAGTTTGGGTCAACAAGCCAAAAGGGTTGTCGCTTACAACACCACACAATATATGCGCATATTATTCATCATAACCCCGGAAAGATAACTCTGGTTTACAAGAAGCTTTTATTACTAACTTATTATTTGAAAATATTTCATATCTGTAGATCTTTGTAAAAATAAGTATTTATATAGTCAAATATTTGACATGACTTTATATTTCCTACTTTATACTTTTCTCTAAAACATTTAGTTAGAAAAATATGCCAAACTGACAAAAAAAACCCAGAAACAAACCCCAAAACTAAACAGTGTCGTGCGGGCAGCCACATTTGATGTTATAGACTAATAGTAAGAATGTCCTTTATTACACACAGGAGTGTGCGCGGTGAACTGAAGACATACAGGGTACCGGTATTTTGAAGCCAAATTTGTAACCTTTTGTTAGTTTCAGCATTTCAGACAGGCATGACATTTGCAGATAATTGTCTGAATGTATGCATGTGTGATTAATCTCTGTACCCTTTATGCATGTCGGCTGCTACTACGCAGCAAACTTCCTCGTGTCCCCTGTCTGTTTGCAAAAATAAATGCCGTCCAATTTAACAAATTGGAGGGGAAATTAAGAGGATTGATCCCAGCCACCAGCGCGCGGTTAGACGGCGTGGTCCTAATGGGAACTAAATGTTCCCGCAATTAGCCGCGCAGGCTGCTAGTGGCACAATGTGACAACGGTCTTGTTGTGCCTCCAAGGTTCAGAGCGGTCACTGGCAATTTGACGAGGTTTGTAATTTCATTTTTTTCAGCGCCCCATCTCTTTTGGGGGCCGTCGGCAGGGGAGAAGGGGGGGACAATTGCACAGCTTTCACTTCATTGCGGGCGACACTCAATTACAGATATTGACTTTGATATCGTGGGAGAGCCATGCATTTTAACAGCAAGATTGGGCAAAGTTTTCTTTTTTTTCTTCCTTATTTTATTTCTCGCTCCTTTGAGGGGGGGGCCGTGGAATACAGAAGAATATTAGGGAAGTGCTGAAGGCATGGGGGAGCAGGAAGGAAGATGAAGGCTCTCGGATCCATTTGTCGAATTAAATGTCATCGCTGATTGTGAAGGGAGAGGCATACTGCTCTCATTCTTCTCAAAGAGATGGAAAAGAGTCCCGGGGGGGGTGGTGGAAAAAGCTTCTGTAAAAAAGCAAAGTCACTAATATGTTTAGTGAAGATTTGAGGGGAGAATTGAGAGGGAGAGAAACAAGGTTGTTTGTTGTCCAACCATCCCCCCCCCTCAAAAAACATCATCTTTATTTGATTGCCAATAGAAAGAAGTGCCGTCGAATGCGACGCAATGTTTGGAAATCTTGCCTGGCCGCTCGGCGAGGTGTTTTGATCGCCAACAAACTGAGATGGCAAGATTCTGACCATACAAGCATTCATGCAGAAACAACTGGACTGGTCGGGGTACTTCTTGGTTTTGCTTCGATGCCTTGTCAAATCTTCTTCTAAAATTTGGGAAATTCTTGAACTTCATTAATGCAGTGGTTACAACAATTTTTTTAAAAATCACTTCCAAACAGCGCTTTGTATGTTGTAATACATACATCAAGTGATGTTAGTTCTAAAAGTTGATAGGTTTTAAGACTACAAAAATAAGCAGTGTAAATTTTCTTAGCTATTAAATATACTATTTTTTTTGTCAATAAAGCAATGACATGCCATTTTGCTGTTTCGTGCATTCTGATTTTAGTGACTTACAAAATTTTAAAATGTCATGAATAAATTCAGTCTCTGACCAGGAATGTTCATTTTATTGCTCTGCCTTACTTGTGTGAAGAACTACTGGCCTATCAATATTGACAATTTCTACACAAACCTCAGTGTAGAAAGCCTTGAGCGAAGGATGGTGCAGATGTACGGACCATGGCAAGACCTGGCCCAGGTCAGTGCACCTTCAGTTCATGGAATTGGGTCAGGAGGATCCAATTCATAACACTATGGTAAAAAAAAATTGTGCAGTCAGGTCGCCTTTCAATTCTATGGCCTGGGATTGATTCCTGGCTTGGTCCACATGTGCATTGGGTTTTTCAGTCCCGGCCTGATTCTGTGGGTTTTACCCAGAATACTCGTCTGGAGTTTTCCTCCCACCTCTAAAACTGTGACGGCTTCTCACTGTCTCCTCTCTACAGGTTTCTTCAGTGCTCAGGGTAGTTTTGAGGAATCTTTGGTTTCATTACCAGAAATACTTAAGAAGAAAAAAAAATTAACCATAAAATTGGCATGGTGACCACCATAACTGTTGGCATGACAAGGGTACAACTGTTTCTCTGCTGCTGACAACTGAAGGCTTGCATGGCCACCATCGTAGAGGTGCACCCTTTTCCTTTGGGGAATATCTGCTCTGGGCAGTCAAGGTCACTGAATTCAAATTGCACAAAACCCTTCCAAGAGGGCTGCTGTATTAAAACAAATGGTCGACAGATCTCTGCGATGACAGATGATTTGCTACACTTAAATGGGGGGGGGCTCAATGTGTCTCTAGGCCCAACAAAATGCCGAGAGATCCCTTCTCCCCCCTCCCGAAAGTGTTTCTTGCTGAGAATGGGGCAACAGATTGGGAAATCACTGTCCCGGTGGTGAGTCAAGCGGCAATTAGACAAGCCATGAATAAATTTGCCTCAATCCCCCATCATCTCTGCTACCCCTAGGTAAAGCTGAAAGTGCCAATTGAAAAAAAAAAAAAAAAGCCTGCATGTATCACACGCATGACCGGTGTGGCATAACCCATGCCTCCTCGTTTGCCTGAATGGCCCTAAACCACAACATAATTCCCAAATACAAACAGACAAACACGGCTCATAATGGCCGAGCTGATGCGCGCTATGAAAACACTATTTAAGTGAACGCGTGAACATGTGTGGGTATTGAGCGGGCGGCTGTCCGGGGGCCATTGTCCGGAGTTGATCGTGGACAATCAGAGAGCTCATACATGGTAGAGAGGGGGGTTGCTCATATGGTTTTAGGATGGTAGTGCTAGCATTTTTTTTCTGTACCCAGGAGGGGCCCTATTATTGCAGCAACCTCTGCGGACGTCCGCTGCCTTCTTTCAATATGTCGCTTCTCAACGGTAAATGTTGGTTAGATTTAAAAGGGGGGGGGTTTCCTCATTTATCGATGATGATGACGACGATGTCTGACATAGGCCCCATACACAACCGTACCGTGAACAGCAACTCATGAGCAGATGTTCAACACGGGGTCTCACGCCGGGAGCCAGCGTGGCACATAATTGCCGGACTGCAAAAAAAAAACCTTGTGGGGCATAAGCAATGATATTCTTCTTAATATGTAACAAAAAATCCCGCTTCCAACTGATCAACTGCCAGAGCTCTAGTGTACGCTCAGTGAGTCTTATGAGTCTCCGGGGAATATCTCCTAATGAATGAGAATGCAGGGCAGAAAATTTGAAAGTTCCTAGCCGGCAGTGTCCGGCACAAACCGAACAGACGTACTATTCAAGTGATCTGTCCATTAAAAGGTAATCAAAAATGACTTCCCGGTCTGTTTTTTAATGCGGCACATTATCGCAGGCCTATTCTGTAATAACTCCTTGACAACTATTCATAGGTTTCTGTAATGGGATTACAAGGCTTTTTTTTTAAGGTACTGTACAATCCGGGACGTACAGTACTTTCTATTATTCTCCCGTGATGCTTTGTTAAGTTATTGACACAGGATTAAATGACGGTAGGGGAGAAATTGCTCAACTGTTGAGGTGGCCGTTCCAGGGTCTATCACCAAGATTGGCAAACAATCCTGTTAGAAGGTTCACAAGTTGTGCCGGACAAATCCTGTAAAGAGGGTTCTGTATTCAACAGTAACTGCATGTCCGAGATGGGGATATGGAACTGTCCTAGAGAAAGTGCACATGCCCGAGGAAAGGGAATTGAATTAGAGGCTTGTGGTTTTGGGAGAAGAAAACACAGAGCTGCAGCACAGCTCTTACAAGTTTCAAGGATGGTTACAAACCACTCCCCCCCCCAAAAAAAAAGGGGGGAAGAAAAAAAAAAGAATCTTCAAAATGGAAGAGATGTGACTGGAAAAACTCAAACAACTGTCCACTTCTGATAAAACCACTGGCAAACAACTTGAAATGTACTTCAGGTCAAGTGAACATACTCAAACTACTGATTTGGAACTTGCTGCAAAATGACATACACAAATGAATGAAATGCTACAAAATAAATACTGAATTAGAAGTTTCATAAATTAACTAAAATAATGTGTGAATAGAGCGAAACTGCTGTTTGAACTCTACTGCTATTTTTTCTGTTCCAATGTGAAATGAGTCTTCATTTTCTGCCACGAACACCTGCATTCCTTGCCCATTTTCCTGTGTAGCTGATCGCCAGGCTGATTACAATCTCTTTCTGTTTGAAACAAGTGTTTATCTCCAATCAAGTGAAAGGTAATGTGCAATTGTTGAGAAGCAATGACAAACAGAGGATATGGTTGGTGGCCAACTCCGACGGGCATGCCAAGTGATGCTGATGGGGGAGGGGTTTGACTGGCAGGAGCACCTATTTCCCTTGAGCAATCCGGCATCCAGACGTGGGTACGGGTGAATCTCTAAAGAGCAATGAAACCTCCCTCTTACGTATAGGTTGCAAAGAATAGACCAAAAAAGGAATCAAATACGGACAGACCATGGACAGACGTACATGTACATGTAGTCTTCTAGCCTGTCTTGACAGCTTAATGACCCCTCTTGACCCAAAACCTGGATCCTGCCTCTTGTGTAAAGCGCACAGGCCAAGTTTTCACCGAATATGTATTAACTCAAGGAAACAAATTGGCCACGTCACCGCTGTATCACAGAAAGATGACAGTAAAAGCATTATCCTAACTAGACATAGTACCTGAGCTTCAATATGAAACATATTACTCATTCTGCAGGACTTTTTCAGGGGCAGGGACTTTTCCAGGGGGTGAGGGAGAGCAGAGCATTCATTGGCCGCAAACAGATAAACTATTAATAGTGGAGGGTGAGGGGGGTAAATCCAATGTCGTTCCAGCAAATCGGTGATTTTACTCCCTTTCCTTCCTTTTTTTTGTTCCACTCACTTTTCTCCTAGATTCTTTTCCCCAGTATTTATTTATCATTTTTTTCCAGGAGCGAGAAGATCCCCCCACCACTCCCTAAGTCTCTTGCTATAGACAGTAGATGGTGCCAAGCCCACAAAAAGAGTAAATCCCACACACTAGTTGACGAGTGTGAATTATGTCAGTATGCGCAATATGATACCCAAACTAGACATAGTACATGAGCTTCAATACAAAATATATTACTCATTCCGTAATGACCTGAGTGATCCAAATTAACTCGCAGGTTTTGAAGTTATTCTACTGGATTGAGGACTGCTTGGACCAGCCTGAACTTTACACAGGGCTTAGGCCCAACCAATACCACAACCTTCAAACTCCAATGGCAGGTTTTCAATGTATTCCGACTTGTAAGCAAAAGTCAGAATTACTTCACACATCAGTAACCCCGCATCTTTCAAAATCCATAATTATGTTTTAAGAGGATTTTGTAGGATTGAGGAAGATCAAAGCCAGCTCTATTACTTAGCAACTTAGAATGGTAACTGGTATGGAGTAAAGGACTTTGGAGGATTCAGAATGATTCTCAGCAAAAAAAAATGCCTCAACAGCTAGGATTTTGAGGAGGTACAGAAATATCACCGCAAAAGTTTCCCAATGCAAAAGCCTAGGCAAGGATCAGAATAAAATATCCCACAGATGAAAGTAGTTTTCATCCTCTTGAAGGGAAGGAGTGGATGTGTATTCATACCACAGGTAACTTTTCTTGTGATTGCCAAGAATCCAATTTCCGACTTAACATTTCCCTAGGATTTCCCGGTTTCCTCTGCGAGTTACAAAAAAATACAACGGTATGCAAAAAAAACAAACCACCTCCCAGTAGTTGGCTAGGGACGATCTCTCCCCTCCCTCCCTGCTGCTGACTGGCAGAGGAAAAACACAAACTTGTGATGGCACGCTCACCGCTCGCTGCTTCATCTATTCACAATGTGCATGCAAAAATTACAACTGGACCCACACAGTGCCCCCTTCAAGAGAGTTAAGACCCCTCTGCTCAAGTCTCCCATGCAAAATGGACCGTACATAACAGCACATAGTCATCAACACTCTACTCACAAGGCGTAGCCATCTCAAGACAGCTAAATACAGACCATACGTGACCTTCGATTAAAACAACTTCATTACAAACTCATCTCAGTTTCTGAAGGCGCAAATTATGATAAAAACATACCTCTTAGTGGAATTGCTGTGCCACATTTGGAAACTCAAGGTAAATGCGGATCGGGACACAATGCCCACACAAATCATTTCGCTGTGCAGGCCTTTGGAGATTTTCCATCTCATTGGGCACCAGCCAATTACTTGGAAGGCAAAATTTGTACACAAACTGAGCTATTTTAACACAAAAGCTTTCCCCTCTGTCTCAATTTGCCTCATCACTCCAATAAAAAAACAAAAGCTGCACATACTGCTACGGTTCTTTCTCTAGTTGCAAGGGAACAACCAGGAAAAACAAAATTGCAGTCAAAGTTGTCATAAGTATATGATAGGTGACAGGATGATCTGGAGTCCGTTCTAAGCCATGTTGATCCTGATCTGTCAATCACAAGTCAACTGTAAGGTAAAGATGGGTTCTTCATAAGTGGTGGTAGACCACAGATTTGACAAGTCAATGACATGTCAGATCACAAGTGGGTCTGGAAGTAATCACCATGCAATTGTAATGGAGAAATGGCACACAATGGGGAACTTGCAAAACAACAAAATACTCTAATTAAACCAAGGATCTTTGAGGAAAAGGTCACAGGGAAACTGAATTAATAAGGACTCAGACACCAATATTTGACTTGTACACACTTCACTACTGGTCTGCTGTACTGAACTGCCTTGACCAGGAGGCAACTTTATAGGGGATCTTGTGGGCTAAAGTAAACAAACAGGGGGGGACACACTACCAAGGGGGGGATATCCAACTGAGACTGACATAAATCTTGTTTTCCTCACAAAAGGGCACTACTCCTATCTTCTAAACAATAAAAAATACATAAAGTTACAAGTGAAACTTGGCCCTGCCACACAATCACTAGCCAATCACAAGCAGATCACAGCCAATCTGTCTTGAAGTCAGGCCAAGACTATGAAATACACAATTTTTATTTGCACAAGTTGTGCCTACACTCATAACTGACTTAATTTCAACTGCCAGAAATGCTGGAATCCCTTTTTATGTGGGTCTCCTGCATTTCAACCAAAACTATTTGTGAAATACCGCTGGGTGGTGAGATGGACAGAATTGGTCTCTTCAAAATAAACAATTAAATGGCTTTTGATGTAATCTACAAAACTGTTTCAACTTCTTGACGAACATACTAAATGATATTTAATGTCATCATTTTCACATAATTGTTTAACCCCTTCTCGGCAGGAATTTCTTTCCGAAAGCCGACTCCAAGAATTCCAGCCTCACTTGGCCATGAAGGCCACCTGCCAAACCGCAAATTCTCGGTTTGTGGCCCAGCATGCTCTGCACGCTTTGAATTACACAGTGAAAAGGCAGATGGTTCGGTGGCATGCGGCTCTACTCAAGCTTCCACATTCCCGTTGCCTCTTTTCAAGGGGGGAACTATTGTAAAGCTGGTGATTATGATGCAAATTCGGTCTTTTCATTTCTGGGCTACTCACAAAGACCAATTACCATATACACAAGAGCCAGGGTCTGCTTTCTTTCACCATGTTCGCTCGAGCGTGTGCCGAGAATAATAGCTGAAAAGCGGGCTGAGGATCTCAATTTTTACGGCGTGTCTTAACGCATCCCGGCACAAAGGGGTCAACAAAAGTCAACTATTGCAGCTTCCCTGGTACAAGCATGGCAAAAACTACCTAATGTCCGCCAACCAAACCTCAGATGATATACATGTACATGTACCAATATTAAGCCAGTACCATGGAACAGAAGAACCTCACAAGGGCATCAATAGCTCAGTCTGACTGGGGGGGAGAGGGGGATGTTACCAGAAATACCTGAGCCGTCAGGAGAAAAAAGAGCCAGAAAAAATGTTGACATTAGCTGATAGGCGGTAAGTTGGAAAACAGGACGGGGAGAGATACACGTGTATATGGTCTCAAAGCTGGACCAAGAGAGCGAGCAATTTTCCTAGCAACGGAGGCTCCTTTGGTGGGAACTGCACACCACTGATTAACGAACAACTACATGTACATATGAAACCAGGCACTGCAGTCGCATTGCTACCAACAAAATGAGCACTCCTGACCAACATGGCCTTTTTCAACTGATGAGGGGGGTGCTCATCTCAGGGCAGATTATTGGGGGCACTCTCCAAATCTGACTGAGCTGGACAGAGTATATCAGACAGTGGGTGGTGCTCTTCATTGAGGAGTATTCCATTGACAGTTCAGAGACTCTGCCAATGAAAACAGTGATTTTTGCAAACAAAACAATGGCAGAGGTGGGGAGGGAGGGGGCGCTCTTACATCTGACCTTTGTTATTGCCCTTACCTCCTTTTGTTAATTTTCCAGCTTAGTCTTAACCTTCAAGCCTCGGTCTTTTCTTTCCCTGTTCAATTTATTTTATACTAACCTTGAATGAATGCATGTACACGACACCTTTAACGTTATAAAGTTATGAAGCGCCGTCAGACTACCACGGCATCCACTTTACCGGCGGCTGTTTTTTTCCTTTAAAGAGACTAAATCTTTGGTTTTCCTCAAGGTCACATGTACAGGCAACAGCTCACTGCAGCCTCTGTGCACATGTATGCACATCGCACGCCTTAACACAATGTTAGTGAACAGACAGACTGGGCTGAATACCTAGTTCCTGCCTCCATAATAAGTTGGAGTTACAAAAGTAAAGGGACTGGGAACAGTCTACACGTCTCCTTGGAAAGCATGCATTATACAAATGAGGAATGACACGCCACTACTAGTCAAGTAAAATTGTCGGTCAGTGGCGTCAGTCCAAAGGGAAGCTGTTGCAAGGTGACAAAGCACCCTCTGCTGTTCAGGTAAAAAGCCCACAATGCCTCTATCCCATGAAGGAGTACTCATCCCTCTGCATAAATAACAGCCAGCTGACAAAGGTGAGGTTCGAACTCAAGACCCCAGACTTGCAAGAACAGACCACTAATCTCCAATGATCCTTCAATGTGACAAACAGTTCTGGCCGGGCGTGCCATTAAACCTATCAAGTTTGATGTGACACATCTTTAGTGCTCTATGATTCAGAGGGACTTAATACATATGCAGACATATGTGGGCTACCTGAATGGGATTTGAACTTGTTTACATTGGCATTCAATTTTTTATGAAGTTACCTGGCAGAATATATTTCTCACCAAATTTATGGGCTACCTTGGCAAACAAATGCAAATTGACTGAGAATCAGCTGTGAGCAGTGCTATCATGTGACTTCTTGTGCCAGTAGTTAAGACTGAATGGATCCCAAAAATGTAAACATTTGACCCTTTATTTGGTCAGATATAGAGCCATATATCATATTCTCACAAAGCAGAAACATAACATACATGTTTTTGCATAGTAAAAAAAAGAAAGACGTCAAGGACAAGTCTTTTTTAGCCGTAATGTTAGGCAATGCATTCAGCAGCCTCAACATTTACAAGCACTTGTTACACCTTGAAAAATGCTTTTAGAATTCAAAAATGGTATTTTTCCCTTTTTTTATTTTACTGCTCTATTATAATTCACTTTTGAAATGAACTATTAAAATATTGGTATCTAATAATTAGTCAAATACCCCAAAATTTAAGAAAATAGACAAAATCCTGCTGGTAACCTCTTTTTTGGGGTTATTTCTGTGCTTTGCAGAAGCTCTTCAAACTGGTGCATGCTTTCTACTGCTGACATCTGGACCACTTGACTGCCAAGTGTGTAATTAACATGTCAGCATCCAAGGGACTCGTTTCACATTCTGGGTGATGTCTGACACCAATAAAACTGGTTTAGCATGAACAAAAGCATTCTGTTGCAGTCTGCATTATTAACCCTAACAGTCCTCAATCCTCCAACAGGTGAAGGATTGAGGAGTGTTGGGGTTAATAATTCCTTCCCACACCAACAGGTTTAACACAGGACCCAGCACTGCTTCCAATTTTTGGGAAGTACGTTGAATAATCTCAACCCCAGTGCACAGGCATTGCCAGGAATTCTTTTGTGGGGGAGGGAGGACTTTTTTTGCGGGGGGGGGAGCAAAGCATTCATGGGCCGCAAACTGATTTTCGATGGAAGGGGTGCCTCAATCCCGACGTCATTCCAGCAAATTGGGGATTTTCACTCCCTTTCCTGGCTTTGTTTATTCCACTAACTTTTCTTTCAGATTCTCTTCCCCTGTATTTATCTCTCATTGTTTTTCCCTGAGGGAGAGGGTTCCCCCCCACTGCCACTCCCCTTGTGATGTCCATGCCCCAGTGGTTCCTGGACACAGATGGTAGATGGCACCGTGTGCATGAAGAGGTAAATCCCACACACTAGTTGACGAGCGTGAATTGCGTTAGTATGCAGCATGCAACAAAACCTGAAAGTTCACGTGTTCGTGCTCTGCTGAAAAATTTAATTTAATGGATTTTTCCCCTCCCCCGCCAATAATTTATGAAAGAAAAAGTAGTTTTGCGTGGGGAAAAAAGCACATATTGCCTTGGGCAATCTTTTACATGCAGTCTTCAAAAGCTATTTTCATCATGCTGCATGTGGAAAGACAAATATACATGGATAATTTGGATGGCTAATTTGTTTCCATTTTAATAAAGAACGACATTAGTGTATTGAGCACCACCGACAGGGTTTGCATATAAAACGCCCTGAAAAGTAGGAAATTGAAAAGTCTTTAAATTATAAAATTATGAAACTAATTTTATCTTACTTTTAATGGATGGGCTTTATTGTACAATGCATAACTGGAAGTTTTTTAGTTCTTATATTGTCCGAAAAGTGGACAGGACGGAAATTGACTGTGAACAAAATCATAGTGTCTTCACATCAGATGAACGTGCATGTATCTGAACACTGGTGATTAGGAAAATTACATTACAGTGTTCCTCATGCATGCTTTCTCTTTTTTTGAAAAAATTCTTAAGGTGAAAACATCCTTGATTAAAAAAACTCCCAACAGAACTTAGAGGCAACTCTAAGCACGGTTAATTCAAAAACACAGAACTTGAAGAGCTTCTAATTTTAATATTAGGGGCCATCAAAAATGATATGGACAAAATCCCCACTGGTACCCCTCAGACTCAATACCCAGATGTACATCTACCCTATATGTTATTTATTTCTACCATAAGACAAGCTTTTGCATTCTCTTATTCAAAGGATTTCTAGCATGAAAATCTCACCTCACAAAAGCCAATCAGATCACTGCCTACACATGTCTCTATTAAAACCTATTTCTTTCAACATTTATAATCATGGGATTTTTTTCCCACCTGGAAAAGAAGAGAAAATTGTGCTTTTCTGTCTTCCTCGAATTCTGGGTATTCCATTTGAGTCAGAATTAAAGTTTAATTCACAAGGAGGAGATTAAGCTACGGTCGCGACAAGAAATGCAAAATTCTGTGCAGCTGGGAAGTCGAGCTATGCCTCAGTCAACATGAATCATTCACCACGGACAACACTGGAGTCAGCTTACCCCACGTCTTTCCCCAGTTCTCTCTCCATCTGGTCTCTTTCTCTCCCCTTTCATTTCTACGGCTTCTTTCTTCTTCTTTTTTTTTTCTCCCTACTCATCACACGACGAGCTGGTGACTCCCGGAACGATTATTCACGCTTTTGAATATTTAATACCCCATTATGGGGCCCCCCTTGACAAGCCGGGCCAATCCAAAAGTGCTCATCAGAAAAAATGACTTAAAGTGGATTATTATCCAACTTTAATATTTGATAACGCCATTACAGGGTGGTGACAGTCAGTGCGAGAGACTGTGACCAGCGCGTGCTTTGTTATTGCAAGAGGATGGTTGGGGAGAGGGGGGATGGGATGAGACAAAAACCCAAAAAAGAGAGAGAAAAAAAAAGCACGTTATTTTCTCATTACTCGGATTAGTGAGAAGAACTGAGTTAACATTTTAGGTTTGAAATGGAGGAGGGAGGAGTCCAACTTTGAAATGTGGGGGGGGAATGAGATTAAGAAGATGAATCAGCGGGGGGGGGGTTGGAACCAATGAAGAAGCAGAAGAGGAAATATTGTCCATCAGTTTCACTTGTTAAGCATTTGACTGGCTATCAGTCAAAGCACCATGCATAATATGGCATTTTGGCAGGTGAACTTAGTCGTGACGACTGTGATCTTTGAATGCTTGGCTGATACATGTATGTTGCGTGAACTGGACCCCATGTCATGGCTCTGCTAACCACAGAATTGTGCGCTTACAGTCAACATTCTGGACTTACCGTGCAAGCACAAACATTCTGTGCCTACCCGCTCAGCACAGAATCCTGATTAGGGGATTTATGCATATGTACTGTAAAGCAGAGCTAAGTAAATGTATGAAACTGGGCCTTCAAGGACGAGGGAATACACTGACACACAGGCACGGACAAAAGAGAGCATTTTGTTATCTGGCAGTAACATCGGTATTCTGAGTAGCCACTCGAGCAAACTCAATACATGTGACTGATAATTGTCTTTATGTCCATAGACCTATAGGATCTCTGTGTGAGCCAGTGGCATAACAAATGGGGGAAGGGGGTATGGGGGCACACCCTCCCTCCCTCTCCCTCCCCCTCCCTCCCCCTCCCTCCCCCCTCCCTCCCCCTCCCTCCCTCCCCCCCTCCCTCCCACCCTCCTCCCTCCCCCCCTGCACGAGGCTTGTTCCCCCATGTGTCCCTCTCCCTCCTCTGAAACTAGAGAAGGCAAAAACATCTGGTGACAGTCCACCATGGTCAGCGTCTTAACTGCGACTAAAGCCAGCCACTGAGTGTCCCCCTCCAGAAAATGAGGGACCCTAAGTGCCCCTCTGCAAAATGTACCCCAGTTACGGCTCTTGTACGGGTGCCATGCATACAGCAGCAATGGCACTCAAGGTTTAGCTCAAACCTCTCTCTCTTTCACCAGAGAGGGAGTACTTTTACACTCTGTTCAAGCACGCGCAGGGATCAAGTGAATGATACAAATATTCCATATTTTGACAAGGGCAACCTTTACCTCTTGCTTCGCAGACATTTTCATGGCAGCAATTGGCCATTTTGTGCTTCAAACATAAAGAAGGCATCAGAGTGGAAATATGAGAATTTGGAAATAATTTTCCAAGTTCAAATACAAACTTTTGATCAGACTGTTTGTTTGGGCAGGGCAGCTGGTCTTACCACCCCCAATTTAACAATGTCTAAATCGTTAAGAAAGCTTTAGTAACTGTAACTATGGGGTATTCTTTATTTCTGAACTCATTCCTTCAACAATGTGCAACAAACAAATGGCACATCCTTTGTACAAATTTCAAAACCACATTGATTCCTCCATAATACTGAGACGGCTGAACAGTCTTAAACAGATACATGTACTAATGCTTCCAAACTGTGCACTGGGATTTGGAGGATGTTTGGGGATGCAATTCAAGGACAAAAATCTACCTACTTGGTATAAAGGACTTTTAAAAATCTAGTTTTTCAGGCACAGTTTTGGTGGTTGCTGTTCGGATGAAGAATTCAGACAGAAGCAGAATGCAGATCATGCCATTAACCTGCCAACTTGTTTTAGCAATCAGGAGAAAATGTTGCGTGCATGAGGGAAATTACGGGCATGATTAGTTTACTAGGCATTGGGGAGACAGTTAACTGATATTGTGCGCACAAAAGCCGAAAAACAGATGAGAAAGGACGTTTAATAACAGTGTGCAAAATAGTGTGACCAATCACAAGCAGATGTTGGTGGGCTAACAACACGCAAAGACATTTTGAGTGAAGTCTTGAATTTCGTACCCACGCTCACTGCTCATTGTGACATTTCATAGTTCAACATTTTTACATTTGTGTGTGCTTAACACCAAAGTGGGAAGAATAATACAATTTTGTTTTACACAAGTTTGCCCTTGCACAGAAAGAATGGATCGCCCCCCAAAGTTAGATATTTTGGCCATAATGATGAACGTCATGTGGTTTGTTACATATGAAACCTGTCTTTCTCGATGATCATGCTGATTAACTTCAAAATGCTCTGAAACCTTCTGAAACAGCTGAATATAAGAAGTACTAACCACCATTTCATTTGAAGGAAACCCTTCTATCCCTCTAAAAATGTGTTCAACTGTCACAAAATGTGCCTCTATTTTCATGGAAAGAACCCGAGATAAAGCTACTCTGAAACTTACAACATGTAGAAACTCAAAACTACACACGACAGATAAAGGAAAAAAACAGACAAGAAATCAAGCATGTAGTCATAGCCAAACTGAATTATCATTTAACAACCGAATGACAGTCTGGTGCCCTGTTGGCGAGAACCATTTGCAATGGCTCAGATAGCATTCCAGTTGGCTGGCAAGCCACACACACTCCAGGCAATAAATTCATACGCTGTGAATGCCCGGTTATAACCCATTTATTAATATGAAAGGTCATTAAATTGGGACTGTATGTGACGTGCATCCTGGTATTACAAAACTGCATTCTAAAACCTTGTTTTATGGTGTTACAAGAACTTTCAAAGCAGCTTACTGACAGGCTGCCCCATAGGACAGGCCAGAAAATCACTTCTCCAACTTACAGACTGACCCTATTTCTATGGCCTTTACCCAACGTTTTCTGACAACTTAGAAAAAAAAAATGACTCCTGTCTTCACAAAATGCTTAATTCTCAACTTGTTGAGTGTCAAGAACCTTTTGACACTTACTGCTCATTGTAATGGTAATTGTTTTCCAGTCCACAATCGTTGTTTTCAGGAGCTATTTTATTATTTTCATCATACCATAAGGGAAATTTGGGAATCTAATACATGTAATCATATTCATATTGAAGAGTTGATCAAATGGCAGATTGAATATTCGAATGCTGAAGCATTTGAATTGAATCGACCCTGTGAAAAACAGAAAATGTGAGCAAGTACAAGTTAGGGTGAATGGTCGTGGTCAAATTTCACACTCCACAGGAGAAAAAAATCTGTTGTCACTTCCCCTTTTGAGCCACCGTTGTATGATAAATCAATAAATCAATCGACTGAAATATGAAGGAAGACAAAAGCCTAATGAAGACAACAGGAAATGAACAATTTTTCTTGAGAAATGAAACATGGAATGAGACATCGGAAATAGGCTCGTCAGTCAAGTTGGTTTGAAAGGTTATCATTCAACTCAAAGACAACGAAAAGACAAATTTGTGATTGTCCCCTAATGACACATCAAGGCAATGATGGCTTGAGCTTCTCAAACCTGCTGGTGGGAAAAAAGACCACCCCCCCAAAAAAATACTATATTAATGTATTCTGAATTATCTATGACGATTACCTCAGCAAATGGTCCAGAATTAACGAGAATTATATACAGGTCTCATTAAAGCGTAAAATGGCAAATGCATACGTATGTATAATGCAGGAAGAACACCTAAAAAATGTATGTACACTCGGCGTGGCACATTACGCGTGACGCTGTTCTCGTTCACATAATTCCGTCCAATGAGGTGCCAATGAATAATTACTGAATGCGATAATTCACTGTAATGAACTCCGTGCACTGGCAAACAATGCATGTGCCGCTGGGAACATCACGAGTTCACCAATTGGAACTTCATCGAAAAGCCGAAAAACCCACAGCAAATAGCCCCCCATTTCTCACACAAGACTGCATATCTATTGTCAAACTAGAGAAAAAAAAGGGCACCTGCGGAAAGATGTACATATGAATATTTAATTGAAGCACTGGGGACAATTAATTCAGCGGTCCAATGTTTGTGCATTACCTCAAAGAAGTACTTTACATGTGTATAATTCCAAATTGCAATTACTATGAAAAAGTGAAACCATTGCTGGAAAAAATTACACAAAAAGCAAGTCTCTGGTTTCTGGTCAGGAACTAGATCCAAAAGTGGTGCGGCTTTTTTTTTTTTACCCTCACATTTTTCTGGAAATGATGTACGTATAACAGACAATCTCCATTGTGACTGCATGCACCGGTTACGCTGGCCGCTACCAACACTAAAATAGACAACATGCTGGTCATCTGCAGTTTA
This sequence comes from Acanthaster planci, assembly GCF_054643075.1. Taxonomy (NCBI): domain Eukaryota; kingdom Metazoa; phylum Echinodermata; class Asteroidea; order Valvatida; family Acanthasteridae; genus Acanthaster; species Acanthaster planci. The sequence goes on from NC_141787.1 coordinate 5,449,691, forward strand.
TAGTCTGTGATATTTTTTATACAAACATGATGCCTAAGGACATCTTTCCTTTTTCTGAACCTATGGCAGGATGACTTGATACCCTAGACATCAGTTGCAATGTAATGAACCCAGACTAAGCCTTCCATAAATGATGGCGTATCAAGCAACTTGCATGCACTCCAGTATACCAATGAAAGGACAATTCAACAACAGTAACTAAAAATATATCACAGAAAAAAAAACAAAAACACGCAGAACCCCTTTGCAAAAGTTACTGCATTCTACTATAGTTACAATATGATACGTGTACATTGTACCTGCTCAACGTTTGGTAAAAAGTGCTCTACTTTAAAACTAATATGCCTGGCATGATAGGGATATATATGCTGCCCTCTGTTGACAAAAACTTCAACACATGAATCCAGGAAAATGAACATCAACAGACCTAATGATGTCATGCTTTGTTTACAAGTGCACTTTCCTATGGGGGCTTGACGAATCGTGTCCCACCAATACCTCAGTGCCAGTGTAAACAAACCGTGCTGTCATGTGCTATCAGTTGGTCCACCTGCCCTGAGCGGGACCAAGAGAGGGCGCAACATTCCCAGCAATGGAGGCACCTTCAGTAGGAACTGCACTTTGCTGGTGTACAGACGACTGAGAAATGCATGCGTTATGATCATGTGGTTACCAATAAAATGAACACTCCCTACCACTGTGGCTCTTTTTCAGCCAATGGGGCAAGGGTACTTCTGCTCAACGGATTAGAGTCCACATCAAAGGGCTTGAACTGACCGAGCAAACAGTGCGTTGTGAGACAGCGAGAAATCAGAAAACTCTAATTAAAGGACAGCATTCATCCCATTAAACACATGAAAAAAAAAAATCTAAAATGTTGTCACATTCCCCAATATAAATGCAAGCGCAGGGTCTGCTCTTAAAATCCCTGTCATTGGTTTGCCTGCCTATGGCTGATAAACTATGGCCAGCCATCGGTACACAATTAACAAAACATCTTTCTATCAAAATGACCATAAAATATCTGACTTAGCTGTCAAAACACCAAAATAATGCACACTACTACTTCATACCACAAGAAAACACAACCTTGATAAAAGGTGAAGAGGGAACATGTATTTTTTGAGGTAAAATTTGACGTCAAATTTAGGGTGATGATGTTCCTGCAAATTTTGGATGTCCATACAAATAGATGGCAAAATGGGAGAGGCCTGTATCAATTTGCAGTTTGAAAATATCAAAGGTTTTGTCGGTGGGATTTCACTTTTCTTACTGAGCCCTCAGCTTAAATGTGTACATTGTAATGTAAGAAATTTAAGGTAAGAATGTATGAAACCATGATTTACTTTATAATTGAACTCAATTTATGGAAGTAAATGAGTGTTGCCACTAAGTTGGTAAACTTTATTTTATTTCTTTGGAAAAGGGTCCCAACTACATTGCATTGAGGACAGGGATCAAAAACTGTAAGATTAACCACTTGCTGTCGGACGGCTTGAAAAATGCAGTGCACATAATCGGGAATTTTTCAAGATTTTCAGTTTTCAAAATTCTTCAAAAATTCATCATTTCAATTAATGGACGTTTACACGCACAAGAATTACTGTCTGGTGGCCATTATAGTCTGACAGACAAATCTATTGACACCCGAGTATTTCAGCCAGGCCTGCAGCCTTGTAACAAGAGCCCAGATTGTGCGGTGTTATGTAACTTTCTTTTGTTCACGAACCTGGCACAGTGCGCTGCTGACCTCTTTTCAATAAGGGACAGATTACTGTGCACCAGGTCAAGTTGGTTGCTTCAAAGCTGACATAATAGAAATTACAGCTGTCAGCAATAAACTTACATTTATTTATGGGGAAGCCTTGTTTGAACCTACTCCCTGAATCACTGGATCTATTTCATAAACTATGAACTGTCGATTAGGATGGGACCAGACTGTTTTATGCTTGGCGTACGTTCCAAGCTTCCCTTTCAATATTTTTCCAAAAACTTGGCCTAAAACACAAAGGTGCATTTTTGGATGTTAACAAATTTGAATTTAACTCATAAGACTAGAGTAGATAAATACTAGTTTGTAATGAAATATCAACTTATTGCTTTCATTTCTACTCTCAACTTTAAACCCATGAAGAGTTAACCTGGCTGCCAATGTCAATAGGGCCAACGATGAATAAAGTCTACTGTAAATCAGTAGTTATTGCTACATCTACTGACAAATCTGCACATGGTCAGGGACAAATTGGACAGTTTACCAATGAGTGAACTTTACTAAACATAAAGCATGGTTCATTTTTCTTTCTGACCTGATGGATGCCTACAATGGAAACACTGTTACCATAGTCTGAGAACTGCTATGTGGTCAGATGCTGTCCCACATAATTCAACATGAAAGGCCATGACAACGATGCATTCAAGAGAAACATTTAGCCGTTGACAACGTAAGTTAAGGCTTTCACCTCAGGATGAGCACCCTCCCAAAATCATAGGACAGACAGACAGACCAAACGAACGATTGTCTTTACCTTTTTCTTTTCGTCCCTCGGCTTGCCTGGAGCTGTTGCCTGCCTAGTCCTGCCGTGATATGCGAGGGCGCTTCTCGCAGACCGAAACTCTTGGCGGTGTGGCCCAGGTGGAGTTTTTTGACGTGGAAGATGTGTTTGAGCGAAGCGGGATAGGTTGCGTAGGCACGCACAAAGGACTGGAAGGCTAGAAAACCGCGTACAAAATTCTTAACAATCTGGATTCAAATTTTATCATGCTTGAAACAAAACGATGAGGTTCAGCAAATTCAAAGTTGGTTTAGTAATTTGCTTCCACATAAGTACAACTTTCATCCGTTGTCAATAGTGACTTAGAAAGATGGCGGTATTGTCACTATCTTCTGATCTGAAGGCTTACAAATGTCTTGGGTGAAACAGAAACAGCCTGTTTATTAAGTTTTCACAAATTTTTCCCAAGAGATGCAGGATCGAGTAATAAAAACAGCATCAGTTGGGCGGTAAATTAAACAGCTTTTGGGGGAGAGGGGAGATTTGTGTTCTTTAATTTTAGGGGGTTCACAAAGTCTCAAAACTTCAAACTGACGAATGAAACTTTACACCCAGTTACAAAGTATTCATTGTTAAATGTACATTTACAAAATTTTTTAAACTTTATGAGCCATTTGATATTTGAGAATAGAGAAACTTCAATACAAATAAGGACAGTATGAAATGGACTAATTTTGAAAGTTTAGCAAAGCAAACATAAACGTTGTTGTCCCCTTTGAAAATTTTAGTATCACAACTTACTCTAAGACATTTGCATCTTTTGAAGGTAAAACTTATCTTACATACCAGTACAACAGCAAATTCTCAAATGGGTACATATTCTCAGGTGGGCAAGCTCACCTTTCACGGCCAACACAGTGTGCCTCTTGTTGCTGTTGACAAACTCTTCAAAGACCCGTTGCAGGGCACCGGCTGCCTCCTGTGCTGTCCGCACTGGCTGGTGGCGCTGGCTCTCTGCCTGCCGAAGATCTGTGGTCATGAGGGTTTGGAGAAGGTGGTCGTGGCCCATTCCCTGCATGCTGTGATTGGGAATAATTCAATAATCGGGTCTTGGTGTGTTGCATTACAATCCACAGTTAGAAGAGACCCAAAAGAACTTTCCTTTCACCCTAACCCTGTAGAACGCTTTAAAGTGCATGAGATGTACATATCTGCTGGATCTAATAGTGATAAACTGCCGAGTTGGTGACAATACAGGCCATTCGCAATACAGTACGTTGCCAAGAGGTTGCAAAAGAGAGGCCTCCTCCCAAGTTTAGCCAACAAATACACAGCTGACTGGCGGCAATTAGCAAACAAGTTAATGTCAGTCTGGAACCAGAGGAAATTTGATAGATCGGGGCATACCGTGCAACACAAAAGACCACCATCTCAATTAATTTACTGACCCCCTTCCTGGACAAAAAACATTGAGAACAATTCCCGCTCCTTGGCACAGGGCGGCTAGAATTTGTCAACTGTTCCCCATGATATCCTGTGAAAAATGGCCTCTCCGTGGCAATCTCTTGGTGGTGCACTGCACTGTGAATCGCCTGTACCCGAACTTGTTTTATTCGGGGGCCCGCTTGTTTCACACAGATCTGGATCACAGTCAGTGATCCATCATTGGTTTGCAGACACCAAAACCAGCCTAATGGATAGTGCGAACCAGCGTTGGGATGACCGATCGAGATCCACATCCCATGTGAAACAAGGAGGCCCATACATTTCAGTGCTGGGTCTCAGTGATGATTGGCAGGCTTGGACTTTGATGCCATTTAGCCTTGGGGAGACCTGGCCTGTTGGGTCTAGTTTGCAGTGCGCATGCTTCACTCCTTGATTTATTTACTGAGTGTTCTCACACAGCATGGTTTCTTGCCCAAATACTGTGGATGGTTATGGTTACTATCATGTCCACTGACCCTGGTTAAAATTCCAACAGAGGCCAGACGCAAGGAACTATGACTGCCAAATTATTTGGAACATTAGATTCTTTCCTGCCTTTAATACGGCCACTTCACAATAGTGCGCCACCAAGAGTTTGCAATGCGTTGGCCAATCACAGGCCGCGAAATCTGTCGACCAAAGGGTCAACAGATTTCGCGCTTTGTGATTGGCCAACGCGTTACAAACTCTTGGTGGGGCACTATTGTGAATCGCCCATATTGAAAAATTGTTTGAATTATTTGGAACAAATCTAATAAAACACTACCACTAAACTCTCATTTACTCAACATAATCCTACACAAAATTCTTTTTTTTCTCAAAGTCACACTTCATTACAGTTAAATGAACAGGGCAGTGTGTCCATCAATATCCCCTTGACTCGAAATGCCCGCACGGGCCCCTCCCCCTTGTACTTGAAAAACCTTTTCACGAGTCATCACTCTCCAACATTCTGTCTTTTCACATTTGAAAAGAGCGCATAAGCTACTATTGTGATCATTTTACCAACTCTTCTGAGTTTCAACTTAATAAAGGTTTTATGGAGGCATGACAAATTTACTTGAGGCCCACAGTCCTTCATGTGCCAAGCGCTTACCATTTTCATATTTCACAAGATGGAATCCCTTCTTGCTTACGAAGGACTATAATGTAGTCAAGTCAATCACAAGTCTATCAAAGAATCAAATTAATTAACAGCCTATTCGTATAAGCTGTGCTACGCGCAGTCCTTCATCACTATTTCATTCATTTGTGAAAAAGGGTTTTCTAAACAACAACACTGTGGAGAAATCACTCACTTGATTTTGTGTTGGCTAAGCACGCTGAGGTACTCCACCTCAGCCGGAGTCAGGAACAGGAGAGATTGACCCTTCTTACCGATGCGAGCTGTCCGGCCAACGCGGTGGATGTAGTCCTCCGGACTGCCTGGGGTGTTGTACTGAAGTTGGGAGGAAAGTGTGGCCAGTGATCAAATCATGTTCAATTACTTCCCTGTCTTGAAGAAAATTCACATAGCCTTAAAGGTACCCCTGCGATAAGCCTTGTTAGGCATTGACAAATATTGACCCAATTGAGCATGGTTGATGACACGTTATAAATCCTGTCCTTCAAACTGCAATTTCACATAAAATAAATGCCGTGCTGTTGATTTATGGGTCAAAACTGCGCTGAAACATTTGCCAAGACCTACCTGAACAATCCACTTGACCTTTGGCAAGTCCAGCCCCCTAGCAGCCACATCCTGACAAGAAATATAAACAGAGATGAAAAGTAGACACAAATTTTTTCTTTACAAAAGGTATGTCAATGTATGTACATTTATTCAGTTTTGACAGACAAGTGGACACTAGAATGTTGTGTTTATCATCTGATAAACATTATGGCAAAATTAGAAAAATAGCCGAACTTTACCATGGACTAGGAGGTCACTATGCACATATTATCCAATGCAATTCTTTGCGGTTTGAATAATCCTAGATGAACTTAAGTAACCTCAAGAGTCAGCGAATGAGACATGACTTTAGAAACTGTAGCGCAATCTAGGTGACAAACATTACAAGGCTGTTGATTGGTCAACAGCCGTCAGTTGACCCTAGGATGCAAAGAACATGATTGTTGCTTAAAGAAGCTATTGTGTTCAGATGTCTGATATAGAAAAGCTGTTTTGTCAATTATTTGCTCCTTTAATGTTGGTTTTGGCACCTGAAGCATAACAGACCACCCTATGCACAATATTTAAAAGGAACAGGGAAACGTATTTGTCCTGCTCCACACTGATCACGGCAAAAGTGTTTGCTTTCCTTAGGATTTTGGCCAGGTTGGATCAGCGACCATTTGTCAACAACTGTTCAAGTTTGCCTGGTATCCTATGCACAACATTCATTCCGGGTACCAGGCAAAATCTACCGATAATTGACTGATGGCCCATGACTGAACTTTGCCTCAGATGCATGCAACCCATCCCAGACACTGATTGATAACAGATGCCCAATGATTGGTCACACGGTGCACGCTAACAGGTAGCGATGTCAGGTATAACTGTTATATTTGTATATCAATGAGGTTCACTGTACAACTGTTACTCAATGGTCTATTCAGCAAAGGGACTGTAAGACACTGCTGTTTCACATGTCAGTTTTACGTTGCAGATAACTTCCTATTTGAAGAAACACAGACTTGATGTGCCTACTTACTGTGCACAAGAGAATGCCCGATTTGGATTCTTGGAATTTCAGAAACACTTGCGTTCGTTCCTGTTTACAAAAGATGGAGCAACATAATAAAACCTGTGTAAATTTCTTAAGACCTTGAATACTAAATCAAGTGCAACGGGACAATACATAGCCAGCTTTTTCTCAGAGAACTGGTGTGGACAAATGTTGTATTTCTGTTGGTCACCAAGTTTACAAAAATCGATTGCATGGGATGAGATACAGAGAATATAATAAACGGAATAAAACAAGACAAAAATGATTGAATTCAATAGTTTAGCCCCCCCATCCTTTTAAGGGTAATGACAGCTCTAATTTTAAACATTTAACCTCTTGCGACATGTTCCCATGTAGTCTCAGCACCAAGAGATTCAAAGTCTCAATGAGTGCCTTGATGCCCTCCTTCAAGAGGGTGTAATGAAACTCCACCGAATCACGACTGGAGAGGAAGACTAACATCTTGCAATCACCCGTGGTCTGTGTAAAGTGACAGAAAAAAACACAGCGAAAGGCTTTGAGAGGACGATTACAACATTTTGTTTACCTGAACCCTTTGATTAATGGCACGATGCTTTCCACATCCCAGAAAATACATGACCAAAAATAACGGTGCTTCTGAACAAACCTAGTCCGTTTCCCTATATAGTTTCTTTCATAATATATCTTCAAAAAAGCCATATCCTCTTTGAGTGATCCCTGTTCACCACTTCCCAGGTTGTATCGTGTTATTGGGATGTGATCCCAGGCTACATGGTGTTTCAGGTTTAATGGCTTCTGGCTAGTGGCCACCGAACCAACGTAGGGCTGGATAGCTCGGTTGGTACAGCACTGGTACGGTATTCCAGAGGTCGCAGGTTCAAATCCCGCTCCAGTCAATTTCTTTGTTCATTTTTATAATCATGAAGTTTCTCGTTTTGTGCATATCAATTTTCATTATGCATTGCAATACCAGGACATTTGGTCAACATGGCAGTCTCTGCACAGGGGGAGTTGTGTTACATTCGCTCCTATGAAAGAATGCATTGGGCCATTGGTTGGACCTCTATCTGGTAGTCAAATTCAAAGCTTTCATGTATAAATACTGGATTGATCACTTTGGTTGCCAAGAGCACAGAGAATGACTGCTGGATATTTATCTTCATGACTTCAGCTGAACATTGTGGGGTCCCATGACCTTGCATCCAGTCTAAATTTGGAAGAATTCATGGGTTGATCTTCGCATTATGGATTTAAGTCTTTGTTTGCAAGAGGGACGGTGGACTGTCTTCAGGCAAGGCACCCTGCCACAAGAAGATGTCAAGTTGCATGTCCTTATGGAGCTAAATGAGCTTAAAGATGGAGCATAGTGAGAAGGGGACAGGGAACAGGCCATCGACTGTTGAAACGTGCATTGAAAGATATGGTAAAGCAAGGGTAAATATTTTCAATATGGGCAAGACATATTTGCCCCTTGTCCACAAATCTACCTGAGCTCTCCTCAAGATGAAGGCGGCCAGCGTGACAAGCCTCAACTTGCTAGGGACAATGACAAAATGCTGCTGCAAGCCTTCTGGGGTGGTGAAGTCCCCGACAGATTCGACATCTCCCTCGTTTCTTTCCTTCCTCGTCTGACTGGAGTCAGTTTCCGCGGTTCTGAGACTGCTCTTAGCAGAGGGGTTTTCATCTAGGACCTGATCTGCCAGACACTCTTTGGCGATGTCGATTGTGACGGGCTCGTTCAAGGTCACGTCGGCTAGTCTTTCCACACCCTCCGTGAGCGTGGCCGAAAGCAAGATGTTCTGCCTCTGCAGGCACTTCTCGTTTAGACTGTTCAGAATGAGAGACACATCCCGATCATATCCCATATCAAGCAACCTGAAAAAAAAAAGGATAGTAAATGAAGTTTTTAAAATGCTGTTTAACCAAAACCTGAGCTGGTTGGAGTAGCGGTTCCGAGCGAGAACAAGAGAGGGAGATTTTACAAAGCAATGATGGTCCTTTGGTGGGGAGTCCTCATTGGGTACAGGACATGCTGAGTACACATGACTGATTTCTGTGTGAACCTAAGGTCTTCACATGTGCGTCAGGCATGTGAACAAGCCCAGCTGGAACACTTCCCACCAGACTTTCTCCTGTTTGATGGTGAGGGTGCACTTTAACTCTGGGGTGGGTTCAACCATAAATGTCGAGTACGATTCAAGGGAACAAAACTTTTAAAAGGAAGTCAAACACCAATTTCCAATGACAGGTGATTATGAAATCTGCATACCAAAAAACAATCATGCTTTAAACACCTGCTAAATTTAATGCATGATTCAACAGAAGGTTTTCTCATCATCATTTATAATTCACAGTGTGATCTAGAAATTAGAAATTAGGAGAGTCAAATTCAAACAAGTTTTTCGTGCTTTCCTACATATCTGGCCAACCCGCATTCGAATTACATCAGGGTCACCTTACAAAAACATTCAACATGAATGATGCACTATTCTATTGGGCAAAACAGCCGGTATAAAAGAACGGCGTATGCGATTTATCATACAGTCACCATCAAAGTCTTTATTTTACTTTATACAACTGGCATGAAAACATCCACAAGGCATCAGTGCCCCCAAAAATCCAACATCTCTAGTGTGACAAATATCTGCACTGGGTGATAAACAACAACTGTGAAGAATCCAAGCACCACCCTAACCCACCCAAACCCTCCAAAATCCTTTTCTGCAAAGTGGAGGAACTTGGAGGATTCAGGATGTATGGCAAAAGTGCATGGCTGATTTTGAAGGATGCCATGCATGGAAGTCATGGATTAGACCTTATGTTGTTTGTGTCAAGCACAAGTTCAGCCAGATATTTCTTTGGAATCAACTACACAGCTCAAGAGTGCCATTCGCACTGCCTCAACATAACGACAGGAATTACCGGAGGATTTTGAAGGATTTGGGCAGTTAGGCATACCTCCAAGTGACATTTTCAAGAAATTTTGGAGGATTTTGAAGGATTTGAGCTGAATGCAATTTTCTCATGTTGAAAATTGGAGGATTCAGGATGGTTCCTTGTAAAAGAGCCTCGGGGGTCAGGGTTAAATTAATTGCTAAATTTAGCCATCTTATCATACCTGTCTGCTTCGTCCATGACCAGCCACTGCACTCTCTCAAGCTTCAGTGTCTCCGTGTGCTGTAGGTGGTCCAGGAGGCGACCGGGCGTGGCCACCAGGATGTTGATGCCACGCCTCAGCCGCGCCTTCTCGGCTTTCTTCTTCTCCCCGCCCATCAGGTAGCCTGGCACTATCCACTGAAAGGGCTGGGAAAGCAATCACCAGATCAGGCTATTGCCAACCAACAGCTAGATTGACAGTACTTGAAAAACACTTTTCCTGATGGGATGTGGCTGACTCTCCCAATGACAGCTAGAGCATACTGGCTAAAATATCAAGTTAATATCAAATCATAGTATTTTTACATCAGGAAGATGTGACCAAACCTTACAAAAATGAATCTCAAAATTGCCAGCGTCAATCCCGAGCTACACACCCTAAAGAAAATCTTGCACAATGGAAGCCATTAGGAACTATCAATAATTTCATCCGCATAATTACAAATCAACAGTCAGTGGCATATGTTAAAAAGAGCTTCATCCGCTCTTTCAAACTGAAACAGAATAGTTGGAAAAAGAAATGGTCTGGAGATGCCTGGCCCTAAGACTCAAGCTATGGGATCTGGTCACCATTTAGTTTGCTTTTCGGCAATGTACCGGCGAGTGACAAAGTGCCGTGGGCTCTTTGCTTTCTGAGACATTGAGGGAATATATTCACAAGCTAGCTCACACTGGACTGAAACCCATCAACTCATTCCTCATGAAAATGTCTTCTCCATTTGACGACTGAACTTGTCGGGCTCAACTGGTCCATTTCGATCCAATATAGTGCCTTTTGGTTTGTCACAAGTTTCTTCACAAGATTTATTTGCAAACACCTCCCCCTTTGTAGAATCTGCTGGCCTCAAATTGCATTTGTGGTCCTCAACAATACTTAGTATCTTTAACCCTAACAGTCTTCAGTCCTCCAACAAGTGAAAGATTGAGGAGGGTTAGGCTTAAGTTTGTCTATCAGGTTTGACAAATCAATACACTAGCGTGCTGCATATTCCCACAATAATTTGTTGGAATTACTGGCAATATAGGAATGTTGACATACCTTCAGGACTTTCTGAAGTGTGTTAAAACTTTGCAAAGCTAGCTGAAATCAAGAAACAAATTAAAAAGTATGAGGGCCCTGTGACAAAATGTTACATAATGCCTTGATATGTAATGAATTAAAAATCACTTTTAAGATGTTAATAAAAGACAGGTGTAACAGGTCAAAATGTCACTACAGTAATATAAAGTAAGGTATTGATATTTATATCATGCAGAAGTTTTACCATGCAGCATGATAAAGAGGTAAATAGGATGAATCTTACCTCCCTGGTTGGGACAAGAACTATCGCATAAGGCCCATCTGACCTTTGAACTTTAGGGTCACGATCCCGAAGAGAGTTGATAATTGGAACAGCATAGGCGAGGGTTTTCCCTGCAAGTTTTTTTTTGGGGGGGGGAGAGAATGGAAATTTCTTGACAGGATTTCTCATATTCAAGTCCATATTCATGCAGCTTTTGGTTGATTGCCTTAATTAATTAATGCAAGGAAAATGGCGAGATTTCATGGGTGAACAATCCTGGTTTGCGGGCTCACCTATTTCACCAATTTATGAAACCTTGCCAACATGCATTCGGACCACAGTCCTACCAAAATAATCCTGGCTGAACCAGCATTGACACAGTATGAGTGAGCTATTCACTTTATCTGGGGTTCCAGGTCTTGTTCAGTCTTGCACAATTTTGGTCTACCTCCCTGCATGCAAACAAGCTAAAAGAATATAATGGACCTGTTCTTTTACCTGAACCAGTCTGGGATTTGACCAGGGTGTCTCGGCCACTCAGAATGGTAGGAATTGCCTGCTGCTGGACAGTGGTCATGTGGCTAAACTCCAGTGTCTTCTCCAAGGTTGATATCTGCATGAACAATCCACCATAAGAAATGGGAGGAAATTATTTTACTGCTCAAATTGGAGGGATACCACGACCACGAGTGGAAAGTTTTTCAAGGCTTTTAGATAAAGGTGAAGGTCATCAACTACTTCTTTTAAGTGGCATTAAAAAATCTTTTTCATTACAAAAGAGGATTCCAAGCAAAGAAGTTAGAATTATTATATGTGGGTTGAAGAAAACGATACAAGTATTTATGATACGAAAATATGTGTACTTGTAAGGCGTCATATAAATAGCTATGATGACTTCGTAACTTTATTTAGCAAGGTCACTTTTTATCACAAAGTTCCACTAATTTGAATTTCAAGAACTTGTTATGCAACAGGAATTAATTTGACAAAACAGGGAAACAGGAAGTGTAACCTTCAATTTTATCCCCAAAGAAAAAAGTTATGTCCGACATACAACATAAAATCCATTTCACTGAATATTTTCCATTCTTTTATTCATAAGAATGGGCCACTGTCCACTTGAGCTCCAGGCAGAAAACTGGTCACCAGAAAACAAATTCAACCTCCTTTCTCTCAAAATGGTTATGACTTACCAGGTGAGGGTGTAGGGGCAAATCATGGAATGATCGACCGGAAAAAACTGCCTCCTTGCCCGACTGGACTTTGGCACTGTTTTGCAAATATATAACATATCAAGTCACTGGGAGGGACTGGTGCACATGCTAGAAAGGGGGATATAACAGCAGAAAGGAGGCAGGAGACAATGCAACCCCTTCTAGCTACAACTTGTTTCACATGAATATGCATGAACATTTCGCTCTTGTTTAAGGTACATCCATCATTTGCAGTTATCCAAAAAGTAACTGATGAAATTGTTGTTGGTGTTCACAGGACTAAACTCCCTGTGAAATTCCTCTTTCTGGCAAGCTGTCATTTGGAAGAAAACAATAAAAGAAGGCCATTTCCAACAATGTGTCTAAAGGCATATTTGGAAAATGTCTATGAGAAGCACTGACAAGACACACACATGCGTGCACTTTGATATTATCATTCATAGGTTCAGTGCAAGACATTATGTAGCTGCATTAACTCGAACATCAGAACGTGTCCCGGATGCTGAATTCAGGTGCAATTCAGAAAATGATTGTAACTTTTGATCTGAAATCAAATCCTACCTGTAAAATACTGTGTTTCTCCGAATAAACACAATTCACTGAGCTGAAATTTCATCAAGTTTGTTCTTTGTCACCCTTCTTTAGATTTTGAGTAATTTTGTTGCCGCAAAGAAACATCAATCACAAATGTCAAATGATGGACAGTACTGGGGTCTATGTAAAATCATATTGAAATCGGAGGATTTGGGACTGTTAGGGTTAATACAAATACAGCCAAACTAAGCCAAAATGCTTTATCAGAACTTTGCATTTCAGATTCTGTATCCTTCTGTTCTGTAGTGTATCTTAAAATGCAGTCCTTGTAAATAGGGCTGTGATGATGTCAGGAACCAGCACCAAATTTAAAAACCAGGCACGTACATGTATGAAAATGTACAAATTATTTCATAACTTTTCAGACATAGACCAAAACAGGTTTAACAAGAGTTTTATGAGGAAATTTTATAAAAATTCACAGAGCAGTGACAGATTCTGCATTTCTGGCCAAAGAACAATACTCACACATGCACAGTTGGAATCTCAGGATTGTGCCTGAACAGTGACGAGATGACCTTCCCATGACCCGGTGGTCCGGTGACCTTTGACCTGTCAGTGATAGCACCTTGACCTTTGGTTGTTCTCTGGGCCGGTCTAAAATTCCCCACATCATTTTCAGTCTTTGATGTGGCAGCAGGATGTTTCAGCCTGGACGACTGACGAGAAGCAGCTCTGGATCTTGTCTCTTGCTTTAGAGTCTCCTTTTCCTGACATTTCTGCGATGAAGTCACTTTCTCTCCTTCCTGAAAAGAAAGGCAAATATGAAGGGCCATGAGTTAAGGAGTAACATTAGTGCTGTGCAAGAGTTAATTGTCACGACTATACTCTTCAAAAACAAATTACAAAAACAGGCCAAAATTGAATTTCATTGAAACTTTGAAGCAGGTATGTAAATTCAAGGTTTATGAATAGGATTGTTGAGAACTTGATGAAATTTCACTTATTGTAAAATTTGAGATGAAAATATTGCTCTAGCAAGGCAACAGAGGCGAAATATTATAAAGTAAGCTACATTAAGGTACTTCAAGTGATCAACAATAATGAAATAAAACTCCTCGAATGGAATATGTATGATACGGCAGAGATTCAGTCAGCAGTCACTCTGTTGTTAGTCTTTAACCCTAACAGTCCTCAGTCCTCCAACGGTGAAGGATTGAGGACTTCAGATTCATTATGACCCCCCCCAAAAAAAAGAGAAGAAAGGAATGCCTTCTTGAGTTACTTGATCAATACGTCTGTTTCTCCATCCCGGCAAAAGGCATGATGGGAAGGACTCTCAAATTATTTTCAAAGGATGCCATAGAATTTACCCACACTGGACCGTGTTGGCACAGGCCTTCTGGAAAGTTTTTCATGGAGAAGGTGGTAATAGGTTTATGACAGTATCACACTATTAGGCCTATGGCATGCAATTCTTACGGTTGGGATGACATCACCGAGTCTTGGTTCTTCTCTCTGATTGGTCAATTCAGATTTTCCCCATAGACCCCAGTATCATTTTTGCCCCTTTGAGTCCCAAATGTGAAATATGGAACCGCCACCAATTTCTCCCACACTCTAACAACAACCAATAACATCAACGAAATTAAAGGTTTCTGTTATTTTTATCATGTTGCAGCAAAAAAAGGGAAAAGATACAAATCCGTGAAAAAAGTGAAGGGAGAGTTGCCCCTTGCCTATCCCCCAGACTACGTGAGTGCGATAAAATTTAGGCAACCACGAGGCACGATGCGCGCACTGCACTGAATCGGGGATCGGTGACACTAATTACTGAATCAATATCACTCAAGTTGTACACTTTTCTACATACTGCCGTCTTTTTCTCTGGATACACCAGATTTAGCATCATCTCACTGTCGTCTTCTGCCATGGTTATTACAAATGCCTAATCGTGCTGACTGAATAACGAACAAATACTCAAGCAATCTTCACAAGACTCGAGTCTCGCATTCTATTACATTTCGTATGGGCACGTGAATGTGGAAGCTGCCATTTAAAACTAGCGCCCTCTATTGACAAAAATCTTCACGTAAGCTGAATCCTCCTGAAGTTGTCGTGGGGAGCGCAAATCAAACGAACGTGTCAGCTTTCACAGAATAAACCCCAAAATATTTCATTTGAAGGACATTGTTCAAAACGAAAAGTAATCAAAATTTACACTGGATTGAGATTACTTGGGCAAAGGAAATACTTGCCAATGATTCTGCTGTCCTTCCAGCTTGGCAGAAATTGTGTCAGTGTGTTTTGTGTTCGTGGCCGGGGCACCTGTACATTTTGGCAGCGGCACCTGGGACCCTCATTTTCTGGAGATGGGCACTTATTGTTTTCGGTCACAGTTAAAACACTGACTAAGGTGGAATATGAAAGATATGTTTTCTGCAGTTCCAAAAATTAAATAAGCCCTTCCCCTAGAGATTGCCCTCAGTGATATCACTCCGTCAATTCTCTGTGTGGCAATTATATATTTTGAGCAAGTTGTAGGTGGCATGCTAGCACAGCCCTGAGCACTTCGTCTTTCAGTTATGCAAAAGCTCTCTTAGTGGTGTAACGGGGGGGAAGAGATAGGTAACAGGGGCGGAATGATTTTCAGAGTGTGTGTGGGGGTGGGGAGATTTGTGAGACCATCATCCTGCATCAGCCATTACAGGACCTGCCCAAAGGGGGGGGTTACCCCAAAGTAAACTGCAAGCAGCAGTTACCACCTTTTGATGCCCCCTGAAAAATGAGCACACGCCCCTTGAATTTAACCCTGTTTGCCACCGTGACTGGGTCTAGTGTGTCATATGAATGTCATGATTCACTCCTCTATCTTAGCTAAACTGTAAGATTGACAGTTTCAAGCCTTAAACATTATCAAACAGCAGTAAATAAAGAGACAGCTTCTTAATCTGTTTCCAGTTCTTTGAATGTCTATTTATTGATGTCTTTTGGAAAAAACAACTGTTTTGAAGCATTTTATTTACATACATAAAGCATATGAATCAAACCATTATAGAGATAAACTTGAACATGACTTACGAAGTCTCCAAATACTAAATTTACAAAGCGGGTTTAAGTAATTGACCAGTAGCGGCAGAACCGTATCAGGGCAGATTGTGAAATATGTTCCAATATGAAAAGGATGTGGACCGTGCAAATCTGAGACGACAAATCTTAACCTTCAAATTTCCACTAGGTTGTCCATTGTAAACAACAAAGGTCAATTTTGATGAATTCTTCTATGACTGTTTTACTGAATTATATGAGTGTTTTGATAAAAGAAGTGTATTCAATCTCAAAATCTTGTCTTATGAAAATCTTAACGTGAACAGTTCTAGTAAGTTTTCTCCAGAGTAAACCCACTTTGTTGACTATTCAAATCATCATTTCAATCTCTGAACTTGTTCCGGGGAAGAGAATAAACTTTTATTCCTAGAATCTCTGATATTTTTGGTGTTATTTTTCACTTTCTCCTGCGGGGAAGGAGAGGGAACACCCCTTTCTTGACACCCACTAAAACTGATTGCATGTCATCCCAAAGATGTGATTGACAAGTAAAAGACACAACATCTGAAACTGGCCCCACAGTAAGATGAACTAACTGTCATGATTCATTCTTTGAAATCCAAGGAGAGATTCCAAGTTGGGTTTTCGGGTATTCCAAGTTGGGCTAGGGGCAAGGCCCTGCTTAATACCAGTCGTCGTCCTCTTCGGAGCTGGAGTCGTCTTCTGAACTGGAGATGCTCTCCTTAGATTTCATTTTGGCTTTGGCTGCCTCTTGTTTCTTGAGGCGTCCCTTCAGTACAGGCAGGACCTTGTGGTAGAGTTGGTCCAGGATCTCTAGAATCAAAATACCAGAAACACCAAGCACTTTACGATAACTTTTCAATCAATTAATCACTCCTTTTTTAATGACTGTTTCAATACAGGCAGTTTTAAATACGGTGTGCCGCTAAGAGGTTGCCACAGACAGGCAATTTTGCAAGTTAACAGACTTAAGAGTTGAAAAAACATGGCTGACTAGCCATGATTTACACGGAGTGAATGTCTGTAGCCAACTTGAGAGAATGAATCGTAGCATTCTGTGAAATGGAAAGGGGAAAAAAATAATGAAAACTGACACTTCTGAATCATTAACTAACTGTTGGAGCATTAACTAATTGGGAATGAGACAACTTGGTGTCCCGATTTAATGCTGGACTGAAAAAGTAAAATGGTGACTTGTACACAAAGATAAAGTATTCAGGCAATTACATGGAACCACCTTTTTTGCTGTAACATAAGGCCCTCTAACTGTTTCAAAAACTATGCATAATAAACGGTTTACATCCTTGCACTGGAAAGAATAATTGGATTCAGAATTATTCCATTCCATTTAAGCTTGTCTGAGTGGATCAGAAACTTCGTGTAACCTGGGCAAAGTCAGTGGCAGGAGGTTTACCTGAGACAGAAAGTGGCAGATAATTGCCAGACATTTTGAGAGACGTACTGAAGACAGAAAGAAGTGCGAACTGCAGACTGACCTTCAAATGTCATGAAATGATAGTTGTCCAGGTGCCTCAGCTTGAGAATATACCACATTTGGCTTAACTTTGATGGGGAAGGAGCCCTGATGGAATTGCAAAAGAGACATCTCTAAGACACCAGCCACACGCTTAATTGTGACAATGCAGCAACTTATACTCTCTCCACAAGTAGACTTAATGAAAGGATTTTTTTTCCCTGCACACGGTTATGACTGGATCCCACACAAACGAGTCTTGACCACTTCACGCTGGAGGGTATGTAACTTGATCAAGCCATCTACATATGCAGGCATGGCTGACAGGTTAGGCCATCATCTAGGTGGCTCTCCTCTGACCGATGTTTACAAATGCTAACCCCTCCCTTCATATGTTATGTACGCAGACACGGAGTCCTAGGATTTTGAGGGAGTGGACAATGTGTTTAACTTAAACTTGGCCATTGTGCATGGCCTATTGTGGCAGCAAACATTGCTCTGGGGGTGTGCCACTGAAGTGGTGTCACACTTACGAACCGGATACTGAATCTACTGTGTCGACTCTGCGGGCGCGCGCGACGAAGTTCAACACAGAGAGCCTCGGTTACGGTGCCGATGTGCGCAGACAGCGCTAATGTGAAATCCCTCTATTGCATTTGGCTGTGTATCGACAATGAAGGCTACATGTATATTTTGCCCTGTTTCAAAGTCACAAATTTCTACCAAAAATAATGCCATCCACAAGTGGTCAAGGCCCCATTTTTCAATGTCTTAATTTGGTTTTTGGTATCCTGATGAAAGTGGACATTATGCTGTTGAAACAAGACTTCCTGTTGATCTTCACAGTGCTAGATTCTTTGAAAGGACCTTCTTTATGCAACTTTGTTTTGTCAATTTGGGCTGCATTTTTTTGTCTGTTCTGGGGTATTGTTAGCAACAGATAGTGTGCTGCCCTCGTATGACCCAAGCTTGCAGTAAACTGTGCCAAGAACAGTCAACATATTACTCTGTCTACAACTATATGGAGCAATGCGCACTCCTATGTAAACAGACCCACCCCTTAGAGTTTGTTGACCTCTACTTACCTTTCCCAGAATTCCTTGTGCAGTTTCACCCAGTCTATGTCGGACTCTTCGTTAACATCAAGGTTGTACACACTGCCCCCCAAAACCCAAAAGAAACGAAATTGTCAAAATCTACCAGTAATAATACCACAACTGTGTATTGCCAGGGTCCGTACAGCAATGTTATCTGTGCATCCAAGTTTCTTTGTGCAAATGCAGCAATCAGGCTTTACAACTAGCACATTTACTGGGTTTTGGTTTCCGTGTTGCTTTGACAACAATCATGGTGGATCATTGGAATAGACATTTTCCAAACAAAAAGGGGTGTTTCTGGAAGGAAAGCAGTGCTTGAAGAAACATGGATGTCACTTCACCTTTTGATTAGATCAGCTGATTCTGCATCCGTCCACCGACGCCTGGTTCTGTTCCCAACACTCCAACACAATTTATCCTTCCTGGAAGCCAAATCAACAGTTCAAAGCCAGATAATTAGTGAACAAACAACTTTGCGGATTGGGTGGAAATGGTGTTGGAGTGGAGACCATCACAAAGCCAGCCGCAAGTAACTAGGTCAAAGCAGTGCTTTTGTTGTGGTTTACTTGAAAAGCTGGTGACTTAAATTCAGATTGGAGGTCTTATGAGGTCTTCATTATAAGAAAAAATAATAACTTTTGTATTTATAGATTCAGGCAAACAGAAAAAGGACTGGTACACAAATGTCACATCTTCTGTTAATGTGAAACGAAAAGACACGCGTTCTGTTTGTGCACTCGTGTGCATGTCCAGCAAGCTTGGCATGGGTAGGACCAATTTTCAACTGAATCTGTACAAAGTCGCAGCTGCCTCTCATGTGAGAGATGCATAAAAGATGCAGCTTGGGTTTATTGGGACAAGAAATATTTTGGCATTTTTACCACCAAAAGAGCATTTTAAAATGTGCAGCCCACAAAACCAAGGTATCTTCACGGAGTGTGCTTTTTTATGTCATAGTGGTATTGTTGCCTACCAGGCCAGGTAAAACAATGACTAGCCTTCAGTACAAAAGCAAACTATTAATTCACAGAGGATAGAAAAATCTCATTAAGCATTTTGTGCATGTGTATTCAAGTGGATAGCCCTGTTGTTGTTCACAGAAAAAAATTGAGTTGATCTTTTTGGTTTTCTAAAAAAAAAAAGATCTGTTTAATTCTCTCACCAGTGGTTTCTGCACTGGTGGATATTGCGGGTGGGGACCATCTTGCAGACTTTCCGCCAGGGGATACCGACTAGCTTGTCCATGACGTCGTCCTCCTTAGACTGCGTGACCAGCATCACCGCTCTACTCAGCTGGTCCTTCTCTTCCTCTGACCATTTGCCGAACCCTGCAAGGGGAAATCTTTTTAATTATTTTTTGCACTTTTGCAGGCCACCACAAGAAAGTCAATATGATAGGCCACCACAGGAAAGCCAATATGATAGGCCACCACAGGAAAGTCAATATGATAGGCCACCACAGGAAAGTCAATATGATAGGCCACCACAGGAAAGTCAAAATGATAGGCCACCACAGGAAAGTCAATATGATAGGCCACCACAGGAAAGTCAATATGATAGGCCACCACAGGAAAGCCAATATGATAGGCCACCACAGGAAAGTCAATATGACAGGCCACCACAGGAAAGTCAATATGACAGGCCACCACAGGAAAGTCGATATGATAGGCCACCACAGAAACATGTTTATGTTATTTTAGCTTAAGGGGATCTCAAACTGAATATTGACACATTGGAAAGTCAAATCTTCGATTCTTTAGCTATACAAATTACTAGCCAGCTTCATCTCTGATTCTGATACTGAAGGCTTTTCACTACTGTCATCTATGGCGATTTAGTGACCGGTCTGTAACCCTCTGCACTTACTCCTGACTCCCACTGCTCTCATGCGGTACCAGTCCAAAACTGACTGGCCTGAGCGCTCTATCTCCCGGCCAATCTGACTCCACTTGTTCCCGTACACTCTTTTCAACTTCTCAACTGCCTTCATTTCTTCCTTTGTGAATCTGGGGAATCGTGAAAAAAAAATAGTCATTTGTGTAAGAAGTTTTCCGGGGGAGGGGGTGTCAACAACTTTCTAAAGGAGTATCTCTTATTTCCAAGCACATGCGTTCACTGGGCAAGTCATCAATTTTTTTTCAGTTTATTCCACAACAAAACCAGTTTGGCTTACTTTCCCTTGTAGTTTCGATCATCGCAGATCTTGCGGGATCTAAGGTAAACATCAAAAGGTAACCGCATGAGACCTTTACCTGTAAAGAAGAATCAGACTCATGAAAGCATCGAATGTTTGCATAGTGGGAGTTAAAATCTGTTTGTTGTAAAGTTTACATTGCCCAACAACAGTTCTTTTGTGAGTTCTAGAATTCTGTGAAGAACCAATCAGTAACTGAGAAGAACCGGTTTGACTGTGAAGAACCAGTCCATAATTCAAGAATCAGTTGATAACTGTGAGGATCCAGTTGATAACTGTGAGGATCCAGTTGATAACTGTGAGGATCCAGTTGATAACTGTGAGGATCCAGTTGATAACTGTGAGGATCCAGTTGATAACTGTGAGGATCCAGTTGATAACTGTGAGGATCCAGTTGATAACTGTGAGGATCCAGTTGATAACTGTGAGGATCCAGTTGATAGCTGTAAGGATCCAGTTGATAACTGTAAGGATCCAATTGATAACTGTGAGGATCCAGTTGATAACTGTGAGGATCCAGTTGATAATTATGAACGACCAGTTTACCACTTCCTGCCGGGGGCTCGGGGATCGGAGCCGTATGGTTTATATGGGTGGCCGGGGTCTCCGAACTCGGACAAAGGAAACAGGGCCCTGTAACAAAAGACCGCACTCCGAACAAAAGACCAAGCTGCTGGGCATTACCAACATTTTTCACTCTCAAAAGTGGTGATAATCCAGCCTTGTTTTGAAACGGTATACCAGGGTTTGGGGCATTGAGAGCGAGCGGATTACCACCGGGGACAAAAGCGCTCCACCACCGCAGCGATGAGCCACACGGCACTGCTGCACGCTAATCTGGCCCCTATTGAAAAGAGGTCAGCAGTGCACTAAGCCACGTTCGTGAACAAAAGACAGTTATACAACACCGCACAATCTGGGCTCTGTTTACAAGGCTGCAGGCCTGGCTGAAATACTCGGGCGTCAATGAAGGTCACCTGTCAAGAGTAGGGCCTAAAGATTACTTGGTGCGGCTATAAACGACCATTAAATGAAATGATGAATTTTTGAAGGATTTTGAAAACGGAAAAAATGATAGTCATGCCGGCCCAGCATCATCAACATTACAAAATGCCCCGGCATGAAGTGGTTAATAACTGAAAGAACAACAGTAGGAACCAATTGATAACTGCTCATTTCAGCAAAGTCTCCTTCACAGGAGAAATTTTTCCTCGGGAAAAGAGCTGCTAAGATTAGAACTTCAAGCTTCAGGAAGAAATTAAAAACTGCTAAATACTTCACAAGCAAAAACAGCCACCCTTTCCAAAAAATTTTATCCACACTGTTAGTCTTCCCCTGAGGTCTGCACTGTTTAATCAGCACCGATTTTCCACACATATTTCTCATGTGACTTCACTCCAGCACCATCCTAGTGTAGCCGTATCGCTGGATAAGACTCCAGACTAAACATGAGGTAATGTCAAGTTGGAACAGGGACGAGAGATGACACATTTTTACACGGCACTGACGACACTGTGGTGTACTGAGCCAATTGCAAGCCAGTCACAACTCATATCACAAGCAATTCAGATGGACCGTGACAAAATCGATCCCTTCGTCATTGTCATCCTGTTTAGTTATGACTGGTGCTTCAAAGAGGATATGTGATTGGACCTGTGAACATATTTCTGACTGGACTTGCTATGGGCTCGACCCTGGCACTGGGTCTACTGCTCGAGTAAATCTGTTTGGGGATTTGAGTACTTTGAGATTTGAGCACTATGGCATTGTAGGTAATTCTTGCTTCATTAAAACTGCCATTCCCAATGGAGAAAACTTCTTGGCATTGTCCAAGACCCATTCCTCGTGCATCAATTGTAGTTGACACCTTTTGTTTCACTTACACATTTTAAGATAGAATTTCTTCTGCTGTATGAGACATAGGAGAGCTTGTTTCTCTTCAAACAGGTGCGGGTGAGTTACCTTCTTCACATCGTCAATGCCATATTTCTGTCAGAAAATAACCATTGTCAAACTTTATGCACATTTATCAGCCCTTCTGCATATCTCATTGGTTTATTAATCACAAACTTGGGGTCACTGAGTACAGAGTTGTAGCCAAGGAGCTATATAGAAGTTTCCACACTACCTGGTTTCATCTCGAGCTTTATATCGGAATTCAATACCCACTTTGAGGCTACTAGCGTTTAAACTGAATAAGAATACTTGTTCAGTCTATGAACCCTGAGCTGGACCAAGAGAGGGGACAATTTTCCAAGCAACAGAGGCTCCTTTGGTTGGAACTATTCTTTGCAGGTTCACCGACGACTGTGAAAAGCACATGTTACAGTCGAGTCACTACTAGCAGAATGAACATCCCAGACCAACCTGGCTCTGTTCAACGGATGAGGGGGTGCTTCCGCTCAAGGTGGATGGCACATAGTTTCAACACTTGGATGGCAGTACATATGACTTGTTATTAAACCAAGGACTTCAACGTCAGGGAGGTAAAAAAGTGGGTGATGCCTGAGATGGAGATGAGGCCAAGTACTGGAGCCTCTTCTCCCCCCAAAAAATAGCCACAGGAAATATTTATAGAAAGAAATATTACTCAGCCAATAAATGTGCTCATTAAACAGCAAAACCAGTTGTGGTATAAACCAAGCAGTGAACACACTTGTGAATTTGGCAGAAAGCACAAAGCTTTTGGGGTGTGGAGATAATAGTTGCTTAGCGATGGAGCTGTACCATTGCCAAATATTCATATATTCAATCGATTATTAAGTATTTGAATGATTATTAGGAAATTAAATATTAGGATGGAAAAATCAGTGAAATAAAAAAAATATTCAATAATTTTGATAGAAAATTGTGTTCTTAAAGCCAATTTTTGATGCAGCTAAAACCATATGCCCGAACGGTAAAGCCCAAAACTACTTTTCCTTCAAGTTTTCTATTTTGTACTTGATGTAAAAAATGTCTGTATTCTTTCTACTTTTGTGGGAAGTTGGTACAACCAAATATTCCAACAGGCAACTGATGGAAAGTCCAATGTTCTATCATTGAATATGCCACACTGGTGAAATCAGCCATTAGCCAAAACTGGTAAAGAAAATATGCCAACATGCAACTATGAAAACACGAAAGCACCTCCAAAGTGACTTCACTGGTTGGCAGTTTTTCTCTTTATTTACTGGTGATTTGGTATCTAGATTTATATCCACTTACTTTGCAGAAGTTCTCAATGTTTTCTCTCAAGATCTTGTCCTCGTGACCTTTCCAATATCCTTTTTTAAGCACGACTCCTGAAGAGAAACCAAGCCAACAAACACTGATTGAAAATATGATCAAGGCCCACAAAAGGGCTTTAAACACAGACCTGCTGTCAGAGCACAAATGGCAACGCCTGACGATCACCTGTTGTTTTTGTTTCGATTATTTTTTCTTTGACGATAATGCTTCACATTTTTTGTCGCATGGCAGCAGTAATACAAGTCTGTGATGAGATGACATACACATAAATAAAAAATGTGCCCAGCCAAGGAAATATGAAAGGGAGGCGGGGCTGACAGCATGTGACACTAGGGGGCGCTGTTCTTGTACCTAATCCTTACATCAAAACAGTGTAAATATACCTTGTTATCACTTTGCTCCCATTTTCAGTGTTAATAAATAAATTTTCGTTGTTGCCAAGTCCCAAAATCCTCAAAATCCACCCTATCTTTGTTCTCACCAACCCCCTATCAAAAAGCCTCAGTTGTGGTGTTTGTAAAGTTCCTGCAACCAGACCCATTATTTGGAAGTTGCTATCGATATCAATGTACAGTGGCACTGTGCTGGTATGTTCACTGAGAGGTTGAAAAATGTCTTTTTTGAATGTTGAAAGCAGATGGATTATTTGTGCAAACACACAGGAGCAAGTAAAGGTACTTTAGTTCAAGCCATTCAACTTAAAAAAAAAACAGATAAAGAGAAAAAAAAAGGCTCAGTAATCAGCAACGCACTTCTTAGTTTCTGCTTTTTGTTTTGATAAAAGACACAAAGGTTCTTGTGTGATTTTCCAGATTAAGTTTTTTAGTTTGGCATTCCAATACTTCACGGTACTGTCCATTATTGGTCAATACCTTCCTTTGAGGCAACAAAGTTACTCAAACTCATAAGAAGGGTTCATACGAGCCAGCCTGAGGAAGTTTCAGCTCATCGAACACTCCCAAGAAAACAATGCTCAGGAGGTTCGATTTTAGATCAAAAGTTACCGAGTCATGTTATTAACTGTGCCTGCATTCGGCATCTGGGACACATTCTCACGTTCAAATGCAGCTATGGGATGTCACATACTAAACCAACAAATCTTCTTATAGCAATTTTCCAAAATGCATCTTTAGATGCAACATTAGCAATGGACTTCTTTCACTGTGTTCTTCAAAATGACAACCTGCCAGAGAATAACTTCCCTTTTTTGTGTCAGATAGCCATCTTCAGACCAAGTATGCCTTTCAACAATCATTTCATCAATCACATTTTGGGTAACTGCAAATGATGGACTGTACCTTCAAATATGTTGTGGAAAAAATCATGAAGTAAATGGGGGCAAACCTTCTTTTTGTATTGGTTTTCTACGCAAGGAAGTACATGTGGAAGTTCCTACGTAGAAAGGAAGATCCTGAATCCACGACTCGTCCTCTTCTTCCGCAGCAGAGGACCACCCCATCTTGCCAGCAAAGACCGATGCTTTGGCCTCCAACAACCTGTCAGCAGCCGGAGCTTTGGAGCATCCACTCTGACCTAGGGATCAACCAATGTAGGTTTTAACTGCCGATCCACTGTCCGATGGTCTAATGCGAACATCGGCCGATGTCCGATGTTTTTTACTGACAATAACTGAAAACGCATCCTTAATAGGAAGTGAGCTAGTCTTGCCCCAAGACTGGATTTACTGTTTTGGACTGTGCACCGTGCAGGCGAAATGCGCTGGCGAGCACAGCCGAATAGCACTACCAATAGAGGGCCCTATATTCACACGAGACGACCTCCCAGAAAACCAGTCTTGTAGAATCTGACAGGCTTACCTGAGAATTCCGAGCACACCTCATGCACTAAAGTCATGAATAACACTGCACGTACGCACTGTCAAAAGCCCAGCGCCATGCCGACTGCGGTTTTTGGCAGTGCGCATGAGCAACTATTCATGGTATAACTGTTCATTTATCTCACCAAATGAAAAAACACAGTTTTTATTAAAGCTCAAATAAAAATATGACATATGTGTTTGCCAAAACTGAATGCAGAGTTTCTTCCTTTCTTCAATTTAACATCAGCAATCATATCAGCAAGGAAGGCTAAATTTTGCAGATGCAATGTTTTGCTAGACTTGAATCAAGTCGGATTTAGGCACGATGTCAAAAAGATTTTTATCGGGGTACACATTATTTTTATTCTGTGCACTCAATCCGCCAAAAAAAATCATCAAAGTAGTCAGACTCGTAGACTCGTTCATTATAATGCAGGTAGGAATGAAGTAAAACAAGTCCAGCAATGTGATTGGCTGCTACCACTTTTGGTAGATGAGCCCAATCAGCCCATTCGCTGTGTACAAACGGTTGGCAGATTCGTCATGTCAGACACAAGAGGACACCAAGCAAGTAATGGCATGCGGTATTGATATCACAGACATATAAATTATATATAAGTGTGTTGTGTGTAATATGCCCTGAACGCACTGCCATTTGCCCATTGTTTGCCCATGCTTTTCAAAATCATAGTTATATGCGTAAGACTGGTGGTCTATGCAACTGTATGTCTGTGCTCGATATGTATCCAAAGTGAAGACGTCACAGAGATCCCGAATTGAGTCAAGTCTAATGTTTTGCGGATGTTGGCCAACATCGGCCTGATCCGATGTCCGATCTGATCATCGGTTGATCCCTAACTCTGACCTCTGTCCCCAGCCTTTTTCCTACCCTTATACGGTGAGGGATTCTTTCTGAGGACTGCCCTGGGGTCCGGAGACTCGTCCAGGGACAGAGAGCCATTTTCATGGGGTGACAGGGCTGTGATCACTGACAGCGATTTGCCGTGCCTCTGTACATGTTTCACCTTGCGAAGATGTCCATCCACTAGTTTTTGCTCACCAATCTCTATTTCAGACGACTGCAGACATATGGGGTCATCATTACCATTGTTCCAACCAGTGGATTTCTTTTTTCTCTTCCTGGGTTTGGGATCCTCCTCTTGCGATGACAGCTTCTCCTGCATGTCCACAGTATTAGGAGAAATCTGTGATTCGGCACTCCCTCCTGTTTGCAAATGCTCATCCAAATCTTTCTTCTTTCTTTTTCCTTTCTTTATTCGCACAGGGTATCCCACACCCTCTGAGACCGAGTCATCTTGATTTTTGCAATTAGCATCTGCCAGCCCTTGGGGTTCCTCGTAGTGCAGTTCATTGAGCTTGTCCTGGGCTTTCCTTTTTCTCTTCTTATGCCTTGCATCATCCTCAGTTGTGTCAGTCACAGTAATCTTCCCTGAAGTCTGGTCTCCATCCGCATCGGTACTCATCGGACTGTGAAGATGGTCTTTTGCCTTGTGTTTCTTTTTCTTGCGGCTTTTATCAGCAACTTTCTCCTTAGTCGCCTCTGAAACAGCAGGCATTATGTGTTGTGACTCGGCCACATCTGCCGTTAATGTTCCTGGAGACGGCTGCTCTTGTACCTTACACTTCTTGTCCTTCTTGCATTTGTGTGATTGAGGTTCAGCGCGGAAAGACAAGGGACAGTCCTCAACTCCATCTTGAACCTCCTGCTGTGAATCCCCCGCCATAGAACTTGTCTCCTCGGACTCTGCTTCCTGGAGAATCGAGCGTTTTCTTTTCCTCTTCCTTTTCTTTTTAACGATCTGCTTTGCCTCATCTGAATGATCAGTGCTATCCGAGATGCCAAAATCACACACCATTTCTGCATCCACACTGGTCACATTTTCCACTGGGTCTTCAGATTTCACCTTCTTTTTTTTCTTCCTTGTTTCCTTGGGAGCACCGAGGGTTCGATTGTTGTCTATGGTCCCAAAGTCAAGATTCTGACTTCGTACACTCAACCACTCAGTCTCAGGCTCAGTTTTTATCCAGGCATAGTCCGCCGGAGTCTCTGCATGTTTCCTTTTCTTCTTCTTCTTTTTCTTCTTTCGCACGGCAAGATCTGCATCAGGATTCTGAAAGATGAATGTATTTGTATGGGAAGTTTTTAGTCAGTTTTCACTTTTCGAGAATTCAGTGCCTTACGATTAAGGAAAGTCGAACCCTACCATCACTACTTTGCATCAGGCCTAATGCCTGATCAAAAATATCATTAAGATACAGTCATGGTAATTACATTGTGATGAAAATGTGAAATTTTCAATCCAACAAGAAGCCCACAGCAAAGCACTTTGTATTTAATCAAAAAACAGTACTAAGTTTTGTATTGGCACTGCAACTGAACATGCCCAGTAAGCAGAGTGTTCTGGACTTGGAAATTTGACCTTGCATAAAAGGATCAAATAGCACAACACACTTATACAATCTTGAAGATTGACCAATTGTGGTCCAAAGTGTATGAGTATACAGCCATGAAGTACCACAGCAAAACTTCTTGGTCCAAAAGTGATTGCAGCCATCTTGAGTAGATCAGTTGATTATCCTTTACACTCTTTTATGATTGAGTTCACTTGCACTGAGCATGCTCTTTATAAATGAGAACATAAATTTGCACAAGGCTCAAATTTCCACTCAAAAGACTGAATTTATCAAATTCGCATACTGTCAGTAAACCGTTTCAACATTTGCAATGCATTACGAGTTTGAGTGACAAACAAAAAATGCACTTTATGAAGTGAACAGTCAAAAATCAGTTTAAAATTTTCTCAAGAATATTTTTAAGTAGGCCTCCCTGCTCAACAAGTCAATTATGCATGCACAGTATGAATGAAAGTTTGTAAAAGGAGAAATTCACCCTTGTCTTTTACAGGGCGCTAGTCACTCCAGGCTGACAATGCACCTAATTGGTCAATGCTAAGGAGGCTAATATACATTTCAACTATATTTTTCTGTTTAACTTTTGAAGTGATCTTGGAGGACATATCATAATAAACATTTGATGTAAGTTTGGATACCACTGAAATCTGCAAAGCAAAGAAAAACTGATTTCAAGCGGGGACATTTTGAGATGGTTGGGAGTTTTTTGTACCCGTAATACAGAGCAAACTGTTGATTATTTTGTGCAATAAAATAAGTGTGAATTTTGACTGAAAGCCTAAAATTGAGATTTTCATCAAATCTTTGCTCTTAATTTATGCCTAGGCCTATGCCTTATTTCAATGGACCTATGCTGGCTCACTTAAATTTGTTAAAAATACAATGTCCAAATTTTGAAGTTTGACATAAGAGAAACTACAGCGTGTGGAAAAGCAAATTTTGATCACAATTTCCTATTAAAAAATGAGTCTATGAGATCTCTACTGAACACCACCCTCATTATGTAGTATCAATCATCATTCAATGTGCGGTGAAAGAGCTACAAAACCTGTGATCTGATTGATCAATTGTAGATCAATTCACGACCTTACTCAAAGACAAAAAAATGGTGTTCTTGGAAGGGATTCTTTTTCTGGTAAGCTTTAAGACTCGAAATTTGTGAATCTTTTTATCGTGCTAAAGGGGGTAAAATAAAGGGGCAAATTGACACGCATTATTCAGTTTACATAGCGGTTGGCAGTACGGGATATGACAGCCAGAATCTTAGCAAATGTAGTAGCCAGCAAAAGAAGAAGCGTGATTAGGCCTAGGCCCTACTTCGAGAACTCAAAGTCACTACTCGGTCATAAGTGACTAGAACATGAAGACTGTAAGTTAGACTTAAAAGTTAGAGTTCTCAAAGTCGAAGTACAAGTTGAAGTAGCCTAGGCCGACATGGCCGAAGCCTCGTTCGCCTTTCATCATTTGTCTACGGAGCCCTCTAGAAATTGAATGAGCACAACATACCAAATCCATTGTGGTGACTGAATTTCAACAACACTTAACGGCGCAGGGTAGGCCTACATGTAGTAGGTGCAGATAAAAAATCTGAAATCTTCTCGATACGACTTTCGATCAGTTTACCATGGACGCCGCCATCTTTTAACAAGCGCCCTCACTGATTTAGAGTAAAATAACCAATAGGCAATCGTCTCTTCAGAGGAGTTGGTTTAACAAAATATTAACCAATGAACTGTTACGACTCTGAATTGTACGGCTGTGACTCCCTGGCAACTGCTGGCAACGATACGCGCGTACGTCGTATAGCTAGCTCACGTACGTACGCTCATGCGTGACGCTTTGCTCCACACGAAAATTAGGAAGATCTGAAGAAAATGGATCAAACTAAAAAGCCTTTACGAATACCTCCTCAGTTTGGCACATATGCCGAAAGGCATGGACTTTTCGAGCTGTACAAGGTATTGTAATAATCTAGTACCTACTACTAGTGATTTTCCTCAAAAATGGTTGAATGCAAGGGCATGATTGCCGGTGCGGGAGACTGTAATGTGTCAAAGTCCTTTCTTTATTTTTGAATTTGGAGAAAAGGTCTAGGTGATGTGAATGTAAAATGCATTTATGCACTCATAACGACACAGATTCTCTCAGTGGATGATTCTCAAAACGGTCGAGTTGTCTGTCCATTTTTTAGGCACAGATGGTTGAGTTGTCCCACCGGTCAAGTTTTCTCAGTAGGCCTAGGCCTAGTCGAATTGTTCTTAGTCAAGTTGGCAAACAGTCGAGTTGTGCGAGCCCCTGTTCAGTTACATGTTCTGTACCAAGCCAGCAATAGTTACAGCAGCAAAAGCATATCAGAACTAGTTCACGGTACAATATCCACTGCCTAATGTGTAACCATAACATGTGTTGGCCAGATGTGTCGTTGTCAACATAGCTATTGGTATTTATGCTACAGCAATGTTGCCATGTCTTTGTGTATTTCATCAAATGAAGCAGCAAAGCAAAACTTCCCAAAAGTTTTCACATTTTCCCGAAACTTGAATTATCACAAATTTCCCTAAAAATCTTTCCCTGTCTCCACTTTTTAACTCGCTTTGTGCACATGTATTTGAATTGTTACCAGAGGTTGCTGGAAGGTGTGATCGTTGCAAAACCTCAGGATCCATTGGAATATCTCCTGGAAGAGTTGAAGAAAGAAAACAACGATGGTGAGAAAACAAACATACATGTTTCAGATGACTGGCTTTGTTACTTCTCCATTATCTCACATGCCTCTTGCACGGAAATGAATTATTCTCTACCACTACTGACCGCATAGCATTAGGCCTGGCACAAAACCTGTTTCCGTTGTAAGTCGATAAAAAACCAGTATTGTTATCCACGCTAAGTGGAGTCTTGTCGAACTTTGGAATGCAAGTGACTTCGTCAAATCAGTCAATTTGAACTATCATGCAAAATCCATAAGCTGAGTTGATTCAGGACTGTTCTTCTTTCCTCAGTTCCAGCTATCATTATCCAGGGTCCTCCAGCTTCAGGCAAGACCACCATCGCCCGCATGGTATGCACCAAGCTGCGTGCGGCGTATATCAGTCCGGACACGCTTCTGGCTGACGACGTCTCATCACTGGCTGCAAGGGCCAAGGACCACCTCAAGCAGAATGAGGTTTGTCGGACATCACCCTCTGCCAGTCTCACAAGCATTAAATTACATTATACCTGTGGCCGTATACATTTGAAAGGAAGATTTGTTACAATAGTTTTTGCCGGAAGAAATTATTGAAGAATGAGCCACTACAGAATTCGCATGCTACTGGAATTTTGTAGTTTTCTGTCCTGAAAGTCCATCTCTTCATGAACGTTCTTTGGTAATTTATCGTTGTGTACATACAGAGCAATGAGCCTCCCCTTTCTCATACATGAATGTTTTCATTGAGCACAGTTTGGGTTCATAATTTGAACAGAAAACCTGTAAACTGAACAGAATCTCCCCTGAGTAAAATCACAGCCGCAGTTCCGTCTTTTTTCTGGAAGAGCATGCAAAATATTTATGGTTAAAAAGTGCACTTTTCCCTACTCTTAACCTGAAATCATGTCAAATAGTTTTCTTACATTGAAGAAGAGTCAGCCTTTAACGTTGTCAAAAAGTGTGTTGAAGAAAAATTAATTGCATAGACCCTATAAAACTGTGCTCAGACAACTTACCTCAGGGTTTGGTTTAATTCTGATGGGCAGGCCATACCAACCAACTTGTGGGTGGAGCTACTGTCCATCAGGCTGAAGCTGTTTGACTGCGTCAAGAAAGGCTGGGTGTTAGACGGATTCCCACAGACCCGGGAGCAAGCACTGGCCCTGCAGGAGGTGGGCATCGGACCCAAACACTTCGGTAGGTTCGGTAGTCAGTGCAGCTGCCATGTAGTAATATTGGGGTTGATGTTCATGTTGCTGAAGTTGTCTTAGCTGGGTGACTCCTGCGAGGAAGAGTAGATGGCATTGTTTGACCATTCAGGAGAGTTTACATGGACTGGTCTGGGTGCTCTGGTTTGTGCATGTATAAATGGGATATGCATGGCCAGTTTTCAACTGAATGAGCACAAAACTGGAGCATTTTCCCATGGGTGCTGAGTGCACGCACTGTGCTAAGGGCATTCACGTGCTAGTTGTCTCTCATCATCACTGTTGATGGGGTTTCGTGCATGAAGTCTATTAATAATCTTCAAGTGAAAAGTTTAAGGGGAGGTCGCACTTATATTCTGACAGTAAATGGTGTTTTTAGCATGAAGAGGGCAGACATTTGAACTTTATTGATTGCAGAGTGCGTAGTGCATACTGCATTCCCTGTAGTCTCACTGGCCTGAATCTCAAATACACATAGAATGTGACACCAGTGAGTTGACCTTTACATCCGACATCATATGGACAAGCAAGTGCTCAACCCTAACTTAGCTCAAGGTGTAGGTTTTGGACTATCAAAACGGAGAAGCACAACAAGCACACCGTCCTGCATTTGCTGGTATTGACCTTTGTGACTGTCTGAATCACTGCAGTTGTCCTGGAGGCACCGGACACCGTTCTGATTGAGAGACAGATGGGCAAGAGAGTGGACCCAGAAACAGGAGGTGGGGAAGTGCTGAATATTTATTTGTTGATATGGAGAGGTTTGTCCCTCGTCAGTGTGTGTTTAATGTCTTCAAGATGTATTGTTTTGTTTTAATGTCACTGTGTACTCAGTGTTGTCTATTGGGTTTGTAAAAAAAAAATCTCACAAATTCACTTGGCTGGACTCGAACCCACTACCTCCTACTTACTCGTGCGGACATTTGCCACTGAGCTCGCTGGTGCCAAACATGTCTTTTCTAAATCTTCAGTTTAGAATATTCCTGTATTTGAGACCATCGCTAGATGACACACAAGACAAGTGACAAGTGACAGGGTGAACAGTGACAAAGGAATGTTTTTTATTGCAATTTATTTGAATAGCTTGTGACTTGAATTCAGACTCATAGCGGGTCTTGTGGTCTTAAGATGATCTTTAGAGATGTCATCTACAACACTGGATAGAAGAAAAACATTACTCAGTCACATCCCATGGTGATATAGTCTTTTAACCATTTTTCTTACCAACTTCCATTTTGAAAAGTTTGCTTCAGCTATTCGTGACCTGGGTCCCTGCCATAAAGTCGTTGTGCCTAGTAACATGGCCTGTTTTTGATTATGCCGTGAGTGTGGGACAGACCAGAAATGCTTTTATTGTTGACATCAAGATGGTTAAAGGTTTAGCAGAGCATCGAGCTCCCTTCAACAATTCAACTTTCCATTTCTAACTCTCCTGTCCCTAGATGTATACCACACCACCTTTGACTACCCAGCGGGCAGCGAAGTGGAGCGTCGGTTGGTGGAGCCCACCGAGGGATGCGGCGAGGAGGCCACGGTGGCCCGTCTGGTAGTGTACCACCGCCACGCCCATGGCTTACAGAGCTGCTACAACAAGAGCTACAAGGCCATCAATGCCGACCAGCCCAAGGCCGATGTGTTCTCACAGGGTATGTGTAGCGTATTGGTCACTGCACTGCTGTACAT